>NC_059178.1:41020564-41645564 GCF_019923935.1 Bubalus bubalis
TCTCCCTAATCCAGGTCCTCCTAAAATCTACAATCCTCTAAAATCCACAAATTCAGGATTCTTTCCATTACATCATGCATCTTATTTTAGACTTCCCCAGTCTAAAGACTCTGATTCCTCTCTTGATTTTACAAGATTGAGTTTTGTGTTATAGAAATAAAATTACCTCCCAACCCCATAACAATCTTTTACTTTCCATACTTCCCAATTTTGCCCTTCCCCCTATCCTCCATTAGACTGTACACAATGAAAAAAAAAAACCTCACTGCTAAATTTCTGAGTGTAATTAGTAGCGGAGCCCTGAGCCCCTGGCTACTGTTTCCACGTTAAACAGTAGCACTAATCCTTTATATCTTATCCAACAACACCTACTAAACATCGCTTCGCAGGAAGCGCGGTGCACGCCGCTCCTCCTCGCCGGCAGCCCACCGACGCCAGGGAGCCCGGGGCGCCGGGTTAGGGGCGGTGCGGGGCACCCGGGGGCTGGGGTCGCTGGGGGAGTGGGGATCCCAAGGAGCGCGAGGAGGGGGGTCCCGGAGGCGCCAGGGAACAGGCCGGGAGGCGAAGAGCGGCCGACTCACCTTTCCGCAGCTCCCGCTCCCACACGGTGACGATGGGTCGCGAGTGCTTGCGATGGTGGATGAGCCACAGGGACAAGGTCTGCACGCTCTGCTGCGAGTTGCTCAACTCCGACAGCTTCTTCTCCAGCGCCGCCTCGGAGAAAGCGGACATCCCTCCGGCACCGCGTTTGCGCCGTCCCACGCGGTGAAGCTGAGCGGAGGAGACTTTCGCCGCCCCCGCCGCGGCCTCGCCTCCTCACCCCACCCTTCCCCACGCCCTCACCACCACTGCCGCCACATCCAACACCGGCCGCAAACCAGCAAGATGGCGTCCAGCCGGCAGTGACGTCACGGCTGACCGATGCCCCGCCCTCCGACCAGGCGCGGCCGAGAGGCGGGAACTCCTAGCGGAAGGGGCGGGACTGAGGCTAGTGCTGAAGAGACGGGGCGGGTCTGGGCGGGAGGCGGGGCGGGTCTGGGCGGGAGGCGGGGCGGGTCTGGGCGGGAGGCGGGGCGGGTCTGGGCGGGAGGCGGGGCGGGTCTGGGCGGGAGGCGGGGCGGGTCTGGGCGGGAGGCGGGGCGGGGTTGGCCAACCTCCTCCTAGGAGAAGCTCTCTTTTCCAAGGGGTATTTAAAATCGCCTCATAGGTGTTTAAATTTAGTACAGCCACTTTGGAAGATAATATGGCGTGATATAATCCATTTTATTATACACCTTTCTTGTGACCCTGCGATTTCCCTAACTGCTATCAATGCTAGGAAAACACCAGCATGTTTGCCAGGCCTAGAACCTTTCTTCTGGGAGAAACTATATCTCCAAAGGGGTAATTAAAAATCCCTTGAACACCAGGCGTTGTGTGGTCCAGCTCCGTAACAGAGAGGGGTTGAATTTTAAGTAAATGGCTAAATTATTTGTGATAGTTCATATTACAGAATACATGCAGTAGTTTAAAAGATTTATAAATCCAGTGGTGGATTGGGTTTTTTTAAGTTGCAAAAGAAAAGATACAGAATAATGTTTCTTTTATAAAAATGTATATTTTATAAGAATTCATCAGTATGTAAAGGCATGGCAAGAAGGTCTAGAAAAATACACATTGCAGTAATAGTGTTGTAAAGACAGGATAAGAATTGGCGCCCTTAAGCTCTGTCTGAATTGTTTTCATCTTTTACAAGAACATATTCATGTATTACTTACAGAATTAAAAACTAATTTCAGAATTCTCATAATTAATTCATCACATTTTGACATAGCATTTGTCTGAATTATGATACATCACAAAAGAGAAGAGGAGATACTGTCATATTCTAAATATGAATGCAAAAAAAGAAGGTACATAAGAAACCACAGGAATGCCTAAGCCATGTTTTGAGAAGCACTGCTTAAGAACTTTCCACCAAGTAGGCATCAAATAGACCTATTTATTTGAAGCAGGGGCTGCAAAACATTGTAGATGTATGTTTGTGTTAGTCATTCAGTCGTGTCCAATTCTTTGCCACCTCATGGACTTAGCCTGCCAGGCTCCTCTGTCCATGGAATTCTGCAGGCAAGAATACTGGAGTTGATAGCCATTCCCCTCCAAGGGATCTTCCTGACCTAGGGATCAAACCCAGGTCTCCTGCATTGCAGGCTGATTCTTTACTGTCTGAGCCACCATGGAAGCCCAAAGATGTACTTATGCAATTAATGTATGTTTTCAAATGGTTAATTTTGTTATGTGCATTTTATTTCAGTAAAAAAAAAAAAAGAAACCTAATAGCAATGACTACATTTATTTCACATTCTCCACATTGTAATGGACCCAAACAGTTATGAGGGCTCTTATGTTTACCAAACTTAGGATAAAAGAAAACTTACAAGCTAAAAAAGTTCAGTCTTAAGTTAAATTTTGTTTTTTTTTTTTACTTAAAAAATTTTTTATTTTTAATTGAAGTGTAGTTGATTTACAATATTATATTAGTTTCAGATGTACAAATAGTGACTCAGCATTTTTGTAGATTATACTCTATTTTAAGTTATTAGAAGATGATAGCTATAATTCCTTGTGCTCTGTATATGTAAATCATTAATAAACTTATGTTCAATGGTGTATTTCTCCGGTTAAAAGAAGCATACTGATGTTCGTATACAAAGACATACAGTAACAGGGTACAAAAGATTTCACTTACAAGTTTCCAGATTTGAATGTTCTTGTCAAATAATAACATGTAATACATTTTATGAACTGAAAGAGTAGAGAGATTTTTTCAATGCTCTCAGGTTATCACAAATTAATCCTTTATACAATATATTACTCTCCTCTATTCTGATAATAGTACTAAATATAATAAATGAGGGAAAGCTGTTCAATCTTATCACCAAAAGGTTTGCATGGCTACTGTCTTCACCAGTCACCTAGCCAGCTTCTATATAATTTTAGACCAGGAGCTTTTAGGTTATGAAGACGATCAGAGAAAAATTCAATAAAAAGGACCTAAGCAAGTGCTGGTATCAAGTTACACAACATCAATTCATTGTTCCAGTTGTCTCGTGAAGCATAGTAAACCATCCCAAAAGAGTGACTTTTCAAACAATAACAATCATTTTATTTTAGCTCAAAAACCTGAGGAATGACCAAGGTCAGTTAGCATTTATGAGGTCACAGTCAGATTGTGGCTAGAGTCACCTCAAAGGATTCTTTGCTCATGTTTGATGCCTGGACTCAAACCACTGGGAAGTGAAAGAGCTAGGGCCTTCAGATCCATCTCTTCTCCCTTCTCTCTCTTTTCTTATCTTCTCATCTCCTCCTCTTCTCCTTCTTCCTCTTCTTCCCCTCTCTCTCTTTCCCCACTTCCCTCCCTCCCTCCCTCCTTCATCTTCACATGATCTCTCCACATGGCAACCCCAGGATATGCAGATCTCTTAGAGGACTGCAGAAGTCTCCTAGAGTGAGTGTCCCAAGGGCAACTGGAGGTCACACAAAGTTGCTTCTATCTTTTCTATTAGACAACACAGTCAAAGCCCACTCCCATTCATGGGAGTAGGACATAGACTCTACTTTTTTTTTTTTAATTTTTGACAGCATCACATGGCATGTGAGATCTTAGTTCCCTGACCAAGGATCAAACCTGTACCCTCTGTGTTGGAAGCACAATAGAGACCTCCTCTTGAGGGAGGGAGCACCAGCAACCCACAGACATGTTTCCAAGCATCCTACTGGATGTTTCCCACTTTTTATCTTCAGTTAGTCCTTGGTATAATACCTAACATCTAATGTGATTTTCTTGTCTTTTAGCTAAAACACGTAATAAAACTAACTGTTGGGTTTGCATCCACTTTTCTTTGAGTGCCACCCAGTATCCCCTCTAGTATCTTTTCCTTGTGAATCAACCATCAGTTGATTTCTGGTTAACTACATTCAATTTGTTGTTATTTAGTCGCTAAGTTGTGTCCAATTCTTTGTGACCCCATGGATTGTAACCCACCAGGCTCTCTGTCCATGGGATTTCCCAAGCAAGAATACTGGAGTGGGTTGCCATTTCCTTCTCCAGGGAATCTTCCTGACCCAGGGATAGAACCCATGTCTCCTGCATTGGTAGGCAGATTCTTTACCACTAAGCCACCAGGGAAGCCTAAATTCAATTAATAACAATTTTTTTTTTTTTGGCCTTACCATGTGGCCCCACCAGGGATTGAACCTGTGCTCCCAGCAGTGAAAGCATGGAGTTCCCACCACTGGACCATTAGGGGATTCCCTACTAACAACTTTTTATATGGCTTACACCACAATAGACAAGACATTCACAAGTCTAACATCCCTGTCATTTCACACCCGGGAAGGGATGTTTCTGCCTCCATCAAAGTGGAGGAAGGGGGATGCTATAAGTTGCGGTAGAGAAGTAATGGGAAAGGTAAGTGAATGCCACCCAAGTTTTCAAAACTTTTTCAAAATTTCATAAACGTGAGCAGGCAATGATCAAAATAGAGTTGTTCTGGATATAATATTGACCTCTCAATGTAGAATATATATTATCATAAAAGAAAAATGTACTTACATTTCTATAGGCTTCTCTGGAATCTTTAATAATACCAAAATGTTTCAGAAAACAAGAAATGAGGAAGTCAGGTACTTTGGCCTGTACATATTTTCCCCATACACATAAATACTGCCATAAAGCCATTGTCACATCTGATCCAACAGCTCATCTGCTAAAAAAGGAATATGAAGCTCTGACTTCAGTTCAACAGCAGATAATGTTCTCTTAACAACCTTCTGATGAATGGAATCTTGACAGTAGATCTGAATTTCAGGGTGAAATATCCTGCAGGCTGACTTCATCTGCCCTGGGTTAAAATAGGGAACTGAGAAAGTAAAAGGTAATCTGAAAGCTGATAGCTAGTGCTACCCTAAAACAATAAAAACCACCAGTTATTTTTACCAGCACAATGAGTGTATTTGGGAACAGCTTGCATGTGTTAAATCGCTTCAGTCATGTCTGACTCCTTGTGACCCTGTGGGGGATCTTCAGGACATACAACTGTGGTATGCCACAAGTAAGCCCAGTAAAACAAGAGTGAAAACTCTTACAGAGAAGGGAAAGTTGGGAGGAGCTGTTAGAACCAGAAGGTCCATCGAAGGAAACGGGAGTTTGAAATATAGTGGCTTTATCATTGGCTGGGCTGTTGCCAGGCAAGAACAAAAAAATTTCCCCTCCTTCTGGTGGTAGCAGTGTGGCTTCTGCTGGAGAGACAGGGTTTCTCTCTTCCTTTGGGGATCCAGTGATAGGTGTGTGAGAGCTCCCCCTTCTGGCCTTCCAACTCCATTTTAGGGCTGTTCAGTCGCTCCGTCGTGTCTGACTCTGGGACCCCACGGAATGCAGCACGCCAGGCTTCCCTACTCTTCACCATCTCCCGGAGCTTGCTCAAACTCATGTCCATTGAGTCGGTGATGCCATCCAACCATCGTCCTCTGTCGTCCCCTTCTCCTCCTGCCCTCAATCTTTCCACTTTAGTGAGGTTTACCTTTATTAATTTTCACTCTAGGCTGTAATGTTCTAGAGTAGGAAATGGCAACCCACTCTAGTATTCTTGCCTGGAAAATTCCATGGACAGAGGACCCTGGCAGCTGCAGTCCACAGGGTCACAAAGAGTCGGATACGACTGAGTGACTGAGCGCACAGGCTGTAACGTTCCTAACAAAACATCAAGTTAGGCCTTAAGGGATATAAACAATAACCAGACAAGGCCATTCTGAGACTGTAGTGAAACAAGTCCCCACTTAAGCCATGAAAATGGCTAAAATCTTCCTGTTACACCTACAAGGATGATTACAGCTTCTTTACCAATGATAGCTCCTGCCCAATCTTAATCCTTTGGCAGTCCAGATAAAAATTACCAAAGATCTACCAAATTGTCCCTGTGTCCTGACAGCACCCAATCCAGGACAGTTTCCTACCTTCCCTAAAGACTCCTTAGAATCTGCCAGCATAAGCTCAGATCTTGTAATAAACTCTTCCCAATACCTTCTTAATGATACATCCCCACACATCCCTATACATTCCCTGGGGTGGGCTCTTCCTTGCTGCAGCAAGCTAAATGAACCTAATTTTAACTTTAAATGGTTCTTGTGGTCTTCAGCTAGTGAGTTTTAATATGGGATATACATCAAAATTTTAATAGTGGTTAGCTATATGGGTAAGAAAATGGTAATCTCTTCTTTCCAATGTTTATATTTCAGTATGGTTGACTTATTGAACACAAGCATGTATTATTTGTATAATGAGAAAAAATAATAAATAGAATAAACAGACTTTTATTGGAGTTAGGGGATGGACCTCCAATGTGTCTCTCTTGTCTATAAGAAAAAGGTCATAGTCTTAGCATGGCATGCAAGGCTCTTATTAACTCAGTTCTGCCATTCTCAGCAGCCCCATCAGCCACAGCTCCCCTCTCTGTGTTCTTGAGCCCTCAAGCAGTGATAAAACTTTGCTAATTATTTCCCAAATCCTGTACAATTCCATTTTCCACTGCTCTATACATCTATCATGCAAACAATATCCTTCCTGCAAACACCTGGCCTTTCCTTCCCCAAATAAAGAAGCTCCTTTCAAAACTGGTTTGAATTGGGACTTCCCTGGTAGTCCAGTGGCTAAGACTCTGTGCTCCCAGTGCAGGGGACCTGAGATTGATCCCTGTTCAGGGAACTAGATCCCACATGCCTCAACTAAGAGTGCACAGGCTGCAACTGAAAAAAAAAAAAAAACCTCCCACATGCCACAACTAAAGATGCCATGAAGGAAGATGCTATGTGCTGTAACTAAGACCTGGTGCAGCCAAATAACAAATATAAAATAATAATAATAATAATAATAAAATAAAATTGGCTTGACTCAACAGACCAATGGACAAACAAAATGTAGGGTATGCATACAATGTGATAATATTCAACCATAAAAAGGAGTGAAATTCTGATACATGTTACAACACAGGTGAACTTTGAAAATGTGCTGAATGAAATAAGTCCAACCCAAAGGACAAATATTTCATGATTCCAATTATATGTGCATGCATGCTAAGTCGCTTCAGTCTGACTCTTTGCAACCCTATGGACTGTAGCCCGCCAGGCTCCTCTGTTGATGGAATTCGCCAGGGAAGAATACTGGAGTGGGTTGCAATGCCCTCCTCCAGGGGATCTTCCCAACCAAGGGACTCCTGCAGGTCCTGCATGAAAGTGAAGATGCCCAGTCGTGTCCGACTCTTTGCAACCCTATGGACTGTAGCCCAGGGGATCTTCCCAACCAAGGCATCAAACCAGTATCTCCTGCAGGTCCTGCATGAAAGTGAAGACGCTCAGTCATGTCCGACTCTTTGTAACCCTATGGACTGTAGCCCAGGGGATCTTCCCAACCAAGGCATCAAACCAGTATCTCCTGCAGGTCCTGCATGAAAGTGAAGACGCTCAGTCATGTCCGACTCTTTGCAACCCTATGGACTGTAGCCCAGGGGATCTTCCCAACCAAGGCATCAAACCAGCATCTCCTGCAGGTCCTGCATGAAAGTGAAGACGCTCAGTTGTGTCCGACTCTTTGTAACCCTATGGACTGTAGCCCGCTAGTCTCCCCTGTCCATGGGATTTTCCAGGCAAGAATACTGGTGTGGGTTGCCCTTTTCTCCCCCATGGGATCTTCCTGACCCAGGGATCAAACTCAGGTCTCCCGCATTGCAGGCAGACTCTATCATCTGAGCCACCAGGGAATCCCATAGTTCCTGTATAGCAGGCAGATTCTTTACCCCTGAGCCACAAGGGAAGCCCCATAAGTAACTAGAACAGGCAAATCCATAGAGACATAAAATAGCAAAGAGGTTACTGCAGTTGGGGGGAGGAGGGAATGCAATGCACTGCAGATGTTTGCTTCCTTGTCTGTCTCCACTTCCAGACTCTGAATCCTCAAAGGACCTAGAACAGCTTGGAGCCACTGTCTGATTCTTCTTGGGAACTCCATAGGAAGAATACTGGAAGGCCAAGCAAGCTTTGGGAGATCTTAACAGAGCTTCATACAAATTAAAGGCAATTAGTCCAGGCTTCTAATCAGTGCCTTAGTCACGTCTATAACATCCTCACCCATTATATCTCCAGCCTCCGTTCAGAAGTCAAGTCACTGGAATTCTTTCTACTGAGGGCCCCAATTTTTTTAAAGCTTTTATGGTGAGTGGAAACTTGCTCACTCTGTGACTTACCCATTGTCCCAACTTCACCTTCTGAATTCTTCTGAAATGAGCCTATTTCACTTTCATGTGACAGCCCTTCAGGTATATGAAGACCATCATTGTATTCACTCATTAAATCATTTTTAAAAATGTATGCCTGAATAAGAAAAAAGCAACCACTGACCTTGGGAACTAGTCTGGTCCTCTCAGCTAGGTCTAGGTGGCATCAGTCATTGGTCTGGCACTCACTGATAGGCAAGGTATTTTCCTTGATGGACATAAACAATTTCATAGAACACCTACATCAATCTAGACCACTCTGTGACCTTGACAGCATGAGGTAAAACAAAACAAAAACCAGATCACTTCATTAATCTTATCTAAGCAGTTATAAAAAATAGGGTTACTGTGTAAACCACAAAAAAACTGAATATCCCCCCTTTTGTTGTTAATATAACTGCTGCTGCTTTACCAATTACAGTGTTAGGTTTGCACTCTCCCCTCTATCCTGAAAAAACTCATTAAGATACCCAACCAGGGAGTTATTACAGCTTCTGGGCAGCGTCCAATCCAGAGCAAAGCCCCACTTCCTTCTCTCCCAAATCCCTAATATACTTACTGCTCTAAGTCCTTGCTAACAACTGGAGTCGCTCCACAGTTTCTCCTGGTGCCCTTTCTCCCACTTTGCAACAGGCTGGCAAACCACCTCGTTTAACTGCGGGTGTGTAACTATGGCCCACCTGGAGGACACTGACATACTGAACAGCTGATAGGAGCCGGGCCCGAGGGCGGAGCAATGAATAAAATGGGCAGAAATCACTGCCCCTCATAGAAGTTATACGGAGGTGAAGAGTGAACCATGTATGTAAGTGTTATACGGTGTGTTGGGTTGAGTGCCGTGGGGAAAAGCAAACGGGGTTGATGGGGCCACGGCGGAGTGTTGATGTGAGTTAGAAGTTTTTAAACAGCCAGGGAAAGCCTCACTGAGATGACACTAGAAAATCTGAAGGCGGGAAAGCAGGAGCCAAGCAGTTATTTCATGGTGTGTCAAGCTGACGGAAGAACAAATGAAATGATGCTAACACAGGAGCGTGCCTGGTGTGGCTCAAGAAACAGCAAGGAGGGCTCATATGGCTGGAGTGGGGTGATCAGAGAGGAGAGCCATAGGAGAGGGGCAGAGAGAAAAACCAGGGCGGGGTGATCAGAGAGGAGAGCCATAGGAGAGGGCCAGAGAGTAAAGCAGGGCGGGGTGATCAGAGAGGAGACCCATAGGAGAGGGCCAGAGAGTAAACCAGGGCGGGGGAGGGAAGAGCAGTCACATAGCACTGGACCTGGGCTTTTACTCTGCGAAATGAAGTTGTTGGAAAGTGTTGAACAGGAAAAGGACATGGTCTTAATACATTTCAATTTTAAAAAGCCAACATTCTAGCTTCCATGTCAAGAAGAGATTAGGGGGCTGGACCAAGGGGTTAGGAGAGAGATTGGACACAGGTTTCCCTGGTTATCTGTAAGCAAGAGTGATCCTATAAAATTTTTTCTAGGCTGAAATGATGGAAGGAAAAAAAGCAATTACCTTAGGACACATCTTGCTAATGATGGAAAAAATAAATTGCGATAAAGCACAGATGCTTATGCCAACAGTGAAAAGCTCAGGTGCCTTGATGCTGAGATGCTGAGTGTAGCTCAGTTCCCAGGGAAGGAGCTTGGCGGTGCCATTCTCCAGCTTTGGGTGTGCCTCCGTAACCCACTAGCTGCTAAACACTATTTTTGCCTTTCTCTTTTTTTCCATAAAAGCGAAAAATCCTCTTGAGATTTCTTTCAGTGAGTAGATATTTTCCGAAAAGCAAAGTGGCGAAACTCGAACTTTCCGAAAAGCAGGAGAAACCTGTACTTGTGATAATCCTGTGAAGGATGATGGTGAGTGAGACCAGGCTAGAAACACTGAGGATGAGAAGCTGGCAGATTCTGGATATATATGGCAAGTAGAACAAGCCAAATCTACTAAGAAGGCAAGGTTTGAAAGAGAAAAGTCAAGGAAGACATCAGGGTTCACAGCCTGAGCTGAAAGTGGAAGGCTGACCATTGTCATTAACTGTAGGAAGACACTGGGAAGGCAGGTTCCTTAAGGAGGAAGAAACAGAAATTCATATTAAATTTGTAGTTATAAGTGAAGATGTTGGGTAAGCAACTGAATAGCCTACAGTTCAGAGAGGTCTGGGCTGGAGTTACCATTTTGGAGTTTGGTGATATGAAAGAAAGACAGTGAAAGTCACTGAGTTGTGTCTGACTCTTTGCCACCCCATGGACTATGCAGTCCATGGAATTCTCCAGGCCAGAATACTGGAGTGGGTAGCCTTTCCCTTTTCCAGGGGATCTTCTCAACCCAGGGATCGAACCCAGGTCTCCCCTATCGCAGGCAGATTCTTTATCAGCTAAGCCACAAGAGAAGCCCAAGAACACTGGAGTGGGTAGCCTATCCCTTCTCCAGGGGATCTTCCTGACCCACGAATCGAACTGGGGTTTCCTGCACTATAGGTGGATTCCTTACTAACTGAGCTATCAGGGAAGCCCTAGTTCAGAGGAGAGGTCTGGGCTGGAGTTACAATTTTGGAGTTTGGTGATATACAGTATTTAAAATCATGAGACTGAATGAACTCACTAATTAATGAGTGCAGACTGACAGAGAAGGTCTCAGGGCACTCCTGTGTTTAGTGGTTGGGAAAATGAGAAGAAACAACCTAAAAATAGCCAAATGATATTAGGCATTGGGATAGAAGGAAAGCAGTAGTGTGGAATCCTGAAATCCAAAGAATGCATTAGAAGGGAATGGTCAACTATGTCAAATGCTGCTACTTAGCCAAGATGAGGATGAGAATTGACTGGCAATTTTATGTTTTGTTGACTACCAAGATTTAGCAATATTTTCCTTTGGTCTTTTCTTTTCAGGAGAAACATCTGATTCTATAATCCCCTTTTTAAAAAAAATCACCTTCTAATACACACCTTAATTTACCTATGTATCTTATTGTCTGCCTATTCTTCTAGAATGAAAGCTCTATTAGGGGAGGGGGTTTTTGTCTGTTTCAATACTTAATAAAATATTACATAGACTAGCATCTGATTATAGTCAAAGCTCAGTAAGTATTTGCTGAATTAATGGTTTTCAGATCCATCGCTATATTGGCCTGACATCTATGAACATGCCCATTTGGCAATGTTTCTCTTGAACCATTAGAGTATGTTCTGGCCAAGTCCTGGAATACTAGAATGGTTCCTCTTTGTTCAAAGCCTGGTGTTTCATGGTGCAGTCTAGCAAGCCCAGTCTGTCTGGCAGGCAATCACCCCGCTCTGTCATGCCTCCCTATTCAGCACCGTGTACTTTCCTGTGAATTGGAGAAAAAATCCGAGGCCAGCGCGCCCTGCAGAGTTCAGGACACGAGACACATCTCTAATGTGGAATCAGGTAATTCAAAGGAAATGGCAAAAAAGGACATCAGACAACAGATCAAGAAATCCTTTTTAAGATGGGGTGCCCAGTGAGAACTCCCCCAATGTTTCAGCTTTGGAAACTGATGGGACCTGAAGCCTTTTCTGTGGCATCAAGTAGTGCTGAGACTTTTGTCACACCAATGAATTTAACTGAACTTCATTTTCCTTATCTGCAGTATGAAATTAATCAGGTCTATACTGCAGAGTTGTTATATGAACTGAGAGAATTATGTTCAGAAGTACAACAGACCTTAATAAATGCTATATATATATTTTTTTCTTTTTGGCTGAGCCGTGCAACATATGAGATCTTATTTTCCAGACTGGGGATTGAACCCTTGCCCCCTGCATTGGGAGCTCGGAGTCTTAACCACCAGACTGCCAGAGAAGTCTCAATGCTATTATTACTTCATAATTACTTTGCATTTGCTAAATGTTTACAACTAACTGCAAATGGTGACTGCAGCCATGAAATTAAAAGACACTTACTCCTTGGAAGGAAAATTATGACCAACCTAGATAGCATATTCAAAAGCAGAGACATTACTTTGCCAACAAAGATCCGTCTAATCAAGGCTATGGTTTTTCCAGTGGTCATGTATGGATGTGAGAATTGGACTGTGAAAAAGGCTGAGCACCGAAGAATTGATGCTTTTGAACTGTGGTGTTGGAGAAGACTCTTGAGAGTCCCTTGGACTGCACGGAGATCCAACCAGTCCATTCTGAAGGAGATCAGCCCTGGGATTGCTTTGGAAGGAATGATGCTAAAGCTGAAACTCCAGTACTTTGGCCACCTCATGCGGAGTTGACTCATTGGAAAAGACTCTGATGCTGGGAGGGATTGGGGGCAGGAGGAGAAGGGGATGACAGAGGATGAGATGGCTGGATGGCATCACTGACTTGATGGACATGAGTCTGAGTGAACTCCGGGAGTTGGTGATGGACAGGGAGGCCTGGCGTGCTGCAGTTCATGGAGTCGCAAAGAGTCGGACACGACTCAGCGACTGAACTGAACTGAACTGAAGATAAAGTGGAAGAGATTTTTTTTTTAATTTTAACTCCATACAATAAAAAAGGAGAAATACAATATTTGTCCTTTTGTTTCTGGCTTATTTCACTCAGCGTAATGTTTTCAAAGTTCATATAAATTGTAGACATTTTTAAATTGCATTTTTTCTTAAGAATGAGAAGTTCTGCAATATGCAATCTCTTATGTGGTAAAAGAGTGATTTGAATCTTTTTCCATGACCACTCAATTTCCGTGTTTTATGTATTCCTCCTAAACAAGAACAGGAAATACCTTTATATTAATTCAAATACTTCTGCCCATTAGCAAAACTTATTAGGATAACTTATTAGCAAATTTATCCTCATATAGATCTTATATAGATATGTTAAATGAAACTGGCTCTTTTTATTTGCAGGGCAGGAACAGAGACACAGACATAGAGAACGGACTTGTAGACACAGCGGGAGAAGGAAAGGGTGAGACGAACTGAGAGAGTAGCATTGAAATACATTCATTACCATGTGTAAAACAGATAGCTAGTGGGAAGTTGCTGTATAACACAGGGAGCTCAGCCTGGTGCTCTGTGACAACCTAGAGGAGTGGGCTGGTTTGGAGGGTGGGAGGGAGGTTCAGGATGGAGAGGACATATGTGTATTTAGGGTTGATTCACATTGTTATAGGGAGAAGGCAATGGCACCCCACTCCAGTACTGTTGCCTAGCAAATCCCATGGACGGAGGAGCCTGGTAGGTTGCAGTCCATGGGGTCGTGAAGAGTCAGATACGACTGAGCGACTTCACTTTCACTTTTCACTTTCATGCATTGGAGAAGGAAATGGCAACCCACCCCAGTGTTCTTGCCTGGAGGATCCCAGGGATGGGGGAGCCTGTTGGGCTGCCATCTATGGGGTCGCACAGAGTCGGACACAACTGAAGCGACTTAGCAGCAGCAGCACATTGTTATATGGAAGAAACCAATACAATATTGCAGAGCAATTATGCTCCAATTAAAAATACATCTTAAAAACTGGTTCTTTAAATTGACATTAAGAAAAACAAAACAATTATTGAACGCAAGTGGCATCATCTCTAAATGATGGCCATCCTGTTTGGGCAATGACAACCCACTCCAGCACTCTTACTTGGGAAATCCCATGGACCATGGACGGAGGAGCCTCGTCGTGTCGGACACGACTGAGCGATTTCACTTTCACTTTCACTTCTGTTTATTTAAACTGAAAGTTGCATTAAAATTCCACAAGGAGGCAGACTGGTTCTATTAAATCAGTTTACTGCACTGATTTAAATACAGTCTAGATAGCCTGTGTATTGGCATTTACAAGTTTAAAAAAACTTTCTAAGCCAACACAAGGAATCTATGAAGGCATTTTCTCCCAGAAACAACTTTGCAAATGATGATTAATTTTGTAAATCAGTTCATAAGTCTTCTTTACCATTAAATTAGTTGTAATAGAATCATAGAATTTTACACATAAACTTAAAAATGATTTAACTATATAGTTCTTGTCCTAATGCAAATATATTTATTCTTGGCTTAAAAAAACATGGCAGTTCTATTGTCTAGCACAGGGAACTCTACTCAATATTATGTAATAACCTAAGTAGGAAAACAGTCTGAAAAAGAATAGATATAACAGCATTGCTTTGTGTACATCTGAAATTAACACATTGTAAATCAACTATACCCCAATATAAAATAAAATTGTTTTTAAAGAACCCTTATATTTACCTTTCCTCTTAACAAAATGTCAGTGGGGAAAAATGCCAGTGAAAATTTTAAATGCTGTGGAAAATGGTATGGTGGTTACTTAAAATGTTAAACATATGATTCAGCAATTCCATTTCTGTGTATATACTCAAAAGAATAGAAGCAGATACTCAAACAGATATTTGTTCATAGCAGCATTATTCAAAAAAGACAAAATATGGAACCAATACTACATCATTGGACAAATGGTTAAATGCAATGTGGTATATACATACAGTGGATACTATTCACCTTTCAAGAAGACTCTCTGACACATGCTTCAACATGGATGAACATTAAAAACATTATACTAAGTGAAATAAGCCAGACTCAGAAAACCAGATACCATATGATTCCATTTATATGGTGTACTTAGAATAGTCAAATACATGGAAACAGAAAGTAGGACCATGGTTTCCAAGGCCTGGGGGTAGGGAAGATAGGGAATTATTCTTCAATGGATACAGAGTTTCAGTATAGGGTGGTGAAAATGCTCTGAAGATGGGTGGTGGTGATATTTTCACACCAGTAAAAATGTACTTAATGCCAGTGAACTGTCCACTTAAAAATGGTTGAAGCAGTACCATTTATGTGTTTATGTTTTACCACACACAAAAAAGGCATCATAAAGTAAAATTCAAGTACAGAAAATTTATCGTGTGTGTGCTCGTCTTCAGTCACTCAGTTGTGTTCAACTCTTTGTGACTCTATAGACTGTAGCCCGCCAGGCTCCTCTGTCCATGGGATTTTCCAGGCAAGAATACTGGAGTGGGTTGCCATTTCCTTCTCCAAGGGGTCTTCCCAACTCAGGGACTGAACTCATATCTCCTGCATCTCCTGCATTGGCAGGCGGATTCTTTACCACTGAGCCACCTGATAAGCCCCATAGAAAATTAATAAAGAATACTAAATGGGACGGGACTTCCCTGGCGGTCCAGTGGTTAAGAATCCACACTTTCACTGCAGAGGGGCACGGGTCCCATTCTTGGTCAGGGAACTAAGATCCTGCATGCTTCACAGTGCAGCCAAAAAAATAAAACTCCCCCACCTTACTGTACATACTTAAAATTCATAATTGTACATCCACACCCTCGTATAAATAAATAATTTGTACATTGTACAACTAAATTACCAAAAGTTTTACAGGAAAATTTACTTTTTAAGTTTCCATTGGAGTTCTGTAAGCTTTAATACATATGTAGATTTGTGCAATCATCATTAGAATCTGGATACAGACTGGTTCCATCACCTCAAAACATCTTGCATTACCATTTTATAGTGACACCCTCACCACAATACCAACCCTGGGAAACTGCTGGCCTGTTCTCCCTCTCCTATTATCTCCTCCAGAATGTCACAGAAATGGAAATATCCAATATATAACCTCTTGTTCTCTCTCTTCCACATAGCACAATGCCTTTGATATTCATGGAAGTTGTATACATCAAACTGCCCAGTGTTTTTAAAGAGAAAAGTAAAAAGTTTATTGGAAAAGAAAAGTACATGTGGGAAGATGCAGGGGTGAACTCAGAGAGGGAACAGGGGCAGTCTTCTGGGTCTTTGTGTTCTTTTTGGCCAATTATATTGGTTTTTTCATTTTTTCCCCCATTCCTGAGCATTGCTATTTTGTTCCTTACTGAATAATACTGCATGGAGCAAACACCAGAGTATTATGTATCCATTCAACTGCAGAAAGATATTTGGGTGGTTTCCAGTTTCTGGCAATCCCATATAGAACTGTTATACAAGTTTTCAAGTAAACATAAGTTAATTACTCTAGGGTAAACAATCAGAGAGGGACTGCTGGGTCATAATGTAGGTTTACTTTTATAAGAAATTGCCAAATAGTTTTTCACAGTGGGTATACCTCTTTGCACACCTGCCAGCAGTGTATGCAAGCCCCAGATGTTCTACATCCTTGCTGGCAATGGGTATTGTCAGTGTTTTTTATTTTAGCCATTCTAGTAGGTGAGTATCTTATCTAGTAGCTGAGTATATTATCATGGTTTGACTTTTCCTTATGGTTAATGATGCTGAACACCTTTCATGTGCTTATTTAAATACCATCACATGTCCTTTTTGGTGATATGTCTGTTCAAGTCTTTTGCGTATTTAAAAAAAGTAGGTTGTTTTATTACAGTCTGAGTTTTTTATATGTTCTAGATACAAGTCTTTCATTGAATGCTATTTGCAAATATTTTTCTTTCAGTCTGTTGAGACTCTTACATTTTCAAAACACCAAAATTTTTCATTTGATGAAGTTCAAGTTATCAATTATTCTTTTGTAGGCTAAGAGCTCTTTGCCTAACCCCAGGTCCTGAGGATTATCTCATGTGTTTTTTTTCTAAGAGTTTTATGGTCTTGTACTTATGATCTATTTTGGGTAAAATTTTGTACAAGTTGTTAGGTTTAGGTAGATGTTCTTTTTTTCCCTGTAATGTTCAATTATCCCTATTCCATTTGTTGGAAACTTCTGAGTTCTCCATTGTGAACAGATAAGTTGGCTGTATTTGTGTAGGTCTATTTCTGGACTCTGTTCCACTCCATTCATTTATATATTTATCTCTTAACCAACACCAGAGTCTTGATTATAGTAGGTTTATAGTTAGCTTTATTTTTTGAGATGACTGTGATTGATAAACTGTAGTCAGACTGATCAAGAAAGAAAAAAGATGCACTTTACCAATAGTAGGAATGATATCACTCTAGAACTTAAGTGGATAAATGATACACAGCTTTATGTCTATAAATGTGGCAACTTACATAAAATGAACCAATTTTTAAAAATACATGAATTACCCAAACTCATTAAACATGAAATAGATGGCTTGAATATTTCTTTATCTATTAAAGGAATTGAATAGATAGATTACAAACCTTCAAAGAAAACTCTAGGCCCCAGATTGTTTCAATGGTGAGTTCTAACAAAAATTTAAAGAAGAAATAATACCAATTCTGTAAATTAACCATTTCTAAAAAATAAAAAAGGAGGACACACTCCCCTCCTCATTTTATGTAGCCAGCATTCTTCTGACACCAGCATCAGACAAGAACAGTACAAGAAAGCTACAGACCGGTATCAGCCATGAGCTTAACAGAAACAAAAATCCTCAACAAAATATTTGCATATTGAATCCAGCAATATACACAAAGGATAACACACTGGGCTTCCCTCATGCGTTGGTGGCAAAGAATCAGCCTGCCAATGAAACGAGACACCGGTTTGATCCATGGGTTGGAGAGATCCCACATGCTGTGGAGCATCTAAGCCCATGCACCGCAACTACTGAGCCTGTGCTCTAGAGCCCAGGAGCCACAACTACTGAAACCCCAGCCTCCTTAGATTCTGTGTTCTGCAACAAGAGAAGCCACTGAAATGAGAAGCTTGTGCATGGCAACTGGAGAGTAGTCCCTGCTCTCTGTAACTAGAGAAAAGTCTGCACAGCAACAAAGACCCAGCACAGCCAAAAATAAACAGAGTTATACCTAAAAAAAGATAACATATCATGTACCATGAGATTTACCCTAGTAATGCAAGGTTGCTGCTGCTAAGTCGCTTCAGTTGTGTCCGACTCTGTGTGACCCCATGGACTGCAGCCTACCAGGCTTCTCTGTCCATGGGATTCTCCAGGCAAGAACACTGGAGTGGGTTGCTATTTCCTTCTCCAATGCATGAAAGTGGAAAGTGAAAGTGAAGTTGCTCAGTCATGTCTGACTCTTAGCGACCCCATGGACTGCAGCCTACCAGGCTCCTCCATCCATGGGATTTTCCGGGCAACAGTACTGGAGTGGGGTGCCACTGCCTTCTCCTAGGAATGCAAGGTTAGTTCGCTAATTAAAAATTAATCTACCATACGAAATGTATCAATTGATACCAAAAAAGCATTTGACAAAATTCAACATTCATTCATGATAAAAATTCTCAGCAAACTGAGTAGAAGAGAACTTCGTTATGATAAAAAGGGATCTCCAAAAAACTTAAGCTAACACTACACCTAATGATGAAAAACTGACTGCCTCTCCTGCTAAGATGAGAACTAAGCAAAGATGTCTACTGTCACTATTCCTATTCAACATCATATAGAAAGTCTTAGCCAGGGACTTCTCTCGTGGTCCAGTGGTTAAGACTCTGCTTCCACCGCAGCGGGCACAGGTTCCATCTCTGCTTGGGGAACTAAGATCCTGTATGCTGCACAGCATGGGTGGGAAATAGGGGAGAGTCTTAGCTAGTGTGATAGTCATAATTTTAAAAAAAGAAACAAAAGGCATACTACATAGAAAATCTCAAGCTATCTACAAAAATCTCCTGGAATAAATGAGTTTAGCAAGGTTGTAGGATATACAGTTGACACAGAGAAGTCAATTGCATTTCTACATATTGAAAAAGAAATTAAAAATTGAAATTTAAAAAAGAATGATTTATAATGTCAACCCAAGTGGCACTATTGGTAAAGAACCCACCTGTCAATGCAGAAGACATAAGAGATGTGGATTCAATCTCTGGGTCAGGAAGATCCCCTGGAGGAGGAAATGGCAATCACCTCCAGTATTCTTGCCTGGAGAATCCCTGGACAGAGGAGCCTGGTGGGCTACAGTCCATAGAGTCACAAAGAGTTGGACACAACTGAAGCAACTTAGCATACAAAACCACAAAAGACTTAATTTCAATAAAATGTTTGCAGAATCTGCACGCTGAACACTATACACTGATGAAAGAAAACTTCAAAGACTAAATAAATGGAGAGATATACTGTTGCTCGTGGATCAAAGACTAAATATGGTGGTCAATTCTTCCCAAATCCACCTATAGTTTTAACCCTAATTCTAATAAAAATACAAGCACAATACTTAAAAAAAATTTTACGTTGTTTCTGCCATACAATAACAAGGATCAGTCATAATTATATATATATCTTTTCCCTCTTGAGTCAACCTCCCTTTCCCTCATCTCATCCCTCTAGGCCATCAGAGTGCCAGACTGGGCTCCTTGTGTTATATAGCAACTTCTTACCAATTTTACATATGGTAGTGTGTGCATACCAATGTTACTTTCTCCATTTGTCTCACTCACTCCCTCCCTCACTGTGTCCACAAGCCCATCCTCTCCATCTGTGTTTCCATTTCTTCCCTGCAAATAGGCTCATCAATACCATTTTTCTAGATTCCATATGTTTGCGTTAATATATTTATTTTTCTTTTTGACTTGCTTCATTCTGTATAACAGGCTATAGCTTCATCCACATCACTAGCACTGACTCAAACTCATTCTTTTTATGGTTGAGTAATGTTCCATTGTATATATGTACCATATCTTCTTTATTCATCTGTTGAAGGACATCTAGGTTGTTTCCACATCCCGGCCATTGTAAATAGTGCTACCATGAGCACTGGGGTACATGCCAAGCATAATAGTTTTGGAGATCGAAAAACTGATTCTAAAATTTACATAGGAAATCAAGGAAATAGAATAGCCTAAACATTTTGGGGAAAAAAAGGTATGCAAACTTGGGAAATCCATGATTTCAAGACTTAACTGATTTCAAGAATTATTATAAGGCTACAGTAATAAAGATAGAATAAAAACTTCAGTAATAGACTCAAACAAATATGGTCCAAAAGCTGTAGTAATTAAAAACAGTGTGATGCTGGCTTTAGGATAGATATATAGACCAATGGAATAGATGAGAGCCCAGAAATAAACTTTATAAATATGGTTTTCAACAAGGGTGTCAAGACTATTCAGTGGAGGAAAGGATAGCAATAAATGGTGCTGGGAAAATTGGATATCCACATTCAAAAGAATGAAGTTGGACCTTTATGTAATACCATTCAGAAAAATTAACTCAAAGTGGATCAAAGAGCTAAAACCATAAAACTCTTAGAAGAAAACATAGGGGAAAACCTTCATAATATTGGACGTGACGATGATTTAGACATGACACTAAAGGTAAAGGCAACTAAAGAAAAAATAGATAAATTGGACTTCATCAAAATAATTTTGTGTGTGCGCTGAATGACAGTATGAACAGAGTAAAAAAGTAACTCAGAGTGACAGAATATGTTTGCAAACTGCATATCTCATAAAGGATTAATATTCTGAATATGTAAGAATTCCTACAACTCAACAACAAAACCCAAACAACTCAATTTAAAAATGGGCAAAGAAATCCAAATAGACAATTCTCTAAATAACATACACAAATGGCCAATAAGCACATGAAAAGATGCTCAATACCATTAGACATTAGGGAAATGGAAGTCAAAACCACAATGAGAAGTGACTACCAAAAAGCAACAAACAGAAAACAAATATTGGTGAGGTTCCAAAAATTGGAACCCTTGTACTAGTGGGAATGTGACATCGTGCAGTCACTGTGGAAAACCGTACGGCAACTCTTAAAAAAACAGACATAGAATTACCATATGATTCAGCAATTTCACTTTTGGGTATATTATATACCCCTCAAAGAACTGAAAGCAGGCAAACTGATATTTGTACTTATGTTCATACTAACAGTAGGGTACCTGAAATAGCCAACACGTGGAAACAACTCAAATGTTTTCACCGAGTGAATCGATCAACAAGATGTGCTACATACATATAATGAAATATTATTGAGCCTTAAAAAGGAGAGAATTTTTGACATATGCTTCAACATGGAGGAACCTTGAAGACATTATACTAAGCAAAGTAAACCAGACTCATGTGGGCAAATATTGTATTGTATGATTCCATCTATATGATGTACCTAGAATAGTCAAGCAGTAAGTTGAGTCAGAAAGTAGGCCAGGAGCTGAAGGAGGGAAGAAAGGGGAATTGTTGTTTAAAGGGTTGGGCTTTCCAAGTGGCACTAATGGTAAAGAATCTATCTGCCAATGCAGGAGACATGAGATGTGGGTTCAATCCCTGGATGGGGAAGATCCCCTGGAGGAGGGCTTGGCAACCCACTCCAGTATTCTTGTCTGGAGAATTCCATGGACAGAGGAGCCTGGCAGGCTACAGTCCATAGGGTCGCAGAGTCTGACACAACTGAAGCAACTTAGCATGCAATACACATTTCAGTATGGAATGAGGAAAGAATTCTGGAGCTGGATGGGGGTGATGACTTCACAATGTGAACATGTGTGTAAAGCCCCTGAACTATACTTAAAACTGGTTTAAACAGTGAATTTTATGTCTTTTACTTTTTTTAAAAAAAGGAAAAAAAATCCACCCTAGCTATCAATGACATAGCTATAGAATTGTGGCAGCTTGCTACTTCCTTAAATACACATTATACTTTGTATGTAAGCATATAAGTTGGGAATTTCAAGTTCCACTCCATCTTTGGAATAGGAGTTTCTTTTTGGTCTTTATCAGTTCCTCCCTCTCTGCACATCTCCCTTCCCCTCCACTGCTACTCTTTCTTAAACCCTTGACTTCATACTATGGGGATATTCAAGGAGACAAGTTTCTAGACTTCTCAAATTCTAGTAATTTTGTTTCTAATATGCTGAAATGCTTTTCTTTAATCCTGAATGAGAATTATATTAATTAAATTTGTATCTTTCCACTTCACTCTCTTAACATGGTTTATGACAGTAATGGGTGTTCTGATTAGGCATCTTTGTATTCCCAGGGCCACCTTACTTGTTGAAACATACACTTCTGAGTTTGATTTGCTGTTTCATTTAGGATTCTTGCAGGAGACGTAAGAGACGTGGGTTCGATTTCTGGGTTGAGAAGATCCCCTGAAGGTGGGCATGGCAACCCACTCCAGTATTCTTACCTGAAGAATCCTATGAACAGAGAAGCCTGGTGGGCTATGGTCCATAATGTTGCAAAGAGTCAGACACGACTGAAATGACCATGCATTTGCTTTTGCCTTCCCTTTTTGTACTATACTGTGAGGTTTTGTAAAGGTCTGGAATTTTATCCAATTTAGAAGCTGTAAGTTAGCCTGTTTGTCTTGTGGATTGGGGCATAAGACATGAACTTCTGGGACACAATGGACTTTACTGCTCACAGCATAGCAAAGCATGAGCAGCATTTGAGACCCTCTTGGGCTTCAGGTCTCATAGGAGCAAAGGGCAAGGTCGCAGGTGGATGGTGCACATGCTGAGTGTGTGTGGCACTGAGGAACGCCGAGCTTGGGGAAACCATCTCTCCTATACAAGATCTGCTCTTTGTCTTACACCTCATCTTTCAAGGCTGTTCACTTATAATTGGCCCAGGCAGAGTTTTCAGGGCCTTTTATTCTTGACTTAACTGCAAGAACATATAGGGAGTATTAAGGTACTAGGCAGATTGCTTTCCCCAGAATGGTTCTGTATCAAGTTACACTAATCTCAATTAACATGATGAATATTTTTTTCCTAATCCCATAATCTATTTGGATAATATGTGTTGCTTGAAGTTTTGGTAAATCTACAGCAAAAGGGTGTTATTTTGAGGGAGGTTTGGGACAACTGTGATGTGGTGGTCATTTTAACAGTTACTGATTTTCAATTTTTTCCAGAAATATTCATAATTAATGATTGTTAATTATCCAAACAATTAATGATTGTTTGGATCTACTACATCTCTATTTATGTCTCCTTCTTTATTCAAGATATTATTTGTTTGTACCTTTTAACTGTCTATCAGTCTGTTATGTGTTTTCCCCCAAACAAACAGCCTTTGGTTCATATTCTACAGTTTCTGCACTGTCCTCTGATCTTCAGTCTCTCCCACACAGAGCCGTGGGAACCAACTCCTTAAATTTTCTATATACTCACTAGTGAGTTCAAACTGGAGTGCAAACTATGGTTGCTATCTTCCTGTTTTGTGAACTGGTCCAGCACACCTTCCATCTTCAAAATCTCTATCAAAGAAGTAGGTATAAGCCATCTCCCAAACTCCTGGAGGAACAGTTTCCAATGTCCAGAATTTCATCTTGCACTGACCCAGCAGTGGCATCAGGGCAGGTCTGTGGGTTTCTGGAGCACAGCAATCATTTAGCCTGAGAAGGAGATGTCCCATCTCATCCTTTCAAGCACTCCCGCTGCCCACCCCAATCCAAATAATTCTCATTAGTCAGACCCCTCTCGCTTGGTCTGGGGAACAGAAATGCTGGCCCAAAATTGTCTTTCAGTACACAGGCTGTACGGTCTTGCCCAGTTGTTCTTGATTCTCCTTAGAATCTAGGGTATCATTGCTTCTTCTCAAGCTTAGGTTCTGGGGTTTATTTTTTGTTTGGGAGGGATTTTCTAAGTTAGGGACAGCTTTGAACAAACTGTGGACCAGTATTTTCTGAAGTGCCCTTTGTGATAAAAATGTAAAACATTGAATAAAGCTACCTAATACAATAATATAAATGAATCGACAAGTATATATAGTCTGGGTTATACTTAAGAAAATCAAACATCTCAAATTCACAGAAATAGAAAGTACAATGGTGGTTACTATGGGAAGGAAATTAAGAGTTTCAGTTTTGCAAGATGAAAAACTTCTGGAAACAAATTGCATAACATTGTGAATATATGCAAAATTATCAAGTTGTATGCTTAAAAATGGCTAAGATGGTAAAAAAAAAAAAAAACAAGCAAAGAAAATCAGAATATATGATATGAAGCTGACATGGGAATTTATTTTGTAGAAAAGCAACAACTAGGGAATGCCAAACAACCCTAGTACATCTAAAGTACCATCTATAAAAATGACAACCGCTCACAACGACAACACTGGAGCACTGAAAGGTACCAAACCACCTTCTGAGTCCAAGAAGTCAAAGTATAATCAGTACTGTTTTAATGTTCTTACATATATTGAAATTCTAATACGCTGACAAGTGGTAAACCGGATAACTACAACATCTAATTATGTAACTTTGGGTGATACATAACATGACTCGGTGATATCTAAGTCTTTTGACAATACACAAACTTACTCATACTCATCTGGCATATCTCCACACATATTTTAAAATTCCAATTTCTTGGTCAAATGATGTATTTTGCAAATTTTAAATATATTTAGATGTCTTTACTATACAAAGTTAAATGTATAACTAAATTAGTAAAAAGTGCTGAGGTTTTATTGGAACATTAATACTCTGACAAAAATGTTTATGAATGTACTCTGTACTTTACTTATACTGCCTTTTTTCATTTATATCTAAATTTCCCCTTCTATTTAATAACCAGTTTTGATTTTTTATATGAAATCTATAACTTCTTAATTCATACAGATTCTTCTCTTTTTCTCCTTATTTCTTAGCTTAAATTCAGTTTAAGTTTTATTGGTATCTTAAGCTTCATGTGTATTCTTACTCCTAAACACCAGCAGTTCTTCAGAGGCCTAAAATCCAGCATGGGAATCACTATATTAAATTAGTTCTAGAAAAAAAAAATTAAAGATTTTTTTTCTGAAATATACAGAACATGTCATGCCAAATCTCTTGTTTATACAATAAACTGGTAATATTGGTAAATTGCACATATAGCTTATATTCCCAAAACAGAATAACTTAAATATTAAAACGTACCTTTATGTTACCACCATAACTGACCTTATAGGCATAACAAATGACAATATTCAATACAAAAAAATCACAAAATCCACTAACCTTAAGTGCTATGGATGGCATCATACGAACTCATCTCCCTATGACCTATTCAAACTACAGACAGCAAACTATAGCTTTAAGCTATTCTAGCATTTAAACCCTAATTAGAAATTTATACGAAACACAATTTTATGTTCAAATATGGAAATAAGCAACATAATTCCAAAACCCAAAAGTATCCCAGCATTCTGTAAAAAGAAATATCCCCAGCGGCTACATCCATGGTCACTAGCATCATTGTGCAACATCTCAGGTACCTTTAAAACAAACAAAAAAAGAGCAACCTTTAAGTTTCCAGAAGCACAGATTTTAGAAGAATTTCCAGGTCACTGTACTAGCTTTCTATGTAGCTGGATATAACATGAGTCTAAAACATGAATCTAGCTAATAAGGTCACACAGCTTTTCCTAATAGCTCATTAACAATGATTACTCATGGTCTGCTCAGCAAGTCAAAATTATATTGATCCAGTTTACTTCACTGTAAAAACGAGAGCTACACTGATTACCCTGCTTACTGTCTGTATCTGTACATAACATGTGGTTCACTCAAAGTTCAGAGATACGGAAATCTTTTATCTTATAAAATATAATCTTAGCAGTAAGATTGGCTGAGACTGTTAAGTAGACTTTGGTGACAAAAAGATGACCCCTTCATCCGTTAGTAAGGACCCTTTAAGTGTTCTGGTGCATACACAGTTTGCCAACAGTATGTGGCTTGTACTAGGTTTCTCACAAGTCTGTGTACAATTCAATGCCTGATTACTGAAACTCTACTCTCAGAAAGACACATCAGAAGCAGGTAGATACTTCTGTGTATCCTGAAGTATACTTATACTTTGTTGAGCACAGAATCTCACTGCAACTACATTTACCCTACACTCTTTTAAAAAATGCTGTTTCATTGAACATTTTTATTTCATTGTTAGTCAATTCTGTAATTTGACTTCTTAAAAACTTACCATATCAACCAGAGCAACATACATGAACAAGCCTGCAGTAAGTGCAAATATCCACATAGAAACATTCTCAGCATAATGACCAATGAAAATTCCTGTGGCCATTCCAAGGTACGCCAGCATGGCTGACAGGGCATTATAAAGAACAGCTTGCTTAACAGTCATGCCAGCCTTTAGTAAGACAGCAAAGTCACCTTTAACAGAAAACACAAAAAGGCAATTAAAGTCATTAAAAAAATCATTTTTAAGACATATACCCAAAAGACTTTCCAGATTTAAGAAATCCTCCAATTTTTTTGAGGAGTGGGGAAAAAAAAAGACAAAATTAACAATCACCCAGGGTTAAGAGTTAATCAGTATAAAACACGCTAACAGTTTTATAAACTAAGATATCTTTTATCCAAAGTTTTTCTTAAGGTTTCTTGTTTGTCAAAGAATGTCAATACCAAGAATCTACCACTGAGCTCTTGCACTGTCTTCAATGGGCTTTCAAATGACCACAAGCAGGAAGAGGGAGTAGAGAACACACAGGAAATGATCAGCAAATGATTAAGGCAATATGCATCATAATTAAGAGCTGAAGAGTCTAATGTTCTGGTTATAAAAGAAGAAAAGAAATTAAGATCAAAGTACTTCAGAGAGGCTTCGTGGAGCCTGAAGGATCTAGAATGTGGAACACAAATCAGATGTTGAGGATTACAAGCATCGAACAGGAAGATGGGAGGCCTTCTAAATGGCAGAATACACGCCAAGGGACAAAGGTGAGAATGGTACGACAGGCGTGTGGCCACCGGTAAGAAGAAAAACAGAGACACACACAGAACCAGGGCAACTCTGGGAAGGTTTTAAGTCCTGCTGCTGCTGCTAAGTCGCTTCAGTCGTGTCCGACTCTGCACGACCCCATGGACGGCAGCCTACCAGGCTCCCCCATCCCTGGGATTCTCCAGGCAAGAACACTGGAGTGGGTTGTCATTTCCTTCTCCAATGCATGAAAGTGGAAAGTGAAAGGGAAGTCGCTCAGTCGTGTCCGACTCTTCGTGACCCCATGGACTGCAGCCTACCAGGCTCCTCCGTCCATGGGATTTTCCAGGCAAGAGTACTGGAGTGGGTTGCCATTGCCTTCTGGTGACAGAGAAAAAGATTATTCAAAACACAATTCGTCAACTTCTCTTTCTTTTTAGTTCCAGTGACATTCTCTTTGTCAAGTTCTCTCTGTTAATGGAAGATGATTCTTTATTTGCCTATGATCTTATTCCTATTCTGTGTACAATGAAAACAGGGACTGACGTCACCATACGCTGATACAGGAAAGTATCTGGCAGGGGAAAAGGACCAGAGATGGGGCTCAGGAATCTGTTTGGCAACCCCACACAGGCAATTGTGTAATCAGAGTTGCAGGGTTAGAATTCTGGCTGGAAACAGACTTGTCCTCAGTAAGAAACAAAGCTAGCTAGGATAGTAGACTTATGAGAAGCCATAAATGAGAAAGCCTGCTGGAAACTATTGTTAGCAAAAGCCAGTGACACTGAGATATGCTACCCACCTGAAAAATACCATTTGTAGGGTTCTCTTACCTAATTCATGGGGCAACTCATGACAAAACACGGCAACAGAGGTACTTAAACCACTTGATAAACCTTCAGTAAAAGCAGCACCTGTGTAAAAAAAAAACACTGCAGTGTTTTGTGGGTGTGTATTTTTAAAATTTGTATAGCACATACAATGAGGTAAAAGAAAGAAACTATATTCTGCTTGTGAATAAACAGAACTTTCTCAACTGCACTCTGTAACTTCTTCATAAACAGAACTTTCTCAACTGCACTCTGTAACTTCTTCATAACTAATCTTAGATTACATTCAATTAGGCTTAAATTTCCCAAAGGAGCACAAGCAGATATGATTGAAGGGAAGGCTGGGCTGTGCCTTAGCGCGATTAAATGATCTTACACAAACCTGAGAAGTAACTGCTACCACATAAAGCACTTATGGAGAAATATAAAACAAACTGATTTAAAGGTTTAGGGGAAAAAACCTCAGGAATCAAGAGTACAAATATGTTTCCTAGCCTCAGAGGAATCCACTGTTTAATTAGATTTTTTACATTTATTCTTTCAATGTTTTGATAAGGGAAGTTTAAGACAAATAGCTCCCTGCTTTTAAAAGTTAACACGTTATACAACTGATTACTTACAAACCATGACTGAGCATTTGCACATCCTTCTGTGTCGCTTAAGTTGTGCACGGTGCAGAGGAGGAAGAGCGCAGTGTGGGGAGCAGGGCCTGGGCTCATCTCAGCTGGGCAACAAAACAACACTGCCTCGTCGGACCTCGCCTGCCTGCTCCGTAATTATTTCCATGGGTCCTTCTAGAACTCTGTGGGTCTGTGTGTGTGCACAAGTGCCCATTCATGTCCAACTCTTTGCAACCCTATAGACTATAGTTCACCAGGCTTCTCTGTCCATGGGATTTCCCAGGCAAAACACTGGAGTGGGTTGCCATTCCCTTCTCCAGGGGTCTTCCTGACCCAGGAACTGTCTCTTGAATCTCCTGCTTTGCAGGCGGATTCTTTACTACTGTGCCACCTGGGAAGCTCCTCCCTTCCTGCACTAAATTACTACAATTCATATATATTCTATTATCTCTCAATGGTAGCACAACTTACAAAAAGTCTGTAATTCTTCTTTGGGTACGGATTAGTAATTTAAACTTATTAGATAGATGAAGATTCCTTTAGCATAAAAGAAAAGATGGTGGAAAAGATACTTTCACTTTAATAATACATACTATTGATATTGCAGATAAGAGAAAGTAACTTTTGGCAGCTACAATTTAGTTAAGGGCCCAAGCACAGTTTCTAGCACTTTTTCATCTTATCTCACATTTATCACTGTCAAAGCAGTCAAAGAAGAGATAACATTGTGATAACCTTGGATGTTAACAGCCTTATCAAACCAACCTACTCTTTGCTAAAATCAGCAGCTTAAAGTGGCATTTTCAGAGATCAACAAACAAGGGCCGAAACAGAGAGACGTACCAATTGCGAGGCCATCGCTGAAATTGTGCAGGCCGTCCCCCATGATCACCATCCAGGCCAATGTGGCGATGCCAGCGTCTTTCAGCTCCTCCCGAGAGTAGCGCTGGCTGTGGCTGTGGGGGTGGTGGTTCTGGTGGTGGTGGTGATGGAGAATATGATGGTAGTCATGATGGTGGTGGATGAGATCATCGGACTGGCCGAGTGTATCATGGAAATGCGAATGGCATTTATTCTTGCACCCTCTGGGTACATATTCATTGTAAACTTCCTGCGGATGGGCATGAGCTATCATGACCTCCTCTTCTTCCAAGATTGCTGGCTGCTGAGAATCAAAGTGGGAAGGCTCTTGTGAGTCAGCTCGTAAATAGCCTTCAGGTCCTAGATGTAAACATAAAGGACATTGGGACAAAGTCAAATGGCTCTGTTAATGTGCACATTTCAAAATCTCCACTGACAGAGTCAACAAGACTTCAAAGCATGGCAACTCTCTCACATACACCTACCTGGCAGACTAGACTTTAGAGTATTGTTGACGAAAAACATCAGTATGTTTTAGTGAATTTTAGAAGTTAAATGATTTCACTAAGAATGGATTTTAAATGATAGCCTTCAGTAACCGCCCCAGATCCTCCCTTAAATTCTTTTGCCTCCCTATGTTTTTCAAGATATTTTTTTTCTGATTATAAAAGAACCACACACATTTTAGAAAAATATTTCACTGTTGACATTTAAAATATTTTAGAAAAATATTCCAGAAAAATTGGAAATAAAAAACATGCACAATTCTGTCATCTGAGTTCCTCTCTTTCAAAATTCAAGGGAAAGCAAAAGAGGGGAATTCCTTGGTGGTCCAGTGGTTAGGACTCTGCACTTTCACTGTCAAGGGCCTGGGTTCAATCCCCAGTCAGGGAACTAAGATCCTGCAAACCATGTATTGTGGCCAAACAAAAATTAAAAAGGAAAAGCAGAAGAATGTGAAATACCATCATCACCAGGAAACATTTATCTGTGTAAACTGCAACAATAGGTTTTGCTTTTTCTTTTTTTTACACTGGCATCAACTTTTATGGGAGCATTCCTGACACTATGGTCCAATTTTAAAAGTTATTTCCTCTCATGATTATAAATTTCACTGGAAATTCTGAAGACGGAATAGATGCAGGAAGACAAGTCAGAGTATTTCACTCACTCTTTAGAGAAGAGCAGCATGCTGGAGACAAAGGGTGGACAGAAAGTCTTAGGACTGCCCAGTAGCAACAATAAAGCTGCTCTTTCTCCTCAGTTCCTCAGTCAGCAACTGAGTGTCTACTCTGGGCCAGGCACCAGGACAAAGTGGAGCAGAACAAAGTCTCTGCCTTCAGGAAGCTCATGTTCTTGGGGGAGATAGCCACTTAACAAGGAAATACAGGTATAAATAAGGTAAGGCACTGGATAGCATGGGAAGAAAATAGAAAAGGCGAATATGAGGAGAGTGAGTGGGAGACCTCTGTATTGGGATGAGCCAGGAAGGCCTCTAAGAAGGAGATGTCTGAGTTTGAGATTGAAACAATAGGAGGAGTTTATATGAAGACCTGGGAGAAAAGTGCTCCAAACAGAAGAAACTGAGTATCAGCTTCTGAGACAGATCTGGTATACTCACAGGATGAAAAGGAGGCTGTGAGGCTGGACAGAGTGAACCATCTGGGGGAGTGGAAGGCAGGGCAGGACCTCAAAGGTCATCATGAGGCATTTGGTTTAAAATTTTAATTTTAACTGAGCCTGTCCAACAAGAAATGCCAGGCTAACAAGCTCTAGGAAACACAGTAACACAGTAACTTTACAGTGAAGAAACACAGGAGACACAGCCTTGGCCAAGTGATCAAAATTACCACCACCGCTATGTGACCCAGCATCATGGTGGGAGGCAGGTCACGCCACTGAAAAGGATGTAACACACTTTGTGCTATTCCTGCCCAAAGTGATCAACCTGATGCAAAAACAACAGACTCAAAATGAGGGACAATAAGAGGCAACATCTGACCCTGAATTGTACTCTGGATCATTTTTTTTTTTCCCTTTTGGGGGTTAGGGGAGTATAAAGAAATTATTAAGACAATTGGAAAAACATGAAATTGGTCTATAGACTAGAAAATGGCATTGTATCAGCTTTAATTTCCTGGTGTTGATCACTGACCTGTAATTACATAAGAGAATGTCCTTTCTCTTAGGAAATATAACAAGTATTTAGAGGTAAAGAAGCATCACTTTTGTAACTTACTCTCAAATGGTTTAGAAAAAAAAATGAGTAGTATGTATATACACAGAGACAGAGAGAAAGAATGATAAATGTACACAAAATAACTGGGGAATACAGGAAGAGGCAGAGGAATTCTGCATACTATTCTTGGAACTTTTCTCTAAGTTTGAATTTACCTCAAAATAAAAAAATTATAGAAAGAAGACATATAAATATACATAGAAATAACCAACTCACTGGCAATTAAAAGAAAGTGTAAGTTTAAAAAGAGGGGAGGGATTCCCTGGTGGTCCAGTGCTTAGGACTTGGCATTTTCACTGCTGGGGCCCAGGTTTGATTCCTGGTTGGAGAACTAAGATCCCAGAAGCCTCGTGGCACAGTCCAAAAATAAAAATAAAAAAAAAAAAGAGGGAGGGGAAGGTTAATGGGGTTGGATTATGGTCCCATCTCTTGCAGATAGTCCGAGTTGCCTGCAAATCACAGAGCAATGGACTCCCCTCCAGCTCTCAGATTTATAAGGACTTACGATCATCTGTATCTACTTTCTCCTCATTTGTTGAAAGTTGAGATTCATACTTGGACAGCTGCTTTTTAATCTCCACATCATCATCATTTTCAGGCTTTTTCTGATTCTGTAACAGCAAGGAAAAGCAATACTTGAAATAAGTGGTTTACTTATGCATACACCTTCAGATAAACAGTTTAGCAAAAGATTTCATAGAAAAAGACAACAGAGTACCAGACTTCTAAAGGAATAAACCCCATCTAAGGGCAAGGCCTGCACTTAACTTCATAGCACCTAGTAGTTTGTTTTAGGCAGAAACTGTTCAGAAAGGTAAAGGATGATGCATCAGTAATATGAAAGAAAAATCACACACTAATCTTTCTGCTGGTCCCTCAGGTCACACAGTATAATCTGTTCTCATGAAAACAGCACTGCATCCCCTGGGAGCTATTTAGAAATGCATGATCTCAGGCCACACCCCAGAGCGAATGGATTAGAACTTGGATTTTAACTAGGTCTCCAGGTGACTCACACACACATTAAAGTTGAGCTCTGCCTCAGGCCATCAATTCAGAACAGGCATGTCCTCCTGGCAAGTACTGATCTGCTAACCACCTGCCTGGTTTCCTCCAATGACTCTTTTGGGCAATGAAAGCCCATACTTGCCACACTTTTTATAACTTAAAATTATACTGTGATACTGATATGTACTTGTTACTAAAACTAAAATACTTTTGCTGTCATAAAACGCCATTACCAAGTTTTCTCTTTTGAAACAAACCCTAGTAGTCAGTCTTGAATTTATCACTAGATTTTTAAACCAGCTGAATACCATACTTGAGATACTGTCCATATCTCAGAAGCCAAGAATGAAGGTCACTGCTAGAACAATGGTGCCTGTGTATTACCGACTTACGGAGAATATTTAAGATAAGGAAAACCGTCACAAAAACAATCACCTTCTTATTTGCAGTATCTTTTGAATATGACTCAATCTCCACCATAACTGAGATTTCATTTTTAGCTCTAACAGTATATAAAATGTCTGCACATTTTTAGGTAATAAGAGTTTTTAAAAGGAAGTACAAACCAATCTTTATACTTACCCCTGGCATGATGCCTCAAACACAGAAAGTACTTAAGTATTTGTGAAAATAAGTGAATTCAGGATACTTTAAATCACTTAATTGATGTTTTCTTTCTTGTTGACTATCTCTAGTTTTTAACCAATTCTTTCATTCCACAAGTATTAAGGGCCTCTAATGTTTCCTGTGCTGAATCCTGGCAATACATCAATACACCATACACCAAGATACACATAGTCCTTGTTCCCATGGAGCTTATCACCCACAGGGAGGGAAGTTTTATACAGGTAATGATTACATAATTCTTTGATTGCAATTTTTGATACACTTTCAGTTCAGTTCAGTTGCTCAATTCTTTGGCACTCAGCCTTCTTCACAGTCCAATTCTCACATCCATACATGACCACAGGAAAAACCATAGCCTTGACTAGACGGACCTTTGTTGGCAAAGTACTGTCTCTGCTTTTCAATATGCTATCTAGGTTGGTCATAACTTTCCTTCCAAGGAGTAAGCGTCTTTTAATTTCATGGCTGCAGTGACCATCTGCAGTGATTTTGGAGCTCAAAAAATTAAAGTCTGACACTGTTTCCACCGTTTCCCCATCTATTTCCCAAGAAGTGATGGGACTGGATGCCATGATCTTTGTTTTCTGAATGTTGAGCTTTAAGCCAACTCTATACACTTTACAAAGGACAAATACACAGTACTACAAGAGTGTATAACAAGACCTAACTAACTCCCACGACAGGATTCGTCCAGGAAGTGATGTTTATGCCAAGACCTAAAGATGAGCAGGGGTTTGCTGGAGAAGGGTGGGGAGGAGTAATCCAGGCAGGGAGATGGCATGTGGGAGGACCCTAAAGCAGAAAGGGAGCAGCCCCTTCTTTAACTGAAAGAAGTGCAAGGTGGTTGGGGTCTGGTAGGTCAGAGACTGGGCGGCCAGTAGTGAGGCTGGGTAGCGGGGAGTCCAGACAGTGCAAACCATGGACTATGGACTTCATCCTGTAGTGGACTTCATCAATCATGAAGCTATGGACTTCATTCTATAAGCAATGGGACTGAGAGAGACAGAGGATTTTCAGCAGTGGTGTCCAACCTCATCAGACTCATTTAAAAATCACTCTGCCCTCTCCACTCTGGATTAGAAGAGGGTAACAAAATAATTTAGACAGTCTAGTCAGGAGGCAGCTGCTGTCAGTCAGGTAAGCCGAGCTTAGACCAGAACAACAGCAAGGAAGATGGAGAGAAACAAATAATTTTACTTCTGGATACACTTAATAAAACTAGGTTGGATATGAGGATGAGGGGGATTCATAGATGATTTTCAGGTTTCCAGCCTAAGCAAGAAACCTGAGAATCTGGTAGAAAGAAAGTCTGAGGTAGAAATATTGTTAAGAGCCTACTGCTACTGCTAAGACACTTCAGTTGTGTCCGACTCTGTGCGACCCCACAGACGGCAGCCCACCAGGACTGCCCCGTCCCTGGGATTCTCCAGGCAAGAACACTGGAGTGGGTTGCCATTTCCTTCTCCAATGCATGAAAGTGAAAAGTGAAAGTGAAGTCGCTCAGTCGTGTCCGACTCTGTGTGACCCCATGGACTGCAGCCTACTAGGCTCCTCCGTCCATGGGATTTTCTAGGCAAGAGTACTGGAGTGGGGTGCCCCACACCAAGTATGTGATTCAACCCTAATTTGAATAAAGAGATTGACATATATGGATGTCTTAAGGGAAATCCTAGGTAAAATGTTCCATTATAAGACTCTGATGCTGGGGAAGACTGAAGGTGGGATGAGAAGGGGACAACAGAGAAGGAGATGGTTGGATGGCATCACTGACTCGATGAATATGAGTTTGAGTAAACTCTGGGCATTGGTGATGGACAGAGAAGCCTGGCGTGCCACAGTCCATGGGGTTGCAAAGAGTCAGACATGACTGAGCGACTGAACTGAACTGAACTAAACTGATGGGTCTGAAGAGCTACCAATGCTTACCATGTAAGGAGTAGATTTTTCTTTTTGCGAGAACTAAATGAGATTTAAAACTGTTATATAAGTAACACTAAGATCTGGATGCCCTTGAAAAAAGATAAATGCAATAGTTTCTAAAAAGGAAGAGAACATGAAATGTTTGTGATACACCTGTGGGAAGTCTTTGCTTAGAAATTATGCTTATTTACTATTTAATGCTTCTTATGCGTGTGTGCAAAGTTGCTTCAGTTGTGTCTAACTCTACATCCCCATGGACTGTACTTAGCCCGCCAGGCTCCTCTGTCCATGGGATTCTCTAGGCAAGAATACTGAAGTGAGTTGCCATGCCCTCCTCCAGGAGATCTTCCCAACTCAGGCATCGAATCTGAGTCTCTTCCATCTTACTTGCACTGGCAGGCAGGTTCTTTACCACTACTGTCACCCGGGAGGCCCTTAATGCTTCTTAAACATTCAACAAGCGTTTACCAGTCCTCTACTATGTGCCAGACACTATTCGAGGCAATGGAGATATAGCAGTAAAGAAGATGGAGCGGTCCTGGCCCTTGAGAGCTTACATGCTAGCAGAAATTATTTGAGAACAGAAATTCCAAACTTCGTTAACTACAACGCTTAATAATATATATGTAACACAGAGTAATATATGGAATGCACTGTAATATCACTGTTGCATTTAAAAACATGGGTCAAGACACAAGATTGATTTCACAACTCACAAATAGTTATAACTTAAAGAGTCTGAAAAACACTGATCTGTATTGCCACAGACAGCCTACCTCTTAGAGTCCTATGTTAGAGCACCAGGGTAATAAACAGCACATTTTAGGTAAAACTAGAAAATTACACTGAAATTAGAATGGCATCTGAAATAGAAATGCAGTAAAACAAACACAAACAAACCCCTCCCCTGCAAAAAAAATCCTTGAGAATGCAGAGGAGGAGGATATATCCTCAAAGCCACCCAAGTGAAGCAGCAGGGACAATGGGGACATGGAAGACTTCCTGTATTAAGAAGGAGTCAGCTCTTGTTGCTTCACTTATTCCCTGTAAACTGACATTCAGTAAGGGTTCAAAATCTGCAGTTTGAGATTTAAGTGACTGTAAAATCCATAAGGGAAAATATTCACAGGATGGAGGAGGCCACTCTGCTCACATGCACTGGGTTCCCAACCTGAGCTCTAAGCTCAGCAAGAATCAACTTCATGTCTCTTCATGAAGCAAGTCTCTTCATGCCAGCTATACCTGCTATTCCAAGTGCATGATTTAATTACATATTATTCAGACTATGAAATGCCAGTGAGAAGAGTTACTGCCATGAAAATTTAAGTTGAATGCTTCTGAAAGATTCAAAGGCAAGTTGCCAATTACATAAGGCAATCACTGTATAAATCTTTTTAACTTTCAAAAAATCTAGATTCTACATTAAAATAGCTTTACAAGTATGTAACCTCTTGCTCAATTTAAGAGAAACCAAAACTAGAAATTTAGAAGAAGTAGCAGGGCTGCAGAGAAAAAAATGATCACACAGAACTCTGACTCCAAGAAGATCTTCAGTTCAGTCCAGTTCAGTTCAGTTGCTCAGTCGTGTCCGACTCTTTGTGACCCCGTGAATCACAGCACGCCAGGCCTCCCTGTCCATCACCAACTCCCGGAGTTCACTCAGACTCATGTCCATCGAGTCGGTGATGCCATCCAGCCATCTCATCCTCTGTCGTCCCCTTCTCCTCCTGCCCCCAATCCCTCCCAGCATCAGAGTCTTTTCCAATGAGTCAACTCTTCGCATGAGGTGGCCCAAGTATTGGAGTTTCAGCTTTAGCATCAGTCCTTCCAATGAACACCCAGGACTGATCTCCTTTAGAATGGACTGGTTGGATCTCCTTGCAGTCCAAGGGACTCTCAAGAGTCTTCTCCAACACCACAGCTCAAAAGCATCAATTCTTTGGCGCTCAGCTTTCTCCACAGTCCAACTTTCACATCCATACATGACTACTGGAAAAACCATAGCCTTGACTAGACGGACCTTTGCTGACAAAGTAATGTCTCTGCTTTTGAATATGCTATCTAGGTTGGTCATAACTTTCCTTCCAAGGAGTAAGCGTCTTTTAATTTCAAGGCTTCAGCCACCATCTGCAGTGATTTTGGAGCCCCCAAAAATAAAGTCTGACACTGTTTCCCCATCTATTTCCCATGAAGTGATGGGACCAGATGCCATGATCTCAGTTTTCGAATGTTGAGCTTTAAGCCCCCTTTTTCACTCTCCACTTTCACTTTCATCAAGAGGCTTTTTAGTTCCTCTTCACTTTCTGCCTTAAGGGTCGTGTCATCTGCATATCTGAGGTTATTGATATTTCTTCTGGCAATCTTGATTCCAGCTTGTGCTTCTTCCAGCCCAGTGTTTCTTATGATGTACTCAGCATATAAGTTAAATAAGCAGGGTGACAATATACAGCCTTGACGTACTCCTTTCCCTATTTGGAACCAGTCTGTTGTTTCATGTCCAGTTCTAACTGTTGCTTCCTGACCTGTATACAGGTTTCTCAAGAGGCAGGTCAGGTGGTCTGGTATTCCCATCTCTTTCAGAATTTTCCACAGTTTATTGTGATCCACACAGTCAAAGGCTTTGGCATAGTCAATAAAGCAGAAATAGATGGTTTTCTGGAACTCTCTTGGTCAACATCAAATGACCAGAATATGAGCATACAAATGGCCAAAATGTGTACATGTCATTATTAATCGTCCCCATGGGGACAATCTTTTGACTGATTTACCCAGTCACATCAGAGAGGAAGAGGAAGATAACCATAGGCAACTCCAAAGATATTTTCACCAGATATAGAGCTTACTGTTGAGCTTCATATTATTTCTGCGGGCACTTTGCAAACGGCAAATCTGAGTGAGTCAGATAGTCTTTCAAACAAAACATAATATTTAGCTACTGAGTAATTTTAAAGCTGCACATACTTACTGTACATAACTCAAAGAGTCTGGGGTAAGTACACACCCATGAAACCACCACCACCATCAATGCCTTGCTTGATCATTTATATAGATGTTTACCCTTTCCAGTGACTCTGAAGGGAATACTGAAGACAGAGGAGTCCAGGGTTACTGACTTCCATGAATGCTTCTGGGAGCAAAAAGGTACTGAACCTCTTCACAAATGAAGATCATACACCTTGGAAAAGCTCTGCTAACAGTTCAGTTCAAGTGCTGCTCTAAATAAATGTCCAGTGCATAGTAAGTACTCAGTATAGTTTTTCTTACCTTTTTCTTCTTATCTTTAAATTGCTTGATCAACGTGAGGACATGTTCAACAAGAAACATGAAATACAAGCCTCCCAGAGCTGTCAGCCCTTTCCACGTAGAATCAAAATAAGTATTTTCTTGAATGTTTTGAGAAGACAAGTGGCTGAAAAGTGGTCCCTTCTTCATTTCCATTGCTGGTTCTTCATGGCTGTGACTATGGTGATGACTTGCATGAGACTAAAGGCAAAATAATACGGATTTTATAAATTCATTTGCTTCACATGTCAGAAAAATTGGCTAAGATAATTAACGTCAAATACGAAACCATTCAGAATTAGGCAATTAACGTTCTACTTCAGAATGAGGGGAAGTTTAGGATATTAAAAGTAAAACTACCAATAAGCAGCAGTGACCCAGAGCTTAACATATATAATGCACGATGGCACTTCAGCGGAGTGGATCTATTCAGTGTAGAGACAGACACATTCTCCATCGATCCTCATAACGTACGGGTAGAGGGTATTTCCAATGTTTCTCCATGGCCACAAATAAGTCTTAACAGGCATATAGTGTCTACTGCTCATACATCCAGTGGAAAAGCCCCTACCACTGTTCTCAGTGTGCTTCCAAGAAGCCCAGGCTGGGTAACGGGCCCTGGCCAGTACCTGAGATCCAGGCATCCTGCCCCAGTGGCCCGCAGCTGGGTGCAGCAGGAACTTCTGTCACTGCGTGTTAGGGAACCAGGTGTGGTGTACACCAAGGTGAGACTGGGGGTCATGGATACAACCCATGCAAACGCTCCTAGAAACTAAATTTCCAGCCTTTTATACATATCAATACAGAGCACAAACTGAAAATACATATATTCAATATATATATTTATAGATGCATGCGTTATGTATTAGTATTTAATGTTGAATAATAAAACACACTGAAAGTGAAAGTCTCTCAGTCCTGTCTGACTCTTTGTGACCCCACGCACTGTACAGTCCATGGGATTCTCCAGGCCAGAACACTGGAGTGGGTAGCCATTCCCATCTCCAGAGGATCTTCCCAACCCAGGGATCGAACCCAGGTCTCTTGCATTGCAGGTGGATTCTTTACCAGCTGAGCCACGAGGGAAGCCCAAGAACACTGGAGTGGGTAGCCTATCCCTTCTCCAGAGGATCTTCCCTACCCAGGAATCGAACCAGGATCTCCTGCATTACAGGTGGATTCTTTAGCAACTGAGCTACCAGGGAAGCCCTATAAAACACACTAATGGGATAAATTATTTACTTACATGTGGAAGAAGGTGTAAGAAAGCATCACCACTCAGTGTCCCGACAGCCAATGCCACAAGGAAACTCAGAAGAAACTTGAAAAACACCCGATTCATGAGAGGCACTAAGATCACACCCAGCAAAGACAGGAAACTGATGACGGAAATGGCTATAAAGCCACCAACCCAGGCTGTCAAAGAGAACAAGACAGAGCAAAGGACAAAGCAAACAACTGATACACTTTCAAAGAGAGACTGTGGAGTGGCATAAAGTAATCTGTAAAAGCAGGGAAGTTTACACCTATGGCTGATTCATGTTCATGTTTGGCAGAAACCAACACAATACTGTAAAGCAATTATCCTTCGATTAAAAACAAAAAAAAAAAAAGTGGAGCTAAAGAAATACAAATGCAGTGGAACAGAACTGTGGTAATAGAGCAATAACCAAGAAGCTGGATCAAATGTGACTGAACCCTCTGGGCAAAAGGCATAACCTAGGAGAACATTCTTCAGCGAGAGTCCATATAGTCAAAGCTATGGTTTTTCCAGTAGTCATGTACGGATGTGAGAGTTGGACTATGAAGATGGCTGAAGGCTGAAGAACTGATGCTTTTGAACTGTGGTGTTGGAGAAGACTCTTGCCAGTCCCTTGGACTGCAAGGAGATCAAACTAGTCAATCCTAAAGGAAATCAACCTTGAATATTCATTGGAAGGACTGATGCTGAAGCTCTGATACTTTGGCCACCTGATGTGAAGAACTGACTCATTGGAAAAGACCTTGATGCTGGGAAAGATTGAGGGCAGGAGGAGAACGGGGACAATAGAGGATGAGATGGTTGGATGGCATCACCAACCAACTTGATGGACATGAGTTTGAGCAAGCTCCAGGAGTTGGTGACAGGGAGGCCTGGCATGCTGCAGTACATGGGGTCGCAAAGAGTCGGATATGACTGAGCAGCTGAACTGAACTAAGGGTGAAGGAGGGGGAAGGTATGGTTACCAAGGATGAACTCTCAATCACTTGGGAACTGTGCTTACAGACTCCCTTAACAGTTAAATTATGAGAAAGAAGAGGAAAACGTTAGGAAAGGAGGGAAGAAAGGAGAAAGGAAAGGAAGCTGGGAATCAGTAATATCCTCAGTGAACAAAGCGATCAATTCTTCATTATAGGTTCTGAGCAACACAACTTACACTACAGCAGACTGTGTCCTGGTTTCATGTATTAATAAGAGCACACTAGGATTAGGCTCCTAAACAACTCTGACCTTTCTCTAAACAATGTGACAACATACAAAGCAATCCCAACTTTTTAATAGGAGGATAACTGCTTTACAATGTTGTGTTGGTTTCTGCTGTGTAACAATGTGAATCAGTCATAAACATACACATATCCCCTCCCTCTTGAACCTCTCTTCCACCCCACCCTCATCCCACTCCTCTGGGTCCTCACAGAATGCTGGGTTGAGCTCCTGTGTGTACGTGCTCAGTCACGTCTAACTCTCTGACCCCCTGGATTGTAGCCCTCCAGGCTCCTCTGTCCATAGGATTTTCCTGGCAAGAATACTAGAGTGGGTTGCCATCCTCTTCTCCAGGGGCTCTTACTGACCCAGGGATCGAACCCGAGTCTCCTGCATTGGCAGGTGGATTCTTTACCACTGAGCCACCAAGAAAGCCCCCAGCAACTTCCCACTAGCTATCTGTCTTATACATGGTAATGTGTATGTTTCAATAGAACCCAAAATTTTTGAATGACCTTGACATATCCTGTGGGAGGACCTCAGACAAGTTACTATATAATGTATTTTCTAGTTTTTGTTTATTTTTTAGGGTAAAGCTAACACATTTGCTTTCTTCACATTCCAGGCAGAGAACAATTAAGATGATATATTTGGAATTATGCTGAAAAATGAGTAGGCTGATGTAAATAGAAGGAAAAAACACAACATAAATATATCTACTGGAAATTATTTTTACATAAAAAAGGCAATTTTACCTATTTGTAAAGAATAGGTCTTTGGAGGGATTTCAGCTTTCTTTTCACTTGTTGTATGAATCAGACATGATCTAGTATCAATCTGATTGATGATGGCTGGGCAGAGATAGTTGAACTCGGTGGCATTCAATGGAACCTGGATGCCCATGCCATGAGATGTAAGCAGCTTTGACGCATTGAAACACTGAAGAAAAAAGAAATAAACAGTGAAATCACCAAAAGGCATTCCCATTAGAGAATCTATAAAAGCTGTTGATGACAAAACTCCCTTTCCTTCCTGAAGCTACTTCTTTACTTAAGGTAAATCAAGAGCAACTTTTGTTTTAAGTACTTTGGAATTTGCCTCAAGCTACCTGGAGATACTTTGTCACAGGGCTGATTTCCCATCTCTTCTGCTTATTTCTTCTTGGGAGAAGCACATCACTAGTCACCTCTGGAGAAAGTCTCAAGAGGAAAAAGTTTGAGGATAAATAGACATTCACAAGCCTGTTAACTCACTGTATAAACCTATTAAGGAAATGAGCTTTAATTTCTAGATGGGTTCATTAGAGATTGAGAAATATGTTGTTTCTGTACTAACGCTATCATACCTGGTCTAAACAAGCCCAAGGAATGTCACTCTTCCAGCAATGACTGTACTTGCAAAACTGAGCTCAGTGCTGTGTACATACTTGGCAAAATAACACTTCACAACGAGAGAATATTAAATTCTGTAGATTACTCACTCTGGCACAGGACAACACTGGTTAATGAAACAAACCTGCACCGGCAGGCAGTTGTTTCAAAAATTTAATTAGATGACAAGCTTAGTTTGAAGAGAATCTCTGCTGGAGAATGTAAGCTCCCTCTTCTCACCGAAAAAAAACAAACCCAAAAAAACCCACCAAAAAACCACTGGCACTAGCACCTGTTTCTCATCTTCTGAAAAGCTATTTTAAACTCCCACAATTCTTGGCCAATACTAAACAAATTTTATTACTAGTGTTGCTATGGGAATGACCATTAGAAGATTATCCCAGAATTAGTAGTCATGTGATGGTTTGAATGAAATACTTAAGTTCTGCCTATTTATGTATACCAACTAATGTCTTGTTGACATCTCTTAGCCAAGGCAAACTGTGTACAGCCTGGAAGTCTAGCTTCAGAGAAGAAAAACACATGAACTCAGGACTCACTGCCCAGACTTTCCACTTGTCTAGCACGTCACTCTAGGTAGCATCTCCAATTTCACCCACCTTACAAGTCACTGTGATCCCTTTGTCAAGGAGGCAAAGCTGCTCTTGCATTCTCTGGCCCTTTAAACCACACCTTTCCCTAAAACATGAGTTCTAACTCCTGCTCTTTCGATCTTCCATTTTACGTATTTTTTTTTTAATTAATAGTATTCACCTTTAAAGATTTTCTCCCCCAAAATAATTTCATATGTTTTAAATTCTACATTAGAAAATAGCTTCACCAGGCAGCATTATTCTTACCGAAGAACTTACCCCACAAGTTTTTTATCAGGAATGTTTTCAACATAGTGGAGACACTTTGAGCTAAGTGCCTTGCTCAGAAAGGAGAAATTCCCCGTTCAATGAACTCAACATTTTATTTTTAGTTTAGAGAGAATAGCAATGACAGGATAGGCAGCAGGCATACTGATTAAAATAAAGAGAAACATCTTACCTCCTGAGTATTTTCGCTTGGGCTTCTGGAATACATAAAGTCTTTTCTGGGCTCACTCATTGATTCATTGGTTCTCCTACTAGCCAGTCTGCTCGCCTGGCTCTTTTCTGTGACACTGGGTGGAGTGGAACTGTTCACATCTTTGGGGAGAAGTTTCCCATGTTTTGGAGTTTCTATGGTCTCGAGAAAGTGAGTTCCCTCAGAGACAGCATTATACACAGTGGAGGTCACTTCACTAGCACCGACACCCTCCTTGATTAAAACATTCCTTCTGCCACTGGCATGTTCTGATCGATGAGACCCCTTCCCGTGGCTGTTTCTCGGCTCTTTGCTTGAACCATCAGAGTCATGGTCTGGGCAGAGAGCTTTCCGACTATTTTTACTGGAAGCAGCATGATTATGGTGAGAGTGATGCTCATGGTCAGAGCGATGCTCATGGTCAGAGTGATGCTCATGGTCATGGTGTATATGAATTCTCTTAATCTTATCTATGCCTATATTCTGAAGCAACTTTTTGAACCCTTCAATTGACAGGGAATTATTTTCTCCATAGCGGTGGAAAAGCTGTTGTAGATGATGCTGCCGTGTGGTAACTGCCAAGTTAACATTAATGCCAGATTCCCAACTTGGAATAATTTTTTCAGTGGTCTGAGGGAAAGCAGTGGCTGGTCCTACTTCATGAAGGGGGTTTGTGACTGACAGAGTGAAGGTCAGGATCAAGATCACTGATAAATTCCTCGCCATCGCACCTTCCTAAAGAAGACAGAAAACGAAAGGAAAGAAACAACCTTGTCTTCACATCCAAAACAATCTGAATTAAGAAATCTCATGCTGAAAACTGATGTCTAATCAAATAACCAAGTTTAACAAAGCACCATCTAGAGTGATCAGTGTAGTGCTAGATACTGCAAAAAACAAACAAAAAACCAAACTGGAGTCCTAGGCTCTACCTCTGCATTGCTGAAACATGGGAAACAACTGGAGAGCAGTTGAGTGCTAAGACTCTGTAATTAACACTATAAAAGCAATAGTAATTCAGAGGCTGGAGGGACCCATGTGGTCACAGCCATATTGGCATTATATCATGTTTCAAACAAGAATTCAAAACAAGAGAACACAAAACCCAAACTAGCTACCTCAACCACGACCACCACCATTTCATAGAACAATCTTTTAACAGCAAAAAAAGTAAATATGGCAATCAGAATAAGTCACATTTAACATTTTTTTCTTAAACCATATATAAATCTATTTGAGGCCTTTCTCCACCAATCTCATTCTTCAGAGGCAACTAATTTGGCTAGTTTCTTGAGAATCCCTCATGCATACTCAGGTACACGTGCGCCTTAATCATACTAATGGGATCTTTTGTTTTTCCACTCAACAAATGACATCTTTCCATGTGAGTATATACAAAGTGATCACATATTTTTGAATGACTGCACAGTAACAGTTCTTTAAGGAAATTAAACTTTATTTAAAAACTGTGTTGCTCTTATTTTGCTATCACTCATCTGCACAATACTGCTGGGAACCAAAGAACTATGCTCCAAAGAGGAGTTAGGGATCCAGCTGAGCCTTGAAAAGCAGAATTCAGTTAAGCAGACGAAGGTATAGGCCAAAAGAAGCAGCTAGACTAGTATCTCAAGACCCAGTCAGCAGATGCCCAGTACCAATGATGGGTGGTGATCGTGACCAAATTGGTCTGCCTCCAGTGAAAATAAGGGGAGTGAGATGGCAAGGGCGAGGAGCAACCGAGCTCTACCACCTTCAGCTTTTCTTCCTTGGACCAGCTGGTAACACCTATTTCATACGGAGACAGAGGAAACCACTAGCATGGATGTATGTGGAAGTGCTCCAAACGCTGTCAGCAGTATTGCACAGCGGCTGCTTATCGTTCTGTGAAAGGAGGACGTATGCACTATCACCGGCTAGACTCCTAAAAGAACAATCCTTGGGGCCCGAAGTTTTAAGGGGCATTAGAAAACCTTTAAGAAATACACGAGGAGCGAGATGGGTGGGGACAGCACGGACGAATGGCTCAGGAGCAGCTCCGTGCCTTTCCCAAGGGAGGGAAGGATGCTTAGGGCGGTCCCAGACCCGCCAGCGGATCTCCATCCCCGCAAGTCCGCGTGTGCTGGAGAAAAAAGCAGAAGGAAAGGGCCTGGAGAAACGGGTGAGCGGAGAAAACGGGAAAGAGCTCGCTAAACTGCCTAGAAGGGCTTTTTATTTTTAAACACCATAGTACTCTCTCGGAAAATGAGATGAACAGGACAAACCATTTCCTTTCCCCGTTGGACCCCGAAGCCCGCTGTGCACCCCAAACTGGGAAGTCCGGCCTCGCCGGCCCCGCGGGGTTCCCCTCTCCGCCCACCCTTCCTAGACCAGCGGGACTCACCTCTCCGCGGCCTCGCCGACCCCCGGCCCGCTCCCGCGCGTCGGTTCAAGTTCCCGCCGGCGGTGCGGAGTCGACCCTTACTTGTCTCCCCAGAGACCTCTACACGGCACGGAGAGGCGGCGGTCTCATCGGCCCGGCTGCCCCTCGGTCGGGGAAGCGCCGCGTAGACCCCGGCTAGCCGCGCCCCACGCGCCACCGCCGCCGCCTCCCGGGAGCAGGAGGACAATCACTAATTAGCGCCGCGCGCAGCGCGCTTCCAGGAGCCACCGCCTCCGCCGGCCTCGGCTGCGGGGCATGCGCAGTGCGGCTCCACCCCGTCCCCGGCGGGCGGGTCCGCGGGTCCGCCTGTTCGCTGGCGCCGCGGGGCTCGCAGGGGCGGGAGGGGGGCGGAGACGCGGTCCTGGTGCGCGCGGGGCGCCGAGATCTGCCGGGGGAGCTTTCCTCCAGCTCCTCCGCGCCCCCTGCCTCTCTGAGAAACTCGTTCGTCAACCCCCCACCACCACACCGACCCAGCCCCGTCTGCCGCTGGGATCCCGGCAGTGAGGGCAGCGGGACGTTCTCTGGGCACACGAGTCCTGGGTCTTTCTGGAGGGTTCTGAGCGCTTCCGGTCGCGTCTGTGTTCCTGGGACGCAGGCCGTGCTTGGGCCACGGTCCTCGACTCGAGGGTCGAGGTTACCACAAAGGGCCGCTTGGGCTGGGGTGGGGGTGGGGCGGGCCCGGCGGAGGCGGGGTCGCCCCCGCCCCGCCCCCGGCCGTTTCGGAAACGCGGCCCGGATAACGCCCGCGGGAAGACGCGGCGGGCAGGCAGTTCCGCTCCGAGGGCGGAAGTGCGTGCCCAGGTTTCGGCCGCTGACCAGACAGCAACATGGTGGCACCCATGCTGGAGACGTCTCATGTGTTTTGCTGCCCGAACCGGGTGCGTGGTGCCCTGAGCTGGAGCCCCGGGCCCGGAGGGCTTCTGGCCTTCGGCACGTCCTGTTCCGTGGTGCTCTATGACCCTCAGGTGAGAGAAGTGGCCGGACCCCGTCTGCTTCTGGCGCCACATCTGCTGCTTATGCTCAGGGGCGGACTCTGTAGAGGCTGCTCCAGAGCCTGGAGATCCGGTGTGCGGCCCGATCCGCTTAGGGGAGGGTGTCTGGGCGGCGGGTCTGGCTCTGGCGTGCGACACTCGCCTCTCGCCAGTCTCCTGCGCTGCGTCAGCCTGGGGTCACCGTGTCCTACAGGTGGCCTGTTAGCTGCATGGAAATTCAAACGATGAGAACCTTTCTGAAGCCTTCTGTGGAAACTGTTACACTGTTAAGGAATCAATTTGGGTTTGAAAAGATTTGCATTTAAATGTGGGTTAAAGCCATCTCACAGGTGCCATCTCATTCTTTTAAAATTTAAAGTTTTTGTTTTCTGTTTGCCTTTAGCCGATGAGCAATATTGTGATAGTCTAAGGTAACCAACCAGTGAAGGGACTCAGCCATGCATATACGTGTATCCGGGGCTATCTCAGTTTTGTATTTCCCTAAGTGTTACTTAATAAACTTTTGCTGTTTTCAGTTTCAAAGACATATCGCTTGCAGGTTAGCTTCGGGAGTGGATATTTTAAACAATGTGCCATTAGGGCAAAGGTCCTAGGAAGTGCAGCTCTTAAGCACTTATCCATTCCCAGAACTGCACCCAAATGATTGTTTTCTTGGCCTTTTTGCTACCGAACTTCTCAAGTGACTAGTTTCTGTATTCTTCCCTGAGTTCATTGTGATCCCATTCCCACTGGCTGATTTTGGACAATACAGTTAGTGTTGCTTCTCAAAAGATGCCTCAGTATAAAAAGTAAAATACTGGGAATTCAGATGCAGTGCAGGAGATAGCATTTTTTTTTTTTTTTTTTTACTAGTTTATTGCCAAATTCTGACTTAAGGGATTAGATCTCATAGACAGAGTGCCTGAAGAACTTTGGCTGAAGGTTCGTGACATTGTACAGGAGACAGGGATCAAGACCATCCCCAAGAAAAATAAATGCAAAAAAGCAAAATGGCTGTCTGAGGAGGCTTTACAAATAGCTGTGAAAAGAAGAGAAGTGAAAAGCAAAGGAGGAAAGGAAAGATATACCCATTTGAATGCAGAGTTCCAAAGAATAGCAAGGAGAGATAAGAAAGCCTTCCTCAGTGATCAATGCAAAGAAATAGAGGAAAACAATAGAAGGGGAAAGATAGAGATCTCTTCAAGAAGATTAGAGATACCAAGGGAACATTTCATGCAAAGGTGGACACAATAAAGGATAGAAATGGTGTAGACCTAATTGAAGCAGAAGATATTAAGAAGAGGTGGCAAGAATACGTAGAAGAACTATACAAAAAAGATCTTCACGACCCAGATAATCACAATGGTGTGATCACTCACCTAGAGCCAGACATCCTGGAATGCCAAGTCAAGTGGGCTTTAGGAAGCATCACTATGAACAAAGCTAGTGGAGGTGATGGAATTCCATTTGAGCTCTTTCAAATCCTAAAAGATGATGCTGTGAAAGTGCCGCACTCAATATGCCAGCAAATTTGGGAAACTCAACAGTGGCTCCAGGACTGGGAAAGGTCAGTTTTCATTCCAATCCCAAAGAAAGGCAATGCCAAAGAATGCTCAAACTACCGCACAATTGCACTCATCTCACATAATAGCAAAGTAATGCTCAAAATTCTCCAAGCCAGGCTTCAACAGGACGTGAACTGTGAACTTCCTGATGTTCAAGCTGGATTTAGAAAAGGCAAAGGAACCAGAGATCAAATTGCCAACATCCACTGGATCATCAAAAAGCAAGAGAGTTCCAGAAACACATCTATTTCTGCTTTGTTGACTATGCCAAAGCCTTTGACTGTGTGGATCACAACAAATGTGGAAAATTCTTCAAGAGATGAGAATACCAGACCACCTGACCTGCCTCTTGAGAAATCTGTATGCATGTCAGGAAGCAACAGTTAGAACTGAACATGGAACAACAGACTGATTCCAAATTGGGAAAGGAGTACATCAAGGCTGTATATTGTCACCCTGCTTATTTAACTTATATGCAGAGTACATCATGAGAAACACTGGGCTGGAAAAAGCACAAGCTCGAATCAAGATTGCCAGGAGAAATATCAATAATCTCAGATATGCAGATGACACCACCCTTATGGCAGAAAGTGAAGAAGATCTAAAGAGCCTCTTGATGAAAGTGAAAGAGGAGAGTGAAAAAGTTGACTTAAAACTCAACATTCAGAAAAGTAAAATCATGGCATCTGGTCCCATCACATCATGGCAAACAGATGGGGAAACAGTGACGGACTTTATTTTTTTGGGCTCCAGAATCACTGTAGATGGTGACTGCAGCCATGAAATTAAAAGATGCGTACTCCTTGGAAGAAGAGTTATGACCAACCTAGACAGCATATTAAAAAACAGAGAGATTACTTTGCCCACAAAGGTCCATTTAGTCAAAGCTATGGTGTTTCCAGTATTCATGTATGGATGTGCGTGTTGGACTATAAAGAAAGCTGAGGGCTGAAGAATTGATGCTTTTGATCTGTGGTGTTGGAGAAGACTCTTGAGAGTCCCTTGGATTGCAAGGAGGTCCAACCAGTTCATCCTAAAGGACATCAGTGCTGGATATTCACTGGAAGGACTGATGCTGAAACTGAAACTCCAATACTTTGGCCACCTGATGCGAAGAACTGACTGATTGGAAAAGACCCTTATACTGGGAAAGATTGAAGGCAGGAGGAGAAGGGGACGACAGAGGATGAGATGGTTGGATGGCATCACCGACTCAATGGACATGAGTTTGAGTAAACCGCTGGAGTTGGTGATGGACCAGGAGGCCTGGCATGTTGCAGTCCATGGGGTCGCAAAGAGGTGGGACAGGACTGAGTGACTGAACTGAACTGAGTTTATTAATTTTATTAAAAAGTCCATCATCTTAGACATACAAAGGATGAGATGGTTAGATAGCATCACTGACTCAATGAACATGAATCTGAGCAAACTCCAGGTTATGGTGGAGGACAAAGGAGCCTGGCGGGCTGCACTCCATGGGGTTGCAAAGAGTCAGACAGAACTTTGTGACTAAAGGACCGCGGACGCATGACACATAGTCGACCAGTTGGCAACTGAAAAGATGCTCAACATCACTAATTAGAGAAATGCAAATCAAAACCTCAATGAGGTATCACCTCAGACTGGTCAAAATGGCTCTCATCAGAAAAATCTACAAATAATAAATATGGAGAGGGTCTGGAGAAAAGGGAACCTTCCTAGGATGTTGGTGGGAATGTAAACTAGTGCAGCCACTATGGAAAACAGTTCAGTGTTCCTTAAAAGACTAAGAGATAGCATATGAGCCAGCAGTCCCACTCCTGGAGATATATCTGGAAAGCACAAAAAATGTAATTCAAAAAGTTGCATATACCACAGTGTTCATAGCAACACTATTTACAACCGTCAAGACATGGGGGAGCCTTGTGGGCTGCTGTCTGTGGGGTTGCACGGAGTCAGACACGACTGAAGCGATTTAGCAGCAGCAGCAGCAAGACATAGAAGCAATTTATATGTCCATCGACAGATGAATGGATAAAGAGGATGTGGTGAGATATATATATATATATATATATATATATATATATACACACACACACACGCGCACACACATGCACACATACACAAGGGAATACAATTTAGCCATGGAAAGAATGAAGTAATACCATTTGCAGCAACGTGGATGGACCTACAGATAATCATACTAAGTAAGACAGAGAAAGATAAATGCCATATGGTATCACTTACATGTGGAATCTAAAAAATATTACAAAGGAACTTATTTACAAAACAAATATTCTCACAGACTTTCGGTTGCCTAACGGGAATGGGGCAGGGAGGGATAAATTAGGGCTTTGAGATTAACAGATATGTACTACAGTATATCTTGGATAAACAATGAGGACCTATAGTATAGCACAGGGAACTATTTTCAGTATCTTGCAATAGCCTATAATGGAAAAGAATCTGAAAAAGAATAACTGAATCACTTTGCTTTATACCTGAATCATTGTAAATCAGCCATACCTAAGTTAAAAAGTTCCATCATCCTCCTATCCAATGCAGAGTCAAACTTATAAATGAAATAGTTGTACTCATTTTTCTTGAGCTTGCTTGCCTCCTTCCAGTTTTTGTTTTGTTATTACCGGGCACTCTTCAAGAGCTTTTTAAATTTTATTGAAGTATAGTTGCTTTATAGTGCTGTGTTAGTTTCTGTGTCCAGCAGAGTGATTCAGGTATACACATATATAGTAGCTTGCGTTTGCAGATTCCAGACTTTGAATCCGTCCATCCTTCACCCTCCACCCCCTGACAATGACAAGTCTGTGTCTGTGGGTCTGTTTCTATTTTGAAGATACGTTCATTTGTGTCATATGTTAGATTCCACATAATGATATTTGTCTTTCTCTTTCTGACTTTCCTAGTATGATAATCTCCAAGTTCATCCATGTTGCTTCAAATGGCCTTATTTTTTTTTTTTTTATGGCTGAGTAATATTACCTTGTATGTGTGTGTGTGTATATGTATATCATGTTTTCTTTATCCCTTCATCTGTCGATAGATATGTAGGTTGCTTCCATTTCTTGACTATTGTAAAAATAGTGCTGCTTTGAACATCAGGGTGCATGCATGTTTTGAATTAGAGTTTTCACCTTTTCCAGATATATTCCCGGTAGTGGGGTAGCTGATCATTTGGTAGTTCTATGTTTAGTTTTTTAAGGTAGTGTTTTCCATAGTGGTTGCATCCATTTACATTCCTACCAGCAGTGTAGCAGGGTAGACCACTGCCACAACCACTCCCTCTTCAGCATTTGTTACTTGTAGACTTGTTAATGATGGCCTTTCTGACTGGTGTGAGGTGATACCTCATTGTAGTTTTGCGTTCCATTTCTCTAATAATTAGCGATGTTGAGCATCTTTTCACATACCTCTTAGCCATCTGTGTGTCTTCTTTCTAGAAATGTCTAGATCTTCTGCTCATTTTTTGAAAATTTTTGTTGTTGTTATTGAACTGTGTGAGCTGTTTGTATATTTTAGAAATTAAGCCCTGGTTGGTCACATCATTTATAGATGTTTTCTCCCAGTCTGTAGGTTGTCTTTTAGTTTTGTTTATGCTTTCCTTTACTATGGTGTAAAAGCTTATAAGTTTGATTAGATCCCATTTGTTAATTTTGCTTCTATTTCTGTTGCTTTGGGAGACTGGTCTAAGAAAACATTGATACAATTTTTGTTAGAGATTGTTTTGCCTGTTTTCTCTTACAGGAGTTTAACAATGTCATGTCTTATATTTAAGTCTTTAAGCCATTTTATTTTGGGGTTTGATGTGAGGGTGTGTTCTGACTTTATTGATTTACATACAGCTGTCCAGATTTCCTGACACTTATTGCTGAAGAGACTGTCTTTTTTCATTGTATATTCTTGCCTCCTTTGTCAAAAACTAATTGACCCTAGGTGTGTGGGTTTATTTCTAGGCTCTCTGTTTTGTTCCATTGATCCATATGTCTATTTTTTTTGCCAGTGCCATGTTGTTTTGATTCCTGTAGCTTTGTAGCATTGTCTGATGTCTGGAAAGGTTATGCTTCATGCTTTGTTCTTTTCCATGCACTCTTAACTGGCGAGATAAATCACATAAAACCAAAGGTAAACTTTACTTTGGCCATCAACCAAGACTGTAGAAGCCTATCTTTCTGCAGCTGTCTAATGGATTTGTACCCATGCCTTCCACCACATTTTTATTTTTAATGATAAATTGGTGGCTATCTCAGGGGATTTTTTTTTTTTCCCCCTCAGGGGATTTTAGCATCAAGAAAAAAGCTGTATGGATCCTAGAAAGTTTTGTTTTGTTAAGTATTGTTGGCTGGGTATTTAATTAAATATAGGATTAAACGTGTCAGATGCTAAAGTGAAACTTCAGAGATGATGTTCGTTCAGCAGACTTTTGACGCTAGTCTTGAACTGAGTGATGATGACACAAATATAATGGGTTATGACTCCTGCCCATCAGGGAATTCTCATTCTGGTGAGAAAGACAATGAAATACTTTAAATCAGCAGGCTCCAGTGTTTTTGGCACCAGGGACTGGTTTCATGGAAAACAGTTTTTCCACAGACCAGGGATGTGAGGGTACGTTTTGGAATGATTCAGGCTCGTTATATTTATTGTGCAGTTTATCATTATTACATCAGGTCCATCTCAGATCATCAGGCATTAGATCCTGGAAGCTGGGGGCCCTGCTTTAGATTGTTTCCCAAACTCATATAACCCATGTGTGAACTATATTAGCTTATGCACATTTCCCTTTGTATACCTTTTTCTCAGCTGTGAGAATTCCAGTTGATGTGTAAGCAGGTGTGAAGTCAGTGCTCTAGGCAACCGGTAAAGAAAGGGCTGTAAGAGCTGGGCCCAGTAGGCATAGAGTCTCCAGCAGTGGGGGATGTAGAGAAAACCCAGGTGTGGAGTGATCTGGTGAAAGCAGCAGTCTGAGGATCTGCAGGGAACCTGGCCGTAGGCCCTGAAGGGATCTGATGTCTGAGGAACTTCGTAGTTGTGGCCTAGTGACCTTGTGTCCTTAAGGCTGAAGAATCCAACACCAGATCAGCCATGGCATGCTAAGTAAGCTATGATTTTGTGTCCATCAATCATGCATTCCCTGAATGAAGGGATTTTTCTTTTGGTCAACCCAGTTCTTGAATTTGTACAAGCATGGTAAAAGTAGGCCCTGAGACCAGTGAGAACATAGGCCCTTGTCTAATCTGGTTTGGAGACAGGCTCCCTAAATAAGAAGAGGGTAGGGCTGAGTGAATGTGGAGTGGGGAAAAAGGCAGGAATGAATTTTGAAAAGTGAATGGATGACTTAAGCCATGGTAAAGTTTATGAGTTAAGGAAGGTGATTCTGTTTGAAGTAATCCTGAACGTTTTCTGACATCTGGTATTTATTAATTTATCAGCTCCTCTGTGGGACACATTCCAACATACTATCTGGTGTTTTCCCCTCTACAGAAAAGGGTTGTTATCACCAACCTGAATGGTCATACTGCTCGAGTCAATTGCTTACAGTGGATTTGTAAACAGGATGGTTGTAAGTATTAATCTAACTTCTCTTAATTTAACATTACTGTATCTGATATTATGTATTTAGAAAAATAGAAGAAAAATGACATGCCCAATGAAATATCTGACTTATACTACTTCTGCTTTGTAGCAATTGAAGCATGGATAACACAGCAGTACTTAGGATGAGGGTAGAGGCAGCCCCCTACTGAGGCGAGAGCCCCGCCATTGCCCACAGCTTTTGATCCAAAGCCTTGTATGCAGGGCTTGTATTGGAGCCCAGACTGGGATTCAGAAAATTCAGCCTGTAGGTGGTCTGTTTCTGCCACAGACAAACAATTGGTTTTTTAGGCAAGGCATTGAATTTTTGTTGACCCTAGTTTGCATCTTAGTAATATACAAAAAGTAAAACTTTGAACTAAATCAGTGAGTGATTCATGAAAGCTATGAGGTCAAAATTATTTTCTGAATAATACTAAGAAGTTATTCCTAGTCTTCATTCTGTCCCAAGTATGCAGCGCCATTTTCCAGTGGCTACATAATATGTGATGTTGCCACAGTTTAAACACAGGAGCAGATATGAAAATCCAGGTGTATTCTAATAAAGTCAGACTTTAAAGAGGTTTGCTGAAATATTAAACAGTACCTTTCTTCTTATTAAATTTTTTGTTTTGGGAAATACAGGGTTTCCCCCTATTAAAAAATGTTATGTTCTTGTTATTCGTAAGTCAACTAATAGACAAGTATTTTTCAAATTTTCCAGTTTTAATTTCTGTTGTGATTAATATTGACACATATAGCCTATATAAACAAAAGGTCTTTGGGGTCCTTAAAAAATTTTATGAGTGTCAATGAGTCCTGATATCAAAACATTTGGGAATTGCTGGACTAGATTATCTCCAGGTCTCTTTCATCTCTGAGATTCCACGGCTCCAGAATTTTTATTTAACTTTGCTTTTAGATGGGCTTCTAAAATCCTGTGGAAATTCCTCATATGTCTTAACTATACCTACTATAGTGTTCTTATGGACTCTGAATTAATTTTATTTTTTGATTTTGCAACTATTTATTGAGCGCATTCTGAGCCAGGCCCAAAGGCAAAATTTCCTGAATTAGTGAGCTGTGGTTTTATCTATGACATTAAAAAAACATTTAATAAGCTACTTACTACAGTTGGTAATGCCAAGTTAGTCACATTAGGTCAGTAAAAACCATTAAATATTAGAAAGAGTGGCTGTTAGTACATATATTAAAATACAATTGTAATTATATTAATTGCCACCAAATGACATCAAAGCCTACTTGAATCTCAGTATAGGGATTCCTTTTAAAGTATTAATTTGGGCTTGTATGTTTTATCTTCCTTTTAAAAGTGAGGTTACATAAAATGAATTGCTTGTGTATCACTGAAATCTATTATAGTTATGATTGATTTTCTCAGAATTGGATTCTATTGCCAGATAATTCAGGTACTCTTTCTAACCCATATATCAATGACATGAAATTCTAATGATATTATTTTATATTTCCAAAACATCTGATTCTTATCACATTACTTTCATGTACCTTAGAGCAATTATCAGAATCATATAATTAGGTCAGTGGCTTAATTGCCATGACACATGAAGAAATTAAAGCCCAAGATTGCACCTGGCTGGCAGCAGGGTTAGGATATGAGCCTGGGACTTTTGAGTACAAATCTAATGTGTTTAGATAGTCTGCCAGCTGTTTCATCTAACTATCTAGACATCAGTCAGTTCAGTTCAGTTCAGTCGCTCAGTCGTGTCCGACTCTTTGTGACCCCATGAATCGCAGCATGCCAGGCCTTCCTGTCCATCACCAACTCCCGGAGTTCACTCAGACTCATGTCCATCGAGTCGGTGATGCCATCCAGCCATCTCATCCTCTGTCGTCCCCCTTCTCCTCCTGCCCCCAATCCCTCCCAGCATCAGAGTCTTTTCCAATGAGTCAACTCTTCGCATGAGGTGGCCAAAGTACTGGAGTTTCAGCTTTAACATCAGTCCTTCCAAAGAAATCCCAGGGCTGATCTCCTTCAGAATGGACTGGTTGGATCTCCTTGCAGTCCAAGGGACTCTCAAGAGTCTTCTCCAACACCACAGCTCAAAAGCATCAATTCTTTGGCGCTCAGCCTTCTTCACAGTCCAACTCTCACATCTATACATGACCACAGGAAAAACCATAGCCTTGACTAGACAGACCTTTGTTGGCAAAGTAATGTCTCTGCTTTTGAATATGCTATCTAGGTTGGTCATAACTTTCCTTCCAAGGAGTAAGCGTCTTTTAATTTCATGGCTGCATTCACCATCTGCAGTGATTTTGGACCCCCAAAAAATAAAAGTCTGACACTGTTTCCACTGTTTCCCCATCTATTTCCCATGAACCAGCAGAAATAAATAAACGGAAAATCCAAACCAAAATTAGATTAGATTATTTCCCCCTTTTTGATTCTTATTCATTTTCTTCTATCAATAAATGTTTGAAGGAGCTATTTTGAAATATGTGTTTGATTTCAAAAATATTTCATGTGCTTGATAGCACCAGCTAACTGTAATGGCTGGTATGTTATTTCTACCCAAAGTGTTTAGCCTGAGTCTCATAAGGAAAAACCAGGCAAATTCACATTGAGGGACATTCGGCAAAACAACTGGCCTGGACTCGCATTGTGACAAAAGGAGAAACTGGAAAGTTATTCAGGATTAAAGGAGATTTAAAAGATGTGTCAATCAAAGGCATAATGTATGGTCCTTAGATTTTTGACTAAAAAAGAAGTTACAGAAGACATCACTGGGACAATCTTGGGGAATTTTAATATGTATTATTATGTAACATTACTGTGTCAGTGTTAACATTCTTGAACGCTATTATTATATGTGGTGGCTCAGTGGGTAAAGGATCCACCTGTCAATGCAGGAAATTTGGGTTCGATCCCTGCGTTGGCGAGATAGATCCCGTATTGAAGGAAATGGCAGAGCACCCCAGTATTTATGCCTGGGAAATTCCATGGATAGAGAAGCCTGGTAGGCTACAGTCCATGGGGTCGCAGACAGTCGGACATGACTGAGCAACTAATCAACAACAATGTAGGAGAGTGTTCCAGTTTTTGAGAAGAATAGGGTAAAATATCTTAAGGAGCAAAGGTCATCATGCCTCCAACTTATTTTTGAATGGTTTATCAAAAGCAAAAATGGAGGTGTGTGTAAATGTACACACAGGGAGCAAGATATTAAGCAAATATGGCAAAATCTTAACAGTTGGTGAATACAGGTAAAGGTATGTGAGTTTTGTTTTTTCCATAGCTTTGAAGTTTTTCAAAATAGCTGGGAAAAAAATGTTCACTGAGATACGATTTTTTTCAGCTCCTTCAACTGAATTAGTTTCTGGAGGATCTGATAATCAAGTGATTCACTGGGAAATAGAGAATAATCAGGTGGGTAGACATGTTTATGGTTATAAGAAATGACTGTTATATCTACAGTTATTTTCAGTTTTTCCTGTCATTTTTCTTGTGTTCCTCCTTGCTGAAGTTCCTCATTCTTGCTTATCAGTAATCCAGATCCTGTATCTTCCGTATGTCATAGGTCCTGTCCCCTTCCTTCTAATACCTGCTTCCATATTCATAGGCTTTCAGTCATTTCTTTGAATGTCTTATCATTTGAAATAATTTACAAAGTGCTCTTACATGGGCTATTTTGTTTTCGGTGATCGCAAAAATTCATACTGCTGTGTGGATAGGACAATGGTTGCCTTGTGGTTAGAGATTTATATAATTCTGCGTGATGTTATAATATGCAGTACTGGGTGTGCATGGACCTCTACGGATGGATGTTTAGGTTGGTTCTAGTTGGAAGCAGAGATTAAAAATGTGAAGTTGGTGCATCAGATATTTGAACATCTGCCATGCAGAAGATACAAATGAGGCAAAATCCTATTCGTGAATTGTGCATATATATCAAAGGCAAAATGTGCTTAAATAACTACAGATTTGTTTAATAAGTACAAAGGTGGCTCTGTAGGTGAGTGCTTGCACTTGCTATACCACAACCATACCGCTGTGAAAGTTCAATAGGGATTTAAGAGGGGGCCCTCGAGTTGAGTCTAATAGTATGAGATGATTTTCTTAGGAAGAATTAAAGGGTTGAGGATTCCAAGTAGGAAAAATGCATGAATCAAAGTTCAGGTAAGAAAGGAGACCATTTGCTCAGAAGTATTCAGTTTTCACCATAGCCTGAGGTGTCTTAAGGGCAGGGCTTTTTGAGCTCGTTCAGAGAATTATTCATCTGTAAGCTCTGTGTAAAAAGGAATCTGTGGCCACTGGGAAAACAGCGCATACACTTTTCTTAGAGAATCACTAAGTGTGCATGAGCGTAGTGAAGGCTCTGAAAAGCTCTGACATGGGCAGACCTGCTCATCTTTTTTCAGCCAGTGTTTCCTTCAAGTCTGATTCCCCGCCCCCCCCTTTAAATCCCTTAGCATCCATTGTAACTTTGAGGAACACAGTTTTGGAAATATTTCTGGATACCACATGACAGGCAGTAGAAGTGTTACTTTTCTAGTAAGAAGAGGAGGAGACGATTTCGTGAGACTGAGTTCACGAGTTTGTTCTTTATGAACAGGCATTTGGAAGTCATTCAGGATTTCTTGCCTGGAAAATCCTATGGACAGAGGAGCCTGGTGGGCTTCTGTCCACAGGATCACGGGAATCGAACATGACTTAGCCGCTAAACCCACCACCAGCAGCAGGATTTCTAGGTAGTGGAGTATGTATGTCAAAGGCAAATGAGTCTGACAGGAGTGTGCCAAATTGGAATGGGAAAAAATATGAAGGAAGAGATATGAAATGTATTTGTGAAGGCAAAATTATTTTGGCATTGACTAGATAGTTGTCAAAGGAGTGGGAATCTCGTGGGTAGAGAAGTGAGAAATCAAAAACAGTGGGATTCTGTCTCCAGGCCCTGGAAGAAAGAAGCTTCTACAAAGCAAAATAGGCAAGTGGGAGGGAAGATGTTGTAAACATTTTACTTGTATTGCTGGCCAGACACCCAGACTTGTCTCCAGAGAAAGGGGCCAGATGTGGAGGTGGGGATTGTGGAGTCACTTAGACTTGAATGAGAACTGCAAAGGCTTATGTAGCAAAGCAGCTCCTATTTGGACTTATCTTGGCAGAGGAATTCAGAGAGAACCACTTGAGCACTCATTTTTGAGACCTTGAGTTGAGACTTGCAAGACTCTTTTGTCAGTGCTGCCCTAAACTTCTGTCGGTAGAGAGACTTGCAGGCTAAGTATCTGATGGCAGACGGTGAACTTAGACATGGACCAGAAAGGAGGCTGAGGCTAAACAGGAAGAGCAGGAAGATGAAAGGCCTCAAAGAAGGATGAAGGGAATAAGAGGATTTGGGGGAAGGAGTCACACATTGTAGCTTGAGAGGCTTAAAGGTTCCGTCTGGTATGCATTTTCACGCACACAGGTGCTCACTGCATCTTGACTTCTGATAAAAGGAGATAGTTCTAAGCTGGCATAATGAGAGATTTGAGTCTTTGACTAGTGGGCATTGTTTTTTAACAAGCCAGTGAACTTGAGAGATTTGTTTTGTTTGAGCTTTTAAGATTCTCTGATGGTTGAAATAAAATTCTGCTTAAAGATGTGAAGTGACATAGAAAAGAAATTTATGATTGCCATAGGGGAAAGGGGATGGGGATGGGGTAAAATTAGGAGCCTGGGACTAGCAGATACAAACTATAAAAAATGAACAACACAACAAGGCCCTACTGTATATAGTACAGGGAACTTTATTCAAAACCATAATAGGAAAGGATATGAAAAAGAATATGTATAATACAACGTAACACTGTAAATCAATACTTCAGTATAAAGTAAAACAGAAAAAAACAGGTGTGAAATGAGTTTTTCTATAGATTTAACATTTGGGAGGTAATTATACAGACTCAGATAGCATTACCGAGTGGACATGAATTTGAGCGATCTCCGAGAGATAGTGAAGGATGGGGAAGCCTGGCATACTGCAGTCCCTGGGGTTGCAAAGAGTTGTACACGACTTAGTGACTGAGCAACAACAATAACAATAAATTTTAAATACCGGAAAGTATAAAGAAGAAAAAAGACACAAAATTTCCGTGGCTAACATTCTAATGAAGATTGTTCCATATCTCTAGTGTTTAATTATGTACTGAAGTGATTTTGTTTACTTGAGTTTTAAAAAGTGTTTTTTTTTTTCAGAGAAGTCAAAGGTTAATGACTACAGGAAGTTAGTATACAAAGCCTTATACGTAACTATTAATTACCTTTTTGAGTGGCAGAGTTCTACTTAAGTAATTGGAAAAACAATTGAGATATTTAAGGCACCTCTATTTCAGCAGACAACAATTTACAAAACATACCTCTCAAGGAAAGTGGTAAATCTTACATATTTGGAACTCTAAAAATACAGACCCACAAAAACAGAAATGATACTACAGGGCATAATCTTGCATAGCAAGCAGGAAGACTGATAACCAGGTGGCATTTCCCAGTTTTTGCCAGTTCTTCATTTTGTAGCTCTGCTTGATACATGCAAGTATTATGAGTGGATGCTGAAAAAACTTGGTAAAAGTTTGATAGAAAACAGAACATTTACTCATCCCCAAAACATAATCTCACATGTTGCTGCTAAGTCACTTCAGTCGTGTCCGACTCTGTGTGACCCCATAGACGGCAGCCCACCAGGCTCCCCTGTCCCTGGGATCCTCTAGGCAAGAACATTGGAGTGGGTTGCCAGTTCCTTCTCCAATGCATGAAATCGAAAAGTGAAAGTGAAGTCGCTCAGTCGTGTCTGACTTAGTGACCCCATGGACTGCAGCCTACCAGGCTCCTCTGTCCATGGGATTCTCCAGGCAAGAGTACTGGAGTGGGGTGCCATTGCCTTCTCACATATTACCACCAAAAAATTTTTCATAGTGAAAAAACATGGTTGACGCTACCTTTGCTAAAATATCAAAGGTAATTTCACTGATAGTGGAACAGGCTGACATTGCATGTCTCCTGGTGTGTTACACTGATGTGACAACGTCACAATGTCAGCCCTGGATCTTTTCATGGGGAGACGTCAGACCAATCCTAGAGGAGGAGCAGTCCACAAATCTGGCCTGTAGTCTTCAAAGGTTTCAGTGTCATAGATGTCTTTCCATGGTGATAAGTGAGCATTATCCTTTTTGTTGGCTTAGAATATAAGTCTGAAATTATTTAATCAGTTTCCTATTAACACTTTTTTTTCCTATTAATACTTTTAAGTTGATTGCAGTTTTCCTGAAGAGTGTATGATAAGTATCCTTTTGTATTTGTCTTTTATTTCAGTTAAACTAGTGCTGTTCTCTCAGAGTAGGTTCTTAGATGTGAGATTGCTATGTCAAGGGATGTGCACATTTTGTGTGTTGTTAATATAATCAGACAGACTTCTCACAAGTTTATGTTCTTCTCAGCTTGTTCTTGTTCAGTCACTAAGTTGTGTCTGACTCTTTGCAGCACGCCAGGCTTCCCTGTCCTTCACTGTCTCAGCTTGAAAGGACTTATTTCTGGGTCAGGCATTTTAACAGTGCCTTTAATCCTCTGATTCTAGTTAAGTGCGGGTAAAACTGATAATTCTTTTGTTTCACATAGCGTTTTTGTTATTCTTTGTGATTCAGCTTTTACAAGCAGTCCACGTCTCGGGCCATGAAGGACCTGTTTATGCAGTGCATGCTGTTTACCAGAGGAGGGCACCAGACGTTGCATTGCATACACTGATAGTGTCCGCAGCTTCCGATTCTACTGTTCGAGTCTGGTCTAAACAGGGTTCTGAAGGTAGGTTTAGAGACATTGTTCCAAACAGATGAAATAATAATTATCAAATGAACAGCATCGTAGAAGAGCATCCTCATAATTTTTTCAGTCTTTCGAGCAGTTTTTGAAATGTTAAAAATCTAATCTACATGTTTTTTTCTTTTACACTTTTCTAGAATTCCTGTTTACCAAACTGTTGATAATGTAAATTCCTTCAAAGCCTTTTCATTTAAGTCTTTTTGTTCTCTGTAACCTTGTTCTCTTGTAACCTTAAAGCTGACCATTTAAATTCCCATTGTCACTGGGGGCTCAGAACTGACTTTTCTCATCTCCTTGGTGATGTCCAGGGTTCTGATGATGCCACTGGACCTCTCCAGGTGGATAAGCTGAGTTGTTCATGGTGTGTTTTATTTCTTAGTGACATGCCTTCAGACCTTGAACTTTGGAAATGGATTCGCTCTGGCTCTCTGCTTGTCTTTTTTGCCTAATATTGATGGTGAGTTTCCTGCTAAGTGTATATTAAAAGAGCAGCATATTTTTATATCTCCATACAACCAGGACCTCAAAGAAACATATTGGATCTTAATTTTGTGTCTGAATATTTTCAGAAGACAAGTTGAGAGACATGGATAACATACTTTTGTTCTCAGTAGTCAAATGATCTATCTGTGTATAAAACATAAGGTTAAGGGGGTGGCTGTTAGAAACTTCAGTAGCTGTTAAAAATTTAAGTGATTTAATATGAACTTGAGATTGATATTCCTATTTATCAGATATATGTTCAATATAGATGAAATTTGGGGAAATTGCCTAGCTCTGTAGAAGGTGGAGGTCTGGGATAAGTTGAGAAAGTACTAAGGATGGGCCCTGTGAGCATTTCTCTCGAGGTGACAGCCCCTGCCCATTGTGTGCAGTGGCAGTTTGCCTCAGGCCACTTAAAATCTCTAAACGAAAAATGTCCTTTTGCTGGGAAGCCCGTCTGTACCTGTCTTTGATTATTCTCCACCCGGATGGTGGCCAGCGCACGTCAGACAGTCTTGTGGCTCCTCAGATGCCTGGAGGACAGAGCTGGTGGGCAGAGACTGGGCCTGGAAACCTCCAGGCTGTTTTGCCCTCTGCAGCAGGAGCTGCAACTCCGTGGTCTCACGTGATGTTCCACTTTCTGCCAGGGCTTCCCGGGAGGAGGAACTTGCACACATTCTGTTCTGGTTTTTGTTACATAGAATTTCATTTCTTCGCATCTGTACTGAGGCTGAGTGACTAGCGTTTTATGGCTTTTTAAAAAAATTGATTTAAAGAAAACTAATTTTACAGTCACAACTTTCATAGCTTTTTAACCACATAGTTATATATGTGCTCTTATTTTGTTCTTTAATTACTCCGTGAATTTTGTTTTAGTATCAAATTCTCGAAATGTAGGGTCCTCAAAGTAACAAACATACCCTTAAATCTTTGTGCAATAACCAGGATGCTGGGCTCTTAGTCACTCTCCCGGATTTTTTATTATTCACTTGGGCTAATGATTCCTATTAAGTGTTCTGGCTGACATGGTTAAGTGCTCCCAGCTTGTTTTTACTGCTGAGCTCTTTTTACTGCTCCTTCTATAGTAAATGACATAGAACAGAGCAGAGGATTCTGTTAATAGTCATTCTTTGCCAAGTATCCATTTAATAGAATATTCTAGAATGTTCATTTTATTCCTAAAGATGTTACTGTGTGCTTTCAATTTATTTGTTCAGTGATGTGGGAAATAGAAGTCAAGGCTCTACCTAGAACTTAGGACACGGCATAGGTGATTGTCATAACTTAGGATGGATGTTATGATGTTGCATGATATTTTATATATATATATATATATGTTATATGATGCTTATAGTAATGCCTCTTTTTTCTCCCAGTGCCGGTATTAGCATGTGGTGATGATGACTGCAAAATTCACTTATTTGTTCAACAAAACAATCAGGTAATTGTTCATGTTTCTTTAAGAGGCTAGAATTATGTTCTGCTTAATTCCATATCTTAAGACAGACTTTCTAGATTATAGAATTTGGGGGATGTTCTGATCTAAGTTGACCAATCCAATAGGAAAATATTTTCGACAGTCCTCTGTTAAACCGCTTGTCGCTCTTTGATCGCCAAGTATTCTGCTGCTGCTTTGGCCTCCAAGTCCAGAGTTGTTGCGGAATACAGTCGTTAGGTGGGGAAGAAGAGAGGGAAATGTAGCAGTAGTAGGTTTTCTTAAGAAATTTAAATGAAGTATAATATACCTATCGTGACATACACCCCAGCAGTGATTATTTGTCCTTATAATCTTTTCCTGTTCTTTGAGTGGTTAAACCAGAGGGAAGGTTCAGAAAGAGGGTTGGTTAACCCTATGTTCATTTAGTTAATAGAGCCTGAGTGAAAGGCGCTCAGCCATGCCTGCTCTTTGTGACCCTATGGACTATACAGTCCATGAAAGTCTCCAGATCAGAATACTGGAGTGCGTAGCTGTTCCCTTCTCCAGGGGATCTTCCCAACCCAGGGACTGAACCCAGGTCTCCTGCATTGCAGGTGGATTATTTACAAGCTGAGCCACCAGGAAAGCCCTAGAATACTGGAGTGCGTAGCCTATCCCTTCTCCAGCGGATCTTCCCGACCCAGGAATCAAACTGGGGTCTCCTGCATTGCAGGTGGATTCTTTACCAGCTGAGCTACCAGGAAATCCCTAGTTAATAATAGAGATACTTATTTCTTTGCATTTTATAAGAAAGTTAAAAATCATTGTGTTCAGCTGCCCAGCTTTTTTCTATATTGTATCTACAGCATATGTCATTTTACCTTGTGAACAGTTGGTGTATTTGGGGACTACAGATATTATCTACTCATGACTGCTCAGTTAAATGATATAGATGATGAGTTTTTTTCATTCCCAAGTGAGAACTCTATCTTATGACTGATGAGATAGTGTTCCCAGTTTTTTTAAAAAATGCAGGAGGAATGGCTGAGATCAAATGAGGTCACTGATATACATTAAAATATTAAATTCTTACATTAAGTCCTGTGATTTTTGTTATCTTACTAGTTTCAGAAAATGCTTTTTCTCTCTGGACATGAGGATTGGATAAGAGGCGTGGAATGGGCAGCCTTTGGTCAGTATGAAATATTGCTAAAGTACATATAGTGCAGACAAGTATGTGTAACTTTCAAAAATGCAGCCTTTCATGTTTTAATTTAACATTTTCTTTGTATGTAACATTTTTCTGTTGGCCCAGTTAGAAAAGAGGATACTTATCCTTTGTATTAAGTATTAGTTGGGATGGTAGAGGATGACATAAGTTGATCTTTACAAGAGGACACTAGCTATTACATGTGCAGACATTCTTGAGAAGTTCTTCCTAGAAATTAGTAGATTGTATAGGAATACCAAATATTATAACTGTTTATTAGCATTTTATGTGTATTTGTCAGTGTCACTGAAAATGAATACGGGTCAAATGAATGAAAGATAGGGAAGCAAAGTCTAATTTTTTTCAGGAAATCTAGAAATTTATATATTGTAGAAGAAAAACTCTTATACTTAAATTTAAGAATAGAATGTTCTAAAAATAATAATATCTGTTTTTTTAACTAGGAAGAGATCTTTTCCTAGCAAGCTGTTCACAAGATTGCCTGATACGGATATGGAGACTGTATGTAAAATCAACATCTTTAGAGACTCAGGAAGATGATAATATAAAACTGAAAGAAAATACTTTTACTGTAGAAAATGGAAGTGAGTAATAATGAAAATATTTGATGCAGTAATTCTTAGATTTCCTAGCTGATTTATTTATCTGTATCACTATACACATATGTGAAGGTTAGGTTTTCAGAAGTATCAGATCCCTAGCTGAAACTTACACTATGCATTTTTCCTTTTTTATTTTTATGTGAGAGTAAGTCATTTTTAATATATGAAACTTACTTTTCTAAACCATATTAGGTTTTCTTAGTTGCTGAAAATGTTTAGTATTTTCTCAATAAATTAGTTTGTAAACTTTAAATTTCAGTTTTAGCATAGGAAGATCTAAAGAAATAATGTGAATTATTTGTACATTTGTTGGAGGATATTCATAAGAGACAACTAAATTCCTATATTTGAATGGCATATGTAGTTCTGATTTTCTTACTGTCTGGCATCAGAACAGTACCCCACCATGGTAGGTTCTGTTGGAATGTTGTATTTAAAGGAGATAATTTTCTGTGGGTATGAAAATCATGTTAATCCTTATTTAACATTGTTCATCCAGAAATACACTTCTTTATTATTACTTTTCTTGGTTATAATGCCCATTAGAGTTGAGATTTGGTGACAGATTTATGGAGAGAACCAAGAAATACTATAAGCAGCATATTGTTTCCAAATATGAAAACTTTTGTGTTATTTTCATTAATTATTTTGTTTGAAAGTTCACAGTACTGATTTGACTTCCTTTATTTTTACATTTATCTTAGGGGTGTTGTCTCTTTTTAATGGTAGTTAGACTATTTCACATAATGAGTGAGGATATCAAAGAAGGCCGGCATGTCTTTTTTGTTTTTTAATTATAGCATAAGAGTCACTGTTCCTGAAAATTTAAAGTAGAACATATTCCTTAATTTTTATTTATAGCTAAGTAGGCAAAACATAAAGAAAAATCTGTATATCTTTAGAATTTATATATCTTTTTTCTCCTGTAATTTTGAACAAGGGGTAAAGTTGATGAAATTTAGAATTAATGTTTTTTGTTGAATCTAAATCATGTTTTGTTCTGATTTTTTTTAATGTAATTGTACAACTGAGTTGGTTATGAAAATGTTCCTTTTACAAAGAACTTTGTGGGAAGAATCTTTTGTTGTTGTTGTTGTAGGTATTAAAATAACATTTGCGGTTACTCTGGAGACTGTACTGGCTGGTCATGAAAACTGGGTAAACGCAGTTCATTGGCAGCCTTCATTTTACAAAGGTAGGAAGAAAAGCGAACACAAAGCCCTCATTTCAATTACGTCTGACTGATAGAATTTTAAGCCGACCAAATGGAGTAGAGGATATTTTTGAGTGTAAGTAGAAATCTCAGGGACTTCTCTTGTGGTCCAGTGGTTAAGAATCTGCCTGCCAGTGCAGGGGACACAGGTTCGATCCCTGGTCTGGAACGAAGTTCCCACATGTCACAGAGCAACTAAGCCTGTGAACCACAACTGCTGAGCCCACGCACCCTAGATCCCGTGCTCCGCAACAAGAGAAGCCACTGCAATGAGGAGCCTGTCCACTACAACCCAAGAGAAGCCCCTGCTTGCTGCAACTCGAGAAAGCCCTAGCACAGCAGCGAAGAGCCAGTGCGCCACAATGAAGACCCAACCCAGCCAAAACAAACAAACAATTATAAAAAAAGAAATCTCAAGTATAAGACATTTTCATGTTGGTAAAGTATAATACTATAACCCGTTCAGCTAGGTCTTCAATTTCATTGAAAGTTGTATTTCTAAGAGGGAAAAAAGTATGATTCCTGCTTTGATGCCAAAACTGCCATATGGCTTTTAACTTTTTATTTTTAAAGTTTTTACCTGGTCCTTGTAGGATTTAAGAGAAACTGACTTTCAAGACAACTTCACTTGATCCTTTACCCTTGGAAATACAAAGTTGGTAATACCAAGCTACATCATTTATGACTAAGTAAAGATTTTCCTTCTTTCTTTTACCCTTAACCTCTGTTTATGGAGTGATGATTGTGTGCACGTTCGAGTTGGCACTGAGGTGTAGAGCTGAGCATGGCAGCAGCCCTGTTTTCTCTTCCCAGCCCCTTCCCCAAGACAAGAATAGAGAGCAGCAGTAATTAATCCTCAGGTAACACCATCCAGCTTTTATTATGATGTCATATTTGCTGCAGTTTAAAAAAAGTTAAATTAGGTATTATAGGACTTCCCTGGTGGTTCAGTGGATCAGAATCTCCTGCCAGTGCAGGGGCCCTGGGTTCGATCTCTGGCCTGGAAGGTTCCACATGCTGCAGAGCAACTGAATCCGTGTGCCCAACCACTGAGCCCGCGAGCCACAAGTGAGCCCACACACTGCAGCTGCCACGTCCATGCACCTGGAGCCTGTGCTCCACAGCAAGAGAAGCCACCGCCGTGAGAAGCCCTCGCTCCCCTGCTCGCCACAACTAGAGAGAACCCGCACAGCAACAGAGACCCAGCACGACCAAAAATTAATTAATTAAAATAAGAGATAAATTAGATACAGATACGGGGATCCCTGTGTAGTTTTTCCTGAACCCTCCCCCCTCCATCCTTCCCTTAAGGCTGAGTTCAGTTATTCCCATGCAGTTTTTATCCTTTTATACTACACATTTATGTAATCATAAACTGTTTTGTAGCTGTTAAAACTATATCAATATGCATTTGCGCTTTACAAGCTGCCTTTTCAGCTTAATACAATCAGCTATATAGTACAGTACTATAATAAATGTATAGTACTTTCACACAAATAATAAAACATCTTTAATCTTAGAGCACTGTACCTTGAAAAGTGCGGTAGTGCAGTACAACAGCTGGCATGCAGGGGTGGCATCGAGTGACCAGGCAAGAAGAGTTACTGACGGGAGGAGGGCGGGGAGGTGGGAGTTGGTAGAGCTGAAGGGCTGTCGAAAGATGAAGGCCAGGCTGCAGTTTCACTCAACACCTGATGTTGATGGCAAAGGGTTGGTTCTTTACTGGATTCAGTTCTATCTAAGCCTCTTGAAAAAACGAACCAGTGACGTCTGGGTAGCAGCTCTTTTTTTCTTGTCGTGGATGACAAGGTAGCGCTGGATTGCATTCTGAATGGCTGCTGCAGCCTTCGTGTACTGGTCTACATTCAGTCCTGCGCCTGAAAAACCAACAGTGCCTCCTCAAATAAAGAAAATCCTCTTGCCATTTCCTGTGTCATGAATCTCTTCAGTTCTTCAGTTTCTTTTTCCTCTTTTCTCTCTTTGTCCTTTCTGTGGGCCTCCCCATTCTTCATTGGAGGTCTTCATTAGAAAGTGCCTTGTATCGCACAGCAAGGAGTTCAGTGAAGTTGCCCTCCGGCAGATCTAGCTTAAAGATACTGTGCCACTGGACTCTACAGTGCTGTAAAGCACACAAGCGTGGCCACTTGCAGAGGATGCATACAGCTGACAAATGTATGCTAGACACGTGAACTAACTCATGTGACTGGACGTGGCGAATGCACTTTGCCTCTATGAAAGTGTGCAATTTGAATTTTTTATTTAGAGGACTTACTGTAGTTTGGTTTTTTCTTTAGATGGTATCCTACAACAGCCAATGAGATTGTTGTCTGCCTCAATGGATAAAACCATGATTCTCTGGGCTCCAGATGAAGAGTCAGGAGTTTGGCTAGAACAGGTAAAATGTGAATATTTAAGGAAAAGAAAAATGAGTTTATTAAGCATAAATCCCAAGTCTGTGTTCCTAGAGCCACAGATGTTCACTCTTTGTGTATGTTAAATAAATGAGAACATAATCTCTGGAATCAGTGGTTTCTGTTGTGAGAAATTGGTTGTGAATTGTTTTCTGTGTATTGTTGAGTAGGTTCGAGTAGGAGAAGTAGGTGGCAATACCCTGGGATTTTATGATTGCCAGTTCAATGAAGATGGCTCCATGATCATCGCTCATGCTTTCCACGGAGCGTTGCACCTTTGGAAACAGAATGCTACCAACCCAGTAAGGAAAATGCTTTTAAATCATTTCTGATCAAATAGAGTAAATCATAAGTGAAACCTAGGGATACAGTGTTGTTTTACCTCTAACACTCTTCAGAAACTTAGTAGAGGCATTTAAGTTCAGATGATGTCACTTTTTCTGTAGATGTTATTCTGTTGTTCTACTAAGTAAGAAACTTATGCTTTTCTAAGAATAAAATTCAACTGTCTAGCATTGTTGCAGTATTAAAATTTGCATGTAGTTAAATTTTTTACATAAGTTTAAACTGCATAAATTTTAAGCTCTCCCTTAAGCTATATACATTTTGTGATGCGAGTTTTTCCTAAAATATTTAATTTCTTTGTGTTCTGCAAGATAACATAATTTGATGTTTTCCTGTTGGATAGCTAGGTGCTCCACTGATAATTTGTTGAGTTGTTGAATGACTGACTGACATAAGGGCATTTAGAAGGACCTGTTATTTTATGATGGAATATATTAATGCTCTCAGGGGCTCTTGATACATGTAATTCTAAATGATCCTGCAAATATTGGGCTTTTCTAGATCTTTCTTACACTTTTTACTCTCCTGGAGTGGGATAATCTTCCTCTAGGTAAGTATAATAGCTGCTTTACAGTATTATTCCAATCTCTTGCTTCCTAATTTGCTTCTGACCTGCTTCTCTGGGTTTGGGGAAATGGGATGACAGAAACAGTGTTAGGACCACGTGGATCTTGGCCCCAGAACTCATTAGCTATGTTTTTGAGGACATTACCGAACCTTTGTCTCAGATTCCTCATCTGTAGAATATGGACAGTAATAACACCTACTGAGAGGGATTTTGGAGTTTTGCCAAGAGAACACACCACTCATAGCAAACACCCTCTTCCAACAACACAAGAGAAGACTCTACACATGGACATCACCAGATGGTCAACACCGAAATCAGATTGATTATATTCTTTGCAGCCAAAGATGGAGAAACTGTATATAGTCAGCAGAAACAAGACCGGGAGCAGACTGTGGCTCAGATCATGAACTCCTTATTGCCAAATTCAGACTTATATTGAAGAAAGTAGGGAAAACCACTAGACCATTCAGGTATGACCTAAATCAACCCCTTACGATTTTACAGTGGAAGTGAGAAATAGATTCAAGGGACTAGATCTGATAGACTGCCTGAAGAACTATGGATGGAGGTTCGTGACATTGTACAGAAGGCAGTGATCAAGACCATCCCCAAGAAAAAGAAATGGAAAAAGGCAGAATGGTTGTCTGAGGAGGCCTTACAAATAGCTGTGAAAAGAAGAGAAGCGAAAGGCAAAGGAGAAAAGGGAAGACATACCCATTTGAACACAGAGTTCCAAAGAATAGCAAAAAGAGATAAAGCCTTCCTCAGTGATCAGTGCAAAGAAATAGAGGAAAACAACAGAATGGGAAAGACTAGAGATCTCTTCAAGAAAATTAGAGATACCAAGGGAGCACTTCATGCGAAGATAGGCACAATAAAGGACAGAAATGGTATGGACCTAACAGAAGCAGAAGATATTAAGAAGAGGTGGCAAGAAATCACAGAAGAACTATATAAAAAGATCTATATAAAAACGACCCAGATAATCACAATGATCACTCACCTAGAGCCAGACATCCTGGAATGCAAAGTAAAGTGGGCCTTAGGAAACATCAATACGAACTAAGCTACTGAAGGTGATGGAATTCCAGTTGAGCTATTTCAAATCCTAAAAGATGATGCTGTGAAAGTGCTATACTCAGTATGCCGTCAAATTTGGAAAACTCAGCAGTGGCTACGGGACTGGAAGAGGTCAGTTTTCATTCCAAACCCAAAGAAAGGCAATGCCAGAGAATGCTCAAACTACCACATAATTGCACTCATCTCACACGCTAGTAAAGTAATACTGAAAATTCTCCAAGCCAGACTTTAACAATACGTCAACCGTTAACTTTCAGATGTTCAAGCTGGATTTAGAAAAGGCAGAGGAACTGAGATCAAATTGCCAACATCCATTGGATCATTGAAAAAGCAAGAGAGTTCCAGAAAAACATCTATTTCTGCTTTATTGACTATGCCAAAGCCTTTGATGGTGTGGTCCACCACAAACTCTGGAAAATTCTGAAAGAGATGGAAATACCAGACCACCTGACCTGCCTCTTGAGAAATCTGTATACAGGTCAGGAAGCAACAGTTAGAACTGGACATGGAACAACGGACTGGTTCCAAATCGGGAAAGGAGTACATCAAGGCTGTATATTGTCACCCTGCTTATTTAACTTCTATGCAGAGTACATCATGAGAAATATCAATAATTACCAGGAGGAATATCAATAATTCTCAGATATGCAGATGACACCACCCTTACGTCAGAAAGTGAAGAACTAAAGAGCCTCTTGATGAAAGTGAAAGAGAAGAATGAAAAAGTTGGCTTGAAACTCAGCATTCAGAAAACTAAGATCATGACATCTGGTCCCTTCTCTTCATGGCAAATAGATGGGGAAACAGTGGAAACAGTGAGAGACTTTATTTTTCTGGGCTCCAAAATCACTGCAGATGGTGACTGCAGCCATGAAATTAAAAGACGCTTGCTCCTTGGAAAGGAAGTTCTGACCAACCTAGACAGCATATTAAAAAGCAGACATTACTTTGCCCAAAAAGGTCCCGTCTAGTCAAAGCTGTGGTTGTTCCAGTAGTCATGTATGGATGTGAGAGTTGGACTATAAAGAAAGCTGAGCGCTGAAGAATTGATGTTTTTGAACTGTGGTGTTGGGGAAGACTCTTGAGAGTCCTTTGGACTGCAAGGAGATCCAACCAGTCCATCTTAAAGGAAATCAGTCCTGCATATTCATTAGAAAAACTGATGCTGAAGCTGAAACTCCAATACTTTGGCCATACTGATGCGAAGAACTGACTCATTTGAAAAGACCCTGATGCTGGGAAAGATTGAGGGCAGGAGGAGAAGGGGACGACAGAGGATGAGATGGTTGGATGGCATCATCGATTCAATGGACATGAGTTTTGAGTAAGCATCGGGAGTTGATGAGGGACAGGGAGCCCTGGCGTGCTGCAGTCCATGGGATTGCAGAGTCAGACATGACTGAACAACTGAACTGAGCTTTACTGAGAGGAATTTTATGATGCTAAAATGAGTTAATACTTGTACAGTGTGAAAAGCAGGGCCTGACACATACTTGATACTATATATTTTAAATAAATAGATGAAAGAAGTCAGAACATAGAGCAGATTTGAGTCAGAAGAGTTTGAACGTGCATCTAATGACTTCCCTTACAAAGGAAAAATTCATGTATCCTGAGTGGTACAATTGGTTAGTGCATGGTACTTATTTAAGTACAGATGCATGAATTTGCTTGACCTTTAGTTTGTGAGCTTTGTAATAGTTGTGTCATATAGAAGGATTTGAATTCTCAGTACATGCAGTGATTCAATTTTCCCCTTTGTATCTACCATTTGGAGTTGACCTTTAAGATTGTTTTTACTATTATGTGAACCAGGGAATCATTATCTATGACACTTTCCAATAAGATTTTTTTAGGATAAATTTAATTTTGTTCTTAAGAGCTCCTTTGAGCCATATTTTATCTGGTCTTTGAGGGCCTTCATACGAAAAAGCATCAGATGAGTAGGGAGGAACTCTACTACTCAAACCAGAGGACAGAATTTCACTGTACTTTTGCTTACAACTTGCTTTCAAATTTATAATAGCAGTTTACCTAATATTTAGAGTAATTTTTTAATTGACTTTATTTTTTAGAGAAATTTTAGATTTACAGAAAAATTGAGCAGAAAATAAGAGTTCCCATTTACCCTTGCCACCCAAGCATGCATACCTGCCTCCACTCTTCACATCCCACACACATTTGTTACAATCAAGGCCAATTTCTAAAAACAAATGCTGCCCTTCAGAACTGTGTTGATAGTCAAAAGTGCTGTACTTTTTTCAAAATCTTTTGGAAACTCCCATTAGTGCTAACTTTAGAGTCAATTTTTATATCACAGAAGAAATGAACAGCATTTCTTTGTTCCAGCCTGTTTATGTTTTTGGCCAGAAAATAATATGGCTTAACCACATTCATCAGTGTTGGCTTTGAATGACCTTTTAGCTATTTATATAAATTTAATTTTTCTCTACAGTTCAAGTTTTACACCACTTGAGTTGTTCCAAAAGATGCTCTGTGGACATTTTCTATATTTCATTTCATTATTGGAGAAGGCAATGGCACCCCACTCCACTACTCTTGCCTGGAGAATCCCATGGATGGAGGAGCCTGGTAGGCTGCAGTCCATAGAGTCGCAAAGAGTCGGACATGACTGAGCGACTTCCCTTTCACTTTTCACTTTCATGCATTGGAGAAGGAAATGGCAACCCACTCCAGTGTTCTTGCCTGGAGAATCCCAGGGACGGGGGAGCCTGGTGGGCTGCCATCTATGGGGTCACACAGAGTCGGACACGACTGAAGCGACTTAGCAGCAGCAGCATTTCATTATGCGTTTACCGGTTACTGGTGCCAGCTCCCTCAGGAGGTAGACTAACTAGGTTTGATTTAACCCCTGTCCTCTACACCTGCAGCTTTCTACTTAGCAACAAGAGTTGGGCAGGCATACGCTCAGAATCTACAGACTCGTGTTACCCAGTACTCTTTATTATTTAGTTTGACAATTAAATACTTGTGTATTACTGATACCTAGTATGTGCCAGTGTTGTATAAATATAAATTCATCTGACTATCATAATGACTGTAGGAGCTAGGTAGCTCTTTTAGAGTAGAGTTAAATGAGGCACAGAAAGATTGGGTGATGTCTGGGTTCCAGGAGGCATTCACAAATGACAAATGGAGGGGACTTCCCCAAGGAAACTGCTTTGAAGGACACAACACATATTTGAATGTTTAAGTTCTAATCTACTTGACTGAAAAACAGATCCTGTTACTGTGAATTTCCATCTTTTTTACTTAACTTTTCACCTTGTTTGGGAGCCACAGTCTTTCCCATATCAGACCTGAGGGCTAAAGGCATTATCGGACTTAATTTTGAATGAAAATACATTGATTATTTTGATGTATCATGAACATTTTCTTTGCAGAAAGAGTGGACTCCAGAGATTGTTATTTCAGGACACTTTGATGGTGTCCAAGACCTAACGTGGGATCCAGAAGGAGAATTTATCATCACTGTTGGTACTGACCAGACAACTCGACTTTTTGCTCCTTGGAAGAGAAAAGACCAGTCACAGGTAAAACATCTTCCTTCTTGATGGATCCACTTGAAAAGAACATCCCTGAGCTCATGAAGAGAGGGGCAGCAACATTAGCCATTAGGGAAATGCAAGTTAAAATGATGAGATGCCACTGCACACCCTCGGGATATCTGAGGTATAAAATACGGACAGTGGCAAGTGGTGGTAGGTTGCAGAGAGACCGGAACTTTCATACATTGCCAGTGGGAATGCAAAATGTTACAGCTGCCCTGGAAAATAGGTTTCTTAAAAACTGAAGCATTCCATAGAAAACTACGGATGGCCAGTAGATGTGTGAACAGATGCTCAACACTAACCATCAGGGAACTGCAAATCAGAACCACAATGAGATACTCCCTTTCATCTCTCAGAGTGGCTGTGATCAAATAGGTAACAAACAGCGATTGGTGGCAAGGATGTGGAGAAAAGGAGCCCTCCTGCCCTGTTGGTAGGATCGTAAATTGTAGCAGTGCTGTGGAAAATGGAGTGGAGGCTCCTCAAAAAATTAAAAATAGAACTACCCCATGATCTAGGAATTTTATTTCTGGGTATTTATTTAAAGAAAACAAAACACTAATTTGAAAAGACACATCCACCCCCATGTTTATTGAAGCATTATTTACAATATTTACATGTATTTATTTAATGTAATTATTGTAAATAATTACATTGTTAACAATAGCCAAGATGTAGAAGCAGCTAAGTGTCTAATGAGTGAGTGAGTGAAGTCACTCAGTCGTGTCCGACTCTTTGCGACCCCATGGACTGTAGCCTACCGGGCTTCTTCCTCCATGGGATTCTCCAGGCAAGAGTAATGGAGTGGGTTGCCATTTCCTTCTCCAAGCTAAGTGTCTACTTATAGATAGATAAAGAAGACATGGTATATATACAGTGGAATATTAGCCATTAAAAAATGAAGTCTTAAATATGTATATAACTGAGTCACTTTGTTGTACAGCAGAAATTAACACAGCCTTTTAAATCAACTATACTTCAGTGAAATTAAAAAGTAAGAAAAAATTTAAAAGAGGAAAATAAAGTCTTGCCATTTATAATAAAATAGATGAATCTAGAGGATACTGTGCTAAGTGATACAAGTTAGATGGAGAAAGACAATGTGATGTATGTGTGTAATCTAAAAACAAACGAACAAAGTGAAAACAAACTTACACAAAGGACAAATGGGTGTTTTCCAGAGGCGTGGAGCTGGGCGAAGTAGGTGAAGGGATGAAAAGGCACAAACTTCCAGTTGTAAATAAGTCATAAGAGCATAAGTATAGAGCATAAGGAATGTGGTCAATAATGTTTTAATAACTTCACATGAGGACAGGTGGGTGGTTACTAGGTTTATTATGGTGACCGTTTCATAATGTATTTAAATGTCAAATCACTATGTTGTATACTGTGTTGAAACTAACATAATATTACATATTTCAACTGTATTTCAGTAAAAAACAAATTTAAGCATGCATGTATTCTTTATAATTCAAACAATTAAAATGTTAGTTGCCAAATTGTGTGTGTTTAGTTCCACAAAAAAGTTCTCTTATACCTTGTAATTTTAGTTTTAATTCATTAGGAAACACTGTCAGATCTGCAGTAAAAGCTAATTTCTAATATCATATAGTGTCACTTAATAGTGGTTGAGCCCAGTATTTGTTGAAGAAACCTTTCAGTCTTGGCCCTAAGCTTTCAAAAACCACATTTACCACTGATAAATCATTGAACTGAGCTATACTACAAAGTATACTTAGTTTCTGATAAAAATTCATGAAACTGACTGTGCTAATGAAATTGGCCATTGGCATTTCTGCTTTAGCAGCATTTTGGTAGATTAAAATTAATAGAGAACACTGGGAGCACACTATAGTCAAGCAAAAAAGGCAAATGATTTTGGAGTGGTTTTCAGTGACTCTTGGTAATTTGCTACCAGTATGACTCAGTTGTTGTTTACTCATGATCCTTAAAAAAAAAATCAGTAAATCAGACTTTATCCAAAGTGTGAAATTCTACCCTTTGAAAGACGCTATCAGGAAAATGAAAAGATGAGTCACAAGCTGGGAGAAAATATTTACAAAACACATATCTGATAAAGGATTTTTATCTAGAGTCTACAAAGAATTTTTTAGAACTCAGTAAAAACAAAAACAGACAATCCAGTAAAAAAGAGGAGGGGGGGTAATGGGGCAAAAGATATTTCTCTGAAGATGATGTATTAATGGAAAGTAAGAACAGGAAAAGATTTCAGTACCATTAGTCATTAGGGATTGTACGTTAAAGCTACAGTGAGATACCATTACATCGCTGTTAGAATGATTAATGTTGAAAGGCTGACTTGCACAAGTGCTGATGAGGGTGTGGGCAGCTGGATCTTTCTTACACTGCTGGTGGGATTGTAAAATGTATAGTTAGGCACTTTGGGAAATAATTTGACAGTTTATTAAAAATTACACAATCATCATTCAATTATCATACCCATAGGAAGTGTTTACTCAAGAGAAATGGGAGCATATATTCATACAGAGACTTGTAATGAAAGTTCATGACTGTTTTCTCAGTAAGACAGCTGGAAACAACCCAGATATCTGAGTAGGTGAGTGGATCAATAATTTGTGGTATAGCCATACAAAAGGAATACTACTTTTGTATGGCTATACCAAGAAAAAAGTATTGAACTGTATATAACAACATGGATGAATCTGCCCCATGGTCACATTTCCGTGGCATAATGAATGATTTTATGTCTGATACTTTGCTTGTTGAAAAGAATTCAGTTTTTGAAGTGTGCGATCATTTTTTTTTAATCTTTTTTGGCACCCAGGTGACTTGGCATGAAATTGCAAGGCCTCAGATACATGGATATGATCTTAAATGTTTGGCAATGATCAATAGGTTTCAGTTTGTGTCTGGAGCAGATGAAAAAGTTCTTCGAGTATTTTCTGCACCTCGGAATTTTGTGGAAAATTTTTGTGCCATTACGGGTCAGTCAATGAATCACGTGCTTTGTAATGTGAGTATTCCCCTAAATGTTTTAACTAGATCTCGCCACTTCATACAACATTTTAAAGAAGTTTTACTTAAGACTGTAAATGGAGAGTATGGGTAGAAAGGAAGTCAAATCATTTTATCATTGGCTTGATAAATTTTTGCGTATACTGTACAGGCAGTAATTTAAATGTTAGTATAATAAATTTTATAACAGGTAAGCCCAAGACACTGTTAAAGAATTGAAATATTAAATTAAGATGCAAATACTATGTATATTCACTGTGTTTGGTAACTGTGATAAAACACAATAGGTTATATTTTCAAGGAGATTATCATCTCAGTGTAGATTAGGGGTAGGGGGCAGTGGAGCTCATGTACTTACAATTGTTAGATAAAACCAGCTAGTTGCTGAATCTTGTGTTGGCGAAAGTAATAGTCATAGGAGGAAGTGTCACTGTAGTAATGAGCAAGTGGGGCTTCATTTGAATTTTGAAAGGGGTGAGTTTTTATTAATGTTCATTTTTACCCTCTTTCTACAAAAGATTTGAGCACTTATAAAAATACATAGGTTATAAAAATTAGCAAGTAACCAGTTTTGAAGGAAGGGAAAGCAAGTAGCCAGGTAGTTGCGTTACACAGAAATGCATGTCTTACAGTCCTTTGCAGTCCTTAGAGTTGGGTCACAAATTTGCTTCTGAGCTTGAGAAGGGTAAGTACACTTTAATAGGCAGAAGGAAGGTGAGAAAGAGAGCAGTGAAGTGGTCAGAGCTGCTTGAATGAAAAGTGTTATCAAGGGAAATGGAGAACTGGGGAAAGGTCTAATGGTAGAGGACCTGGGAGGCAGACATGGTTGAGACTCTGGTACTGACGATGGGTCCTGAACAAAGGAAGTGGTGAAATGCGCTTTGTGGGGAAGAGTGATGTGGGAGCAGGATACCTTTGAGCTCAGCGACTTTGAAGGCAGGGACATTAGCACCAGTCTGGGAGAAAAACAATCGTTTTAAAAGAAATGTCCAGCTGCGCTTCCTAGAGTGTCCCATGGACATGTCTGGCCACAGGCTGTCTTAGGCAAAGAGGACAGATCCTGTTACATAGTTCCAATGCTAATGGACAAAACAGGATCGAAAGAGGGGCCTGGATTGTGGTCATTAGACGGAGCATGGTGTGGAGGGCTGGCTGGTTTGAGGATCTAACAATTCTAGGGATTGAAATGTGGCAGTGGGATTTCATGAGAGGTTAGTCCCTGGTATATATTCAGTTCTGTGTCCCAAGATACAGGGATGCTGTAGACTGGAAAGCCGCTTGCTGCTTTTTAGATTTTTTTTCCCCATGTTAAATATTGGGATATGTAGAAATGCCTCTTTTTTGCTGTTTTCCATGGTGTTTCATTTTCTTGGTTTCTAAAATGAAGCATCCTGTGTCTCAGGTAACCAATGTTGGTGAGTTTAAATTCCCATTACTCATGTTTGTGTTCAGTTCCATCAATACAAAGTTTAGATTTTAAGAAATGCTGTTAGCTTATGGACATGTGCCAATTTTGATGGTTGGCATTTGTTTCACTTGTAATAACTTAATTGATATGCAGCATATAAACAGATTATTGCCACTTTAAAGAGTACTCTGTTAAAAAGTTTTAAAATACTCAAAATTTTAGTATGTTTAATGAAAATACTATGACTGTGGCTTCCTGGGAAACATGTTTGCATGAGCATCACTAGGGATGTCCCCATGAGACTCTCTTGTAAATAAAGGTTCAGGCCTTCCATTTTCAGCCCACTCTTCACTAGAAGCCATCACAGCGCTTTCCTTGTCAAACCCTGAAACCCACTGAACTGTGAGGGTTCAGTGATCTTGTGAATGAGAGATACCCAACTTTATGGATTGGGTGGGGGCTGGGACTGGGGTTAGCTGAAACCTGTCTGCTGGAGAATGAATGCTTAGCATTTCATCTCTTGGTTCAGAAAATGGAAGTCTGGGTAGATAACCCTCAGTATAAGTGGTCTTTACACTGCTTCTCAGCATTAATGAGCATAGCATTTTTTTTTTTTTCCCCTGCAGTGCCTGAGGTAACAGTATCTTTTAGCATTTAAGACATGTCTCACACTTTTTATTCCAGCAAGACGGTGATCTTCCAGAAGGAGCTACTGTCCCTGCTTTGGGATTATCCAATAAAGCTGTCTTTCAGGGTAAGACTGAGTTATCTGAATTCGTCTCCAGAATTACTGAACCTATGGTACTTACCACCTAGTCACACACTTGTATAACATGTACTAGTGTTCATTACAGGTGATTTCTCTTTTTATAAATCACAGTCCAGGCATCTCTGCTCTCTGTCAGATATTTCATGGTAACTGCTCAGTGTGCCCGTGCACACCCTGAAATAGGTGCTGCTTTTCAAAGTGTATTTCATGGAGCACTTAAACCACAGATACTAATGTGGGTTGCCTGAAAAATGCGTTCCATAGTTTATAAAAAGTTTGGGAAATATTCAGTCAAAGGAAAAGGAAGGAATTTTTATGAAATTGACCACAGTGCATATGGAAAATGCCAGAGTAGTGGAAATACCCTTGGCTTTGCAATCACGTGAATACAGCGTTCCTCCCTTGAAGTGCCACCACTTTCTCACTGGTGGCCTTAACATCGCGATGTGTGTAGGAGACATAAAGACGGGACCATGTTCATGATGTTGATGCTTCTTTTAAACTAGGAGATATGGCTTCTCAGCATTCTGATGAAGAGGAGCTGTTCAACAGTGCTGGTTTCGAGTATCACCAGGTGGCCTTCCAACCCTCCTTACTTACTGGTAAGAAAAGGCAAAAGTATGGTTTACTAGAAACACTAGTACACATAGTGTGGTATGTGTCACCGCTGACCTGAATATGTGCTTCAGAATTCACTTGTGAGAAAATATAAAAATTAACTGCAGCACTGTAAATTTATTATAGAACCTCCCACTGAGGACCATCTGCTGCAAAACACTTTGTGGCCTGAAGTTCAAAAACTGTAAGTTCAAAAACTGTAAGTTAAACTATACTTAGCTGTTTGGTCTGATTCTATCCTAACTTGTGATATTTCCCCCCCCACAATTTGATTTTCTCCTTTGCTTTCCTCTTAGCTACATTCCCCCACCCCCAGATCTAAAGATCTCTTGGTAGCCTTCATAAGGGGTGAGAATCAAACTTTACTTAGATTTTTATAATGCTGTGTATTATAGTTACTAGATTTGTTGGTTTTGATTTTTTAAAGTAGAGAGGCATAGCACCATTTTTTTTTTTTAAACTATTACTCTTTTTTTTTCCTACAGTGGTTCCCTATCCGAACCTTTCTGTGATTTTTTATTAATATTTATTATACTGACTGGCTAGGGGTGAAAACTTGTATTTAATTTAGTAGTTTGAATAAGTTATATTATTGCTAGGAAGTTGTATTTTTCTCCACTCTCTGCTTTTACCCCCAGATACTTCCCTTGACAGAAATGTTTCTTAAAAGAACTGTGTGTTAGCTAGAGAGATTAAAGTTAATGTTTTCACATTAAAAATTTTTGCAGCATGAGATATATAGATACATTTCCTAAAACAGGGGTCATCCATTTTCTCTTTTTGCATTTTAGATACGGACATGGCTATGAAATATTTTGTGTTGCTTGTAGCAATTCAAAGACTCTGCTTGCCTCAGCTTGTAAGGTAGGGCATGTTACTTTTCTGTTCTGCTTGGTCACAGGTTATTTCAATCAGGCTCCTGCAAGCTTAGTGATACAGGCAGAATTCGACATGAAAGGCCACAGGTGCCTGATTTTTCTGAATCTTGCTTTCTCTGCCTCTTTTGCATCTGTCTCTTCAAAAGCTTGCAGTTGCCTTTTAAATCTGTCTTAGCTGCACATTTTTGTTTTTCAGTACTTGGCTTGAGCCGATTTATGCCCCTACTCAAAAACTATTTAATCAGATATCTGAAAATTAGACCTAAAAACGTGATAAAAATTTTTAGTAATAGAAGTCCTGGAGACACAGGGGAAGGCAAAACCCCGTGTGCATTCCATCTGACCATTTCTCGAGGCCACTCCGGGTGCTGACCTAAAGGAGTCGAGTCCCCTTGGCCCGTGCCATGTTGAGGCAGGGGGGCGGCCCGGGCAGCGAGCCACCAGTAGGTGGCGCTGCAGAATTGTGCACTTGAGACAGTGGCCTGGGGGAATGGCCTTGAACTTGCTCTTCAGTGTTTATATCCTGTGGAGGATTATGTGAAGGATCTGTGAGACCCACACATTCCTCTGAATTTCCGCAAATTATCTACTTGTTTTAAACAAGAAAATACATTTATTTACTTGTTTTAAGCATGATAGTAAGAGCTGCCCACCTGGATGGCCACCTTTGGGTTTCTTTGTTTTTGGTTTTTTTTCTGTATGTTTGTTTTTTGTCCGTGCTCTTGCTGTGGCTTCTTGCTGTTTGCCTGTGTTGAGCTGAGGGTCATCCTAAGAAATAGTGTCATGCTCCTTTTCCCCCACCCCTCTTTGTTTATTGTCCTCTTTGTGAGGGTGGTCCTGAGAGTTCTTCTTTCTGTTAATACAGGGGTCTTTGGGTAGAATAGGGCATAATAGCAATAACAACTGCACTTTTATTGAGCAAACTTTTTTGTGTCTTAGAGCACTGTTATTCATATAATTATTTTCTCCTTTTCAAGTTGGCTCACTTGTAACTATTCAAATCTTTTACCTAGTTCTTGATTGTATTGTTTTCTTATTACTGAATTTTGAAAAGTTCTGTATATACACTGGATACTCCTTTATCAGATATTTGCTATGTAGATAATTTTCCACAGTGGCTTGTCTTTTCTTAGCAGTGTTTTTTCAGAGGGCAGAAGTTTATGTTTTGGTGAAGTCTAATTTATTACTTTTGTTCTGTGTTGAGTTTGTGCTTCTTGTGTAGAATCTAAGTAATCTTCGCCTGACTCAAAGATCTTCTGCATTATTAAGCATGTTTGCTGTGCATTATGACTCTAATTCTTTATCAGGTTGCAAAATCTCCCTACAGTTTCTAGTTTGCAGAGAGTTTTTATCAAGAATGGATGTTAGATTTTGTCAAATTTTTTTCTTTGTTGGCATATCATGTTTTTCCCTTTTAATTTATTAATATGATGAATTACATTGAATGATTTTGCAAATGATGAACCAGCTTTGCATTCCTGCTCATGATATATATGTATATACATTTTAAAAAATTATTCTTTTTATTGAGGTGTAACTGACATATATAACATTGTGTTAGTTTCAGGTGTACAGCATAATGATTCGACGTTTGTTTACATTGAGAAGTGATCCCTACAGTAAGTCTAGCTAACATCCATCATCATACATAGAAGACAAAGTTTTTTCTTGTGCTGAGGACTTTTAAGATCTCAGCAACTTCCAAACATGCAGTACAGTATTGATGATAATTGCTGTGCTACATTGTGTCCCCCTAACTTAGTTATCTGTAGCTGGACGTTTGTACCTTTTGACTCTTCACCCATTTCACCCAGCCCTCAATCCTGGCTTCTGGATAGGTGTTAGTGCTGTTAAGTTTTCCTCTAAGTATTGCTTTTGATGCATTCTGCAAATTTTGGTGTGTTGTGTTTTCATTTTCATTCAGTAAAAAATACTTTTAAATTTCCTTCATCTTTTATTTTTTAACTATGGGTTATTTTGAAATATATTAGCTTCCATATACTGAGTATTTTTAAGGTATCTTTCTGTTACTGATTTCTAATTTAATTTCATTTTGTTTAAAAAGTGTAGTATAGCTTCAATCATTTGAAAGTTAATCTTGGTAAATTTCCATGTTGTCTTGGAGAAGGTAGATTCTGTTTCTGTTGGGTGGAGTGTTCTGAAAAATACGACTTATATTGGTTGATAGCATTACCATCTTTGCTCTTTAAGTTCTGTTGTGTGTGGCATTTTAAAATCTCTGACGACAATTGTAAACTTGTCTTTTAATCTTTGTAGTGTGTTCAGTTTGTACTCTGTGTTTTGAAGCTCTGTTGTTAGATCCTAAGCATTTATGATCATTATGTTCTCTTGATTAACTGATTAATTTATTATTATGAAATGAAACTCTTGATTTCTGATAATAGTTTGTGCTCTGAAATCCACTCTGATGTTAATATAGCCACTCCAGCTTTTTTTCTTTTTTTTGGCCACACTGTGAGGCTTGCACCATCTTAGTTCCCTGACCAGGGATTGAACCCATGCCCCCTGTAGTAAAAGCATGGAGTCCTTACCACTAGATGCCAGGAATTCCCCAGCTTTCTTTTGAGTAGTGCTTGAATTATGTGTCTTTTTTCATCATTTTACTTTTAAGTTATTTGTTAACTTTTATCTCAAGTGTATTTCTTGGAGGCAGCATAGAGTTGGATCTTTTTCTTGTCCTGATAATCTTTCATTTTAATAGGGGTGTTTATTAGACTATTTGAATTTAATGTAATAATTGATATGGTAGATTTACTTTATTATCTTGCCATTTGTTTTCTGTTTAATCCATGATTTTTGATCCATTTTACTTATTTTTGGTGAGGTAATTACTTTTTATAATTCCATTTCTTTTGTTTAGCAGATATAACTCTTTGTTGTGTTATTTTATTGGTTGTTTCACATTTTATAGTATGTGTCTTTAATTTACCACAGTTTAGCATCAAGTAGTAGTGCACTGTTCATGAGAGAATAAGTATATTTTCATTTCCCCTATTTTGTGGCATTGTTTTTGTACATTTTGCTTCTTTACAGAAATCCCATGATACTATTATTTTTGCTTTAATAATCAATTATCCCTAAAGAGATTTAAATAATAAAAAATTTTTTCCATCACATATAATTTTCCTTCTGCCTGCAGGATATTCCCTAGCATTTTTTGTAATGTAGTTCTGCTAGTTAGGAATTTTTTGAGTTTTTGCTTGTCTGGAAAATATATGTGTCTTCTTCATTTTTAAAGTGTACTTACAGTAGGTAAAGAATTGTTTGTTTTCCTTTCTGTACTTTAAAAATGTTGCTTTATTTTCTTCTGACCTGTGTTGCTTTGGATGAGAAGTCCAGTGTAATTTTTCTTTGTTACTCAATAATGGGTTTTTTCCCCTCCATGTACAATTTTTTGTTTATCACTGGTTTTAAACAATTTGATTATTTTTGGTATAATTTTTTCTTATTTCTTGTGCTTGAGTTTTATTGAACTTCTTGGATCTTTTGGTTTATTATTTTCATCAAATTTGAGGGCCATTAGCTTTTTAAGCGGAGAAGGCAATGGCACCCGTCCAGTACTCTTGCCTGGAAAATCCCATGGATGGAGGAGCCTGGTAGGCTGCATTTCATGGGGTTGCGAAGAGTCGGACACGACTGAGCGACTTCACTTTCACTTTGCACTTTCATGCATTGGAGAAGGAAATGGCAACCCACTCCAGTGTTCTTGCCTGGAGAATCCCAGGGACGGGGGAGCCTGATGGGCTGCTGTCTACAGGATCACGCAGAGTCGGACACGACTGAAGCGACTTAGCAGCAGCTTTTTAAGTATTTTTTCTTTTCATCCTTTTGCAGACCATAGTTACACCTATATTTGGCTGCTTGATGTTGTCATAGGGTTCAGTGATGTTCTTTTGTTTTTTTATTTTTTCTACTCTATGATTCTTTTTGTCCCTTGGGATAACTGTTCTTTGTTGCCAGACATCAAGTATTTTGAAGTGGCATTGTTTCATGTATTTTGTTTTATCTTTTAGTTTTTTTCATACAAGATAGTAAATCTGGTCCCTGTTACTTCCTATGGACCAGGAATGAAAGTCTCTTAACTACTAATTACACAGTTAATGCAGAAATGTATTTTGTAAAAATATAATACATACTTGTAAAATTATATAAAATACATACTTGAAAAAATAGTATGGCACTTCCTCAAAAAATTAAAATAGAACTATACCATATGATCCAGCAATTCTGCTTTTGGGTATTTATCCAAAGAGAACGAAAACATTAATTTATAAAGATAAATGTACCCTTGTGTTCATTGTAGCTTTATTTGCAATAGACAAGATATGGAAGCAGCCAAAGTGTCCATTGATAAAGGAATGACTAGGAAGGGGTGGTGTGTGTGCGCACATGAATGTGCAGTATAACACAGCCATTAAAAAAGAATGAAGTCTTTCCATCTGTGGCACCATGGATAGACCTGGAGGGTATTATGCTAAGTGAAATAAGTCAGTCAGTCAGACAGAGAAAGACAAATACTAAATGATTTCATTTATATGGAATCCAAAAAAACAAAACAAATGGACAAACAAAACAGAAGCAGATTCGTTGATACAGGGAACAGACAGGGTGTTTTCAGAGTGCAGGTGGAGGGATGATGGAAAGAGGGGTATAAAAGGTATAAACTTGGAGTTACAAAATAATTGACAGTTTCAAAATAAGTCACAGGGTTGTAAGGTGCACATAGGGAACACAGTCAATAACAAGGTAGAATATTGTATGTTAATTATAATTTTAAAAATTCTGATTCCACTGCCAGTCTTTAGTCATCATTTCTAATCCCAGTCTGTCTCTTCTCAGGGGTTACACCTGGTTATAGAATTTATAGTATCTTCTGAGAATTTGTGGTTTTTATTTATGCAGATACATGAAGAATACTGTAGAAGCAGTGTGTTACTTTAAAAAGTGGTTTTGTTTTCTTTTTTCCAGTTTATTTCACTCACATTGCTTTATTGTTTCATCTCTGTCCTACAGGCAGCCAAGAAAGAGCATGCCGCTATCATTCTCTGGAACACTGCATCTTGGAAGCAGGTGCAAAATTTAATCTTCCACAGTTTGACTGTCACACAGATGGCCTTCTCTCCTGACGACAAGTTCTTACTAGCTGTTTCCAGAGATCGGACCTGGTCACTGTGGAAGAGGCAGGACACAATCCCGCCTGAGTTAGGTAAATGGCTCTTGGCTGGGAAGGGTACTAGTGAGACAGTTATGTCCATTTACTCACTTTGAGCAGCTGTTGGGTAAAGTGAAATGATAACAGAGTGAAGGCCAGAGTCTGGTTACTGGGAGTCTTTCAAAGTTTTTGAAATTTGAGGAAGACTTGACCTTCCTTGTAAGGATGATAATGTTTTCAGATATCTTGGTTAAAGAACCATAAAAATCTGTATGTACAAAATTTAGACTTTGCAGATGGTTACAGAATGCCACCATAAAACCAAATAGATGATATATACCGAGGATTTTATGGGACAGGAATAATAATATACAGTTAAATTACCCACTTGTTTCACACTGATAATTTAGACATCCACTTGGCTTCCCTGGTGGCTCAGATGGTAAAGAATCCACCTGCTATGTAGGAGACCTGGATTCGATCCCTGGGACCAGATGCCATGATCTTAGTTTTCTGAATGTTGAGTTTTAAGCCAACTTTTTCACTCTCCTCTTTCACTTTCATCAAGAGGCTCTTTAGTTCTTCTTCACTTTCTGCCATAAGGGTGGTGTCATCTGCATATCTGAGGTTATTGATATTTCTCCTGGCAATCTTGATTCCAGCTTGTGCTTCATCCAGTCCAGCATTTCTCATGATGTACTCTGCATATAAGTTAAATAAGCAGGGTGACAATATACAGCCTTGACGTGCTCCTTTCGTGGTTTGGAACCAGTCTGTTGTTCCATGTCCAGTTTAACTGTTGCTTCTTGACCTGCATACAGATTTCTCAGGAGGCAGGTCAGGTGGTCTGGTATTCTCATCTCTTTCAGAATTTTCCATAGTTTGTTGTGGTCCACACAGTCAGAGGCTTTGAAATAGTCAATAAAGCAGAAGTAGATGTTTTTCTAGAACTCTCTTGCTTTTTCTATGATCCAGCAGATGTTGGCAATTTGATCTCTGGTTCCTTTGCCTTTTCTAAATCCAGCTTGAACATCTGGAAGTTCACAGTTCACGTACAATTGAAGCCTGGCTTGGAGAATTTTGAGCATTACTTTGCTAGTCTATGAGATGAGTGCAATTGTGCAGTAGTTTGAGCATTCTTTGGCATTGCCTTTCTTTGGGATTGGAATGAAAACTGACCTTTTCCAGTCCTGTGGCCACTGCTGAGTTTTCCAAATTTGCTGGCATATTAAGTATAGCACTTTCACAGCATCATCTTTTAGGATTTGAAATAGCTCAACTGGGATTCCATCATCTCCACTAGCTTTGTTTGTAGTGATGCTTCCTAAGGCCCACTTGACTTCACATTCCAGGATGTCTGGCTCTAGGTGATCACACCATTGTGATTATCTGGGTTCATGAAGATCTTTTTTGTATAGTTCTTCTGTGTATTCTTGCCACCTCTTAATATCTTTTGCTTCTGTTAGATCCATACCATTTCTGTCCTTTGTTGTGCCCATCTTTGCATGAAAAGGGGTAGCTCTAATTTTCTTAAAGAGATCTCTAGTCTTTCCCATTCTATTGTTTTCCTCTATTTCTTTGCATGGATCACTGAGGAAGGCCTTCTTATCTCTCCTTGCTATTCTTTGGAACTCTGCATTCAAATGGGTATATCTTTCCTTTTCTCCTTTGCCTTTAGCTTCGCTTCTTTTCACAGCTATTTGTAAGGCCTTCTCAGACAGCCATTTTGCCTTTTTGCATTTCTTTTTCTTGGGGATAGTCTTGATCACATAGCCTTCTGTACAATGTCATGAACCTCCATCCATAGTTCTTCAGGCAGTTTATCAGATCTAATCCCTTGAATCTATTTGTTTAGATCATACCTGAATAGTCAAGTGGTTTTCCCTACTTTCTTCAGTTTAACTCTGAATTTGGCAATAAGGAGTTCACATCAGTCACTCGAGAGTGACTAATCAGTATAATATCATTTCCTACTAGAAAAATAATTGTATGCCCATAGTCCTCTGGTGAGGGGTCTGCTCCCTGGCCTTGATCTGTTGTAAAAGACATCCATTTATGTGTATAAATTGATGACTAAATTACATGATTTATATGGCACTTAAACATAACTTTCTAATAAGGAAAAACCAGGTTTCTCCACTTTGAGAGTAGTGCATAAATGTATTTCTTTCAGACCCCGTCTTCAGCCTGTTTGCCTTCACTAACAAAGTCACTGCTGTGCACAGCAGGATTATTTGGTCTTGTGATTGGAGTCCTGATGGCAAGTATTTCTTCACTGGAAGTCGGGACAGAAAGGTAATTTTTTTTTAACTTTGTATTTTTTCAAATGTAATAAAATAATATTACAGGTATCTTTGGATTAAAAAAACACAAAATCCTAATTTTCTAATATGGTTTTTAAAAATCAGTTTATGTATTCCCTCCTGTGTTTTTTATATGCATACATAAAAAGACTTTTCTTACTTGTTAAATTCTATAAATATATGTCTCTGAAATATTAACTACAGAGGAGACTCTTCAGACTCATTACCAATATCAGATGGCCCCAGTGGGAGAAAAGTAGTAAATGAAATGCGTTAAGACTATCCATACTTTTCTTTTTCATACTTGTATGAAATTAAAATTCTGTGAATAATTGTTACCTTTTCATTCATTGGAGGAGGTGGGGTATGTGAGTGTGTATGTCCCAAGTTTTGAAAAAAGTCAGGTTAAGTGAGCTAGCAGTAGGTTCTTGGCCTTGCCCCTTGCCCTTGTTCTCTGGGAAGTGTTTGCCTGGCCCAGTCTTTGCTCTGGTGTTCATGCTCTTTAAAACATCCACGGGATTGCAAAGAGTTGGACACGACTGAGCGACTAAACAACAATGTGGCAATAAAGAGAAGGTGATTCGGTGGGTGAGGATGTTGATGGGGTGGGCTGGGGGGTTTGAATGGAAATTTTCATTCCCAATATATCTTTTGTTATTTCTTACTATTAAAAATTCTGTGTGTAACTGTGGTTAGAAATAAAAGTTATTTTAAAATGTTAAAAAAAAAAATATCCTTTCTGTCTCTGCAGTTCCTGCAGACTAGAGGTCTGAGGCGCCTGAGTGCCTTCTTTCCGCTCCCACCCTCTCAGTCCTAGCTGTGGTGTTCCTGAGCAGGGGACTGACACGGCATGTGCTCAGTGACACACATGTGTCGGCCTCTGACACGCCCTCTGTCAGCCCTTCGCTCCTCTCACTGGCCTACTCATGTCTTCCCGGGCGTTTATCTTCCTACTGTCTGCAAGCTGCTCAGGCAGCAGGTCTGCTTCCGTCCTCCACAGTCAGGCCCGGCAGCAGACGGTCCAGCTGTGACTCTCAGAGACAGGTCAAGGCTGAAATGGACGAAGCATCATCCATCAGGCGGTCTCGGGAATGCCCTTCTGGTTGCCTGGGCAGAGCCTTCTGCTCAGAGTCTCTCTTTGGTCCTGAAGTTACAGCTCTTGTCTGTTTCACGGTCCTCTTCATTTCTTTGTGACTGTTCACACCCCTTCGAGGCCTGAGCTTCCAGAAAAGCCTCATTTCTTAGATTAGTATCATTAAGGCTGGGGCCTCCAACCTTGATGAGAGAGCTGAGCTGATTCTCTGAGCTGGGCTGGGGTGTAGAGGAAGAGCCAAGGACTTGGTTGGTTCCATACATTTTGAGGTAATTTCTTGGGGGAATGCACAGGCACCTTGGTGGACCAAATCTCACTGGATCTGAACTGGTTTCCTGAGTATAAAGAGCAGGCCCCTAGGCAGGGTCAGTCGACTTTGGCCCAGCACACTTGGGTAGTTGAGATCTCAGACTTGTATCTGCTACATGGTGGCTTCTCTGTGATGCTTGTAGTGCTCAGAAGTCCTGGATCACAAATGAAAATGACGAATTAAAAAATTTCAGAGTGTCACTTATGCCATCAAAACTCTTTAATGCATTGCCATTAACAGAAACCTTGCAGAGAGAAAGCATTACAGAGTGTGATCTGTCTGTGCTAGGTGGTTGTCTGGGGTGAGTGCGATTCCAGCGATGACGCCGTCGAGCACAGCATCGGGCCCTGCTCCTCAGTCCTGGACGTGGGTGGAGCTGTGACTGCCGTCAGCGTCTGCCCGGTGCTTAACTTTTCCCAACGGTCAGTCTCTGTGTGGGGGCTTCATCTCATGTTTTTTTAAGAGGACCACTTAAGTTTCTCAATGTGTAGCCCTCTTATGCTTTCATCTGTGTGTTCTTTCAGCTTCCAAGTTAAATATTTTCTAAAATAATGCTTATGTTTCTCATAAGAATTTCTAAATTGATAGAACTTGATGGTATTTAGAATGGTGAAATAGAGATGGGGAATGTGGCTCAGAGGTTCTTATTTCACCAAATGGAAGACGGTGCTACTTTCTCTATAACTAGTATCTTTAGTAGACTGAGGGCCCCGCAGCCAGCCAGGGAAGCGCTGGCTCATGGGCCTTACCCACCAGGGACAGAGGTAGAACTGTGCTCCCTTGATGGAGAGGCAGCTTCTTGAGTGCACAGCAGAGCAGCACACTGGACCCTGGGTCCAAACAGAGTCCTTCATCAGCCAGAGGTAGTCAGGAACCCTGAAGAAATTCATGCTAAATTTATCAGCCTTCACCTTTGTCTTAAAAACAGATATGTGGTTGCAGTAGGACTAGAGTGTGGAAAGATTTGCTTATACTCCTGGAAAAAGACCGATCAAGTTCCAGAAATAAACGACTGGATCCGCTGTGTAGAAACAAGTCAAAGGTATTTCTTTCCTGTTTTTGCTTCCACCAGATCAGATAGACATCGTTGGAGTCTTTACCAACATATCTCATGCCTCATTTTCATGGAGAAGAACACAAATCCATTCCTGGTGCTTAACTCCGATTGGTACCTTTGTATTTTGTGGCACTCTCTTGAAATTGACATTTGTTACTATACTGCACTTATTTTTAAAAAGTTTATTTGACCACATGGCTTGTTTGCCTGATATTATCTTTAGAGATAACACATTGGAGATGAAAATGCATTTCAAAATGATGGGTTTCAGAATGTGACCACAGTAGAATTTTAGGAAAATTTGATTCAGAATGTTGGTGATTTTTTTGGAAATATTATAGACTGTGTTTGGTAGCCAGATCTCATGCTTGACCACTTCAGCTCAGCTCCCAAAACGGAGCAAACCTCCAGGTGCCACTCCCAGCCCTGTGACCCGCTTCAGGCAGAGCGAGGGCTCTGAGCCTTGGGCCTGGGCGTCACCTCTGCCGGCTCAGAGCGCCTGCTGCTGATCGCCTCCTCCTCACCCGCCTGCCTGGACAGCAGGGATCACTTGTCAATCAGCTTCACCCATTTTATGCATTAGAAATGACGAGACTTGCAAAAAAGTCACACATCATTCTGTGTTAGATTTTTTTTTTTTTTTTTTTTAGGATTCTTCAACATTCGTATGTTTAAACTATCCAAAATATAACTTCAAATACAGTTCCAAACAACAGCACCATGAGGAAGGTCACTGGCTTGATGACAAGAGACATGTATTGTACAAGCTATTTCTTCCAGAGGAGTTTGTCTCCTTATCAGCAGAGCATGTTAATGCTTATGATAATTGTATTTATTTAAGTATATTAAAATGAGATCTGATTTGTCACTGCTTCTCTCATGGCTTCGCTCCTACCTCTCTGAGGCTGGATTTGGCTGTTGAAATCGTTCATGCTGCTGGCTTACCTAAGAAAGAGGAAGCCAATGAAATTTCGTATTTCAGGCACTTGAAATTTTCTCTCTTCCTGGCCTCCCCTCCCTTCTTTTCCTTCCTTTCAGTTTGCCCTGCCCACGATGCTCACTCTGCCTCTGCCTGGTACCCAGACCACGTCCATGGCCTGAAAGTCAACACTGGCAGGAAGCCCCTTAGAAAGCATGGGCAGGGGACATGTGCAGAATTTGAGTTTTTCATTAAAAAATTTTTTTTGTCATTATGATGACTTTGGATTTGCAAGAACTGATTCCTGACTTACTTTATATTATTTGGATTGCTAACATTACCGTTACCAAATTAGTAGTAATGTTACCTGAAAGACTTAATTTCAATAGACATTTCTTGAATTCCACTGATCATTAAAGCAAAATTTGACAGAAATACATTGTCTGTTTCTTGCTGTTTTTGGTGGTGTCCTTGGTCGGTAAGTAAGATGTTTTCAAGGTTAAAATAAAATTGCTAAACTGTTAGTGATAGCACATCTTGATGTTCAGGTTTTGACTTTCATTTATGTTAACAACACTAATAGGAAGCGCATACTAATTTAATTAATATGAATTGAGCAGCCAGTGAAATGTTTCATAGTCGTAGCATATGTTCATCTCATGATTTCTCTTTGTTTTAGCCAAAGTCATACGCTTGCTATCAAAAAATTATGCTGGAAGAATTGTAATGGAAAGACTGAACAGAATGAAGGAGAAGGTGCTGAATGGTTACAGTTTGCAAGCTGTGGTGAAGATCACACTGTGAAGATACACAGAGTCAACAGATGTGCGCTGTAGTGGACCTAGTGACCACAAGCATACACCCATCAGTGTCTGCAGAGTATTTATCATGTAAATGGATAACCTTTCTTTACCTCGTTCTTGCATCGAGTTTCGTTTTTAAGCCTTATGGCAGTAGTCCTTATATGAGTCTCAGACCCTCTGAAATATGATGGAAGCTACAGACTCTTTTCTCAAAATGTTTATATATGCACATACTCTCAGAACCTCGTCCATGCTTTCAGGGATTCAGACCTGCATCTGTGTGTTTCTGATTGAGAGCTTCTGCCCCTCCTTTCTTCATGACCAAATTTGCCTAATTTTGTGTCATTTTCATCTTCTGTTTTCATACGCTGCTGTTTGGGACATTTTATTATTTACTGCCCTCTTCCGAGGGAGGACCTAAAAAATAAAGAGATAAAACCCAGATTACTCAATTTTTATTTTAACAGTTTTTGTAAATAAACGGACCACACAAAGTGTGGTCTTGACCCCTTCCTCCCAGTACATACCAGCCATTCTAGGAATTTGGCAGGTGGTTGTGAGTTTGAACTGCAGTCCCTCCCTTCTATTCCTTCAGGGTTTGACTTAAAGTAGAACATAGCAGCATTTAAAATGACAGATGAAGGGGCTTGGAAAGTAGTATTCCGAATCATCTGAACCTCTGTGAGGTCACGTGGATGAGTCACGAGAGGAAGGCTGAAGTCATGAGAGTGAAGGATGTCCCCAGGGGGAGTGAGCGGTAGGAACAGACAAACATGCCAGAAAGACAGTATTGGGTGTGCCCGTAGAGGTTTGGGAAGTGGGCCACCAGAGCTGAACACTCGCTCGGGAGCTGGATGGGGAGAGCTTCAGAGAGGGTGTGGGAGAGCCTGCAAAGCTGGAGGCATCTGACCCTGTGGAAGCGAGCCACCTGGCAGACTGCCCCTTAAACGCACACCGTACGTAATAAATGTGCTGGAAGAGGGAGGGGCACCGTACGTAATAAATGTGCTGGAAGAGGGAGGGGTGGGAGTTTATGCTGTTATCTAACAGGACATTTTGCTTCCAGAGGAGTTCAGTGATACTTAGTCTAAATGAAAGTTTTTAGAGCAGAACTATCTGCTATTTTTAGTCCAACAGAAATACAGTGTAAGCCACCTATGTACTTTAAATTCTGCTGCTGCTGCTAAGTCACTTTAGTCGTGTCCGACTCTGTGCGACCCCAGAGATGGCAGCCCACCAGGCTCCCCCGTCCCTGGGATTCTCCAGGCAAGAACAGTGGAGTGGGTTGCCATTTCCTTCTCCAATGCATGAGAATTGGAGAAGTGAAAAGTGAAAGTGAAGTCGCTCAGTTGTGTCTGACCCTCAGCGACCCCATGGACTGCAGCCTTCCAAGCTCCTCCGTCCATGGGATTTTCTAGGCAAGAGTACTGGAGTGGGGTGCCATTGCCTTCTCTGTAAATTCTTATCATACCCACATAAAGTAAAAAGAGGTGTAATTTATTTTGATGACCCATTTGTTTTAACCCAGTATATCCCAAATAGGATCATTTTAACAGACAATATAAAAGTTATGGAGATATTTTACCCTTGTATATAAATCGTTGTATCCTACAAAGTGCAGTTTACATTTAGAACCCGTCTCAGTGTGGACTGACCACATTTCAAGTGTCTGCTAGCCACTTGTGGCTACTGGCTATACCCATATTTGGACAGTGCAGTTCTGAACTACAGAATCTCTATAAACTTGTCTTAGACCTTTAGTGGTGTGTGTGTGTAAGCACACGTGTATGAGCATGTATGCACCAAGGCAGTGAGCACCTCAGCGTCTTAACCACAAACCAGGATGCCCTAAAGTGTGATTTCTCTGCTAATCCGGGGAAGGATCTGGATCTCCCCATTGGAACACAGTAGTTTGTTCAGATGCCTCGCGTGTGGGACTTCAGAGCACTCAGTGGACTTAACAGTCCTTTGGAACGTTCTCCAGCACACCCTAAGTTCTGAAAGCAGTCCTGCCCTTGGGGAAGCCGAGTTCATGGTTACTGTTTGACCAGTTGTAAATAGTTTTCCCAAGTTGTCCTGAAGCATCTGTGTCATTCAGTTTCAGTAAATGTTCCCAGGAGCTTCATACACACACATTGTAATTTTACCATGATGGTCTAGTCTTTTTAAAAATTCTGGCTGCGCTGGGTCTTTGCTAGTCTTTCTCTAGTTGTGCACAAGCTTCTCGTGGTGGTGGCTTCTACTGGTGTGGAGCACGGGCTCTAAGGCACTGGCTCAGTAGCTGTGACCCACCGGCTTAGTTGCTCTGCGGCTTGTGGGATCTTCCCAGACCAGAGGTTGAACCTGTGTCCCGTGCATTGGCAGGCAGATCCTTAACTACTGGACCACCTGGGAAGTCCACGATGGTCTTAATCTGTTCTTCCTGGAGAACACTTTGAACCGTACTCTGGTAGTTCGTAGCATCTAAAGCAAAGGGACAGTCTTGCAGCTTTGCTCTGGAGGCGCTGAGGAGTATTTCAGGATTACATACCTACCCTTGCCGGTTTGCCCTGATCATTTCATTTCTCTGCCTGATTTACGGCATCAAAGTTCAGATTGATGCCAAGTGTCAGTCTAAGCAGTCTCTTCTGACCTACAGGACTTTCCTGGAAGGAGGCGAGGTGGTTGGGTTGTGTTCCCGGCAGTGTTTATCTTGGACAACTAAGAGTCAAATCCCTGCCTTCCCAGCAGCCTCGGGGGAAGCAGCTGTGGTTAGTGATTCCAAAGACAGATGGGGATTGGAGGGAGACTGCGCCAATTCGGGGATAAAATAAAAGGACAGAATCATCCTCTCCTAAGTGAGAAATCCTCGCCACTCCAGAAAATCCTGTAAGGATTCTGTGGTCTGTAAGGAAAATGCAAGGTCTTCTTACCCACTCTGTACAAATCCTGTGTACTTCTCAAGGGAGTCTGGGTGAGGGTTGGAACCCGGAGGTAAGGAATCAGAGTTGTGTTTGAACCCTGGCTCACACTGGCTGTGTCTGGGTAAGCTTTTCTCGTCTCTGTAAGTGCAGATAGTATTAATAGGTCAGTCTGACCTTGATTCAATTCTGTGAAAGAAAACGCAAAATGTTCTTTTTGGCTTATTGCAAGAATGAAGTTTTCTGTCTAAAAAGGAATCTAGGTAGGCAGGGCAGGTTGGGGAGGGAGACTTCTCAACATGATCAGGGCACCCAGGCTCTTTGCCCTCATCCTCAGTGTGTGGCTTCCTCACTCCAGGATGGCTGCTTGGCCTCCTGCCATGATCTTTGCATCCCAGCCAGCAGAAAGGAGGAAGGCATAAGAGGCTTGCCCCTAACTTTAAGAAAACTTGGAAGTCCACACAAGTTCTGGTTAATCTCTGTGACCTGAATTTTATCTTGTAGCCGTATCTCAAGAGAGGCTGGAAATGAAATCTTTATTGCAGGTGGTTCTTAGCTGAGAATTGAATTGCTGTATTCTGGAAGAGAGGACAAATGTTAGTCTCATTTCATAAAAAGTAACCACCTTGTAGGGTTGTTTTGAGGATTAAATGAGCCAATGCCTTAAAAATGCTAGCCCCAGGTCTAGATTTAGTAAGACACCAATAATTGGTAACTGTTAAAATTAAAGTTCAGTTTGTGTCACCTCCATAGAGCCTTTCACTTCAGTTCACTCGCTCAGTCATGTCTGACTCTTTGCAACCCCATGAACCGCAGCACAGCAGGCCTCCCTGTCCATCACCAACTCCTGGAGTTCACCCTAACCCATGTCCATTGAGTCGGTGATGCCATCCAACCATCTCATCCTCTGTCATCCCCTTCTCCTCCCACCTATCTTTCCCAGCATCAGGGTCTTTTCAAATGAGTCAGCTCTTCGCATCAAGTGCCCAGAGTACTGGAGTTTCAGCTTCAACATCAGTCCTTCCAATGAATATTCAGGACTGATTTCCTCTAGGATGGACTGGTTGGATCTCCTTGCAGCCCAAGGGACTCTCAAGAGTCTTCTGCAATACCACAGTTCAAAAGCATCAATTCTTCGGTGCTCAGCTTTCCTTATAGTCCAACTCGCACATCCATACATGACTACTGGAAAGAGCCTTTCCATAGAGCCTTTATTTCCCCTCATTTCAAGGATTCTTTCTCTGAATTCATAGTATTTTATTCTCATTTTCTTTTATGGCCTTTGTTGCTTCCTGTCTTTATTAGTGTGTATCTTAGTCTGTCAGTTGTGCCCAACTCTTTGCAACCCCATGGACTGTACCCACCTGGCTTTTCTCTGCATGGGATTTCCCAGGCACGAATACTGGAGTGGGTTGCCATTCCCTTCTCCAGGGGATCTTCCTGACCCAGGGATCAAACTTGGGTCTCCTGCATTGCAGCTGGATTCTTTACTGTCTGAACCACAAGGGAAGCCCATATATCCTAAGAAGTATCAATTAGATACTTTCTGTGGTAAGAAAAGTTTGTCTCAAAAAAGATACAGGGAATTATTAGCTCATGTAACTGAAAAAAGTCCAGTGGTAGGACAAAGCACAGGGGTACTTTGACCAGGACCCTGTTTCCCTGTCTCTGATTCTCAGCTCTGCCCTCTCCATGTGTCAGTCTTCTAGGGCTGCCCTTCCTCATGGCTACAAGAGGGATGGGCGCAGCCCCTGAGGTGACAGATTGCCTTGCTCATGCATATCAAAAAGAACAAACCCTTCACAGTTCTCTGGTGGTCCAGTGGTTAGGATTCAGAGCTTTCACTGCCAAGGGTCTGGATTCAGTCCCTGGTCGGGGAACTAAGATCCTGCAAGATCTGACAAGGCCAAAAAAAGGAATAAACCCTTAAAAGTGAAGTCCCTAACTTTACTCTGAGTGACCCCTCTCAACGAACCACAGTGGGCAGAGGAAAGCACATGGAGTGGCTGGAGCCTGCCCACCTGCTGTAGCAAGAGCGTGAGATCACCTGTTCTGGGGCTGGAGGCAGAGTCAGCCCCATTAGACCCACATGGGGCTATTTGCCAAAGCAGAGTCGGAGGGGCAGTGGGTGCTGGCTAGGTAGTGAGAGCCAAGTGTACAAGCCTATGAAAGCCTAAACATCAGGGCATCTGATTTGTTTTCTGTAGCATCTAGCACAGTTTAATCTATCTAGCACCATGTACTGTGAAATAGTTGCTGAATTTGAGAATAAGTTTGATAACACGGCTGACTGGTGGGGGAGCATTCTCCAGTGTAAGCCACCAGTCAGTAAAGGGAGTAATTGGCATCAAACCCTTTCCCTGCCTTGGTGGCATAAAGAGGGGACAAAGAGCAGGAAGAAGATGACAGCGTAGAGGGGAACAAGAAGGGAGTGGTCTGGCCTTGTTCATTCACTCCTTGAATGAACAGGGAGAAGCTAGGACCCCAGGGAAAGGGCCTCAGGAAGATGCCTGCTGTGGGTCCACCCACCCTTTCGCTCCTGTGGTCTGCCTAGTACTGGGTGGGGTCAAGGGGGTTGTTTTGAACATGAGTTTGGATATAATAGAGCCCTGTTCCCAAACATGGTGATTTTGAGCTGCCCTTTCAGCTTCTATTCACAGAGAAGGTCTCCTGTCAGTCCAGGGGAGGGAGCTTCCTGGGGTTTTCAGATCTTTCTTTCCACTGCTCTCAAGTTATTTCTACCAGAGCTTCCACCCTACCAGGCTCTGCTGAGAAACCAGCTCCATTGCTGTCTCTCTTACTTTCTGCTATGCAACAGTGTGCATATATATATAATTAATTTATATATAAATAAAAATTATATATATATATTTACTTGTTTATTTGTCTGTATCAGGTCTTAGTTATGGTTTGAGGGCTGTCAAGAGTACATGGGCTCAGTAGTCGCAGAGCTGGGGATTAGCTGCCCCATGGCATGTGAGATCTTAGTTCCCTGAACAGAATTTGAACCTGGCTCCCCTGCATTGGAAGGCAGATTCTTAACCAATGAATCAGCAGACCCTCTTCTGATTTCTCTGGTACCAGGATATCTAGATCATTGTTCTCATTGTTGGGGAGGTATGCATTTCACTTCTAGCAGGAAACACTAATTTCATCATCCAAATCAAATTCAGCCTCCTCTGAAACATCCACCCTCATTTTACCTGGCAGGAAATATGATTCATTGTAATTGGCAGCCTCCAACTATCTCTACAATCAAGAGGCCTGGGGGGTTTTAGCCAATAGAAAAACCTCTACCCTTCCTCACCATTTAAGACCAGGCCATTATAATGGAGTTTCCATCCCCACCCAGACAACGGACATGATCACTTAGGTCACTGCATAAACGACCTCACCAAGCAAGTTCAATAGTCTGATTAGTCCTCATCCTAACTGGCTTTTCAGGCTTCGTTACCACCAAGGTGCTCTGCTCTGGCTCTCCTCCCATCTCTGACTGTACCTTCTCACTCATCAGTGGCACGGAGGCAGATGACTCCTAAATGTCACTGTCCCTGGGAGTTTGACTCTTCCTTTGAACACTTCAGAGCTCCTGGGATGACCTGTCCACAGGCCCCTCCCATGAGTTGTGTCTCCAACTGACACTGTCTTTCCTGAGGCTGGGGCCTGAATTTTCACTTAGATGTCCTGAACTGAGCTCCATCTTGGTTCCAATATATCTGGACTGCCAGGGGTCTCAGACACACCTCTTCCCGTCTCTCCTGTACCCCAGACAGGCTCCTCAGCACTGGAGGGTCTGACAGCTCTCTCGCCTTCCTCTCCATTCCCTCCCCTCATCTCCACCCTGGAGCCTGTGCTCCAGCCTCAACCAAGGTCCTGCTTTGGGAATATTCTGAGCCTTCTGTGCCTCTAGGCCACCGAACATGGAATGCTCCCCGCCTCCCCCTTCTCCGGACTTTCTGGAGTCCCAGGTGAGGGAGGCTCAACCTTCTGAAGACAGGCCCCTTCTCCAGCACTCTGCAGTATGGAGCGGTGATCTGGTTGCGGACCCATCTTCTTCACTGTCCGGGGGCCTCTCAGCCCAGAGGCTGCCTTGTGGACTGTTGTCTTCCCAGCGCCCACCAGGTTCCCAGCATGGAGCAGCTCCCCAGTGGACACTGAACGACTGTCCCTGCCAGAGTCCGTTTTCATCTGCAGTAATTCAGCCTTGGACAGTTGCAAGAGGACCACCCCACCATCTGGCCTGGTCACAGTCTTTAGACAGCTTGGCTGAAATCACCTCTTTGGGGCACTTTCTTGCTCAAAAATCTTCAGAATGATATTCCAGTCCCTTGGCCTGACTTACAGCCTTTCAAAACCCACCCCCAAACCCGCCCTACCTCCTTCCTTGACCTCCACAGGCTCTAACTCTGAGAGGCACTCACGGAACTGTTTCTAAGCGAGCACATGAATGAATACTACATGAATGAAAGTCTTCTGTAGAGTGGAGATCCTCGAGAGTGGAGCCCATTGCCAGGGACCGTAGCCTGAGTACAGAGCCAGGCTCAGTGGGCTGGATCAGGGACAAAGCCCCACCAAGGGGGAGGGACAGGGCTCCCTCACCTGTCTACCCAATCTGGCTATGAAAGGGAAAGTGTTAGTCGCTCAGTTGTGTCCAACTCTTTGCGACCCTGTGGATTGTAGCCCACCAGACTCCTCTGTCCATGGGATTATCCAGGCAAGAATACTGGAGTGGGTTGCCATGCCCTCCTCCAGGGGATCTTTCCGCCCAGGGAATGAATCCACACCTCCTACCTTGCAGGCAGATTCTTTACTGTCTGAACCACCACACATATTTTTCATGGTTCTTGGTGAGAGAGGGTCGTCCAGAGGATCTGAAGAGTTGTTTCACTACCAAGTTCTAAACTTTGGGTCCTGAGGCTGGTTGCCAGGACCTCAGGATGGACCAGACCAGGCTCTTGCAAGGTCCTAGGGCCAGCAGCTAGACCAGGGAGGACAAAGCAGTGGCAGGTCTGTAGCACAGGAGTTTATTGAATGATGCATATGTGTAAGACATTCACTGGTGGGGACTGGAGGTTCTACTTCAGGCGGGGTAGGAGTGAGCAATCTAATTTCTGACAATCTCATTCTGGCAGGAGAGGCCCAGGGAATCTTGGAGACTGAGGCTCCTGAAGTCCCCCTCCACCCTGCCCTCCCTTCTTCACTGTGGCCCAGGTCTCAGGCTTTTTCCTTTGGGGTGCCTTCCCTGGACTCCTGGTTGGAAGTAGCTCCTTTCTCTCCTCCCTCCTGCCATTCTAACCTGCATTCTGAAGCCAAGCAACAGGGCACTCAGCCCCTGCTGTCTGAGTCATGTCCCTACGTGGCTGTAGGCACAATATCTTCACATCCTCTGGAGCATGCAGGGCCCTGGGCAGAACCAGGAGCTTAAGGATACTTCTTGACTAAAGGGTAGTTCAGTGGTTTTTAATGATCTTAAGCGTTCTACACTGTACATCAGAGGACACAGTTGACAGAGTGAAAAGGCAACCTACGGAACAGGAGATAATATCACAAATGATGTATCTGATGAAGGGTTAATATCCACACTATATAAAGAACTCCTATGACTCAATTTAAAAAAAAACCAAAACAACCAATTCAAAACAGAAGGGGGGCAAAGGGTTTGAACAGACAATTCTCCAAAGATGATATATGAATGGCCAATAAGCACCTGAAAAGATACTCAACACCAGCAATCAGTAGGGAAATGCAAATCAACCCCATAGTGAGAAGCCACCTCACACCCAGTAGGATGGCTTTACTATAACGACAACAAAAATCTAACCAAACCAAATAAAACCAGAAAGTAAGGACTGGTGAGAATGTGGAGAAATTGGAACCCTTGTGCACTACTGGTCAGAACGTAAAATGCTGCAGCTGCTATGGAAAACAGTGTGGTAATTCCTTAAAAATTAAAAATAGCACTACCATATGATTCAGCAATTCCACTTCCAGTTATCTGTTTGAAAGAACCGGAAGTAGGATCTCAAAGAAATGCTCACACACCCATGTTTATAGTATTGTTTATAATAGTCCAGCAGTGGAAGTATTCCAGTTGTCCATCACTTTGGATGGGTCAAAAAATATGGTATATACCTACATGTGTGTTAGTTGCTCAGTCATGTCCGACTCTCTGCGATACCACGGTCTGTAGCCCACCAGGCTCCCCTGTCCATGGGATTCTCCAGGAAAGAATACTGGAGCGGGTTGGCATGTCCTCCTCCAGGGGGTCTTCCTGACTGAAGGATCAAACCTGGGTCTCCCACATTGCAAGTATATACCTATAGTGGAACCTAAACATATATATATACATACACACACACACATATATATACACATATATATACACACACACATATATATAGCAGGTATATACCTATAGTGGAACCTAAACCTATATATATATAGATGTATATATATACACACACATATATATATACATATATACCTATATACACATATATATACACACATACATACACACACACACACACATATATATAGGAAGTAAACTAAGTAAGTGAAGTTGCTCAGTCGTGTCTGACTCTTTGCAACCCCATGGTCTGTAGCCTACCAGGCTCCTCTGTCCATGGGATTTTCCAGGCAAGAGTACTGGAGTGGGTTGCCATTTCCTTCTCCAGGGGATCTTCCCGACTCAGGGACTGAACCCGGGTCTCCCACACTTCAGGCAGATGCTTTACCGTCCGAGCCACCAGGGAAACCTATATATTATTCAGCCTTAAAAAAGGTGAAGTCACTCAGTCGTGTCCAACTCTTTGCGACCCCATGGACTGTAGCCTGCCAGGCTCCTCTGTCCATGGGATTTTCCAGGCAAGAGTCCTGGAGTGGGTTGCCATTTCCTTCTCCAGGGCATCTTCCCAACCCAGGGATTGAACCAGGTTCTACTTGCATTATAGGCAGACACTTTACCGTCTGAGCCACCAGGGAAGATCCTTAAAAAAAGGAAATTCTAAACACATTCTACTATATGGACATCATGCTAAGTGAAATAAGCTAGTCACAAAAAGACAAATACTGTTTGATTCCACCCATAGGAGGTACTTAGAGTAGCCCAATTTTTGTGTACAGAAAGTAGAATGGTGGTTGCCAGAGGCTGGGGGAGGGGGACGTGGAGTTCTTATTTAACAGGCACAGAACTTGTTTTGCAAGATGAAAGGAACTCTGGAGATTGTTTGCACAGCAGGTGGATAAACTTGATACTACTGAACTGGGCACTTAAAAATAGCTAAGGGACTTCCGAGGCAGTCCAGTGGTTAAGACCCCAAGCTTCCAATGTGGGAGTCATGGGTTAGATCCCTGGTCAGGGATCTATGATCCCATATGCCTTGTGACCAAAAATAAAGAAAAAAAGAGCTCTGGCTTCTGAAGAAAAAAAAAAATTCTTAAGAGGGTAAATTTCATGTTATGTATATTTAATACAATTAAAAAAAAATTTTTTTAAGGAGTTCTGACTTGGCCCATTCAGATTGTTTCCTAGCAAGTTTGTCTTAAGCACCCTTGTGGATTTCTGACTTGTTACGCAGCCATATAACACCTTGAGGAGAAGCACTCCGTCCATTCCCTGGGAAATGACCTAGGCTGTCACTCCTCAGGGTGCAGTTCGTGGACGCTAACGTCAGTATCACCCAGGCTAGTTAGAAACCTAGAACCTGTCCCACTCCTGCCAAACTTAATTAGAATCTGCGTTTTAACAGATTTCCAGATAATTCTTGCAGGTTAATTCCTGAAAAACTTGTCCTCAAGGAGAAGAAGGGCATTAAAAAGAGGGGTGAGGGGAGCACCACCCCCCACCATTCCCCCAACTTATAGGTAGGGAAACGGAGGCCGAGATGCCCAAGGTTCCTGCTCCAAGCATGGCTAGAAGGTGTGGCACAGGCAGGTGGGTTGGGTGATGTTGCTAAGGAGCAAACGGGGGCACTCATCCATCGATGCATTCATTCCTTCCACAGTAAGATCCTAGGGATTCTGCTGTGAGTGAGATGAGCCAGAGCGGTCTTCAGGCAGAGCCCACCCAGGTGCTACAGCCTCTGTACCCAATGCCTTCAGACTGGGCCACAACAACCACCACTTCCATGCCCCTCCCTGCCAGGGTCTTTCCCAGATCTGGTGCTGGGGGCATGGTCAGGAGGGCTGGCTCTCACAGTGGGCCACTGGGTCCTCGGGGGTGCTTTTTATACGAGCAGAGGCTAGTCCAGGGAGTCTGCTCTGCTCACTGTCATGCATCCCAAGGCGACCGCAGGCCTGGCGGTAGCACAGGCAATGAACTTGTCTCCTGGGCTCCCTTCCCACTGCAGCTTGCTTGAGGGCTGGGACAGGAAGGAAGGGGGCAGAGCACAACTGTTAAAAGAATGATGAAACTATTGACAGGAACAGGATGTAACAAAAACTGGTTAGAGCCTCCTAGGCACAAGATGGCGGACAACTTGACCTTCAGTAGACCTTGAGCCTCATACACTCACTCTAATACATTAGCCTCTGCTAAAGGGCACACCCACCAGAGCAGTGGCAGTTCCATAAAAGGCCAAAAAGTGGCTGCTACCCTAGTTCCCGAAAATCCCTGCCCCTTCTCCAAGACAGAATATTCCTTCCACTCATTAGCCTATGAAATGACCCAGCCCATAAAAACTAAGCACCCCACACTTCCAGGCACCTCTCCCACCTTCTCAGACAGCTCACACTCTGTCTATGGATTGTGCCTCTAACTAAACCTTTCATTTTCCTGTGGCTTGCTCTTGAATTCTTATCTGCATAACCTGCCCCGAGGATAGATATGAGCTTGACCATCCTCTCATGCCCCATTTTTCCTACGACAGAGCCAGTAGTTCATTCTTGGGGCCCCACCGTGGGTCTCCAAGGACCGGAATCTGAGTCCTCACCTTAGCTCCCTCCAGACTTTCAGGCTTCCCACAGTGGGTTCAGCACAGCCCCGGCTTGGTTCTACACCTGCGGCGCCTTCCCTTCCCTGGGGCTCCAGTACTTTTCACTCCATCCTGGGAAGCGGCCCGCACCCGCCCACCCGCTTCCTCATTCACTTCCGGCCACGCGATTCGCGCACCTGGGTGTGACCCGGCCCTCCGCACTGGAGGCAGTGATCCCCTCGGATACAGGGCCCTGGATGGAGCGGAGGCGGAGCTTTTGCTTGGGTAGCACTCGAACTACCCGGTTCCGAAGGTACGCACCTGCCTGCTGCTGCTGCTGCTGCTAAGTCACTTCAGTCGTGTTCGACTCTGTGCGACCCCATAGACGGCAGCCCATCAGGCTCCCCCGTCCCTGGGATTCTCCAGGCAAGAACACTGGAGTGGGTTGCCATTTCCTTCTCCAGTGCATGAAAGTGAAAACTGAAAGTGAAGTCGCTCAGTAGTGTCCGACCCTCAGTGCTCCTCCGCCCATGGGATTTTCCAGGCAAGAGTACTGGAGTGGGGTGCCATCGCACCTGCCTAGACTTGATTAACCAAACTCTTGGATCCTCGGTCTTTTTCCTCTTTCACCTTTTGCTTAGCCGCATTTTCAGAGACGCCGAGCGCACGCCCCACTGGGGAGCCGCAACTCCGGACAACGCCCTGGCAAATGCCCCGCCCCGCACCCTGGAGTTCCTCCGGGGAGAGTGAGGGTCCCGGGCGCTGCGCTGGGCTCGGGCCAGAGAGAGTCGGGCCGGGAGGATCTCCAGGTTCCAGGATTCCCAGCAGCAAAAGCAGTACATTGCATCTTCCATCCGCCTGTCCGTGGGACCGCAGATACACTTGAACTTTGCGTTCCCAGGGTCTGGGGGCATCTCCATGGACTGCGATGCAAGGCAGACAACCACGGGCACTGCTTCCCTGGTCCCCAGGTGGGAAAAGGGCAGAAAGGGGTGAAACTCCGTGAGTCAGCGCAGCCGGGGCCTGCCGGGCAGGCCCGGAGAGGCGCCGCCCCTCGGCGGGGACGCGGTGCCACTGGAGGGCCAGGAGGCGAGGCCGGGGCGCGGCGGGGCGGAGTCCGCGCGGGCTGGCCCGGGCGCTTCCCGGCCGCTGCCTGCTTGGACGGCGCGGCGGGCAGGCCTGGGTCATGGCCGGCGGGGCCGCGCACCCGGGAGCCGAGCTGCTGCCCTTTGCGCGGTTCCTGGACTCGAGCCTGCAGCCTCTCGTCTACGGGTACGGCGGGGGCAGCCTGCACGAGCTCCGGGCGCGCGAGTTCGGCCGCCTGGCAGGTGAGACCGGCGAGGGGAACCTGTGTGGGGCTGGTGGGGGATACGCGGTTTCTAGAACCAACGTGGGGGAGGGTGAACTTTTGCTCCCGGTGGAAGCAGCGTTACCTCACTGGCGTCGCATCTTGAATTGAAAGACCCGGAGGGATGTGTCCACGCGCCCTCTTCATGGACGCGGCTCGCTGGGGTCCTACCTGCAACCCCAAGGCTTGCTGCTCCTTAGACTTCCAGTCCTGTGGGACCGACATGGTCCTTTGCCACCTGTCTCTGCCCTCCGGGAACAAGACTGAGGATTCTTTTGCTTTTGCTTTTGCTTGCCCCAGAGACTCCCGGCTCTAAAAGTCCAACTGGAGCCAGGGTTGCAAAATGCAGGAATGTCCGGCAGCTGTGACTGTTCGTCTGCTCGCCCGGGGGCGGGAGCGGTGCTCGCGAGGCCAGCGTGCGGGGTAGGGACCGCGACTCTGCGGGCGCACAGGATGGGGACCGATGGGCTGCGCTCCAGACTCTGGGTTGCCTCGCAGCAACTTTTCTTTTCGAAGTCTCTTTTTTTTTTCTCACTCGTGTAGGTAAAACAATGCCTTGGAAGTGCAGCTCGGTGGGGGACCTGAAGAATTAGCAAACCGTGCAATTTGAACTTTTTAAGTACAGGACGAGCTTGTATATTGGACGTGAGGACCGGGATCACATCGTGCCTTCGAGTTCCGCAAGGCGGAACAGGCAGTTTAAATTGGAAGTCAAGCTCCATGTGGCCCGCGGTCCTCCCAGCCCATTGCTGCAGGGCGGGAGGGGACCACTCGCACTGGGTCGGGACTCATCCTTTTGCCGGGGACTTTGTATGAGGGGCTTCGCCAAGCGTTAGATCGGCGTGCTGGTTGAACTGGGAGGGATGAGGGGTAAGGGGCAGGACGTGGCGCCGGGCACCGGGATTTGAGGTGTACTTATTCTGGGCTTCCCTGGTGGCTCAGACGGTAAAGAACCTGCGTGCAATTCAGGAGACGGGAGTTTGATCCCTGGGTCGGGAAGATTCCCTGGAGAAGGGAATGGTTACCTGCTCTAATATTCTTGCTTGGAGAATACCATGGACAGAGGAGCCCGGTGGGCTACAGTCCATGGGATCGCAAAGAGCAGGACACGACTGAGCGTCTACCACTTTGACGTTCTTTCACTTTATTCTGTCTTGGTGAACAGTGTCGCTTTCCAGCTTGTGACAGAACAGCAGCCAGGATGTATGTTTCATTAATCATTAGCTTTTTGCCTCAGTTTCTCATGTTTCGGAAAGTGATTCTTTTTTTTTTTTCCTCTTTTGGGAGCTTTAAGGGCTGTGGTCCAGTCTGTACTTACCTGGAGAGGCTCAAGGAGGAGTCAGGGGCCCTCTGGCCGTCTCACTTCTCTCCCTGATCTTCCCAGTCCCGCATTCACCTGCTGGAGACAGTTCCCCTTTACCTTCCCCATCTCCCTCTCCTTCTCTGAATTTTTTTGGTTATGGAAACTTCCCACCCACAGAAATAGAGACAGCTATAGAATAAACACCCCACAGGTGCAGAGGAAGTGAGAAAGGTGTCCCATTCTTTTGAAGCAAATCCCAGAGGCTGTTATTGTTCAGTCCCTAATTATTTTAGCATCCCCCTCCTTAATCCCCTGATCCCCTCCAGCTGTGATCTTTTACACCCATCATTAGCTGACCCCTCCTCTCAACATCACCTGGGAAAGTAGGAAGTAGGTGTCTCTTTGTTTCATTCTTGTGTCTCAGTGAACAGCACGCTTTTCCTCAGGGTAAAATTTAGGATCCCAGGCTGGCCTTAAGTGCCCCTTTAACATCTACTCTATTTGTGGTAGTGTTTTGTGATTATCTATCTGTCATCTATCTATTTGGTACAATTTCCCAACATTTCCTCTGCATTACGATTGTGGTAGACATTTGTGGACTAAACTCACCCTTCCCATCACTGGGAGTCTTGGAAAATATCCCACCTTTTTTCACATGGAAACAAATGAACAAGCAAGAAGGCAGGGAAAAATAAGCAAACCAAAATAACTCAAGATTCCCCCTCTTCTTCCTTCCCCTGACCCCTATCCACATCCCCTCAAAGTTTTCCTGCAGGTTTGAGAATTTGTCTGGTTAAGTGGTTTGCTCTGGATAATTAAATGCTTAACCTTTAAGTGCTGAAATATTTCCCAACCCATTGGATGGGAACATCCTTGTTTTCGTGAAGGGAGCTTGTTGATTCCACAGATGTGGTTCACGTGGTTCTTAAAGCCTCTGGGTGCTGATTGATGGTCACTCACCTTATGTGGAACCGAGAACTGAAGTTACATGAGCCAGAGCAGACCCTTGAAGACCTAATGCCAACTAGTTTAGGAGTCTTTTGCCTGTTTCTTCCGATAATAATGACAGTGCACCGTACCTCTCCCTATGATGGGTGGACAACAGCCTTTCTTTTGGTATGGTGTCTTTCTTTTTCTGAATCTTCAGTAAATGAGAACATTATTTGAAAACTAATGTTTTGGATTAGGTAATACATTTAACATGGTACCAGATTCAAAAGGTGCCAAAAGAGGTTGAAGAATGGCCAGGGAGCCCCCACTCTCATTCCAGCTGCAGCCACCGTGGCCATCCCACAGTCAACTGCTGCCATTTATGTTTTGTATGCCTTTCCAGTGCTTGGCTATGTTTATATATATGTGTACATGTTTGGTTTTTTTTCCACATGGTTGAGCCATGACATTTCTTACCACCTGACATAATTTACATTTATTTATGGTCTTTCTCTGTCACTAGCATACGGCTTCTATTTTGTCTTGTTATGTTCCCAGCACTTAGAACAGTGCCTGAAACAGTAAGTGCCCCAAAATATTTCTTGAATATGAAAACAGTCAATAAACTAGGAATAAAAGGAAGTTTAATCAACCAGATAAAGACCATCTACAAAAAAACCCACGGCTAACCTCATACTTAAAGGTGAAAGAATGAAAATTTTACCCTTGAGATTAGGAACAAGGCAAGGAAATCTGTTCTTACAACTTCTATTCAGTATAGTCCTAGAAGTTCTAGCCAGGAAAATTAGGCAAGAAAATGAAATAAAAGTCATCCAGATTGAAAAGGAAGAAGTAAAATGTCTCTACTTGATGAGAGTGTAATCTTGTATACAGAAAATCCTAAAAAAAAAATCCACCTGCAAAACAGTTAGAATTAAAAAACAAGTTCAGCAAAGTTGTATAGATCAGTATACAAACATCAATTCAATTTCTATATGGTATTAATGAACAGTATGCTGGTGAAATGAAGAAAACAATTCCCAAAGCCTCAAAAAGAATAAAATACTCAGTAATAAATTTATCAAAAGAAATATAAGACTTATCAAAAGAAATACAAAACTACAAAACATTGAAATAAAAGAAGACCTAAATAAATGGAAAGACATTTTACATTCATGGATTGAAAGACTTAATGTTGTTAAGATGTCACTACTCCTCAAACTGACCTAAGACTCAATGCAATTTCTATCAAAATCCCAGGTTTTTTTTTTTTTTTGACAAGTTGATCCTAAAATTCATATAGAAATGCAAATGATCCAGAATACCCAAGGCAATCTTGAAAAAGAACAAAGTTGAAGGGTTTACACTTCCATAAAAGGAGAGGTAAGTAAGATTTATATAAAGTTACAATAATTGAGACAGTGTGGTATTGGCAGAAAGATAGACACACAGACCGATGAAGTAGAATTGTGGGTTGAGAAATAAGCCTGTACATTTATGGTCAATTTATTTTCATCAGGATGCCAAGACTATCCATCCAATAGGAGAAAAAAGAATATCTTAAATGGTGTATCTACACACCAAAGACTGAAGTTGGACCCCTCTTCAACACTGTATTTAAAAATTAACTCAAAATGGATCAAAGACCTAAATATAAGAGCTAAAAGTATAAAACTCTTAGAAGAAAGCATAAATATAAATCATTAGGATTAGGCAATGGTTTCTTATGACAACAAAATTACAAACAATAAAAACAGACAAATTGTACTTCATCAAAATTAAAAACATTTTTTTTTCAATGAATACCTTCAAGAAAGTGAAAGAACAACTAACCAGGGAGAAAACATATGTCCACACAAAAGTTTGTACACACATATGTACATCAGCATTATTTATAATAGGCAAAAATAGAACCAAATATTCATCAGTAGATGAGTAGTTAAAATATGTGGCATTCCATAAAATGGAATACTCTTCAGTCATAAAAAAGGAAGTTCTGATACATGCTACAATATGGATGCCCCTTGAAATTGTTATGCTAAATGAAAGAAACCAGACACAAAAGCCCACATGTTGTATGATTCCATTTATATGGAAAGTCCAGAATAGGTAAATATATGCTGTGCTGTGCTTAGTCACTCAGTCATGTCTGACTCTTTGTGACCCCATGACTATAGCCCACCAGGGGATTACAGTCTAAGGGGCTTCTCTAGGCAAGAATACTAGAGTGGGTTGCCATGCCCTCCTCCAGGGGATTTTCCCAGCCCAGGGATTGAACCCAGGTCTCCTACATTGCAGGAGGATTCTTTACCCTTTGAGCTTATAGAGGCAGAAAATAGATTGGTGATTGCCAGGACTAGGGCTGGGTGGATTTGGGGAGTGAGTAGTAATGGCTGTGGGCTCTCTTTTTGGGATGAATGAAATGTTCTAAAATTAGATATGGCCATGGTTGCACAACTATATAAATATACTCAGGACTTCCCTGGTGGCTCAGATGGTAACGCGTCTGTCTAAAATGCGGGGAACCTGGGTTTGATCCCTGGGTCGGGAAGATTCCCTGGAGAAGGAAATGGCAACCCACTCTAGTACTCTTGCCTAGAAAATCCCATGGACGGAGGAGCCTGGTGTAGGCTACTGCCCATGGGGTTGCAAAGAGTTGGACACGACTGAGTGACTTCACGTTGAATATGAATATACTAAATGAATATACTAAACTGTGAACTTTAAAAGGACAAACTTTATGGTATGTGAATTAATCTCAATAAAGCCATTATAAAATAAATGAAAATTTTATTCCACACAAAGCAAAAATATTTGTTAAGTACATGAAAGAATGAATGAATCTATTCACATGTATGTTCTTGAAAACATGTCTTGGAGTTTGTTCCGTGGCAGTACTTACAAATTACCAGATGGAAGTATTCAAGTTCTTTATTTTAAATACATAGACAGTGCTGCACTGAATGTCCTCATTGACAGGCCATTTCACAATTTATAAGGTAGATTTCAGGAGGATGAATTGCTAGGTCAAGGAGAGTTTGCATTTTGAAAGCATAAGTGACATTGCTAAGTTGCTGTTCATAAAGAAGTGGTACCAGTTTTCCCTCCTACAGCCATGTCCCAACGGGCCTGTTTGCCCACACCTCGCCCACACAGTGAGTTATCCAACCTTTTGATCTGAGGCAGTCTCATTGGTAAGGCTTGATATCTTGCTGTCATCTAAATTTGCCTGTCTCTATTTGGGGGAGAGACTGGAAAGGTTGCCTCCATTCCCAGGCATCTCTGAAGCCTTCAGAGCTGTTAAAAGGTTGAAGACTGTGGAAGTCACTGTGCGGAAGCAGAATCAGGGCTGGACAGCCACAGAGGCTGCATGGAAACTCTGGAATAGCATGTGAATCATAGTGTGAAATAGCTTTGCCATCCTGAATCAGGGACATCTGCTAGGCTCCTCCTCCTTCCCTACGTGGGCTGCTCCTCCAGGCTCAGAAGAGATCTGGTTCATCAGGAAGGCTCTCAGGGCCCTAAGTGTCGATAAGTGCTGAAGTGCAGTTCCTCCACTGCTCATGACTTTACTTGGATTAAGAATCACACATCAACAAGGGAGGGTTGGGGAGTGGAGAAGGACTGGCAGTTTGAGATTAGCAGTTGTAAACTGGCTTCCCAGGTGGTGCTAGCGGTAAAGAACCTGCCTGCTAATGCAGGAGACATAAGAGACTCAGGTTTGATCCCTGGGTCAGGAAGATCCCCTGGAGGAGGGCACGGCAACCCACTCCAGTATTCTTGCCTGGAGACTCCCATGGACAGAAGAGCCTGGTGGGCTACAGTCCATAGGGTTGCACAGAGTTGGACAAGACTGAAGCAACTTAGCACTCATGCACAAACTATTATATATAGGATGGATAACAGCAAGAGATCAAAGCAGTCCATCCTAAAGGAAATCAGTCCTGAATATTCATTGGAAGGATTGATGCTGAAGCTGAAACTCTCATACTCTGGCCACCTGATATGCAGACCTGACTCATTGGAAAAGACCCTGATGCTGGGAAAGACTGAGGGCAGGAGGAGAAGGGGACGACAGAGGATGAGATTGGTTGGATGGCATCACCGACTCGATGGACATGAGTTTGAGCAAGCTCCGGGAGTTGGTGATGGACAAGGAAACTTGATGTACTGTAGCCCATGGGGTCACAAACAGTTGGACACAACTGAGTGACTGAAGTGAACTGAAACAGCAAGATCCCACTGTATAACACAGGGAACTGTATTCAGTATCCTGTGATAAACCCTAATGGAAAAGAATATGAAAAGAATATTAAAAAAGAAGAAGCACATGTCAAGATGCTGGGCGAATCAGTGTCCTGTTATGTCTAAACACATCAAATGGGCACAGGCCAGGTTCACACAAAGCAGATCTAGATAAAGTGAGTGAAATACCTCTGAAAATAATCGCAGCTTTATTTTGTATTTTCTTTCAGGAACTGTCTATCTTGACCATGCAGGAACCACATTGTTCCCCCAGAGCCAGATTACAAGCTTCATGAAAGATCTCATGGAAAACGTTTATGGTAAAGAAAAACACAACGTAACTGATTTTTTGCATTGAGCTTCAGCCAACTATCAGGTTGGCCAAAAAGTTCATTTGGGTTTTTCTGTCCCACCCTGAACGAACTTTCAGGCCAACCCGATACATTCAGTTGATATATCTATTGCCTAATAAAATGTCAGGTGGACGAGGCGGAAAGTGCTGAATACACAGTGCTGAGCAAGCCCCTCATGAGAGGGGGTCAGGCAAGCACCTAGGGTCAGTCCCATAGCACATGTGCTGCTGGGTAGGAGATACTGGTTCAGGGATACGCGGGTAACCTCCAGAAGAAGGGGTTGGTGTCAGGGAGGAGGCCTGGGATACGTAGGTGCTGCATTTGGTGATGGGGTGGCCCTGTGGGGCCAGCGCAGTGCAGAGGATGGGACAAAGGGGAACATGCACTCATTCACTCCATCAGTGTTTATCAAACCGCCCTGGTGTTGGGAGCATCATGTTGTAATGGGAACAAAGTAAATACGTTCCCTGCCTTCGTGGACTGCGGTCTAGAAGAGACAAGACCTCAATCAAGTGATTCCACATAAATGTAAAAAAAAGAAAAAGTAAAGTAGTGTAACACAGAAATAAAGTAAATTGTTAACGGCGTGAAGGGCTGTGACCCAAAGACCCCAGTGCCTGGGGGGCTTTGTATGTGCAGAGTGACGGTGAGTTGGCAGTGTGGCGATCAGGGAAAGCTTCTGCAGGAGGGGGCAGATGCTGGAGGAGGAGCAGGAATTCACTCGGAAAAGAGGAGGAGAGGGCATTTCAGGCAGAAGCAGCAGCATGTGCCAGGACCCTGCAGTGGTTTTAGGAACCAGCCCCCAAACAGGGAGGGGAGGAGAACAGTGGAGATGTGAACAGAGCTGGTTAGGCGTGGTATTCAGTTCACTTCTTCCACCTGGTGGGGATGTGGAATCTACAAAATAGCCCAAAGGACATGGCCCAGAATCTATCCTATAGCCCGTGAGGAGGAACTTAGTTTAATGGCTCAACTATTATTATTTTGTCTTGCTTGAGTGTTTTCCTATCTTTCTGCACTTTTTCACTTCTCTGATTAAATTTACTCTTTGGAACTCAGGGGAGGCTGGATCATACATTATTATTATTATTATTATTATTATTTTGCTTAACTCTTTGAGACACTGAAGGAGAGGGTATTGGAGGAACACACCAGGACAGACCATGAGTAGTGACCCTGCGGCTTTGTCTTTGTAACCTTCCAGGTAACCCTCACAGCCAGAACATCAGCAGCAAGCTCACCCATGACACGGTGGAACAGGTGCGCTTCAGGTGAGCAAATCAGGGCGCCCGCCTGCATGGGTGCCTGTGGGTGGATGGACTTCCTACCAGCTGCCCACGTCCCACAAAGGTGCTGAGTTCATTTTGGGAAGACTGTGTTCAGCTAAATGGCCACACGTGCACGCTGCTAACCACCGGGTCAGAGGTCAGGAAGGTGAGCGAGAGCAGGTGCAGAGCGAGAGCAGGTGCAGAGCGAGAGCAGGTGCTATGACAAGCACAGGCAGGCGCCTCTGAGGTATCCAAGCTGTTGTGTGTGGCTCTGGGCTGGTGCCACCATTCCTGGAGGTCAGAGTGACAAGGAGTGACCCTAGTTCCTAAGTCTTGTTTTCGGGGAGAAGAAAAGTGCTTTCTCTGGCTTTTTCCTTTACGTATTTCAGATTTAGACATCTTGGTTTTTTCCGTTTCTCCCCTCCCTTTTACTAATATTTGCACATAACAAATTTTGCAAATAATTTAGGTGGTACCTAAAGATACTTGACTCAACACAATTTCAAATTATTTCCTACTTGAAAGTGACACCTTTTGCTATAGGATTGCCTGTGTTAAAAGCAACTTGAAACAAGTTGATGGCTTAGAACTTGTTATGACAGAGCCAGACACTAAACCAAGAAGTGGTGTTTTCAGTTGCGTTTAAGGTAGCTCTGGATTTTGTCTTATCCACTTGGGGGTGGGGATTTGGGCGGCTGGGTAATTTTGCCAGTTTGCACCTCTTTGCATCTCTTCCCACAGCTTCCTCTGCCCCTGACCTCACTTCACCATTGTGGCAAAGCCTATCTGTTTTTTTTTTTTTTTTCCTAGCTATTAAGATAGAGAGGGGGCTTCCCTGGTGGCCCAGTGGTAAAGAATCTGCCTACAGTGCAGGAGACGCAGAAGATGTGGGTTTGATCCCTGGGTTGGGAAGATTCTCCTGTGGGAGGAAATGGCAACTCACTCCAGTATTCTTGCCTGGAAGCTTCCATAGACAGAGGAGTCTGGTGGGCTACAGTCCATGGGAGTCTCAAAGAGTCAGGCACGACTGAGTGAGCACTCACACATAGACACACACATGGTGGAGAGACGTCTTATTAAGTAGAAATACAGCTGCCTCTGAGCGTTTAATGCACACGGAGACCGTGGAGTGGCCTGATGCTGTGCTTCTTCCAGGATCCTGGCGCACTTCCACACCTCCCCGGAGGACTACACGGTGATTTTCACCTCCGGGAGCACGGCTGCTCTTAAGCTGGTGGCAGAGGCTTTCCCGTGGGTGTCCCCAGGCCCGGAGGGCAGTGGCAGCTGCTTCTGTTACCTCACCGACAGCCACACGTCTGTGGTGGGCATGAGGAAGATCACCGCGGCCATGAACGTCTCTTCCATCCCCGTCAGGCCAGAGGACATGTGGTCGGCCGAGAGACAGGACGCGGCTGCGGCCGGGGACCCTGCCGGCCAGCCTCCGCATCTCTTCTGCTACCCGGCCCAGAGTAACTTTTCCGGAACCAGATACCCGCTGTCCTGGATAGGCGAGGTCAAGTCCGGGCGGAGGCGCCCTGCGAGCCGGCCTGGGAAGTGGTTCGTGCTGCTGGACGCGGCCGCCTTCGTGGGCACCTCGCCTCTGGACCTGTCGGTTCACCAGGCCGACTTTGTCCCCATCTCCTTCTATAAGATCTTTGGCTTCCCCACCGGCCTGGGCGCTCTGCTGGTGAATAACCGCTTGGCTGCTCTGCTGAGGAAAACCTACTTCGGAGGAGGCACGGCCGCTGCGTACCTCGCGGGAGACGACTTCTACGTCCCGAGAGAGTCGGTGGCTGAGAGGTAACCTGGTGATGGGAGCGGCTGCTGAGCGTCAGCATGGCGGGGGCCTGGCGCGTGCCACCTGTAGGACTGTGCAAAGGACGCGGGGGTGGGCTGGAGCTTCCACAGCAGGCCTGTGAAGCCCATGTGTGGGCCTCTCCACAGCTGTGGGGGAGCAAGGGCTTGCTGGTAAGGGCTGTGAGCTGAAGACATAAAGGTCTTCCAGGGGTAAGGAGAGTCAGCACCAGGCCTTTGCCCACAGCACTACCATGAGGGGAAGCTACTGAAGCAGTGACTTTTTTTTATTATAATTTTTATTTTTTTTCAATTATGGAAGTATGATAACTCAGGCTTCCACGGTGGTTCAGTGGCAAAAAAGCTGCCTGCAATACAGGAGATGTGGGTTCAATCCCTGGGTCAGGAAGATTCCCTGGAGAAGGAAATAGCAACCCCACTCTAGCATGCTTGCCTGTGAAATGCTATGGACAGACACGATAATACAATAATAAGAGACTTGGAAAATACAGAACAATGTTACATGTAGTTCCACTGTATATTGCAATTATTTTTTTAGGTAGATAAATTAAGATTTTTTTTTTTAGTTGGAGTTTCAATGTCAAACTCTCAAAAATTAACAGAATGAATATACAGAGAAGTAGAAGGATATAGAAGACCTAAAAAGCACTATGAACCGATTCAAGAAGCACAGCATCCCACTCCAGTATTCTCACCTGGAGAATCCCTTGGACAGAGGTGCCTGGTGGGCTATAGTCCATAGGGTTGCAAAGAGTTGGGCACAACTGAAGTGACTTAGCATGAAGGCATACAATTTTTGCACAACAGTAGGATACAAATTCTATTCAGTTCCCATAGACTGTAAACTTGGAGATACTGGAACATATCCAAAGACATAAAACAAGGTGCTGAAGCAGCGATTTAAGAATTTGGTACCATTTGGCACAAGTGTGCACACGTGTTGACAGCATGGCTGTATTTCAGCAGCTTGAATCAGCTCAGCTTGGTATCTGGTCAGCAGGAGGAGTCGGTCAAATGAGAGGCTACCAGATTCAGGAGCGCTGCTAACAGCAGTCTCTATGAGCACTCCCCACCCCGGGGAGCGGTGACCAGGGAGGTTTGAGGGCTTGCAGCTCCTTGCCTGGGTTTGGTGGTCTGTGTGTCTTTCTCAGGGTGCAGGGGAAGGTGGAATGGGTGGTGTCCAGGAATCTCCCAGATGGCAAAGGCTGGGGCATGAAGATTGAAGGTATGAGCGGGTGGAAATGGCAGCCGATCCAGACTTCGGCGGGGGCCAACATCGGGTGGTGGCCAGGTACCATGAAGTGGGGCCAGGACCTGGTCACTGTGCTGGGGCCTAAGAAGGCCACAGGGCCTGAATGGGAAGGGGGTTCAGATCCCCCACAGACCCAGGTCAGACTGGAGGGTCCTGCAGGAAGGGGCGTGGCCTCGGCAGTAGGGTCATAGCCCAGAGTGTAGGTCTCGGAGCTGGACTGCTGGGAGGTGGCTCCACCGCTACCCGCCGTGGGAACTGGGGCCTGTGATTTGACCTCTGCCCCTCATGTTTGTCCTGTAAAGTGCATCTCTTAGAGGGTACAGTTCTTTAACACTAATATAGGTGAAGCACCAAGACTGAGTTGGCATCAATACGTTATGAAGCTATCTGATGTCTCTTTTATTTAGAATTTCTCCATAGACAGGCAGTTCTAAAAACAGGAATTCTAATGTAAAACCTCTTGAATCCAAGTGTGATAGTGTAGCATGTAATGTAACCAAGTGAAAAGAATGACAGGCACACCATGTAAATTAAAGGCAGAACGAAATAACAACTGAAATTTTATTAAGCCAATAGGGGCACCTGAAGGTGAGGAGGAACAGGGCTGCTTGTTATAGGCGGGGCGTGGGTGTGGGTGCGCTGCCTCTTACAGTCTGGGTGAATTGCCTTCTAGCAGGTGCTGCACCAAGATTCCCAGATAGCTGAATGTATTTATTTACCATTAGAAGTCTCATTTTGGGAGTTTCCCTGGTAGTCCTCTGGTTAGGACTTGGTACTTTAACTTCGGTAGCCTGGGTTCAATCCCTGGTCAAGGGACTAAGATCCCGCAAGTGGGATCTTAGTGGCCAAAAAAAAAAAAAAAGTCTCATTTTTTTCCTTCTAAGCCTAGATTAGCACGCACGAGATTTAATACCCAATCCAAATGTTTCTTGAGCATGTACCTAGACCATGCTCTTTTAACAAAATATTTGTGTATTTATTTGTTTGCTTGGCTGCACTGGGTCTTAGTTGCGGCATGTGGGATTTTAACTCCCTGATCAGGGATAGAACCTGGATTCCCTGCATTGGGAGTGTGGAGTCTTACCCACTGGACCACCAGGGAAGTCCCATGTTCTTAATCTTTTTCTATTTCATAACCCAATGAAAACAACTTTTGATGGAAACATAAAACCTCCCTTTTCTCCTGAGTCTATTAAATTTTGATCAATAAATATTTATTATTGATCAATTAATAGCTGAAGTCATTATTGCCTAATCATGTTTAATTTATTAAAGACACATATGGTCAATTAAATATCAATGGATTCACTGTTAATTCTGTATGTCTATTAATTACCATTTGTTTTATAAGAAAATTCGCATTGTGGTAATGATATTTTGAGCAACTCTTATCCCTAGAGTATTAAAACACAAAGCATGATATTTCCATTGAAAGCTTCAACTTGCATAAGGCTGCTATTTGTCACCACTTCCCTGGTGGCTCAGCTGGTAAAGAATCTGCCTGCAATGCAGGAGACCCTGGTTCAATCCCTGGGTTGGGAAGATCTCCTGGAGAAGGGAACGGCAACCCACTCCAGTATTCTTGCCTGGAGAATTCCATGAACAGAGGAGCCTGGCAGGCCCCAGCCCATGGGATGCTTGCTGGAAACTCCTTGCTGTCCCCAGCCTTTCCCTTGCTAATGCAGCAGCCAGTGGCATCTTATCAAAACCCAGGCCCCATCCAGTCACTCTCTCTGCTCAGAGCCCTCCAGCCACTCGTCTGACCCAGGGTGAAGTTCTCTGACTTGCCCTCCGAGTGCTCCCAGGCCCACTGATCTTCTTGCTGTTCCAGCTCTACGTGCTCAGGGCTTTCTGTTGCATCCCTCCTTGGAATGCTGTTTCCCTTTGAAACTGTGAACTTAGCTGTTTCAAAAATGAGCAGTTTCCCTTGCTCCCTTACTTTCACTCTGCCTCTGCTTGAGTGATCTTCCTCGGAGAGGACCTGCCCTGACCGTCTCATCTAAAGCAGCCACCAGCCCTTCAGTGAACTTGTCACCCCTGGCTTGCGCTTATTTGGCTTCCCTGTGTGCCTGCTGTTTGTCGTTCCTTATTTCAGTGCCCTTAGAAGGATGGAAGCTCTGTGAAGGCAGGAATCCTACTTGTCATGTTCACCGCTGTATCCTTAGCAACCAGAACAGTGCCTGGCATGCAGTCCATGGACAATAAAGATTTGATGAGGATTTTGTCGAAATGAACCATTAAAAAAATGTAAATATAATGAACAGCTTGGTAACAGGAAGCTTATTGAGAGCCTTCTAATAATTGTAGTCCTGTAGACTTTGGAATGATAGACTCTTGTTAAGAACCTCATGGCTACGCAATGGATCTTACTGAATCGACGCCCTGTCAAGGGGTGCTTTCTTGGGGGTCAAGGGCAGCATTGTAGGAGCCACAGCACTTGAGGTTTTGTCAAGTCTGAAGTCTTCCTAGGTCCTGACTATCTTTCAGGGCCTCTCATCATCACTGTCAGACGTAAGCTACAGAACAGGTCAGGGACAGAGGTAGCCTGCGTGTCTTGGTGTGACAGCCGTCTGTCTCAAGGCGGGAGGGTAGACAGCGTATAAGGCAGCAGAGGCAAAGTCTCCATAGACCGGAGGCACAAAGCCCTGGTGTCACATACATGAAATGCACACGGAGGCTTTGGTCACAGCTTGACTTTGTCCCTCTCCCCACTGTTGCAGGTTTGAAGATGGCACCATCTCCTTCCTTGACGTGATAGCACTAAAACATGGATTTGATGCCCTAGAGCGCCTCACAGGTCAGTGGACATCTTTTTTTTTTTTTTTTGGTTCTACCAGGTCTTAGTTGCAGCACGTGGGATCTTTAGCATGTTAGCACTTAGTTGTGGCATGTAGGATCTAGTTCCCAGACCAGGGATTGAACCCGGGCCCCCTGCACTGGGAGTGTGAAGTCTTAGCCACTGGACCACAGAGAACTCCCCTCAGTGGACAGCTCTATCCGTGTGGCGTTTGCTCCTGTTGCCCATGTTCTTGAAGGGAACCCTGGCACGGATGGGATCCAGATAAGGCGAGAGTCTGTGCGAGAGATGAGCAACCGGCAGCTCTGCACTGATGCAGGTGGAGCCGATTCTGAACAACTTCCAGAAATGATTTTGCAGCAAGAGCGAGAGACTGGACCTTTCTCTCTCTCTCTCTCTCTCTTTTTTTGGTGGGTTAAAAGAATATTTTAAGAATAGAGACTTTCCAAATCCTGAGATTAGTAACCTCATAGAAGCAGAGGAGCCATCCTTGGTCCCTGCACTGGGAATGCTTACAGATCCTGAGAACTTATAAAGCTCTTAGTTCGCTGGATCTTCCCACAGGGGAGCTTTGTGATGAGCCCACTTTGCCCACAAAGGAGCTTATACTCAGAGAGATTAGATGTCTTCCCCAGGGCCAGGGAACCTGGGAGGGCTAGGGTTTAAACCCATGCAATCCTAATGCCTTACCCGAGTTCCCAGATGTGGTCTCTGCTGCTGGCCTTTGCAGTGACACGTGCTTTCTTTCCTGACAAGAGCTTGGGGTACATGAGCAGGTGGGGGCATTCCCCATAATCTGACACACACACGGGTGCACATCCAGTCTTGTGGGGTTGACACGGGGTATAGGCTGGAAGAAGCTCTGGTGAGCCAGGCCTCCACCCCCTGCTATGCTGCTGTTGCTCCTTTCAGAGACTGAGCTTCCAGGACGGGGCAGCACTGCTTGTCCTGTCCAGAAGGGGATGGAGTTGTGGTGAGCCAGGGGCTTGGCATGGTAGTTAGGCAGCCCTTTCTCTCTCTGTCTCTCTCTTGTCAAAATAACGTAACCCTTAGGTCCTCAGCCTAATCCCAGCACTGCAAACATACAGGACTTGTGGACGGGTCGTCCTGACAGTAATGCAGGCAGGTGAGCGGGCATCACCCTGACAAAGCGGAGACCGTGAAAACGGACAGTGATAAACAGGCACTTTTTCAAGGCAAGATGCTAACGAGGTGTCCGAACCACAAGTGACAGAGTCTGACAGGTCCTGGGTACCTCTGAAAGCAGATTGACAGTGTCAACTCCGCAATAAGGCAGACCCTGAGTTTTCCTTACTTAATTGCTCTTTTTTAGAAAAAATTGTGGTGAAATCTATGTAATATAAGTGGCGTCAGTTTAGCCATTTTAAAGTATATATAGTTCAGTGGCATTAAGTGTATTCACCCTGTAGAGCAATCATTACCACTATCCATGTCCAGGACTTTTTAATCATCCCAAACTTAAAAAACAGTATCTCCCCAATTTCCCCTCCCCAACCCATAGTACCTCTATTCTTTCTGTTTCTATGAATTTGCCTATTTTAGGCACCAGACATAAAAGGGATAATACGATATTTGTCCTTTTGTGTCTGACTTATTTTACTTAGCATAATATTTTCCGAGTTCATCCATGGAATAGCAGGTATCCTTAGCTGCTTTGTATAGTATTAAAATGATTTAAACACTCACAAAAAAACAGCAAAAAAGAAATATGTTTAAAGACAAAATTATACATTTTTGCAGTCTGTTACAAAAGAGTCTAAATTAGCTGAATGCTTAAGTAACATTTGTTTTTTTATTTTGAAAAGGAAGATGATAGCAGTTCCTATGGAAAAATTCCACAGAAGCAGTAGTGGTAAACTGTGATTTGGTACCGATGACCTAAACATTTATTGTGTGGGCAGTACCATACTCTGTTTACAAGTAGAGTAAGTTCCCTACATATGAACCTTCACACTGCGAGCTTTCAAAGATTCGAACATCCGTTCTCGTGTCTAGTCACCTAAGTTAGTTCACGTGTCTGGCGTATATTTTCATGTGCGTGCACCCTCTATGAGTGGTTGTACTTTTGTGTACTTTACTGTATAATACGGTATAGAGTGTGATGGTACAGTGTCTTTATTTCAAGACCAGGATGTCTGGAAACAGACATAAAAACAGCAGTGATGTAGCTGGCACTACTCTACTTTTCAAGGTGCTGTACTGTAAGATTAAAAATGTTTTCTTTTTGTGTCTGTTTTTTACGTATTACTTGTGTGAAAAGTATTAAAAACCTATGTAGGTACAGTACCATATAGCCGATCATAGGCTACCTTTGTTGGACTTATGAACAAGTTGGACTTAAAAACGCACTTCCGGGATGCAACTCATTTGTGTGTAGAGGATTTACTGTGTTTAAAATCATTAATATGAGGTCCAAGTTTGCCAGTTATAATGATCTCATTTTCTTAAAACTGAGACTGAATTTTCCATCACGTTCATGCTTCCCTTTCACCCCCGTTTGCTGCTCTGAGGTGGGATGGAGCGCATCCGGCAGCACACGTTTACCCTGGCTCAGTACACCTACACTGCCTTGACTTCCCTGCGGTACCCCAACGGAGCCCCTGTCGTGCAGATTTACAGTGACTCTGAGTTCAGCAGCCCGGAGGTGCAGGGTCCGGTCATCAGCTTCAACGTGCTCGATGACCACGGGAACGTCGTTGGTTACTCCCAGGTGGGTTTTCTTTTCATCCTGCGAACCTGTTCATTTCAGCATCTACAATCATTAGTTGTCTCTTGGGTAAGTTGATTGTGAAGATATTGGCCCTCCCCACCCCCCACCCATCACTTACACAGCAGCAGAAGCAGCCCAGCATCATTCAGAAGCAGGCAATTTTAAATGTTTTTGAGGGGTGGTGTAAAACACACTGGGGCCAAAGGTTTGCCTTCTCAAATACATTATTCTGGGTAGTTGGTACAATAAGTTTCCTTCTTTTTTTTTATTTAATATATTTTATTTTATTTTTTAACTTTACAATATTGTATTGGTTTTGCCATATATCAAAATGAATCCGCCACAGGTATACATGTGTTCCCCATCCTGAACCCTCCTCCCTCCTCCCTCCCCATACCATCCCTCTGGGTTGTCCCAGTGCACCAGCCCCAAGCATCCAGTATCGTGCATCGAACCTGGACTGGCGACTCGTTTCATATATGATATTATACATGTTTCAATGCCATTCTCCCAAATCATCCCGCCCTCTCCCTCTCCCACAGAGTCCATAAGACTGTTCTATACATCAGTGTCTCTTCTTGAATCTAAAATAAGTGTATTTTTGAGGGGTGTGGAGGAGGACAGGCTGAGGACTCTGAAATGTGCTGTGGCAAGCATGATGCTGAACTCAGGTTGGGCTGCTCATCACTTAAAAGTCAATGAAGCGGGGGCAAGTGTCAGTAGAAAGGAAAGCTATTGAGTCAGAAAAGCTGGAATCTAGGGAGATAGTGGACTCATGTCTGGAGACTAACTCCAAAGATTCTGCTCAGTCATGACTATTTTTAACAGGAAAATTGGGAAAAAAAACAAGTTAATCATTAAGGTAAGAGGTCAGGTTCTTTGTCATTTCTCACCGTGTGTAGACCTGCTGATGTCTCCTGATCTTCTTTTGGATACTGTCTGGCCTGCGTGGTCCACCTGCAGATTTGCCAAGGGGAGCTGGGGGTATAGAGTCAATCATTCTTTAACTATGTAATTCTTCCTTCTTACTCCTTTTAATCCTGAAAAGGGATCAACTGGTTAGGCCAGGCATTGTGTACATTCAGTAGAGCGTAAGTCAGGAGTTAAGTTAAATGTTACCTCGTGATCTCATTTTTATAATTAAGGTCTGAGGAAAACAGAGATGAACAAATCGAAGAGGGGCAAAAGAACTGCTTACAAATTCCCACTCTCAGGGATCATTCCATATCTATGGGAATAGGGACAAAAGTCTGTCTTCTGTAACTGCTTCACACTGAGAAAGGGTGTCTCAGTCTTAGGGTGAAAGATGTCCACGTGGGTCTGAGGCATCTCTTTGCTGACCATTTTAGTTGCCAGCTTACCTATGTGGGCAGAGCAAGCTACAGTTATTCTAATGCCTACAAAGATATAGATTATTATGAGCAATAATGTTAATTCCATTCTTTCATCAAACACTGAGTCTGTGACTCTGTTGTCCTACTCATTGATCGAGCCTGCTCTTTTGTGACTCTTGGAGGCCTGGGAGATTTCAGTTTTTCTGCAAACAAGAGGCAGGGGATGTAGAGGAGCCTTTGTACTTGGGTTGGGGCAGGGAATCAGTTCCAGGCAGAATGGTGAAAGAAGCACCCATTTGCCCAGAGAAGCAAAGAGGAAGATCTCCCTAAGAAGAGAGAGCTGCCCATCTTGGTGTCTACCTGACTTCACTGGGACCCTCATTCCCTCAGGTCTCACACAGGGGTTTCTCCCTTGTGCGTCTATAGAGGAAGCTCATCCCATGAGTGGAGGTCATAGCTGGGGCATGGCCAGCTGTGTCAGCTCAGGAGAATCCTGGGTTTGCCTGGTCTTTGTCACGTGTGGGAATTCCACAGAGATTCAGAGGGTCTTTGGAAACATTACATGGCATCATGGCTGGGTCTGGCTGTCTCTTTTTCAGGGGATTTGTTAAGGAATTGCACCTTCTGTGAAAAGCTTTTGGGTACCTGTTTTTGATATCCAGGCCTCCTCATTTCAGTGATGCCGCATTGGATGACATCAGTAACTTATGGACATGAGTTTGAGCGAGCTCTGGGGGTTGGTAATGGACAGGGAAGCCTGGTGTGCTGCAATTCATAGGGTCGCAGAGAGTCAGACATGACTGAGCGCCTGAACAAACACAAGCACCTCCTCATTTCTTTTTCCCCTCTGGTGGAAGTCAGTCTACCCAGGTTTTAAGTGGGTGGGTTCAGGTTCAGGCTGCCTTGTACTGGCTCTCTGAGCTTGGGTGAGGTAATGTAAGCTCCCCAAGTCTCTGTGAAATGAGGTAAGAATGCACCCTGATGACAGTTTGTCATGAGGATTGAATGAGATACAATATATAGCTCCTTAGTGTCGGGCTGGCATGAAGCAAGTGCCCCATTGTACTGTGAATATAGCTCTCATCCTGTTCCAGCAGCCAGCTCCTTCACCCGGCTGGGCGCTGGCCAAGCCTCTGTGGGATTCCAAAGGTCTCAGGGTGAGAAAAGATGAAGTTGTGATGAGAAAGTAGAATGGAGGGCAACTGTGGCCAAAACAGCCTCTTCCACCCACATGCTTTTCTAGGTGGGGTCCCTGTCTTTTCCCCTTGAACCTTGGTGGGTCTGTGACTCACTCATATTCAACAGCATGCCTCCAAAGGTGACGTGGCTTGGCTTTGGAGGCTAGGCCAGAAAAGCCCATGCAGCGTCAGCATTGCTTCCTGGGGCATCCACTTGTGGAGCCTCAAGTTACTGTGGAAGGAGGTATACCCTGAGCAGCCATGCTGTGAGGAAGCCAGAAGCAAGCATGTTGGTGACTGTCCTGATTTGAGTGAGGCCAGACCCGTCTTTGAGAAACTGAACCTCAAGGGAATTCTAACCCCAGGCATGTCACTCCCAGCCTTCTAGTCTTGCCAAATGAGATCAGCCATCTCTGGGCCCTTCTGAATATCTGAGCTCCTGTAGCCATGAGCACAATACAATGGTTGTTGTTTTATGCCATGGTGTCTGGGTGGCTCATTTTGTGGCTGTGGCAGCTGGAATAGTGCATATGCACTGTGTCTGGGAGAGGGGTGAGCATAGGGGACTTATAATTCAGCTTGGCGGGAGCTGGGGTCGGGGAGGGAGGAGCTTTCCTAGGGGCTGTCCCTTGAGTGGAGCTCACCTGACCCTGGAGGTGGAGTTGGCCAGACCCAGTGGGGCCGCTAGGGCTCACCACAGAGAGCAGGGAATCCCTGGGTTTCATCAGCAGAAGTGGCTTCTTCACACTCTGACAGTCCCGGAGCGATGGCTAAAGTGCCGACAGTGTGGTCTCCACAAAGGCATGTGGGAGGCACTGCTGTTGTGCCCGCCCAGCAGGGCGACCAGGCGGACCCTGTGTGTGGTGATCTGTGTCTGCAGACACAGGTCTCTGGCCACCCTGCATGTTCTTCCCAGGAAGAAAAGTCTCCAAGCCTTCCCCAGCCGGGCAGTTGTGTTTGTTTCCTCAAATGCAATTAGAGGACTTCCCTGAGTTTAGCCTGAGTCACCAGGGCTAAGGACCCTCACTGGGCCCCCAGGCCTTTGGGGGCATGGAATCCTGGACCCACAAACAGAGTAACTGGCACTAACATCCCTCGTGCCAGCTCACCTTTGAGCCTTGTGAGCAAGAATCACCTGTCCAGCTTCCAGAGGAAAGGAAAAAGACTTGGAACTTCTGGATTGAATTGCCGTTCTGTGATTGAACCCAAAGTCTAGGATATTATGAAAAGCAAATCAGTAGCATGCGGTGTCAACACAGTAATGTTTGTAGTCTGGGCTGGGAGCCGAGGCGGGGCTCCTATGAGCGGTAGCTCTGCTAAGGCCTGCTCTGGGATCAGGGCACATGGTCCTGGTCTGTCTTGCCTAAGGACACTGAGGACCTGCCCCACGTCCCAGCCACACTCAGATTTTATTCTTGTGAATTTCACTTGAAACCTGTGGGGTCTTTTTTTTCAAAAATTAATTCCTTAAAATGCTTTTTTTTAACATGTGAGATCAAACTGATGTATAACATTATATTAGTTTTAGGTGTACAACACAGTAATTCTATATATGTATGCGTTGGGAAATGATTTCTACAAGTTTAGTTAACATCTGTCACCACACATGGTTATAAAAATTTTTTTCTTGTGATGACAACTTTTAAGATTTACTCTCTTAGCAGCTTTCAAGTATATAATACACTATTGTTAACTATAGTCACCATGCTGTATGTTACAACCCCAGGACTTATTTATCTGTACAAGTTTGTACCTTTTGATCATCTTCATCACATCCTACCCTCCCTTGCCCCTGGCAACCACCGATCTGTTCTCAGAATTTTTATTTGATTCCATGTGCGTGATCATACAGTATTTGTCTTTGTCTGACTTACGTCTTAGCATATTTCATTATGACTGAGCAAAATGCCCTCAAGGTCCATCCTTGTCACAAATGGCAGGATTTCCTTTTTTTATAGCTGAACAATATTTCACTGTTTTGTTTATATACATCACATTTTCTTTATCCATTAATCCTTTGGTGGATGCTTAAATTGTTTTCATGTCAGCAGTAAACATGGGAGTACAGATCTCTTTTTAAGAGAATGATTTCATTTCCTTCAGGTAAATGCAGCAATTAGTTCTACTTTAAATTTTTGAAGGATTCCTGTACAGCTTTCCATAGTTGCTGTGCGCATTCCCACCAACAGTGAACCAGCGTTCCCTTTTCTCCATGTTCTCCCCAACTCTTGTTATTTGTTGTCTTTCTGATGATAGCCTTTCTAACAGGTGTGACATTACATGCTAGATACTAGATATTTGAGAGGTGGTATCTTATTTTAGTTTTAACTTACATTTGCCTAATGACTAGTGATGTTGAGCATGTGTTCATGCACCTGTTGGCATTTGTATGTCTTCTTTGGAAAAATGTCTATATAGATTTTCGGCTCATTTAAGAAACCAGATTATTTTAAATGTGAGCTCTCAACTTGGAATTTGGTGTAATATTTTTCACTTTTCGCAGGCATATATCTATTACCCAACTCAATTCAGTTCAGTCACTCAGTCGTGTCCAACTCTTTGTGACCCCATGAATTGCAGCATGCCAGGCCTCCTTGTCCATCACCAACTCCCAGAGTTCACCCAAACTCATGTGCATCGAGGGTGATGTCATCCAGCCATCTCATCCTCTGTCTTCCCCTTCTCCTCCTGCCCCCAATCCCTCCCAGCATCAGAGTCTTTTCCAATGAGTTAACTCTTCACATGAGGTGGCCAAAGTATTGGAGTTTCAGCCTCAGCATCAGTCCTTCCAATGAACATCCAAGACTGGTCTCCTTTAGGATGGACTGGTTGGATCTCCTTGCAGTCCAAGGGACTCTCATGAGTCTTCTTCAACACCACGGTTCAAAAGCATCAATTCTTCGGCGCTCAGCTTTCTTCACAGTCCAACTCTCACATCCATACATGACTACTGGAACAACCATAGCCTTGACTAGACGGACCTTTGTTGGTAAAGTAATATCTCTGCTTTTCAACATGCTGTCTAGGTTGGTCATAACTTTCCTTCCAAGGAGTAAGCGTCTTTTAATTTCAAGGCTGCAGTCACCATCTGCAGTGATTTTGGAGCCCCAAAAAATAAAGTCTGACACTGTTTCCACTGTTTCCCCATCTATTTGCCATGAAGTGATGGGACCAGATGCCATGATCTTCGTTTTCTGAATGTTGAGCTTTAAGCCAACTTTTTCACTCTCCACTTTCACTTTCATCAAGAGGCTTTTTAGTTCATCTTCACTTTCTGCCATAAGGGTGGTGTCATCTGCATATCTGAGGTTATTGATATTTCTCCCGGCAATCTTAATTCCAGTCTGTGCTTCTTCCAGTCCAGCGTTTCTCATGATGTACTCTGCATAGAAGTTAAATAAGCAGGGTGACAATATACAGCCTTGACGTACTCCTTTTCCTATTTGGAACCAGTCTGTTGTTCCATGTCCAGTTCTAACTGTTGCTTCCTGATCTGCATATAGGTTTCTCAAGAGGCAGGTCAGGTGGTCTGGTATTCCCATCTCTTTCAGAATTTTCCACAGTTTATTGTGATCCACACAGTCAAAGACTTTGGCATAGTCAATAAAGCAGAAATAGATGTTTTTCTGGAACTCTCTTGCTTTTTCCATGATCCAGCAGATGTTGACAATTTGATCTCTGGTTCCTCTGCCTTTTCTAAACCATCTTGAACATCAGGAAGTTCACGGTTCACATATTGCTGAAGCCTGGCTTGGAGAATTTTAAGCATTACTTTACTAGCATGTGAGATGAGTGCAATTGTGCAGTAGTTTGAGCATTCTTTGGCACTGCCTTTCTTTGGGATTGGAATGAACACTGACCTTTTCCAGTCCTGTGGCCACTGCTGAGTTTTCCAAATTTGCTGGCATATTGAGTGCAGCACTTTCACAGCATCATCTTTCAGGATTTGAAATAGCTCAACTGGAATTACCCAACTGGATAAGCTTTAATTATCAGTAATATTTTATAAAATGTATTTAGTGAACCCATGATGGATCATAGCACTTTAGAGAAAAATTCCAAGCTCGTATTTTCATTTTACTGTTAGGAAAGAGAGACCCAAATATGGAACCTGAAACTCTTTTCAGTCCAGGCAGTCAGAGTAAAACTGGACACTCCTAACCCTAGTTCTGTGTCATATTAAACCCATAGGTGGATAAAATGGCCAGCCTTCACAACATCCATGTGCGAACCGGCTGCTTCTGTAACACTGGGGCCTGCCAGAGGCACCTGGGGATAAGTGATGAGATGGTGAAGAAGCATCTTCAGGTTGGTACTGGACCTTCTGGCCCGAACGCTGGCCAGCAAGACCCAATGCTAATGCCTCATCTTCACCAGAGGCTGGATCCGTGTCTGGAGTGGGGGCTGGTCTTCGGGTTCATTTCTCTGAGCCCACCCTGTGAATGTGCAAAAAAAAAAAGGGTCAAAAAATTAGCAAATGCTTCAAGATAGTGACTCTATGCCAGGCATTTTGTAGTTTGAGGGCAAAAATTTAAAGGCAGTAGAGGACTTTTTTTTTTTTTTTTTTAATTCAGAAGATGACTTTTAACAGAGGACAAGCCAATGTGAAAATGTGCTCATACATGCAGAGGGTCCTTAACTAGTTTAGTCCTGCCAGAGTGAAATCTGCAAGCTAAGAAGTCGCTCATCCTTTGGCAGAGTGAGGAGAGGAACTTTTCCCGCGGGCTTCTGCATTTCTCAGGTCCCCACCCTTCCTGCCATGGCTTCTCTGGTGGCTCAGAGGTTAAAGCGTCTGCCTCCAATGTGGGAGACCCGGGTTCAATCCCTGGTTCAGGAAGACCCCCTGGAGAAGGAATTGGCAACCCACTCCGGTGCTTTTGCCTGGAGAATCCCATGGACGGAGGAGCCTGGTAGGCTACAGTCCACAGGGTCGCAAAGAATCGGACAAGACTGAGTGACTTCACTTTCTTTCACCCTTCCTGCCACTTCCCTGAAGTGTGGTTTGTCACTTCAAGGTACATTTTATTTTGAACCATTTCATAAGACTAGTTTGAGTGGCAAAAAGCCTTATTTATATCAGAATAGTTTATAAATTGTTTCTTTTGGCTGCCACTAAATAATGAATATATTAGATCCCAACCAACAATGAACTGTGTTCTGCTTAAAAAGAGAGAGGGAGTCTTAGAACACAAATGAATGCAATTCCAGATATAATATTGAACCTGAGGAATGCCATGGATCCATCTCTTTGGGTATCTGACTTGGGTTCAGCTCTGGGGAGGTAGGCCGCTGGAGCAGTGATCAATACCAGGCAGCGGGGCTTGGAGAGGCTTGGGGACTTCTTGCTTTTCTTTCCCCACCTCCCGGCCAGGCACTTGGCACTGCCTTTGGCTTTCATTATGGGCTTGGGCCAGTCGTTCCTTGGGGCAGCATCTCTGTCTTGCCCTTTTGTCAAAAGGCAGCTGCAAAGGATACAGGCCTCCCTTTGATCCTGAGAGAGTCTAAAAGGCATGGCCAGCAAGCTCTCCTCCCCCTTCAGCCCTGGGTAGGCCAAGGAGCTGACCCATCTGTGCTTCTGAAACTTCGGTCTGTATTGATGCCGCTGTGGGTCAGCATTGTGTATATGGCTCTGGTAAATGCTTTACGTGAACAATTGCTTTTAAACTTAAAAAAAAAATTTATTTATTTATATTGAAATATAGTTGATTTACAGTGTTGTGTCTTTTAAACATTTTAATGGCCCCTTGGGATTGGTATAGGTCCCCATCCACAGTGAGCCACGTGGTGGCCGGAGAGGGAGTCAGGGCCCTGGGTTTGTGGAACTATGCCTGAGGCACGCAGCTCTTCTTAGTGTTGCAGTTCTGTTTTCCTGGGTGCATTTTATCTTCTATTATCAACACACGTTGTTTTACAGAATGGTTTCTGGTCCATCCGTGAGGCATATGCACTCTGGCTGACTTGTTTCTTTCTCCTAGGCTGGTCACGTCTGTGGAGACGATGTGGACCTCATAGACGGGCAGCCGACGGGCTCTGTGAGGATTTCTTTTGGATACATGTCTACGCTTGAGGATGCCCAAGCCTTCCTCAGGTTCATCATAGCAACCCGACTGCACTCGTCTCACGGCCAGCCTCTCCCTCTGGCCGCCCCAGGGGAGGCTGGAGCCCTGCCAGGAGACAGCGAGGCTCAGAATGCCATGCCTGCCGCCCGCGCCAGAGGTAGCTCCTCACCTCAGGAAGACACTTCCCCACACTCCAGGGTTTGGAACAACTCACCCACCGCTGTGGACGCAGAGGGTCTGTGTCCGCCCCTGCTGGAGGCCACCGGAACCCAGCAGACCACTTCAGAGAAAGCTGCTGATGTCCCAGATGGGGACCTCAGGTCACACGTCATCACCAACCTTTTCCTCTACCCAATCAAGTCCTGCGCAGCGTTTGAGGTAAGGGTTTCAGTGGCAGCTAAAGAGATTGCTTCTTTTGTGTTTATTTTTAAATATTTTTTGATAAAGCAAAGAAAAAAAGTTCAGGAAGTGAAGGGAAGCATGCAGAAAATCAAACCTTCAGTACCTGCAGCACCCAGGCTCAGTGGTTACAGTTCCCAGGCTCTGGAGCACAGACTGAGTAGTTGTGACCCATGGGTTCAGTGGCTTTGCAGCATGTGGGATTTTCTCGGACCCGTGTCCCCCGGGTTGGTAGCAGGTTCTTTTTTTTTTTTTTTTTTTTTTTTTTGAGGATCTTGAATATTTTTTTTTAATTTAATTTTATTTTTAAACTTTACAATATTGTATTGGTTTTGCCAAACATCGAAATGAATCCGCCACAGGTATACATGTGTTCCCTATCCTGAACCCTCCTCCTTCCTCCCTCCCCATACCATCCCTCTGGGTCGTCCCATTGTACCAGCCCCAAGCATCCAGTATCGTGCATCGAACCTGGACTGGCGACTCGTTCTATATATGATATTATACGTATTTCAGTGCCATTCTCCCAAATCATCCCACCCTCTCCCTCTCCCACAGAGTCCAAAAGACTGTTCTATATATCAGTGTCTCTTTTGCTGTCTTGTATACAGGGTTATTGTTATCATCTTTCTAAATTCCATATATATGTGTTAGTATACTGTATTGGTGTTTTTCTTTCTGGCTTACTTCACTCTGTATAATAGGCTCCAGTTTCATCCATCTCATTAGAACTGATTCAAATGTATTCTTTTTAATGGCTGAGTAATACTCCATTGTGTATATGTACCACAGCTTTCTTATCCATTCATCTGCTGATGGACATCTAGGTTGCTTCCATGTCCTGGCTATTATAAACAGTGCTGCGATGAACACTGGGGTACACGTGTCTCTTTCCCTTCTGGTTTCCTCAGTGTGTATGCCCAGCAGTGGGATTGCTGGATCATAAGGCAGTTCTATTTCCAGTTTTTTAAGGAATCTCCACACTGTTCTCCATAGTGGCTGTACTAGTTTGCATTCCCACCAGCAGTGTAAGAGGGTTCCCTTTTCTCCACACCCTCTCCAGCATTTATTGCTTGTAGACTTTTGGGTCGCAGCCATACTGACTGGCATGAAATAGTACCTCATAGTGGTTTTGATTTGCATTTCTCTGATAATGAGTGATGTTGAGCATCTTTTCATGTGTTTGTTAGCCTTCTGTATGTCATCTTTGGAGAAATGTCTATTTAGTTCTTTGGCCCATTTTTTGATTGGGTCATTTATTTTTCTGGAATTGAGCTGTAGGAGTTGCTTGTATATTTTTGAGATTAGTTGTTTGTCAGTAGCTTCATTTGCTATTATTTTCTCCCATTCTGAAGGCTGTCTTTTCACCTTGCTTATAGTTTCCTTTGTTGTGCAGAAGCTTTTAAGTTTAATTAGGTCCTATTTGTTTATTTTTGCTTTTATTGCCAATATTCTGGGAGGTGGGTCATAGAGGATCCTGCTGTGATGTATGTCGGAGAGTGTTTTGCCTATGTTCTCCTCTAGGAGTTTTATAGTTTCTGGTCTTATGTTTAGATCTTTAATCCATTTTGAGTTTATTTTTGTGTATGGTATTAGAAAGTGGTCTAGTTTCATTCTTTTACAAGTGGTTGACCAGTTTTCCCAGCACCACTTGTTAAAGAGATTATCTTTAATCCATTGTATATTCTTGCCTCCTTTGTCAAAGATAAGGTGTCCATATGTGCATGGATTTATCTCTGGGCTTTCTATTTTGTTCCATTGATCTATATTTCTGTCTTTGTGCCAGTACCATACTGTCTTGATGACTGTGGCTTTGTAGTAGAGCCTGAGGTCAGGTAGGTTGATTCCTCCAGTTCCATTCTTCTTTCTCAAGATCGCTTTGGCTATTCGAGATTTTTTGTATTTCCATATAAATTGTGAAATTATTTGTTCTAGCTCTGTGAAGAATACTGTTGGTAGCTTGATAGGGATTGCATTGAATCTATAAATTGCTTTGGGTAGTATACTCATTTTCACTATATTGATTCTTCCCATCCATGAACATGGTATATTTCTCCATCTATTAGTGTCCTCTTTGATTTCTTTCACCAGTGTTTTATAGTTTTCTATATATAGGTCTTTAGTTTCTTTAGGTAAATATATTCCTAAGTATTTTATTCTTTCCGTTGCAATGGTGAATGGAATTGTTTCCTTAATTTCTCTTTCTGTTTTCTCATTATTAGTGTATAGGGATGCAAGGGATTTCTGTGTGTTGATTTTATATCCTGCAACTTTACTATAATCATTGATTAGTTCTGGTAATTTTTTGGTAGAGTCTTTAGAGTTTTCTATGTAGAGGATCATGTCATCTGCAAACAGTGAAGCTTTACTTCTTCTTTTCCAATTTGGATTCCTTTTATTTCTTTTTCTGCTCTGATTGCTGTGGCCAAAACTTCCAAAACTATGTTGAATAGTAATGGTGAAAGTGGGCACCCTTGTCTTGTTCCTGACTTTAGAGGAAATGCTTTCAATTTTTCACCATTGAGGATAATGTTTGCTGTGGGTTTGTCATATATAGCTTTTATTATGTTGAGGTATGTTCCTTCTATTCCTGCTTTCTGGAGAGTTTTTATCATAAATGGATGTTGAATTTTGTCAAAGGCTTTCTCTGCATCTATTGAGGTAATCATATGGTTTTTATTTTTCAATGTGTTAATGTGGTGTATTACATTGATTGATTTGTGGATATTGAAGAATCCTTGCATCCCTGGGATAAAGCCCACTTTGTCATGGTGTATGATCTTTTTAATGTGTTCTTGGATTCTGATTGCTAAAATTTTGTAAAGGATTTTTGCATCTATGTTCATCAGTGATATTGGCCTGTAGTTTTCTTTTTTTGTGGGATCTTTGTCAGGTTTTGGTATTAGGGTGATGGTGGCCTCATAGAATGAGTTTGGAAGTTTACCTTCCTCTGGTAGCAGGTTCTTATCCACTGCTCCACCAGAGAAGTCCTCATTCTGCCTTTCTTGGTTTGAGCTAACACTTGACCATGATTCTGCTTATGGGAATCCCTGAGGGGACCCTGTTTCTGGGTGTGACTGCCTAGTTACTGTTGATAGTTATGAATGTAACTTTTATGCAGAAGCGTTTTACATACTTTGGTTCATTTGATCATCAAAACGATAATATGAGGTGCTAGGTAATATCTCTATTGTATAGATATGGCGCCTTGGGGTTATTGAGGTTAAGCACTCTGCCTAGGTTATGACCCCCTAATAAATGACAGGGAAAGGATTTGAACCCGGGTCTACTGACTCCTTGGGTCCACACTGTCCTGAGTCTGTCTTCTTAGCTCTCCCTGTGTAGGTGAACTACATAATGTCTGCAAACAAGCTGGCCTGGCAGTCACCCTACCTGGGAGATGGGAGTGCTTGCCTTGGTTGGCCAACTGGTCCTGACCCCTCCTGCAGTGGCCGAACTTCCTATGAGACTGTCTTTCTATGATATGTGTGTGTCCCAAGTCCCAGGTGAAGTCCCAACCTCCTGAGCCTCTGGAATCACAGGCTCCCTAGCTCCTCATTGGATATTCCATGCTGAAGGAGACTGTCCTCCAGTCTGAGACCATGAACAAGCAAGTTCTTTTCCACTCTTGAATGCAGGCAGGTGAGGAGTGTCAGGACGCTGTTTTCTAAGATGAGTCATGTCCTGTAGAATAGCCGTGCTGCACACAGAAACACAGCAGGAACCAGTGACCCATTTTACAAATGAAGACACTGAGATTCAGTAAGGTTTCATATTTTGCTAAAAGTCTTCCGTCCGTCTGCTCATTCAGAAACTATACACTGAATACTTGCCACCTGCTGGGCCTGCACCTGTGTGCAGTGATGAACAAAATGGAAATGATTCCTTCCCTCATGGAGGGCAGTATCTCAGGAGGGAAACAGATAACTTTACCACACACACACACACACACACACACACACACACACATATCTATCTCTCTATCTGTCTGTCTACCTATCATTTATCTGTCTATCCATTCATAGCCATGATTTCACACTGATATCTCCAATTCCAGTCCAACACTACAGGGTTTATTTAGCCATCCCCTGCACTTGTAAATCCTGTGAGAAACCTGGCTCCCATTGCCCTCTGCTGCTGCTGCTGCTGCTAAGTCACTTCAGTCATGTCCGACTCTGTGCGACCCCATAGACAGCAGACCATCAGACTCCCCTGTCTCTGGGATTCTCCAGGCAAGAGCACTGGAGTAGGTTGCCATTTCCTTCTCCAATGCATGAAAGTGAAAAGTGAAAGTGAAGTCGCTCAGTCGTGTCCGACTTGCGGCAACCCCATGGACTGCAGCCTACCAGGCTCCTCCGTCCATGGGATTTTCTAGGCAAGAGTACTGGAGTGGGGTGCCATTGCTTTCTGCCCCCATTGCCCTCAGTGAATACTTATTTGCTCAAATCCTTCCATAACCCAGCCCCCAGCTGCGACAGCTGAAAAGCTTACCCTTCGCATGCCAACACAGACATGGTGGCTGAAAGCTTGCCCTAGACAAAGAGGAAAAAGGAAGGCAGAAGCCAGTAAACTCAATGTTTAGGTGGGAAATCAAAGGATAGAAAATGATAGACATGTTCCAACAAATGGGTGTAAGGAACAGCAATGGGCCTGAGACTTGGCCTCCTAGCAAGCTCACAACCCAGCCTGCCTCAGTGTCTTGGATGCTGACAAGAGACATGAGATTCCATGGGGCTTCCCTGGCGGTCCAGAGGTGAAGACTCTGCATTTCCAAAGCGGGGGATGCAGCTTTAGGATCTCGCATGCTGGGGGGCGGGGGAAGATGAGATTCCTGAGTCAGAGATAAAAGGCTGTTACTAACAGCCTTCAGGTAGCAAGAGCTTCATGTTTGTATTGCTTTTCTTTCCCCCCAAGTCCAAAGAAAGGGTCCAGAGGGGTCCAGGTGGATGCTCTGTTCATATTTGGGAGCCCCCTAACTCAGGAAACCTCTTTCATAATAGGATGCCAGTCAAGCTATGTAGTCCTCAATCAGGGAGGAGCTGATACGTTTGTGATACTGGGTTGTGAGCAAACTTGCCCTCTACTCCAGAGGGTTGTAGAGCTGTTCACTACACAAACATCCTCAACAGGAGAGTCTGGAACAGAGGACAGTTGGTGCTTCTGCTTGTTAAAGCTGCTGCTAAGTCACTTCAGTCGTGTCCGACTCTGTGTGACCCCATAGACAGCAGCCCACCAGGCTCCCCTGTCCCTGGGATTCTCCAGACAAGAACACTGGAGTGGGTTGCCATTTCCTTCTCCAGTGCATGAAAGTGAAAAGTGAAAGTGAAGTCGCTCAGTCGTGTCCGACTCTTAGCGACCCCATGGACTGCAGCCCACCAGGCTCCTACGCCCATGGGATTTTCCAGGCAAGAGTACTGGAGTGGGGTGCCACTGCCAGACATGCAGAAATGAGAGATCCATGGAGAAATGCCACCCAATAATAGATTGTCTTCTAAAAAGTTATTTGTAATTCAAAACATATTTTCCGAAAGAAATAGTGACTTAGTGTTGGATTCTGGGCTTGGCCCCTAATAGTGCTGAACTCGAGGGCTCTGCCAGCAGGAGCAGCCATTGTCTGTGGGAGAGGATATCTGATACACAAGGCAAGTGAAGGGCAGGGTAAAGGGGTTAACATCTGTGGATCACCTGTTATATTCAGTTGCTTTACATTTTATGCACTGTTTTGGTTTTCACCTAATCCAACCACAATAAATGTCCATTTTATATAATACATGACAGGGCCAAGGCTCAGGAAGGTGGTAAATTGTCCAAAGCTGATAACTGTTGGAGGTGAGATGTAAGCGCCAGGCTTGTCAGTCCTCAGAGTGCCTACCCCCCAACCCCCCGCTGCACCGCATTTCTGCTTCCTGGGTACAGGGCTCCCCGGGGCTGCAGGAGCAGTTTCCCTTCACATTGTTCCTCCTTGAGATCTGTGCCGCGCTTACCCCAGGCATGAAGCTCCTCTCCTTCACTTCCTCCCCCTGAACCTCCATCTTTACTCAGGTCCCTCCCTCGAGGACCCACCCCAAAGTGCCCCCGATTAAATATTCTTCCCTTTCATCATTACCCTGGATTGGAGGGTTTCAGACTCCTTTGGGTGGTTGACTTGGGTGCTCAGAGGAAAACAGAAGGGTGAAATTGATTCTTGCACAGTTGTGCAAGAATGTTAGTCTCTTAATCATAATACTATTTTGAAAGCAGTGGGTGATGTACACCCTTCTTTAACAGCAGGCAGTGATGAAAACAGTGAGTGTAACCTGTGGACAAAACTGCAAAGACGTGGTCTCACACTATTGATATTTCATTATTTTCCCCCTAATGTGCTTTTTGTGTTCCGGATCCCATCCAGAACACCACGTTATGTTTAGCTCTCGTGTCTCCTTAGGCTCCTCTGGGGCTGTACCAGTTTCTTAGACTTTCCCTGTTTTCAGAACCTTGATTGTGTTAAGGAATACTGGTCAGGTATTTATTAGAATATCCATCAGTTTGTTTTTGCCTGATGTCTTTCTGGGAATTAGACTGGGGTTTGGGGTCTTACGGCAGAAGGACCGCAGAGATAAAGTTCTCATCGTATCGTGTCAGGGTACATAGTATCATTGTGGCTTATCACTACTGATGTTAACCTGGGTCTCATAGTGTTTGCCAGCATTCTTCACTGTTTGGTTCCCCCTCCACCCATTTCCATACTGTGCCCTTTAGAGGCAAGTGACTAAGGGTAGCCCATACTTAATGGGTAAGGAGTTATGCTCTACCTTCTTGAGAGGGGACCATCTACATCAATAATTTGGAATTCTTCTATATGAGAGAGTTGACCTTTCTATTTAATCATTTATTTATATCAGTATGGACTCATGGGTATTTAGTTTATATTTTAGGTTATAATCCAATACTGTATATATATGTTAGTCACTGTCATGTCTGAGGCTTTGCGACCCCATGGACTGTAGCCCTCCAGGCTCCTCTGTCCATGGAATTCTCCAAGGAAGAATACTGGAGTGGGTTGCCATTCCCTTCTCCAGGGGATCTTCCCGACCCAGGGATTGAACCCTGGTCTCCTGCACTGCCGGCAGATTCTTTACCATCTGAGTCACCAGGGAAGCCCAATCCAATATTACGTTATTATTATTGTTGTTGTCGTTCAAATGTTTGGGGGTTTTTTTTTGCCACTGGACATGCTTTCAGTTAACTCCTGCACCCCTTTGATGTACCTTCCTTATTTTGTTTTCTGAGCACTTCCTTACTTTTCCAGCACTAAAGGTACTCCTGGCTCATCTTGTGTATTTCCTGACCGAGCCCTAGAATAAACTGTTTCTTCAAGAAGTCCTGGTTGTTTTTATTGGAGGATGGTATTAAGTGCAAGATCTGGGCTCTGGGCATAATTTGTATTTAATTTTGTATACATATGAAGCATTGAGGAATATACATATTTACGCACTTAAAATGGGTCAGCTCAGCGAGCATTTCAGTGGAGCCGCCATTTGCGCAAGGAACAAGTCTGTATACGAGGATATGCCTGCTCAGGCACCCACCACTGTGGAAGGACACACAGAAAGCGGGAGCAGCAGACCTGTGGGGAGGGAAGTGGAACACAGGGCGCGCAGAGACCTGCTCTCCGCGTCCCTGCTAGGCACACGTATTACCCACGCAAAAAGCACACTGAAGTGGACAAGGATGGAAACTGGACCTGGAGGGTAAATGGAAGGTACTTGATCCCGTAGTCTCCTTTGCATTGGCGTCTTCTTTTTTAAATGTTTGTTTATTTGGCTGCGTCAGGTTTTAGTTGAGGCACACGAGTTCTCTGCTGGGTGATGTGGCATCTTTGGTTGCAGCACATGGGCTTCCCAGCTGGCACTAGTGGTAGAGAATCTGCCCGCCAATGCAGGAGACACAAGAGACGTGGGTTCGATTCCTGGGTTGCGAAGATCCCCCAGAGAAGGAAATGTCAAGCCACTCCAGTATTCTTGCCTGGAGAATTCTATGGATAGAGGAGCCTGGCAGGTTACAGTCCATGGGGTCTTAAAGAGTTGGACATGACTGAGCACACAGACACATGGACTCTGTACTCCTGGCAGGTGCTCAGGCTCAGTAATTGTGGTTCGCAGGCATTCGGGTTGTGGCATGAAGGCTCCAGAGCGAGGGTTCAGTCATTGAGGTGCGAGGGCTTAGCCGTTCCGAGGCACATGGGATCTTAGTTCCTTCACCAGGGATCATACCTGCATCTCTTGCATTTCAAGGTGGATTCTTAATCACAAGGCCACCAGGAAAGTCCCTGTCTTCTTTGTTTCCTTCTCCTCCACCCTTTCATCCTTCAAAAGTCTGTGCTGAATTCCTGAAGCCCATCTGCAACTGTGCAGCCCCTGTGCAATAAATGAGATCATTTTTGAGGAGCGCTGGCTTAAAATACACTGACTTTTTTTTTAGGTGACCAGGTGGCCTCTAGGAAGTCAAGGGCTGCTGTATGACCGAAGCTGGATGGTTGTGAATCACAATGGCATTTGCCTGAGTCAGAAACAGGAGCCCCGGCTCTGCCTGATCCAGCCCTTCATTGACCTGCAGCGGAGGATCATGGTCATCAAAGCCCAAGGTCTGAAAACAGGGTTCACTTTTACAGAGTAGTTGTCAAGAGTAGCTTTATTCTCATAAAATAAAATCATGGCTTTTCCTCTACTAAACATTAAAATATTCCAAAAGGAAGTGAAATGATGTATAGAAGAGACAATAGGAAGTTTGTTCCTCTTGTTTTTTTGTTTGTTTTGTTTTTTGTTTTGCTTTGTGTGTGTATGGAGGATATTTCTGGGAAAAGGTAAAGATCTGACCATCCAATCAGAAAGTAAAGAGGTGTCGATTTTGAAATTGTATGTTATCCTTTCACTTACATTAGTTTTATTTCCTTCACTCTTCATAGGTTCTGCAAGCTTTAATTCTTCTTTGTGGATTTTTATTATGAACTGTCTAACCCGTATGAATGTAGACCAGCTCTGTCCAGTGGGCCCTTATATGATGATGGAAATGTTCAGCATCTACATTATGCTGTTTGGTAGCCATCAATCTGATGTGGCTACTGAGTATGTGTAATGTGCAGGATGCTGGAGCTAAATTTTAAATTTTATTTAATTTAAATTAATACATGTAGTGGCTACAGTGTTGGACAGCACACATCTGAATAAGATGCAATCTCAAAAATGACAGAATGATCTCTGTTCGTTTCCAAGGCAAACCATTCAATATCACAGTAATCCAAGTCTATGCCCCAACCAGTAACGCTGAAGAAGCTGAAGTTGAACAGTTCCATGAAGACCTACAAGACCCTTCTAGAACTAACACCCAAAAAAGATTTCATTATAGGGGACTGGAAGGCAAAAGTAAAAAGTCAAGAAACACCTGGAGTAACAGGTAAATTTGGCCTTGGAGTACAGAATGAAGCAGGGCAAAGGCTAATAGAGTTCTGCCAAGAGAATACACTGGTCATAGCACCCTCTTCCAACAGCATAAGAGAATATTTTACACATGGACATCACCAGATGGTCAACACTGAAATCAGATTGATTATATTCTTAGCAGCCAAAGATGGAGAAGCTCTATACAGTCAGCAAAAACAAGACCAGGAGCTGACTGTGGCTCAGATCATGAACTCCTTATTGCCAAATACAGACTGAAATTGAAGAAAGTGGAGAAAACCACTAGACCATTCAGGTATGACCTAAATCAAATCCCTTATGACTATACAGTGGAAGTGAGAAATAGATTTAAGGGACTAGATCTGATAGATGGGCTTCCCTGGTGGCTCAGAGGTTAAAGCATCTGATAGATAGAGTGCCTGATGAACTATGGATGGAGTTTCGTGACATCGTACAGGAGAAAGGAATCAAGACCATCCCCATGGAAAAGAAATGCAAAAAAGCAAAATGGCTGTCTGAGGAGGCCTTGCAAATAGCTGTGAAAAGAAGGGAAGTGAAAAGCAAAGGAGAAAAGGAAAGATATACCCATTTGAATTCAGAGTTCCAAAGAACAGCAAGGAGAGATAAGAAAGCCTTCCTCAGTGATCCATGTAAAGAAATAGAGGAAAACAATAGAATGGGAAAGACTAGAGATCTCTTTAAGAAAATCAGAGATACCAAGGAAACATTTCATGCAAAGATGGGCTCAATAAAGGACAGAAATGGTATGGACCTAACAGAAGCAGAAGATATTAAGAAGAGGTGGCAAGAATACACAGATTAACTATACAAAAAAGATCTCCATGACCCGGATAATCACGATGGTGTGATCACTCACCTAGAGCCAGACATCCTGGAATGTGAAGTCAAGTGGGGCTTAGAAAGCATCACTACGAACAAAGCTAGTGGAGGTGATGGAATTCCATTTGAGCTCTTTCAAATCCTGAAAGATGATGCTGTGAAAGTGCTGCATTCAATATGCCAGCAAATTTGGAAAACTCAGCAGTGGCCACAGGACTGGAAAAGGTCAGTGTTCATTCCAATCCCAAAGAAAGGCAGTGCCAAAGAATGCTCAAACTACTGCACAATTGCACTCATCTCACACGCTAGCAAAGTAATGCTCAAAATTCTCCAAGCCAGGCTTCAGCAGTACCTGAACTGTGAACTTCCAGATGTTCAAGCTGGTTTTAGAAAAGGCAGAGGAACCAGAGGTCAAATTGCCAACATCCGCCGGATCATTGAAAAAGCAAGAGAGTTCCAGAAAAACATCTATTTCTGCTTTATTGCCTATGCCAAAGCCTTTGACTGTGTGGATCACAATAAACTGTGGGAAATTCTGAAAGAGATGGGAATACCAGACCACCTGACCTGCCTCTTGAGAAACCTGTATACAGGTTAGGAAGCAACAGTTAGAACTGGCCATGGAACAACAGACTGGTTCCAAATAGGTAAAGGAATACGTCAAGGCTGTATATTGTCACCGTGCTTATTTAACTTATATGCAGAGTACATCATGAGAAACACTGGGCTGGAAAAAGCACAAGCTCGAATCAAGATTGCTGGGAGAAATATCAATAACCTCAGATATGCAGATGACACCACCCTTATGGCAGAAAGTGAAGAAGAACTAAAGAGCCTCTTGATGAAAGTGAAAGAGGAGAGTGAAAAAGTTGGCTTAAAGCTCAACATTCAGAAAACTAAGATTATGGCATCTGGTCCCATCACTTCATGGCAAATAGATGGGGAAACAGTGGAACCAGTGGCTAACTTTATTTATCTGGGCTCCAAAATCAGTGCAGATGGTGATTGCAGCCATGAAATTTAAAAGACACTTACTCCTTGGAAGGAAAGTTATGACCAACCTAGACAGCATATTGAAAAGCAGAGACATTACTTTGCCAACAAAGGTCTGTCTAGTCAAGGCTATGGTTTTTCAAGTAGTTATGTATGGATGTGAGAGTTGGACTATAAAGAAAGCTGAGCGCTGAAGAACTGATGCTTTTGAACTGTTGTTGGAGAAGACTCTTGAGAGTCCCTTGGACTGCAAGGAGATCCAACCAGTCCATCCTAAAGGAAGTCAGTCCTGATTATTCATTGGAAGGACTGATGCTGAAGCTGAAACTCCAATACTTTGGCCACCTGATGTGAAGAGTTGACTCATTTGAAAAGACCCTGATGCTGGGCAAGATTGAGGGCAGGCGGAGAAGGGGATGACAGAGAATGAGATGGTTGGATGGCATCACCGACTCAATGGACATGGGTTTGGGTGAACTCCGGGAGTTGTTGTTGATGGACAGGGAGGCCTGACGTGCTGTGGTTCATGGGGTCACAAAGAGTTGGACACGACTGAGTGACTGAACTGAACTGAACATACTTACATCATCCAATTTTAAGAAACTTAGCATTTGGCCACATTTGCTTCAATATCTCCTCCTTGCCTATCTCTCCCCTCTTGTTACCCACGTTTGTCCCTTCTGCACGTCCTCTTTCTCCTCCTCCTCCTTTTAAGAAATAGAAACATTTCAGATATTGATGAAATTCCCTGTGTTCTCCTCTGTGCTCTCACTTCTTCTGCACTCCACCTACCATTTACAGAATAGTCCAGTTTCCCTCCTAACTTGTAGCTATACTTTTGTGATATATACCATTTCCATGTATTCATTGACCATGTTTCTTGGCCGTAGGTGTTCCGTTCTGCTCCAGTGGTTTATTTTTTCTTGAACCAATGAGCCAGTGTCACTACTAGAACTATATACTGAATCGCAATAACTGATCATCTACTTCTGCTTCATTGACTATGCTAAAGCCCTTGATTGTGTGAATCACAACAAACTTTGGAAAATTTTTCAAGAGATGGGAATACCAGACCACCTTACCTGCCTCCTGGGAAACCTGTATGCAGGTCAAGAAGCAACAGTTAGAACCAGACATGGAACAATAGACAGGTTCAAAACTGGGAAAGGAGTATGCCAAGGCTGTATTTTGTCACTTTGCTTATTTAACGTACATGCACAGTATATCATGTGAAATGCCAGACTGGATGAAGCTCAAGCTGGAATCAAGATTGCCAGGAGAAATATCAATAACCTTGAATATGCAGATGATACTACCCTAATGGCAGAAAGCAAAGAGGATCTAAGGAGCCTCTTGATGAAAGTGAAAGAAGAGAGTGAAAAAAACTGGCTTAAAACTCAACATTCAAAAAACTAAGATCATGGCATCTGATCCCATAACTTCATGGTAAATCGATGAGAAAAAATGGAGACAATGATAAATTTTATTTTCTTAGGCTCCAAAATCACTGCAGATGGTGACTGCAGCCATGAAATTGAAAGATGCTTGCTCCTTGGAGGAAAAGCTATGACAAACCTAGATAGCATATTAAAAAACAGAAACATTACTTTGCTGACAAAGGTCCATATAGTCACAGCTATGGTTTTTCTAGTAGTCATGTACAGATGTGAGAGTTTGACTGCAAAGAAGGCTGAGTGCCCAAGAATTGATGCATTTGAACTGTGGTTTTGGAGAAGACTCGAGAGTGCCTTGGACAGCAAGGAGATCCAACCAGTCAATCCTAAAGGAAATCAGCTCTGAATATTCATTGGAAGGGCTGATGCTGAAGCTCCAAAACTTTGGTGACCTGATGGGAAAAGCCGAATCATTGGAAAAGACCCTGATGTTGGGAAAGATTGAAGGCAGGAGGAGAAGGGGATGACAGAGGATGAGATGGTTGGATGGCATCACCAACTTGATGGACACGAGTTTGAGCAAGCTCCAGGAGATGGTAAAGGACAGGGAATCCTGGCATGCTGCAGTCCATGGGGTCACAAAGAGTCGGACACGACTGAGTGACTGAACAACAACAATAACTGATAGGGCTGGTCCTTCCACCCCATGCTTCCAAGGTCCTGGCTGTTCTTGGCCTTTTGTTCTCTGTATGAATTTTAACCCAGGCACACAATTGAATAGTCACTCCCATAATCGAGATACAAAACAAGAAATGAAACCCCAGGAAACTCCTTCATGCTATCCCTTTTTAGTCTCTCTTTTCCCCATCCTTAACACCTGGCAGTCAAAGCTCTATCACTATGGCTTTTTTTTTTAATATACCCTTTAAAAATTATCACTGTTAGTTTTTTTTGAGGATGTTCTATAAATGTAAACACACAATCTGTGACCTTTTGATGTTGGTTTCTTTCACTCAGCATGATGCCTTTAAGTCCCATCTAAGTTATTGCATGTATCAGTAGTTTATTCTTTTTTTATTGTTGAGTAGTATTCCATTGTATGGACATACTTGAGTGTGGTATGTCCTCTTTTTATCTACTGAAGGGCATCTGAGTCATTTCTAGTTTTGAGAAATTATGAATAGAGCTGCTTTTAACATTTATGTACAGGTTTTTGGGTGCTCAGAAGTTTTCATTTCTTTAGAATAAATACTAAGAGTTGATTGCAGGGTCATATAGTAAGGGTAATTTACTTTTAAAAGAAACTTCCAGACCATTTTCTGGAATGTATTGTTTTCATTTCCACCAGTAGTGTATGAGAGTTCTAGTTGCTCCACATCCGGTCAGTTTTTGTCAGTGTTTTGTGTTATTTATTTTAATAGGTGTGTAATGGCATCCCATCATGATTTTAATTTGGTTTCCCTACTGGCTAATGATGTTAAGCATCTTTTGATGTACTTACTTGCTCTCTGTATGTTCATTTTGACCCATCGATTACAGAAGTGTGTTCATTTCTATATATTTGGAGATGTTCTTATTTTCATTCTGTTATTGATTTTAGTTTAATTCCATAAACTCTCCAAAAGAGAGTACTTACTTTGTAGATTTTAAATTCATTAAAATTTGTTAAGTTTTGGCTTATAACCAAGGATGTGATTTATTGCCATGAGTGTTCCATATGCACTTGAGAGGAATGTGTATTCTCTTGTTGGGTGGAGTGTTCTGTAGATGTCAGTTATATCCATTTTGTTGATCAGTATTGCTGTTTTTCTATATACCTGCTGGCTTTTTATGCACTTGCTACTAGTTCTGTTAATGACTGAAAAAAGAGTGTTGAAGTCCTCAACTGTAATTGTCGATTTGTCTGCTTTCTCCTTAGTTCTGTTAGTTTTTGCTTCACATAGTATGATTGACTTCTTGGTGAATTGGTCCCTCTTTAAATAATGTTTTTCTTTATGTATCATAATTTTCTTTGTTCCAAAGTTTGAAGTGTGAAATTCTTTGTTACAAATCCTACCATTCAGCTCTGTTTCGGTTAGTGTTTGCATAGTATATCATTTTCCACCTTTTTATTTATTTCTTCTAGCCTGATCAATATTTATAGAACATTCCACAAAATGTATTCATTTAAACTGTACCATTCAATTCTTCTTCTTCTTGTATATTTATAGTCATCACCACAGTAAACTTTAGAACACTTTGTCCTCATCCTAAATGAGAAAGCCCATACCCACTAGCAGTCACTTCCTATTCCCAGCCTCATCCCCAGTCCCTAGCCACTACTAATCTACTTTCTGTCTCTATGGATTTGCCTGTTCTGGATGTTTCATGTAATTGGGATCATACAATGTATGACTGACTTCTTTCACTTAGCATAATGTTTCTAAGGATCATCATACTTGTGAACAATTAGACATACTTATTTTTTTATCCATTTATCAGTTGATGGATATTTAGATTGTTTCCACTTGTGGTTATTATGAATAATGCTGCTATGAACATTTGTGTGTAAATTTTTCAAAATTTTCTTATTTTTAATTGAAGGATAATTGCTTTACAGGATTGTGTTGGTTTCTACCAAATATCACATGAATCTGTATGGCTGGAGAGCACAGGTCGGCCACAGAGGAGGTATCCACAGAGAAGGGCCACCATGGATTCTACTCAGGCAGCTTGGCTTCATGCCTTTCCCTGTATTTTTAATGACTCATGAAGGATGAGAAGGCATGCAGAGTGGCAGCATACCTCAGCTGTTCCAGCCTTTATCCACAATCTTACACTCTTCAGGGGCCCTGGATCAATTTCCTCTAGTTTCTTCCGCATATTTTATTCTAAGTTTATATACATACGTTATATGCTCCTTTGTGTGTATAATGTGTATAAAAACTTTTTAGAGAAGAATCACTTCCTAACTCCACTGACATGGTAACAGTTTTTTTTTTTTTTTTTAAAGCACTAATGATGATTGATTCAGGAATCCAATTGGATGCTGACTCCTAGGAGCTAGGAGAATTGACATTCTATGCTGACCTCCTTCCAGAGCGAGCCTTCATGCCAGCCTGTCTATTTCTAGAGGATCTAGGTAGCTTAGAGAGCAATGACATCAGGATGTGGAGTCCTCCAGAGGGAGAGACATCTTTCAAAGGAATTTACAGCATTGCAGGGACTATGGATGTGGCTGCTCCAGTGCAGGGTCTCCATGAGAAAGCTGCTCAGCGCGCCTGCTGCTGGTGGTGCTAACAATGAGGAAGAGAATCTCTGTGTTAGAAAGAGATTTCTAAGACCCAGCCACGTATTTGGCTCAACCAATTGCCCAGCTCATTAATTCTTGTATATTTCAGAATAATGGACTTTAAAAACATATACTTGTTCTTTTTTGCATGATGATAAATTTGTCTCTAACCTTTGTTCATTAGGGATGGAGCCTATAGAGGTGCCTCTTGAGGAGAACAGTGAGCAGGTTCAGATTTGCCAAAGCAAAGTCTGTGCGGACAGGTGAGACTGTGGCAGGTGAAACTCTCACAGAAGGGAAGAATGAAACCTCACTTTGCAGACATTCTCTCTGGTGCTTTGAAAGATGCACCTAAGTCCATTTTCATTATGTCAAGCACTCATGGTTCCCAGAATAAGAAGCCTGAGCTCACACTATCCAAAAGGCTTTATTAACCAGAAAATGCCAGTCCTCTCAGATGCAGCTACATGAAACCAGGGATAAATAATTGCAAACTCAGGCAGTAAAGAATCTGCTTTGTAGTATAAGAGTTGTGAGCTCAATCACTGGGTCAAGAAGATCCCCTGGAGAAGGGAATGGCAACCCCCTCCAGTATTCTTCCCTGGAGAATTCCATGGACAGAGGAGCCCGGTGGGCTACAGTCCATTGGGTCTCAAAGAGTCGGACACAACAGAGTGACTAACGCTTTTACTTTCACTTCACTTTCACCCTGAAATGACTGTATTTCTCTCTATGGGAAGATTCGCTATAGTAACTTTCCAGAATATTCACCCAAAATTCATTACTCTGATTGAAAATGTGCTTTGATGAGTGTTTAAATCTGCACAAGAACTGGCAAGAGGGTGCAGAGTGTGCTCACCCCATGGGCCTCCAGCACAGCCAGGGCCCACGATGCCCAACTGGGTAGAGGACCATCCTCACACTATCACCTTCCCGCCTTTCCTGAGCATGTCCATAGCCCTTCATCATCCCAGTGTGACCCAGAGGTGCTACCAGCTTGAGTCCAGTTTGGATGTGTGTAGCTTAAGTGTTTGACATATCCCTTCATGACTTGTTTGCAGGGCAGAAGGAAATGCAGTCTGATTAGCACTATGCATATCATGATTTCCTGAGCACAAATGTACCCACTGACTGCTTTATTGTGTTCACTAAAAGCCATTGGCATTTTAAAAGCCTTCTACAAGTATATGAATCACTAGTGAACTGTGAAGTTAATAATTTTTGTGTTTGGGGGGTTTAATTGGTTGGGGTATTAGGTGGGCTAGGAACCATAAGATCGGGACCCACAATCAGAAAATTTGTATTCCACATGTTTTCTGGTTGAGATTAGATTTAGGTAAAAGGAGAGGTAGAAAGAGAAATTTCTAAAGCTTTTAATTTGATCTGAAACCTTTGTAAAAGGCACAAATCTCAGGCCTCCCCATGCCTTGGAAATCTCTCTGCAGCTTCCTAAGCACACCTGTCACTTTAGGTGTCTATATTCCTGGGGATTTCATTATATTCTATTATTTTCTGTTATATTATACTATATAACATTTTGCTATTTCAATTACTTAAAGGAATACTACAGAACGTTCACCATCCTTCCTTTTTCTTTTTTGTCAGGGTAAACACATATGATTGTGGAGAAAAAATTTCCAACTGGCTGTCAAAGTTTTTTGGCCGTCCCTATCATTTGATCAGACAAAGTTCAGACTTTCAAAGAAATGCGAAGGAGAAACATGGCAAAGGTATTACATTTGGATTGCTTCTTAGGGGACAGGAACTTGGACTCAGCAGACACGAACATCAGTCCACAAAATGGGTCTACAGGGTAATCTGCTCGTGAAGTGGGGGTGGTAGGCCTTGGGCAGACAGGTGCCGAGGTGACCCCACAGGTCAGCAGGGCCATGCGTGGTCTTCAGACTGACCCTGAGGGGACAGGCGGGCTTGCAGGCTCCGCTCAAGCTCTCTGCCTCAGTCCTGCATGTTTAGAAAAATGGGTTAGTTTTTTTTTTTTTTTTAAATAAAAACATTGGTAGCTTGCTACATCCTAAGAAAATCAGGATTTCTGTCCTGACACCAAGTGATTGTGAGACCTTGGCAAATCCTTGAACCTCATGGTGTTGAAATTCTGCAGACCTCAGTTACTTAGGTTTAAGGGTTTCGACAGTTTTTCCTGCCGTAAGCTGTTGTGAGCATAAAACGAGACTTTAGAGAAGAAAGTACTTTGAGGTCACAGAAAGTACTTAGAGGTCAAAGAAAGTACTTTGAGGTATGCGAAGAGTGAGCTTTCAGGTGTCTGTTCCAATGTCGCCTTCTCAGGGGACCCTTGCCTGACTGCCCTCCTATGAACTAGAGCCCCCTCTTGAACCTCCCAGCTCATTCCCTGTTTTATTTTTCTCTGTGGCTCCTTTTTTTTTTTTTTTTTTTTTTTAATCTTTTGGTCATGCCACAGACCATGTGGGATCTTAGTTCCCTCACCAGAGAGTGAGCCTTCACCCCTTGCACTGGCAGCGTGAAGTCTGAATCACTGGATCACCAGCGAGGTCCCTCTGCGGCACATTTCACGTCCTATAAGGCAAACATTTTACTCAGTTATCCTGTTTATGTTCTGCCTTCTTTCTGCTAGATCATAAACTTGGCGAGGGAAGGGTTTTTCTCTGCTTTGTCCAGTGCTTTGTTCTCAGTGTTTAGAACAGACCTGATACATAGTAGTTGCTCAGTAAATACTAGATGACTAAATCAGTGGACTGGATGGTTGCTACATTCCTGATTTGGGCAGGAACGACCTGGCTTAGTCACTAGCTCTCAGGGAGACTGGCTTGTAAGTCTACACCTAGAATGTCTTCAGGGAAAGTCTTCAGGAAAGAGGTGAGTTTGGAACTATGTTTTAACAGGAGAGTAGGACTATTCCAGGCAGAGAGAGGCAAGAAGATTGCTGAAGATTATTGGCAGGGCTTGGCATTTCATGGGCTCAGGGAAGGGTTTAGGAGGGTGGGATGTGGATAGGGAGACGATTGGGTAGAGCTGGGGAGATGATTGGGTAGAGCTGGGGAGATGAGATGACCATGCTGCTGAGTCAGAAGCACTATCTTGTGGGTGGGAGATTCATTGAAGAATTCTATGCTGGGGAGTTTCATGATGCTGCTTGTATCAGAAAGATACCTGGTGAGGTGTGGAGGCTGCAATGAAGAGAGAGAAGAAGGAAGCAAAGAGGTCAGGCAGGCTCTGACTGTCCCGATGGGAGATGGAACCTAGGCAGGTGAAGGGGGCAGCAGAGTGAATCTATTGCTTGCTCGATACAAGATCAGGGAGTGTCAGCTTGTGAACATTATACTACAAAGATGCCATTTATGGTGGTGTGGTCTCTGATGGTCTGGGTCTAGGTCTTTAAACACTTAAATTTTTTTAAACTACATACCTCTTTACACTGTCACCTAAATTTTTTAAAAGTAGTTTAAGCAGTTGCAAAGGATGTGATTTCCAGCATATTGCATATATACAGGCTTACCTTGGAAATATTGTGGGTTCAATTTCAGACCACCACAAAAGCAAGTCACACATTTTTTTGGTTTTCCAGTGCATATAAAAGTTATGTTTATACTCTACCATAATCTATTAAGTATGTAATAGGATTAAGTCTAAAAATCAGGGTACATACCTTAATTAAAAATACTTTAGCCTTCAGCAAGTCATAGTAATATCAAAGATCACATAACCTAGGAACATAGATCATATAACATTGTAACATCACAGATCACCATAACTAATATAATAATGAGAAAGATTGAAACATTGCAAGAACTACCAAATGCGACACAGAAACATGAAGTGAGCAAATGCTGTTGGTGCTGTTGGGAAAACGGTGCAGTAGACTTGCTTGATGCAGGGTTGTACAAACCTTCAATTTATAAAAAGTACAATACCTGCGAGGTACCTGTGAGGTTCATTTAAGGTGGAATTCAGTAAAATGAAGTTTGTGTGTGCTGTGAGCTAAGTTGCTTCAGTCTTGTCCTACTCTTTGCAACCCCATAGACTGTAGGCTGCCAGGTTCCTCTGTCCGTGGGATTCTCCAGGCGAGAATATTGGAGTGGGTTGCCATGTCCTCCTCCAGAGGATCTTCCAGACCCAGGAATCGAACCTATGTCTCTTAAGTCTGCTGCATTGGCAGGCGGGTTCTTTACCGGGAAGCACAAAATAAAGTATACGTGTAGTCACTAACATGAAAACTCATATTTTGCCCTTTTAAATATAAGCCAGTGGAATCTCATTATCATAATAATTTGATTCTTATGAGTATTCATTAAAAAACATGAACAAACTTTTTTTTTTTTGTTTATTTTTTTGGCCCCACCTCAAGGCATGCAGAATCTTAGTTCCACAGCTAGGGAGCTAACCCATACCCCCAGCAGTGGAAGTGTGGATTCTTAACCACTGGATCAGCAGGGAAATCCTGAAAAAATATTTTTAATGTATAGAAATTGTCTTTCTTTCCTTTTCCTTTTTCAACTTGGATTGTCATTCCACTTCCTTGATAGAATTTTATCTTAGTGTTATATATTTTATGCTTGAGAAATCTTTCCTTGATCACCCTATCATATTTACCTTAAACTAAAATTATATATGAATTGAAATGTATAAAATTTTAAAAAGTTTTCTGTGATCATAGTGTCTCACTGTTAGGACATTTTTTTCTGGGTTGAGTTCTTATCATGATTTTTAATAATTTTTTTAAATCAACACAGTTGATCAAAGCAATAAAAACTATATTATAAAATTTGAAAAATAGCTATTAAACATAAAGAAAAAATCGTGGAAAATGAATCTCTCAATGAGACGACTGGCTGCCCATGATTAATTCCCGTGTCCATGAACAGCTATCATCTATGATCAGAATAGCTGGTGCTGGGTGTTGGTTCTCTTCTGAAGAATCTTATTTAAGTCAATAAAGACTTGGGGATGACGGAGTTTGGTTAGCGGGCTGTCACTCAAACCTTTCTTCTGAGGCACAGGGATCTAACATAAGATGACTTTAATCATCTGCCACTTGACAGCTTAATTAGTTCCGGCAGTTTTGTGGTTAGCAAAGAATTGGAAGTCATCTGACCTACAGGAGAATCATTCACCCATACTTGAGAGACTTTTATTCACAGACTCCAGGGCTGTGAATGCGGCTTTTGTTTTCCACCCAGGAGATTTTTAGTCCCAGGGCCAAAATGCCATAGGAAAGGTGCGGTCTTTCCCAGTGAAGGGTGAGAAGGGCCTTTTGTGGGCACCTCGCTGCTCTGATGAGGTGTTCTCGCAAAGAAGCCATGGAGGTAGAGAACCTGTAAGCGATTCTCTTGGCACTGTCCATTCTTAGGGACTCTGGCGTCCACAGGCCTGAATCTGCAGCAGCTCTCTAGGTTTTGGTCCAGGCAGCCCTTTCATATCAGCATCTATAATGACGGCTCTGGCCTGCCTAACAAGTGGCTGATCAAAGCTGGGTGACAGGTTGAGGCAGTTCTGCATGCCTTTGGTATTTTCTTCCACTCCTTTAAAAAAAAAAAAACATTTCTGTAGTTTTAAAACTTGTCTTATTTACATATATCTAAGGTCAATATTGGGCTCCCCTAGTGGCTCAGTGGTAAAGAATCCACCTGCCAATGCAGTGGACATGGGTTTGATCCCTGGTCCAGGAAGGTCCCCTGGAGAATGAGATGGCAACCCACTCCAGTATTCTTTCCTGGACAATCCCAGGGACAGAGGAGCCTGTCAGGCTATAATAGTCCTTGGGGTCACAAAGAGTTGGATGCAACTTAGTGACTGAACAACAACAAAGTCAATATTACAAACTTTGCCAAGGGCAAAACCCAGCTTTTCCTTAACTAGATTCCCTGACTAGATACAGATCTTCCTGGGCCCAGGACCCTCATCAACGTCCTTCTTCTTTCTTGGGGGAGAGCCCCCCTACTTCCCCACAGCTCCATCTCTTCTCAAAATGTTACCTTCAAGTCTCTTTTGCTGGAACAATTTAACATCAGCATTTTATTATTTTTTCTAGATTAGTAACGGAATCTTCTAGGAGCTAATTTTCTTCCTGTTTGAATTATGCTTAGAACATTTCTATTATTCCCACAGGCACCAATTTTTCCCTTGTAGAAATAATCTGTATTATTTAAAAATGCAAGCCAATAGAAGCACAATTCATTTGCATTCCAAGAAAGCAACTCTTCTTTTAAAATTTATTTAATTAAAATTTTTGAATTTAGTATTATTGACATACAACATTATATTAGTTGCAGGTGTATGCCATAATAATTTGATATTTGTATGTATTGCAAAGTGATCATCACAAGTATAGGTAACATCAGTCACCATAAATAGTTACATTTTTTTTTTCTTTTGATGACAACTTTTAAGATTTACTCTCCTAGCAGCTTTCAAATAGGCAATGCAGTTTTATTAACTATAGTTGCCACAGTATACATTACCCTCCCCAAGACATATATTTTGTGCTTGGATGTTTGTACCTTTTGATCCCCTTCACCCATATCGCCCATCCCACCCCCTGCCTTTGGCAACCACCAGTCTGCTCTATGAGCTTGTTTTGTTGTGTTTTGTTTGCTCATTTTTTGGTGGGGTTTTTTGTTTGTTTTAGATTCCACCTATAAGTGAGATCATACAGAACTTATCTTTCTCTGTCTGACTTATTTCATTTAGCATAATGCCCTCAAGCTCTTTCCATGTTATTGCAAATGGCAAGATTTCTTTTTTCATGGCTGAATAATGCCCCATTGTGCACATATGCCACAGTTTCCTCATCTGTTTACCCATCCATGGACACTTAGCTTGTTTCTCTGTCCAGCAGCCCTTCTTTTAAATACTCCATCCTTTTTTAGATCAGTCTGCTCATACGACAGCCACCCTTTCTCTGGTGAATGAGGCACAGTATCTGCTGATAAACAGATCCAGTATTTTGGAACTTCAGCAGCAATTAAGCACAAGGTAAGATTCCTTTTCTATTTGCTATTTACCTTGGGAAAGAATGCCTGCAATGCAGGAGACCTAGATTCGATCCCTGGGTTGGGAAGATCCCCTGGAGAAGGGAATGGCTCTACCCACTCCAATATTCTTTCCTGGAGAATTCCATGTACAGAGAAGCCTGGCAGGCTACAGTCCATAAGTTGACAAAGAGTTGGACGTGACTGAGTGACTAACACTTTGGGAATAGCAAACAGGTGTAACCACTTGCTCCTGGGAGTGAGCCAGTCACCTGCCTGGGGGGAAAAATTCTGAGAATCTTGAGTCCAGACCCTTCACTGAGAAACCAAGGTCCAGAGAAGTCACGAAACAGTTTACCTTAATCTTTTGGAGGGTTCTCCTTTATCTTCCAGTGTCCTTCTTGATGCCCTCAAGATGCTTAGTGGAGAATGCCAGCTCTCACTATCTAATCATTTCAGTTTTTAACATTTGCTTTAATGGAATTGTCAGCCATTGGATACAGTTGTTTTGCCCACCCTCCCACTGTTCCTGGCCCCTAGGAGCCTTGCCCTCCTTCCACAGTTATTTTGAGTGAAAATAGCAGTCATGCTTTTCAAGTTATAACTGCAGATGTCATCTGTATCATCAGACAGAACCAGTGCCCTTGCCTGCTCAGTCCCACCCAGAGACCTCCCAAGGACTCTGGAAAGGTAAGCTCCAGAAAGGGGCTTGGGTGCTTCAGGCCCCCTCATTGGTTTTTAGAGGAAATTGAAATCCAGAGGTAATCAGACCACTGGGACAAAAAAAGCTATTATGTAAGAGACAGGTGGCTCATTTGTCCACACCTGTCTGTGTCCTGAGCCAGGCTCCTGTGACTATCATGTGCCGTGTGGTCCCCAGCACCTGTGTGCACACACATGAACATGTACACATGTAGCTTAATAAGAACAACAAAGATGGACTTTTGTAGTAATTCTTGTTTATGTGTGTGCTCAGTCACTCAGTCGTGTCTGACTCTTTGCAACCCCTATGGACTGTAGCCCACCAGGCTCCTATGTCTGTGGAATTTTTCAGGCAAGAATACTGGAGTGGGTTGCTATTTCCTACTCCAGGGGATCTTCTTGACCCAGGGATCAAACCTGCGTCTCTTGTGTCTCCTGCATTGGCAGGTGGATTCTTTACCACTGTGTCACGTGGGCTTCCCAATTCCTATTTATCATCATCGGCAAAAACAGACAATGGTATTCCCTTGCTGAGGTCCATCCTGCCCTGTTTGGGGGCAGAAACGTGATGCATGGTCCTTGGGTGTTCACTGAGTTTTCCCAGCACTGAGTGACCCTCTTTCTTAGGTGCCCGGAGCCCTGGAGAGATCAGGTTTGTGGTTTTTTGGAATTCTTGGTGTGGAAGAAGAGGTGGCTTGATGCACCTCTGGTTCCTATCAGCTGGTTTAGTGAAAAGCTGACAAGTGGTGGGGGTAGGAAGGACAGGTGATCAAAGATAAGAGAAACAGCCTGTGGTTAGTACGTGGTGAGCATCCCTGGTTCTGTTTTTTAATTTGATGGATGCTCTTATATACATACTGATGCTGATAGCTTTTAGACGTAAAACTTTCCCTTTCATAAAGCACAGGGGAGGGCTTATCACCTGGAGGGTAAATCCAGAATCAAAGGATGTCAGGATTGGGACTTGCTAACCCTCTTCTTTCCCACAGGGACCCTGCGGTTGTCACTGGTCCTGGGAATTGCACATAGTGCAAAGCTGGACTTGGTTATTCTGGTCCCTGGCTGCTTCTGGCTATCCACCATTTGGAGGGGATTGGGATACAGACATGGACCCCTTTCTCTCCCCCAGAGCCTTTCAGTTCTGTCTCCAGGGCAGGCTCCAGTATGCTCAAAGATTTCCCCCGAAACTTAAAAGTTTTTTTATATATGTGCAATGAAGGGCAAAAATCATAAGTACATAGTTCAGTGAATGTTTACAGATGTCTATATACCCATGGAGCCACCGCCTCGATCAAGCAGTGAACATTTCTAGGGCCCCAGACCCCTTCCTCATGCCCCCTCTCTGTCAACCCCATGGAACATCACTAGTATGGCTTTTTTCATTCTAGAACAGGGGTCCCCAACCTCCAGAGTCTAATGCCTGATGATCTGAGGTGGAGCGGATTTAATAATAATAGAAATAAAGCGCACATTAAATGTAATGCCCTTGAATCATCCCGAACCCCCCACCAACCCTCATCCAGGAAAAAATTGTCTTCCATGCAGCCAGTCCCTGGTGCCAAAAAGGTTGAACTCAACTTAATGGGATTATACTGTGTGCTTGTCTGCTGAAGTTTTCAGATGCTTTTTCAGTGCTTTTTTACCTTAGGGAATGGGATGCATGGAGGTACAGGGAGCCTTATCATGGTACCTCTGGAGAAGGGAAAGGCTACCCACTCCAGTATTCTGGCCTGGAGAATTCCATGGACTGTGTAGTCCATGGGGTCGCAAAGAGTCGGACATGACTGAGTGACCTTCATTCATTCATTCATAGTAGTAAACAAAAATTTTAAACAGGAAAATTACATAAATAACATGATGCTGCTGCTGCTAAGTCGCTTCAGTCATGTCCGACTCTGTGCGACCCCATAGATGGCAGCCCACCAGGCTCCCCTGTCTCTGGGATTCTCCAGGCAAGAACACTGGAGTGGGTTGCCATTTCCTTCTCCAATGCATGAAAGTGGAAAGTGAAAGTGAAGTCGCTCAGTCATGTCCGACTCTTAGCGACCCCATGGACTATAGCCTACCAGGCTCCTCCATCCATCGGATTTTCCAGGCAAGAGTACTGGAATGGGGTGCCATTGCCTTCTCTGATAAATAACATACACCTAGTTAAAACTGAAAACAGGATAGAAGTTAGGAAATAAAGTTTTTTAATTGAGGTGCAGTTGACAGGCAACATTATATTGGTTTCAGGTGTACCACACGATCCCATATTTGTATATACTGAGAAATGGTCACAATAATTCTAGTTAACATCTGTCACCACACATAGCTGCAAAAAATGTTTCTTGTGATGAGTACTTTTAAATTTTATTCTCTTAGCACCTTTTAAATATGCAATACAGTATTTTTTTAGACAATGCAGTATTATTTACTATAGTTGCCATACTGTACATTACACCCCCATGACTTGTTTATAACTGAAAGTTTGTACCTTTCGACCCCCTTCACCCAATCTGCCCACCTCTCACCTCTGGTAACCAGCAACCTGTTCTCCGTAGAAAATACATATTAAAACCTCCCATGTATATACTCTATACAGCTTTATGATGGTTTAATATCCAAAAATATCCAAAAAGAGTGTGAGCTCTTGGTACTTTTTAGGTCCTTGGTAGTTAAGCCTGTTGACATTCCTTAAATGCCCTGTCCTGACTCAGCCTTGTAGAACTGGTATTTTCTCACAAGTTTATCCACTTGACCCCTCCCTGTTCACTGGGTTTTCCAAAGTTCTTCATCGCGTCAGCAAGCACTGACTCACTCATTGCACTGCCTCTTGTGAGCTTCTTCTCTGCAGGTGGGACCATATTCTAGGGGAGATCCTGGAGGTCTGACAACAGCGGTGTGTCTTTTAGCCTTGCACTCATGATAAAAGCTTGTTCTGATCATCTAAGCCTCAGGCCACAGTACAGCTGCTGAACTCAGGCATTGAATGGCAGGAATGTTGACTTCCTACAATAGTGCAGTTATCCATGCCTCCCCGCCTTTTCTCTTTCTGGTGTGTCTTAAAAAGCTGTGAGAACGGCAAAGAAGAATTATTCCCAATGAACAACCTCATCTCACGGTTCCGTGCCAATATTATTACCAACGGAACAAGGGCTTTTGAAGAAGAGAAATGGGATGAAATTTCAATTGGTTCCTTGCGTTTCCAGGTAAGTTCCTAGAAGTCCTATTATCTTTCCTTAAGGGTTGTCAGTGGGGATTGACCTCAACCCTTGGCTGGGATAGTAGCCCATAGAAGGGAATCCCACCCTTGGGGTTGACTCTTACCCACAAAACCTCAGCAGGAGGGTATGTGACATCTGCATCCTGGGTCACCCTTTGGAATGATCCATCCATCCTTCCTTCAAGGGGGGTGGCCGTTTCACATGAAGAAGAGAGAATGTACAGGTGATGGAGGTACAGAGCTCGTCGCTATATCTAGACTAGCTATTTCTTGGAATGCTTGTGTCTGTGAGAACTTCCTCCTCTTGAAACTTGCTGTCTGGAGCTCCCGGAGGACGTCCAGATGCTTCATGGTCCTTCAGCATCCGGGGCGGCTGTACTTCTCCTCGCGTTCTTCCTTCTGGCCTCACTGGAAGCTGGGGAGGAGCTTGCAGTCAAAGGATTAGGCACTAAATTGTCCTGCCTCCTCAGGCTTTGGGGTCCCCAAACCTCAAGTCTTTAGCTGACATCTACATTCCTCATGAGAGTGGATAAGGCCCCCAAGCCCCGAGCCCCGTGGCCGCTCCCATCTCCCTGAGGTCGGCACCCCCTCCTCCTCTGCCTGTCCTGCAGACCTTCTCTTCATCCCCTCAGCAAGCCAAGATTCCTGCCTCAGCACCTTTGCCCTTGCTGTCCCCTCTGCCTGGTGCACTCCTGCAGCTCCTTCAGGTCTAGCTCAGATGTTACCTCCTTGGGAAGGCTGTTCCTGACCCACCACGGGGTTACGCTCCGCACAGTGTCCACTTATTTCCTCAGAGTGTAGGAGAGTGGGACCAAGTCTATTTATTCCCCACCGTCCACCTAGGGCCTAGAACAGTCCTGACCCAGAGTCAGTGTGCCACGGTTGCTGACAAAACGAATGGCCGGGACAGCTAAGGAAGAGCTGGGGGCAGAAGGATGGGTCCTCTGCACAGAGCAGCTTTAACTTCCAGGAAAGCAGCAAGCAGTAATTTAATCTCTAATGGCAGGTTTCAGAGTTCTTCAGGTGGTGTGTGTGCTGTGCGTGCTCAGTTGCTCAGTCGTGTCTGAGTCTTTGCAACCCTGGGGACTCTAGCCCGCCAGGCTCCTCTGTCCATGGGATTCTCCAGGCAAGAATACTGGGGTGGGTTGCCATGCCCTCCTCTAAGGGATCTTCCCAACCCAGGGATGGAACCCACATCTCTTATGTCTCCCGCACTGGCAGGTGGGTGCTTTGCCACTAGTCACCTGGGAAGCCCTGCAGGTGAGGGTAGCGATAAACTGCGTGACACACACACACACAGACACACGCACACGAATGCCCCAAAGAGCTTTGCTATCCATTTACCTCTCCAAACTTCCTCTTATGCTGGAAGCTGCTCCCCCTTGAAAAAGCCATCTCTTTTCTCTCCCGCAGACCTCTTTCTGCACCAGCCTTCCTGCCGTTCCCCTCATCTCTCCAGTCCTGCCTTCCTCTTCATTTTCTATTGCTGTGCCCTTGCCATGCTGTAAAAGCACCTGCTCTGACATATCCTGCCTTGGCCAAAGTAAACGCTCAATATATGATAGATGGAGAAAGAGGGAGAAAGAAAGGAAGAAAAGAAGGAAAAGGAAAGAGAAGGAACTACAACTAGACCAGGATCACTGTCAGAAACTTACTTTGTAACAGGTAAGTTGTAAGATTCGTGGGGACATGAGTATAAGAAAGACTTTAAAAAGCCTCTCTCAGATGCTTTGCTTTCTTTAGGTCATGATACTTAATAAACATCAATTAGTGAAAGTCAAAATATACATGCCCTTTGACCCAATAAATTTACTTGTGGAAGTATATCCCACAAAAAAATACTCTTACAAATAGGTGCAGATATACCACAAAATTACTTATTGCAATACATTATAAATATACAAATTGGAGAATATCCTAAATACCCATAAGAGGGAGGTTGAATAAATTAGGTTACATCCATACAATGTTGTCCTATGCAGGTGTTAAAAAATATAAGCTGTAGTTAATACTGTGTCTTTCAAAAAGTAAATGCTAAATGAGGAACCTGGGATTAATGGATACACACTGACATATATAAAATAGATAACCAACCAGGACCTACTGGGTAGCACAGGGAACTATACTCAGAATCTTATTAACTGTAATGGGTTATTTTTTTTTCAGATGACTTCGCTGTATACCCGAAACATCATAAATCAACTATACTTCAATTATAACAAATTTTTTAAGTAAATGCTTAAGAGATGTTTGTTGGTGGTAATACTCAGTGCTGAAGCAGTTACAATGCAAAAAGATCCAGCACATCTCTTTTGGAAAGCAGTTTCTCACTGGGTATCATCAAGTCATAAGAGCTTTATACGTATTGACTTTATGACCTCATTTTGAGAGATTTAGCCTAAAAGATTCAAACATGAGAGAGTTATGTGAATTAAGACCTTTATGGCAATATTATTGATCAAGCAAAGCATGAAAAACCATGCACTTGGCTTCAAAGGAGAAGAGCTGAGTGCATCCACCCACAGGAATGCCAGGCCTTGGTGCAAACTGCAGTGTGTTCCACAGGGGCACCTGTGGCTGCGTGAGCTACTTGCCCAAGTCTCAAGTGACCTGTGGCCATCACAGCAGCACAGGGTGTGTGGCTGGCCATCTCCTCCCAGTATGTCCTGCAATCAGTGCTTTGTTCCCTGGAGGAAGCCCCACACCCCCTGATAACCACCTGCGAGTCACAACCACGCTTTTCTTTTTCTACAAAACCCTGCTGCAGGGGTCTGTCAGCTGGCAAACACATGTGGGTGATTCCCTAGTGGCATTGGGAAGAGGCGGCACTCTTGGCTCCTTGCAGTTGGAGCGTTTCTCTCTGAGTCTGAAATTGGCTGTTTCCAACCATTCCTCTTGGACCCAGATTCCTCCCTACAGAGTGGGACAGTTGGGTCAGTTTCATGACAACGCTGTCTTTTCCCTTCTCACCGCCCAGGTTTTGGGACCTTGTCACAGATGTCAGATGATTTGCATCGATCAGCAAACTGGACAACGAAACCAAGATGTTTTCCAAAAGCTTTCTGAGAGGCGAGAGAGAAAGGTAAGCATGGTTGCTAAATACGACACCCCATCTTAAGATCCTGATGCGTTGTCTGCACTGGAACTAATCCTTAATAATGCTGAGTAATTTCTACAAGTGGGAGAACATTCTAAGGCTGATGGGCTACCATCAAGGTTCAGACTTTGTCTGTGACATGATCTTATATTTCTTTTCCATTCATTTCCTCACTTTTTAAAAACATTGGTTTTTATTTTTATTTTTTTTAAAAAACATTGTTTTTTTAATTGAAGGATAATTGGTTTATAATGTAATAATGTTGCTTTATAATGTTGGTCTCTGCCATACAACAGCATGAATCAGTCGTAAGTATACATATGTTCCCTCCCTCAGGAATCCCCCTCCCACCCTCCACCCCTCCCACCCCTCTAGGTCTCACTTTTCTTAAATTACATACATTTTTGATGCTTTCAAATCTTAATTGAAGAGATAAGGAGTATAGGTAAGAAATACTTAAAAAAAAAAAAAAGAAAAGAAGGGGACTTCCCTGGTGGTCCTGGTTAAGACTCTGCACTTCCATTGCAGAGGGCACTGGTTCGATTCCTGGTCATGGTATTAAGATCCTGCATGCCATGTGGTGTGGCCAAGGCGGTGGTGGGGGGGGGAGCAGGAAAGAAATAGTAAGTAAAGTAATTCTGTCATCTTATTTTCTTTGCCACAGAAATCTCATGAAGAAAAAACATGCCTTAGAGTGAACAGGATAGCTGCACAGAAAGATTCGATAAATTTCACTATAATAAGTTTGCAAGTCATATTCTTGAGGCTAAAATGACTAAGTGTTATTGTTGTGGAATTCAGATGATAAAAGCTGACTTTCTAGCAGATTATTCATTAGGAAGACTCATTTAGTTCCGGGCTCGCACTTTATGTCAGGACTTTCTGTTTGCAAAGTATTCCAGGAAGCCAAGTAAGCAGTCAGGCTGCATGGAACAATTCGTGAAAATTAACAGAAATAAAGCAAGTGTTTCATCTCTTTCCAGTAACAGCCTGGCAAGTTAAGTGATGGTAAAATGTCTGCATTGTGTCTTGTGTTTCTCCAAAGCCAGAGTTTTTGTTTCGCAGTCATTGATCGACAAAACTTTCCTTTCAGATGTGGACAGGTGTGGTCTGCAGAGCTGTGCACTTGAGTGTTATACCGGTGTGTCTCTCTGCACAGGTGCAGCCGGCCATGTCAACTGGGGGCAGGGGACCTTGAGTCTGCCTCACACAGGTTGTTAGGAGAGGGGATGGGTGGGCACGAATGCTATTAAACATGGAAATGGTATTTCTTAGCGTCACGATAATTCTTGTGCGCAAGTCTTTTATTGTCTCAAATTTTGGATTAAATTTAGATTTATAGAAAAATTGCAAAGAAAGTACAGAGAACTCCCATGTACTCCTCACCTACATGTATACAAATACTAAGGAATTGATTTGGTTCCAGTCCCTAGCCTGGGGACTGGACCACGGTGGTGGCCAACTGCTATAATCCCAACAGACCTGGGAGCAAGTCTCATATTCCAAAGGGTTGCTCTTGGCTGACTCACACTGATGGCAAACCTTGAGTAAATTCACACGACTCTTCATTTTGGATCTTCTGTCTTTATTCTGGAGAATTTGGAGAACTTAGTGCATATCACATGTTCTTATAGAAAATGCGGAGTTTTGCCCATATTTTCACAAAATGGCTTTTGCATCAGGGAACAGAGCAGAAATCAGCCTGACAGAGGGTCAGAAGCCCAGAGCAGGACAAAGCCCTCCCGTGGGAAACTCAGGGGATACAGGCAGGAAGAAAGAATAAAAGGTCCAGCAATAAAAAGGTGTGGAGGACTATCAGGAAAAAACTCTTTGGAATGAGGATCTGTGGTGTCATGCATGGGGTATTAGGATTCTCCCTGTTTTTTTTTTTTTTTTGGCCATGCTGGGTCTTTGTTGCTGCACGTGGGGGCTACTCCCTAGTGTGGCGCACAGGCTTCTCCTTGCAGTGCTTCCCTTGTTGCAGAGTGTGGGCTCAGTAGTTGTGGCACATGGGCTTAGTTGCCCGGCAGTACCTGGAAGCCTCCTGGACCGGGGGTGGAACCCGTGTCCCCTGCGTTGGCAGGTGGATTCTTTACCACTGGACCACCAGGGAAGTCCAGGATTCTCCCTGTTTCTCACTATTTCTACTACATGACGGATAGGACACATCAAGTCTCAGGACCTGTCTTTAAAGACCCAACTTAATTTTAGTGGAATGTTATTGTTCGCAAAATTATTTTAACTGCTGAAATAACCTGTCTTCTTGTTGTTGCTGTTTTGTTCACAGGTGAACTTTGGAGTGTACCTGATGCATACGTCTTTGGATTTATCTTCTCCATGTTACCTCTCCGTAGGATCTCAGGTGCTCCCTCTGCTGAAAGAAAACATGGAACACCATGATATACTGGCTACGGAGAAATGTCAGGATGCTAGCTCCTGAATTTTTTTCAGTATCTATTAAAATTTCTCTTTTACCCTCTTCATTCATTTTTTTCCTTCCAGTTTTGTGGAGATATCATTGACATGCAGCACTATGTAAGTTTAAGATGTACAGCACAATGATTTGACTTACATACACCATGAAATGATTACCACGTAAGTTCAGCGTGTGTGTGTTTAGTTACTCAGTCGTATCCGATGCTTTGCGACCCCAGGGACCATAGCCTGCCAGGCTCCTCCGTCCATGGATTCTCCAGGCAAGAATACTGGAGTGGGTTGCCATTTCCTTCTCCAGGGGATCTTCCCAACCTAGAGATTCGAACCTGGGTCTCTTGCACGTTGGCAGGCCGATTCTTTACCATTGCACCACCTAGGAAGCCCCAAGTCCAGTGAACCATCTTATATAGACATATTGGGCTGGCCAAAAGTTTTGTTCATTTTCTCCATAAGATGGTGCTAGTAGAGCTTAGTTGTCTAGCTTCATTTGAAACAATTTTATTAGATTAAAATATTGTGACTGCTGTCATATCAGCATGCATTTAAAAAAACATCAAAATTAGTGAATTGTATTGCTATTTTGATATTGAAGAAGAAAAGCAACATTCTTGGCATAATATGCTGTATTATTTCAAGAAAGGTAAAAACACAACTGAAATGCAGAAAAAGATGTGTGCAGTGTGCAGGGAAGGTGCTGTGACTGATGGAATGTGTGAAAAGCGGTTTGCAAAGTTCCGTGCTGGAGACTTCTCACTGGACAATATGCCACAGTCAGGTAGACCAGTTGACATTGATGGTGATCAACCTGAGACATTAACTGAGAACAAGCACCATTATACCACACGGAAGATAGCTGACGAACTCAAAATACCCAAACCAAGTGTTGAAAATCATTTGCACCATTTGTTACGTTAATTGCTTTGATATTTCAATTCTACGTAAGTTAGGCGAAACAAACCTTCCTGACAGTATTTCCACATGCAATTCTCTACTGAAATGTAAAGAAAAATGTTCTGTTTTGAAAACAAATTGTGACAGGCCATGAAAAGTAGATGCTATACCATAATGTGGACCAGAAGAGATCATGGGACAAGTGAAATGAACCACCACCAACCACACCAAAGTCCGGCCTTCTTCCAAAGAAGGTGATGATGTGTATGTGGTGGGGTTGGGAGTTTTCTGTCGTGAGCTCCTTCTGGAAAACCAAACAATTGATTCCAACAAGGACTGCTCCTAATTAGACCAACTGAAAGCAGCACTCAACGAATAGCATCTGGAATTAGTCAACAGAAAATGCGTAATCTTCCATCAGAATAATGCAAGACCTCAGGCTTCTTTGATGACCAGGCAAAAGCTGTTACAGCTTGGCTGGGAAGTTCTGATTCATATGATGTGTTCACCAGACATTGCCCCTTCAGATTTCCATTTAGTCTCTTAATGGAAAAAGTTTCCATTCCCTGGAAGACTGTAAAAGGCACCTGGAACAGTTCTTTGCTCAAAAAGATAGAAAGTTTTGGGAAGATGGAATTATGAAGTTGCCTGAAAAATGGCGCAAGGTGGTGGAACAAAACGGTGAATGCGTTGTTCAATAAAGTTAGTGGTAAAAATGAAAATGTGTCTTTTATTTTTACGTAAAACACCGAAGGAAGTTTTCAGCTAACCCAATAAAGTTAAAGAAATGGAAACCAATACAATTTTTCCTTGTGATGAGCACTCTTAGGATTTGCTCTTTTAACAACTTTCCTATATAATATAAAACAGTGTTAATTATATTAATCATGTTACCTTATATCCCTGGGACTTACTTATAACTGGAAATTTGTATCTTTTGACTGCTTTTATCCAATTTTCCCACCCACGTCCCACCTCTGGTAACCACAGATTTGATCTCTTTTTCTATGAGTTTATTTTGAAGTATAATTGACCTGCAACATTATGTTAGTCCCTGGTACACAGCATCAGTTCAGTTCAGTCACTCAGTCCTGTCTGACTCTTTGCGACCCCATGAATCGCAGCACGCCCGGCCTCCCTGTCCATCACCAACTCCCGGAGTTCACTCAGACTCACGTCCATCGAGTCAGTGATGCCATCCAGCCATCTCATCCTCTGTCGTCCCCTTCTCCTCCTGCCCCCAATCCCTCCCCGCATCAGAGACTTTTCCAATGAGTCAGCTCTTTGCATGAGGTGGCCAAAATACTGGAGTTTCAGCTTTAGCATTATTCCTTCCAAAGAAATCCCAGGGCTGATCTCCTTCAGAGTGGACTGGTTGGATCTCCTTGTAGTCCAAGGGACTCTCAAGAGTCTTCTCCAACACCACAGTTCAAAAGCATCAATTCTTCGGTGCTCAGCCTTCTTCACAGTCCAACTCTCACATCCATACATGACCACAGGAAAAACCATAGCCTTGACTAGACAGACCTTTGTTGACAAAGTAATGTCTTTGCTTTTCAATATGCTATCTAGGTTGGTCATAACTTTACTTCCAAGGAGTAAGCGTCTTTTAATTTCAAGGCTGCAGTCACCATCTGCAGTGATTTTGGAGCCCAAAAAAATAAAGTCTGACACTCTTTCCACTGTTTCCCCATCTATTTCCCATGAAGTGATGGGACCGAATGCCAGGATCTTTGTTTTCTGAATGTTGAGATTTAAGCCAACTTTTTCACTCTCCTCTTTCACTTTCATCAAGAGGCTTTTTAGTTCCTCTTCACTTTCTGCCATAAGGGTCGTGATTCAATATTTCTATTCTCTTCAAAATGATCATCAGGATAAGTCTAGTTATGATATGTCACTGTAGAACAGTATTCCAGAATTGACTATATTTCCCACACTGTTTCATACCCCTGACATTTATTTTGCAACAGAAAATTTGTGCTTCTTAATTTCCTTCACCAGATTTCTCTTTCTCTTGCCCCCCTCCCCTCTGGCAACTACCTGTTTTTTTCTTTGTATCCATAACTTTAGTTATGTGTGCTTACTTTTTTTTGTGTTTCGGATCCCACATGTAAGTGAATCCGTACAGTATTTGTGTATCTCTTCCCATTTACTTCACAATTAGCGTAATATCCTAGGTGCATCCATGTTGTCACAAATGGCAAGATTTCATTCTTTTTTAAAAAAATCTTTTTTGGAGTACAGTTGAATTACAATGTTGTGTTAGCTGGGGGTACAGCAAAGTGAGCCAGTTGTACATATATGTATATCTACTTTTTTAAGATTCTTTTCCCATGTAGGCCTTTACAGAGTTTTGAGTAGAGTTCCCTGTGCTTTATACAATAGGTTCTTATTAGCGACTTCACTTTGACTTTTCACTTTCATGCATTGGAGAAGGAACTGGCAACCCACTCCAGTGTTCTTGCCTGGAGAATCCCAGGGACGGCAAAGCCTGGCAGGCTGCCGTCTATCGGGTCACACAGAGTCGGGCACGACTGAAGCGACTTAGCAGCAGCAGCAGCAGTTATCTATTTTACATATAACAGTGTGTATGTGTCAGTTCCAATCTTCCAGTTTATCCTCCTCGACTTATCCCCTGGAAACCATGAGTTTGTTTTCTATGTCCATGACTCTACTTCTGTTTGGTAAATAAATTTATTTGTATTCATTTTTTAGATTCCATATATAAGCGATAGTATATGATACTTGTCTTTCTGTGTCTGACTTACTTCACTCAGTATGACAATCTCTAGGTCCATCCATGTTGCTGTAAATGGCATTATTTTGTTCTTTTTTAAGTCTGAATAATATTCTAAAGCATATATGCACCTCTTCTTTTTCTGTTTGTTTATTGATGGGCACTTAGGTTACTTCCATATCTTGGCTGTTGTAAATAATGCTACAATGAACACAGCGATGCATGTATCTTTTTGAATTAGTGATTTAATTTTCTGTGGATATAAACTCAAGATTAGAATTGCTGGGTCATCTATTTTTAATTTTTTGAGGAAGGTCTATATTGTTTTTCATAGTGGTTGCACCGGTTTACCTTCACACCGTTAAGTGAAGTGAAAGTTGCTCACTCGTGTCTGACTCTTTGTGACCCCGTGGACTATACAGTCCATGGAATTCTCCAGGCCAGAATACTGGAGTGGGTAACTGTTCCCTTCTCCAGGGGATCTTCCCAACCCAGGGATCGAACCCAGGTCTCCCACATTGCAGGTGGATTCTTTACCAGCTGAGCCACAATACCTTCCCACTAATAGTACAGAAACATTGCCTTTTCTCTGTACGCCCATCAGCACTTGTAATTTGTTGCCTCTTTGATACTAGTTATTCTGACAGATGATTCTGACATCTCATTGCAGTTTTGATTTTCATTTCCCTGATGATTAATGATGTCGAACATCTTTTCTTTCTTTTTCTCTTTTTTGGGGGGGCAGACATTTATTTCTCAGTTCTGGAAGTTGGGAGCCCAAGATCAAGGTGTCGATAAGGGGGACTGAGCATCTTTTCATGTGCCTATTGGCCATTTTTGTCTTCTTTGGAAAAATGTCTATTCAGGTCCTCTGTCCATTTTAAAATCCAGATTTCTTGTTTGTTTGTTATTTATGTTGAGTTGTATGATTCTCTGCGTACTTCGGATAGTACCCCCTTATTGGACATACCATTTGCAAATATCTTCTACCGTTCAGTGGATGGCTTTTTGTTTGTTGATAGTTTCCTTCACTGTGCGAAAGGATTTCAATTTGATGTAGTCCTGTTGTTTCTCTTTGCTTGTGCTTCCCTTGCCCCGAAGAGACATATACAAAAATATTGCTAAGAGTGATGTCCAACTGAGTGTCATCTCGTTTTTCTTCTAGAAGTTTTATGGTTTCCATCATACATTTAAGTCTTTCATCCGTTTTAAATCTCTCTTTGTGCATGGTGTGAAAGAATAGCTTATTCTGATTCTTTGGCATGTAACTGTCCAGTTTTTCCCAACACTGGTTATTGAAGAGGTTGTCCTCTCCTCATTGTATATCTTGCCTCCTCTGTCACAGATTGAAAGTGTGCTCAGTCGTGTCGGACTCTTTGCGACCCCATGGACTGTAGCCTGCCAGGCTCCTCTGTCCATGGGATTTCCCAGGCAAGAATACTGGAGTGGGTGGCCATGCCCTCCTCCAGGGCATCTTCTCGACCCAGGGATCGAACCTGCGTCTCTTAAGTCTCCTGCATTGGCAGGCAGATTCTTTACCATTAGCGCCATCTGGGAAGCCTGTGTTAGACATATAATCATTCTTAATTAGTTGGCATTTTTAGTGAATCTCACTGGGACTATTTAACCTCCTCCAATTGGAGGAGGTTACCGTGCTCTTTGGAGAAGGCAACAGCACCCCACTCCAGTACTCTTGTCTGGAAAATCCCATAGATGGAGGAGCCTGGAAGGCTGCAGTCCATGGGGTCCCAAAGAGTTGGACACGACTGAGCGACTTCACTTTCACTTTTCACTTTCATGCATTGGAGAAGGAAATGGCAACCCACTCCAGTGTTCTTGCCTGGAAAATCCCAGGGAGGGCGGAACCTGGTAGGCTGCCATCTATGGGGTTGCACAGAGTCGGACATGAAGTGACTTAGCAGCAGCAACCGTGCTCTTACTTGGCCTTTAGAAAGACACTTTAGGCCCTCTTCTTGTACTGGGGAAGATAGTCTGTGCCCAGTGATCTAGAGGAAATGAGAATGGGGCTCCCCACTAAGTGTACAGAGGAGGCAGGTTTTTGCTCAAGGCTGAGTGACTTGTGTCCACCCTCCTTAGGAGAGGTTTGACCAGGATGTGTTGCTTAAAGTCAAGGGCCAGAAAACCCCTTCCTCCTGCTTCCTGCCCCTGCCCACTGTCCCCCTCCCTGCCGCTTCCTGCCCCTGCCCACTGTCCCCCTCCCTGCCGCTTCCTGCCCCTGCCCACTGTCCCCCTCCCTGCCGCTCCCTGCCCCTGCCCACTGTCCCTCTCCCTGCCGCTCCCTGCCCCTGCCCACTGTCCCCCTCCCTGCTGCTTCCTGCCCCTGCCCACTGTCCCACTTCCCCCTGCTTCCTGCCCCTGCCCATTGTCCCCCTTCCCCCTGCTTCCTTCCCCTGCCCAGTGTCCCCCTTCCCCCAACTTCCTGCCCCTGCCCACTGTCCTTCTCCCTGCCGCTTCCTGCCCCTGCCCACTGTCCCTCTCCCTGCCGCTTCCTGCCCCTGCCCACTGTCCCCCTTCCCTCTGCTTCCTGCCCCTGCCCACTGTCCCCCTTCCCCCTGCTTCCTGCCCCTGCCCACTGTCCCCCTTCCCCCTGCTTCCTGCCCCTGCCCACTGTCCCCCTTCCCCACTGCTTCCAGCCCCTGCCCACTGTCCCCCTTCCCCCTGCTTCCTGCCCCTGCCCACTGTCCCCCTTCCCCCTGCTTCCTGCCCCTGCCCACTGTCCCCCTTCCCCCTGCTTCCTGCCCCTGCCCACTGTCCCCCTTCCCCCTGCTTCCTGCCCCTGCCCACTGTCCCCCTTCCCCCTGCTTCCTGCCCCTGCTCACTGTCCCCCTTCCCCCTGCTTCCTGCCCCTGCCCACTGTCCCCCTTCCCCCTGCTTCCTGACCCTGCTCACTGTCCCCCTTCCCCCTGCTTCCTGCCCCTGCCCACTGTCCCCCTTCCCCCTGCTTCCTGACCCTGCCCACTGTCCCCCTTCCCCCTGCTTCCTGACCCTGCTCACTGTCCCCCTTCCCCCTGCTCCCTGCCCCTGCCCACTGTCCCCTTCCCCCCTGCTTCCTGCCCCTGCCCACTGCCCCCTTCCCCCTGCTTCCTGCCCCTGCCCACTGTCCCCCTTCCCCACTGCTTCCAGCCCCTGCCCACTGTCCCTCTCCGTCCTACTTCCTGCCCCTGCCCACTGTCCCCCTTCCCCCTGCTTCCTGCCCCTGCCCACCGTTCCTCTCCCACTTTGAGTCACTGCAGTGAGGATCTCTCGCATGCCTGAAGACATACTCAGTGACTTGGTTGTATTATGTGAACAATTGTGCTCCTGACCACAAACCCATCAGACAGGGTTGGTTCATCTACCCAGAGCCTCCAAATGCTAGTGAAAAGAGGAACTTTGGAGGTTGAAGGATCCCATCTGTGCCACCTCTCATGACCACTCCTGTTGCCTCCATTTGAATATGTCCAGTGATGGGAAGCTCACTCCCTAAAGAAGTTACCCAAAACACTGAGTTGCTCAAAAGTTCTTTGCCGTATTGAGCTTGTTTCTGCCTCCTGTGATTTCCAGCCATGGGTCTTACCCTGTCATCAGGAGCTACCCAGAGTGAGTATGTGCCCTCCCTACCCACCCTGCCAAGTCCTTCTGAAGCATGGAGTCTAAGTGTGAACCCCAGGTTGCTGGCCAGGTCTCTGGTACCTTCCACCTATGTTGTTCATTGGTATGGTGATGAACACCAATGGTGATGGCCCATCACTTCTTCTCCTTAAACCCTTGCCCAGCCCTGCCTACAGCATATACCTAAAGCTGGTCTTACCTACGGCTCAATTATTTAACCTGTCAGTCTCAGGCTGCCCTGCGGGGTCTATTCAGAGCTCTTGAGAATGGGAGTCAGTTTGTGTCCTTACCTGATTTGTGGGGTTTTGTGTTGCTCCCAGCGTAACGTGGGCTTTGAAAGATGAGCAACGGCTCTGGTGAGGCTGTTGAGAGGCAGTCTTGTGCTCACCCTCTCATTTGGTGGCAGGATTAATGATAAGACGTGGTCTCTGACTCAGTAATTTCTGAAGCTAGTGAACAAAGAGGCAGATGAGGTTAGAGGGTTTTATTATTTTAAAGAACCTGTGAAAAATCCAGCCTCTTTGAAGACCCAGTGACGCTGCACCCTGTATGTGGCCCTGTCCTCATCCCCTAACCAATGGGAGAACAATGAACTGGCGTGATGGCCTCAATCAGGCCAGTTTCACGCACAAGGAGACTCCTCCCAGACAGCAGGCCAGCCATGCTTGCATCCATTAAATATGAGTGGAGCCCAGTAAGACAGCACGTTTTACAAGAATTTGGTCACATGTCATCGACATCTTCTCAGGACCAAGTGAAAGTGAAAGTGAAAGTGAAGTCGCCCAGTTGTGTCCAACTCTTTGCGACCCCATGGACTGTAGCCTACCAGTCTCCTCCAACCATGGGATTCTCCAGGCAAGAATCCTGAGGTGGGTTGCCATTTCCTTCTCCAGGGGATATTCCCAACCCAGGGATCGAACCCGGGTGTCCCGCATTGGAGGCAGATGCTTTAACCTCTGAGCCCACTCATGTCACTTTTTGCAGTCAATAATTTTGGGAATGATTTCAGATGTTTTAATGCACGATTGTTTTATAATTACTTATATTACTGACTGCACATCTGTCCATCTCCACCAGACTGTGAGCTCCACATGGATAGAGCCTGTGTTTGTCCGGCTCACCAGTGCATTTCCAGGGTTGGCAGGTAAGAGATGCTCAATAGAATCTGTTAACTGACTGGATTTATTAAAGCTGGTCCTGTTTTTATAATCAATCAGTTGATTTTTAAGTGTAAATTGTCTTTTGGGTCTAATTTCAATATTTATCTTATGTGGTTTTAGCTAGAAGTGTATTTTGTAGCTTCTGTGGCAATGGTTTCCTATTCAGACTTCTTGGGTATTTATGATTCTTGTTCTTTCTTTAATTGCCACCTCCTGAACTTCAGCCTTATGTGCCTCTAAAAGAATGTGAAAGTCAAAGGCAATGGCACATCCCTTGAATTAAATTCTAACACCACATCTCAGAAAGCCAAATTATGTTTTTCATATGTCCTCAGTATAGGCAACACATCAGTGTCTTTCTGGGTGTTCCCTTCATGGTTCTTACAGCTGGGAGAGAGGTTCTCTTCTACGTGCTTTAGACTGATTCCTTTGAAGAGGGGTGGTGGTTTAGTCATTGAGTCGTGTCCGACTCTTTGTGACCCCAAGGACTGTAGCCTGTCAGGCTCCTCTGTCCATAGGATTCTCCAGGCAAGAATACTGGAGTGGGTTGCCATTTCCTTCTCCAGGGGATCTTCCCGACCCAGGGATCGAACCTGTGTCTCCCACATTGCAAGTGGTCTCTTTACCGACTGAGCCACCAGAGAAGCTCTTGAAGAGGGAGGTGGTACTGAATTCTTCCCACTGAGATGCAACCTCTTCCCCTCCTCCACCTTATGGGATGGGGAAGGGCAACCAGTGAGTCTTTCCTCTTATTGGAAGATGTCCATTTATTTACTTTTCATTCAAAATGTGCTGAAGAGGTTCCATGGCTACAGAAATGAAAGAAACAAAATGTACATTCAAAGGTCTCACCATGGAGACAACCCCAAGAAGGGAAAGACAGACCAATACATCATCCAGTGTGATATGGAATGTTTCAAAAATATACTATACTCCGAAGCATGCATTTGTTGTTTGGGATTTACTTAAAGTGTCCAGGAGATGTTCTTTGGTGAGAAAATTCCAGAGGGGTCAAAGGTGCAGTTGAATATTGCTGAATATTCATCTCTGATGTTATAAGTTGACTTCTAGGCCAAGATGGTTAAGTCTGCATTCCAGGACACACAGGCAAAGAACTCATTTAGAACTTGGCCCTCCATACACATTCCATAGTCTTTTCTATGTGAAAACAGAGTAGAGTCTTTATAACAGTATTAGAAAGTGAAAGTGAAGTCGATCAGTCATGTCCAACTCTTTGCGACCCCATAGACTGTAGCCTACCAGGCTCCTCTGTCCATGGGATTTTCCAGGCAATAGTACTGGAGTGGGTTGCCATGCCCTTCTTCAGGGGATCTTCCTGACCCAGGGATTGAAACCAGGTCTCCTCTGGCTCCTGCATTGCGGCAGATTCTTTACCGCTGAGCCACCTGGGAAGCCCTTTAGGGTACATACATCCATAGAAAAAGAATAGAGAAACGGATAGGATGATAAGTTACACATTTTAGGGGTGGAGAACTAGAAACAGGGAGGGCACTTGGGGCTTTGGCTCTACTGGAAATGTTTTATTCCTTTGATGTTCTCTTTCTCTTGCTCAAAGAGCACGACATTGATCAAGGGAAGGTGCCCTGCCTGTTGAGGTACCATCTGTGTCCCTGAAACTAAGCCAAAGGCAGGCTCATGAAAGCAGGGGCTTGCATGTAGGCTAATAGATTTGCTATGTTGGTAGCAGGTGGTATTGTCTGAAACTTATGAGTAGAATTTTTAAGAAAGATTTTATTTGATTATGATAGGAACACTTGACATGGGATCTACCCTCTTAAAACTCTAAGCGTACATACATCATTGACTATCGGTACAATGTTGTACAGCAGGTTTCTATTCTTCCTGTTTAACTGTAACTCCCATTTCCTCCTCCTCCAGCCCCTGGCAATCACCATTCTATTCTTTAATTCTTTGAATTTGACTATTTTAGATACCTCGTATTGTTGCTGTTGTTCAGTTGCTAAGTCGTGTCAGACTCTTTGTGACCCCGTGGACTGCGGAACGCCAGGCTTCCCTGTCCTTCACCATCTCCCAGAGTTTGCTCAGATCCATGTCCATTGAGTCGGTGATGCTATCCAGCCATCTTGTCCTCTGTCGCCCCCTTCTCCTTTTGCCTTCAATCTTTCCCAGCATCGGGGTCTTTTCCAATGAGTTGGACATATTGTATAAGTAGAATCATACCTGTGACTGACGCATATTTAATTTAGCATAAATGTCCTCATCCATGTTGTCACTTGTTGCTGAAGCTCCTTTTTTAAAATTAAGGATGGATAGTGTTTCATTGACCCACTCCAGTGTTCTTGCCTGGAGAATCCCAGGGACGGGGGAGCCTGTTGAGCTGCTGTCTATGGGGTCGCACAGAGTCGGACACGACTGAAGCGACTTAGCAGCAGCAGCAGTGTTTCATTGCATGTATGTATCACATTTTCTTCATTCACTCATCTGTCTGTGGACATTTAGGTTGCTTCCACACTTTGACTACTGCACGTGGGAGAGCTACTATCTCTTTGAGGTACTGATTTCAGTTCTTTTGGGTAAATACCTAGACGTAGAATTGCTGGATCATATGGTAGTTCTAGTCTTACGTTTTTGAGGAATCTCCATGCTGTTTTCCATGGCAGCTACACCATTTTGCATTCCTACCAGCAAGTGTGCAAGGGTTCAGAGAACTTCCCTGGTGGCCCAAGGGCTAAAATTCCCAATGCGAGGGCCCCAGGGTTGATTCCCTGGTTAGGGAACTAGATCCCACGTGTTGCAACTAAGAGTTCCCATGCCACAGCTAAAGATCCACATGTCACAAGGGAGAGGGAAGATCCTGCAAGCCTCAACTAAGACCTGGAGCAGCCAAATAAATAAATAATAATTTTTTATAAAGTGTGCAAGGGTTCAAGTTTTCCCACATTCTCACCAACACTTGTGGTCTTTTGTCTTTTTTCATGATAGTGGGTGTGAGATATCTCATAGTGATTTTAATTCACACTTTCCTGATGTTAGTGACATTGAGCATTTCTTCATACACCTGCTGGCCATTTGCATGTCTTCTTTGGAGAAGTATTCAATCACTAAGCCAATTTTTAAAAAATGGATTATTAGTTTGTATGTATGTGTATAGATATTAAGTTGTGGGAGCTCTTTATGTATTTTGGAGATTAATCCATTATTAAATATATGGTTTGCAAATGTTTTCTCCTGTTTGGTAGATTGCCTTTCACTCTGTTGGTTGATTGCTTCCTTTGCTGTTTAGAAGTTTTTTAGTTCAATGTAGTTCCACTCATTTCCTTTTTTGATGTTTTTGCCTGTGGCTTTGATTTCATAACCATAAAGTCATTGCTGAGACCAATGTCATGAGGGTTTTCACTTATGCTTTCTTCTAGGAGTTTTATAGTTTCAGGTCTTATGTTTAAGTCCTTAATTCATTTTTGGTTGACCTTTGTGTATGGTGTAAAATCAGGGTCCAGTTTTATTCTTTTGCATTGGATATCCAGTTTTCCCAGCATCATTTGTTGAAGAGACTCTCTTTCCCCACTGTGTATTATTGGCAGTCTTTCTAAAGAGCAGTTGAGCATATGTGTGGGTGTATTTCTGTGGTCTCTATTCCATTCCATCAGCCCATACATCTGTCTTTATGCTAATACCATATTGTTCTGATTACTGTAGCTTTAAAATATATTTTGAAACAGAAAGTGTGATGCCTCTAGATTTGTTCTTCTTTCTCAGTGTTGATTGGCTCTTTGCAGTCTTGCATGATTCCATATGAATCATACAATTGTTTTTTTTCTATTTTTATAAAAAATGCTGTTGAAATTTGATAGGGTTTGCATTGACTCTGTAGATTGCTTTGGGTAGTTGGACATCTTAACAATATTAAGTCATCCAATCCACAAACATGGGATGTCTTTCCATTTTTGATATTTTCTTTAATTTCTTTCACCACATCGTACTTCCAGTACTATCTTGAATAGAAGTGGCAAAAATAGGCATCCTTGCCTTATTCTTCAACTTAGAGGAAAAGTGTCTAGTTTTTCACCTTTGAGCATGATTTTATGTGGGCTTTTCATGTGTATACTGTGTTGAGTTACTGTCCATCTGTTCCTAGTTTGTTGAGAGTTTTTATCATGAAAGGGTGTTGAGTCTTATCAAATACTTTTCTGCATCTATATATGATTACGTGATTTTATCCTTTATTCTATTAAATGTATCACATTAATTGATTTTCATATGTCAAAGCATGCTTGCATCCAAGGGATAAATCCCACTTGGTCATGGTGTATGATCCTTTTAATGTGCTTTTGGACTTTTTTTGGCTAGTATTTTGTTGAGGATTTTTGCAGCTTTATTCATCAGGGATATTGGCCTGTAGTTTTCTTGTGGTGTCTCTGTTTAGTTTAGTAAGAGTAATACAGGCATAAAATGAGTTTGGAAGGATTCTTTCCTCTTCATTTTTAGAGCATAGCATAGCTTGAGAAGAATGGGCTTTAATTCTTCTTTAAAATGTTAGAATTCACCAGTGAAGCCGTCTGATCCTGGGCTTTTCTTTGCTGGAAGATTTTTGATTATTAATGTAATCTCTGTACCTGTTGTAGATCTGTTCAGACTTTCTCTTCATGATTCAGTCCTGGTAGGTTGTATGTTACTAAGAACTTCTCCTTTTTAAAAATATTATTCAGTTTGTTGGAGTGTCATTTTTTTGTTGCTTGATTTTTTGGCTGTGCCATGCAGCATGCAGGACCTTAGTTCCCCAGCCAGGGACTGAACCTGTGGCCCCTATGATGGAAGCCCAGAGTCTTAAGCACTGGACTGCCAGGGAAATCCTATAATTATTCATAGCAATCTCTTATGTTCCTTTTTACTTCTGTGTCATCTTGTAATGTCTCTTCTTTCATTTCTGATTTTATGAGCTCTCTCTTTTCTTAATCTAGCTAAAGGTTTGTAAATTTTGCTTATCTTTTAAAAAAACCCAACATTTTAGTTTTTGTTGATTTCACCCATTGTTTTTTCTTTTCTAATTCTTACTTCTGTTCTTAACTGTTATTTCCTTCCTTCTACTAACTTTGGGTTTAGTTTGTTCCTGGTTCCCTGGGATGTAAAGTTAGGAAAGTCATATTGTTCATTAAAAAACGGCTTTGCTTTCGATACAAGTGAAAACGTTATGAAAATAAGCCTTGTTCGTGGTATGTGGTGGGTCCTCTGTGCTTTCCATGCTACTGGGTGGTAGTCTTGAGAAAGGGAAAAGCCACAGTTCCTGTATTCAGTGAGCTCGACGGTTCCTACCAGGCAATCACCAGACTGTGGTGTCTCGAAGGAGGTCCTAGGACAGGGGAACATCTGGGAGTGAGGAGGCTGGCCCGGGGGGGAGAAGGGAAAGCCCTGCAGTAATGGCCAGGGCAGCGCCATCTCTTCTGGGTGACAGAAACCTGTCCAAGCTGATGCTCTGCCTGGTTGACTTCCACCCACAAAAATCTCAGACCTCCAATGTCTTCCACAAGGGAGGAGATGAAAATACCACTTAGGACCATGCCCCAAACTTCAGGTTGTGGTAAGAGAAGTTAAGCCTTGCAAGGCCAGCTGCAGTGGGTGGCATTTGCTCTAATCAGAGTGACCCCCCCCCCCCACCCCGATTAGAAGACGCCATTGGGACCAGCTGAGTGCAATCTTTCTCGGGTTCTGTTATCTAGCCAGTGAGCAGCCGAGGAGAGCACAGGCTGCAGGGATCCAGGAGATCTGAGATCCACTGCCAAAACTGAAAGTCTGTGGGGACTTGAGTAGTGTTTTGACTGATGTAAATGGCCCGCCTGAGACCCTGGCAGTGGATGAAGGCTTCACTGGGCGGGTAGTGTTCAGAGCACCTGATCTCCAAGCAAGGCTGAGGCTCTTCTCACTGCCAGGGAAGTTCAGAGAGTAAATGGAAGCAGAAGGAAACCTAGGCTCCAGCTGACAGATAATTTCAGCCTGTCTTTTTCTAAATCTTTTTTTTTTTTTTTTGAGTGGGGATTCTGATAGAAATAACTTCTATCTATCTCACTTTGCAAATCCCCAAATTAAAATCATGGCAAACATCATCCCATATTACCAAGTCACTGAACATTTCTAAACCTCATCTGAAAAGTAAGAAAACCCACAATACTTTCCTCATAAAATTGCTCGACAACTAAATGGGACAGTTTTGTTTAGCACCGGGCCTGAATAAGCCACGTCTGCCACCTAGTGGCCATATTAGGGAAGTGCAGATTTTATTTTTCAAGAAGATGAAAAATAGCTCAGATTGGGTGCTGCTGCTTAGTCGCTCAGTCGTGTCCGGCTCTTTGCGACCCCATGGACTGCAGCTTGCCACGCTTCTCTGTCCATGGGAATTCTGCAGGCAACAATACTGGAGGGGGTTGCCATGCCCTCCTCCAGGGGATCTTCCCAACAGGATAGAACCCAGGTCTCCCACATTGCAGGTGGGTTCTTTACCGTCTGAGCCACCAGCCCCAGATTGGGTGAACAGCTCCTAAATAGAAGGAAGGCAAACATCAGGACACTTCTGACTCCCTGCCTGCCTTCCTTAATGGACCAACTCTGAGAAATTTTTCTATGTTGATATTGGAGTCCTTTAAAAAGGTGGTTCTTAAAGTCGGTTCTTGAACTATTTCTTGGTCAGATGGAAGGTGAACCTACATTGCATCAACCATTTTTTTTGAGGTTCCCTATTTTTCTTAGGATTTTAAAGGATGCTGCTTTGAATTGGTAGTTTTCTTCCTGTCTCTCCCTCCCTCCCCACTCCCATTTAATATATAATACCTTCTGTCGACTACAGATTCAGGTTTTGTGGTCCCAAAGACTGTACAATCTTAAAGTCATCTTGAAGGAAAGGGATACAAAATAAAAATTGGGCACAAAAGCTAATCTTTACTTGCATAGAAATGTCGGGGCTTAGAAAGAGGTTTGTGCAAGTGAGGGGCCCTGAGCTTGAGCTTCATTACGTTTGCAATGACTCCAGCTTTGCATGGTTTTCTGGCTGCTCTGTTTTCCTGGTGCAACTAAGCGCTTCTCAAAGATTACTTTGCTCTTCTGCGGTTTATAGAATATACCAGGTTTTATTCACTTTTTAAGATAAACAACCACTTGCAGAACTTTCTTGATCTTTTCTCTTCTACCCGTGGATGAAAAGTGATTTTCTGTCATCACTCTGAGATTGTGACTCACTCTGGACTCATTCTTGCTCCAGCTGGGACCAAGACCTGAGAGGTTGATGAGTATGTGAAATGATACATGGCTGCATTGTATTGTAAGTAATTAAAACATACTCCTATACTCCTATAACAGACATACAAGTTTCTAGTTTTAAATTTTATGAGACCGTAGTAAATTTTGCTTTTGAACATGGCTATTTACATACTTATTCATTTATTTTTGCATTTATTTTTCCTTCTTCTAAATGATTTCCTAGAAACAAGAGTGGGATTCCAGGATAATTGCTAGGTATCATTAAAATGTTTTTCCAGTAGAAATTTACTGACTTATAACCCTGGTGTTTCAATATCGTGCTGGCCCAGCCACTTCAGGTTCCCTGGGCTTGGGCTCCTGGATGTAAGAAAAATACGCTCTATTTCTTCCTTGGTGTAGCCCCTTTTGTTCATGGCATCAGGCATAGTCTGAAGAAATGAGCCAGAGGGGCTCCAGGCTCTGGAGAAGGTAGGAGTGTGCCTGGCAATGAGAAGTGGGGGAGGGTAAGTGGAACTGTGGAGTTTTCTCAGCCCTCCCCCACCCAGTTCCAGTGAGGCAAATGAGGTCCCCTCCCAATATGTGGGGTGTGTGTGTGTGTGTATGAGTATGTGTGTTTGTGTGTGCGTGAGTTCAGTCATGTCTGACTCTTTGAGACCCCATGGACTGTAGCCTGCCAGGCTCCTCTGTCCATGGGCTTCTCTAGGCAAGTATACTGGAATGGGTTGCCATTTCTTCCTCCAGGGATTTTCCTGACCCAGGGATTGCACTCGTGTCTCTCACGTCTCCTTCATTGGCAGACAGGTTCTTTACTACTGCACCAACATATGCAGGGCCCAAGGCAAAAGTTCAAATGGAGGCCCATAAGCATGTATTTAAATATATTTTAAAAAATGCAAGTCACTCAGTCATGTCCGACTCTTTGTGACCCCATGGACTATACAATCCATGGAATTCTCCAAGCCAGAATACTGGAGAAGGTAGCTGTTCCCTTCTCCAGGGGATCTTCCCAACCCAGGGATCGAACCCAGGCCTCCAGCATTGCAGGCAGATTCTTTACCTGCTGAGTCACAAAGGAAGCCTAAGAATACTGGAGTGGGTAGCCTAGTCCTTCTCCAGCGGATCTTCCCAACCCAGGGATCAAACTGGGGTCTCGTGCACTGGCTGCAGGTGGATTCTTTACCAACTGAGCCATCAGGGAAGGCCACAAATATATTTAAAATTCATAAATCAAACAAAACGTTAAGTAAAATATGCTCTTCCTACTTCGACAAACACACCTTCATAATGACTTGGAAGGACAGATCTGAGTTTAGGATTCTGACTCCGTGGCACTCCACACAGGAAAAGGGCAGCGAGAAGAAAGCTGGCCCAGCCTGCTTGCCGCCATGGCCTCCTCCCACCCCTGAGACACAAACTCCAGAAGTGTGGCCCCTGGATCCTGCACATCCAAATGCCATCCATACCCTCTGTAAACACCGCCCCCCCCCCACACACACACCATAGTCTCTTCTTAGGCCTAGGGGGCAGCAGGGACCACCCTTAGGGGGATCACCCAGGGAAGAGACACATGTGGGCACTGGGTATATGGTCAGGGCCATCTGGGCAGGAGATTCTGTGGTTCCGGGTACCTGGTGACCAGTCTCAAGAGAGAGCAGCTTGAGTCCCAGCTACATTTAACACTTAATACAATGGACTCCTTGCCCTTCAGGGAAGGGTGGGCAGACTGAGGCCCTCTGATGCATGGAGCCTAATGCTGGGCCCCCCTTGCTCTGGGCTAAGAGATGTACTGCTAAGAACATCCCTGGATAAAGTAAACTACCCCAGAAAGAGGACCTAAAGATACTCAAGGAAAAAGCCATCTGTCCACAGCTTGTCTGCAGTGAAGCCCACCAGGCAAAGTGCCTCAGTTATAGCTCAGAGCTTCCAGGCAGTTTTTAACATGAGTGAACAGCCAAGGATCACAAGTATTTAAGGATAAATTCGACTGTAAAAGAGAATGACAGAGAAAGAGAAAGGGGGGAAAAAACTATCGAACGCAGACATACTACAATGAAATGAAAACTTAAAAAAAAAAATGGAATCAATGATATAAGGGAAATCCAGAAAACAAGAATAACATATGGAAAAATCAGAAAACAAGAATGTGAAATGAATCGCCAGTCCAATTTTGATGCATGATACAGGATGCTCAGGGCTGGTGCACTGGGATGACCCAGAGGGATGGTATGGGGAGGGAGGTGGGACGGGGGTTCAGGATGGGGAACACGTGTACACCCGTGGCGGATTCATGTCGATGTATGGCAAAACCAATACAATATTGTAAAGTAATTAGCCTCCAATTAAATAAATTTATATTAAAAAAAAGAGTTCTTGAAAATTAAAAATGGGAATGCTGAAATTAAAATTTAGGTGAGGAACTTCCTTGGTGGTCCAGCAATGAGGACTCCACGCTTCCACTGCATGGAGGTGAGTTCAATCCCTAGTCGGGGAACTAAGATCCCACATGCTGTGCAGCACAGCCAAAATTTAAAAGAAAAAAAAAAAATTCAGTCAAGGAGAAGGAACATATAGTTGAGAAAAATCTCACAAAATGTACAACAAAATAATCAAAGTGATGAAGAGGGTGGAAAAGTTAAGAAAATTACAGGGACTGGTTAGTGTCCAATACCCAATTAAGAGGAGTTTCAGGAAGAGCAAGCAGAGCAAACTGTGCAGAGAAAATTATTAAAGACATGATATAAGAACATTTCCACAAATCAAATAACTGGATCCCTAGGCTAGAAATAGCAATGGAGTCTCAATACAATGAATGAAAATGAACTCACACCAGGGTAATTTATCATGCAATTTCAATATACTGGGAATAATGAGAAGGTTCAAAATCCTCCAGAGAGAGGGAAAATAAAAAGTTACATATATTATACAAAGTAGGTAATCGCCAGACCACACATCTCAATGGCAATAATGAAGCAATGCCTCAAACTGAGTGGAAATCATTTTCAACCTAGAATTGTATATCATGTGTGTTGCTGCTGCTGCTGCTAAGTCGCTTCAGTCGTGTCCACTTCAGTCGTGTCCGACTCTGTGGGACTCCATGGACTGCAGCCCACCAGGCTCCCCCGTCCCTGGGATTTTCCAGGCAAGAGTACTGGAGTGGGGTGCCATTGCCTTCTCTGATCATGTGTGTTAGACTGTTGCAAAGATGACTGCAAGAGTCCCTCAGGCCTCTTTGCAATGTGACTTTGCTTCTCCCATCAGGGTGTGCTCAGCTGCTCAGCCTTATCCGACTCTTTGCCACCCCATGGACTGTAGCCTGCCAGGCTCCTCTGTTCATGGGATTTTCCGGGCAAGAATACTGGAGAGGGGTGTCATTTCCTACTCCACGGGATCTTCCTGACCCAGGGATGGAATTCATGTCTCTTGCATCTCCTGCATTGGCAGGCAGATTCTTTACCACTAGCGCCACCTGGAGTGCAATCTTTTTCTCTGCTCTCTGAATCTAGGCTGGCCTTGACTTGCTTTGATAAAAAAACAGTGGTGAAAGTGACACAACATAAGCTCTGAGCTCAAGGTTCAAGAAACTCTTATGGTTTTGCCCTTGAACTCTTAGTATGCTACCCTAGGACTGCCAATGGGAAAAAGCCAGGTCTAACTTACCAGATGGAGAAGGCGATGGCACCCCACTCCAGCACTCTTGCCTGGAAAATCCCATGGATGGAGGAGCCTGGTAGGCTGCAGTCCATGAGGTGGCAAAGAGTCAGACACGACTGAAGTGACTTAGCAGTAGCAGCAGCAGCAACTTACCAGATGGAGGAGGAGAGACTCCTTAGCCAAGTCTACAAGTTCATAGATACATTTTCTATCTTCCAAATTATTGTGGGTAATTGTTTTCTCAATTGTTTTATTGCTACATAAAGTTATGACCAACCTAGATAGCATATTCAAAAGCAGAGACATTACTTTGCCAACAAAGGTTTGTCTAGTCGAGGCTATGGTTTTTCCTATGGTCATGTATGGATGTGAGAGTTGGACTGTGAAGAAGGCTGAGCGCCGAAGAATTGATGCTTTTGGACTGTGGTGTTGGAGAAGACTCTTGAGAGTCCCTTGGACTGCAAGGAGATCCAACCAGTCCATTCTAAAGGAGATCAGCCCTGGGATTTCTTTGGAGGGAATGATGCTGAAGCTGAAACTGTAGTACTTTGGCCACCTCATGCGAAGAGTTGACTCATTGGAAAAGACTCTGATGCTGGGAGGGATTGGGGGCAAGAGGAGAAGGGGACGACAGAGGATGAGATGGCTGGATGGCATCACTGACTCGATGGACAGTGAGTCTGAGTGAACTCCAGGAGTTGGTGATGGACAGGGAGGCCTGGCGTGCTGCGATTCATGGGGTCGCAAAGAGTCGGACACGACTGAGCGACTGATCTGATCTGATCTGAACACACGTAACCATATTCCCAGTTTTCAGTAGTAATTTTCTTTTACCACTATTTCTAGGACCTGGCTTCTTCACGTGATAGTTTCAATTCCATATGCTCAGAGGGTGAGAACAGATGCTGTAAGGATTCCTGAAGCCTTAGTTTCAGAAGTCACACAGTGCCACATCCAACACAGGCTGTCACAGTAAATTACACAGTGATCCCCATTCAAGGAGTGGGAAATAGACCCCATATTTTGATGGGGCAATTGGCAAAGTCACGTGGCAAAATGGTGGGAGAAAAAAGGGTGGGAAGGGATGTGGCCAACCTTGCCAACAGCAGTACCACACCAAGGCACGTGTGAGGCTGTCTCTGTGCTAGTCACTCAGTCATGTCCACCTCTTTGTGACCTCATGGACTGTAGCCTGCCAGGCTCCTCTGTCCATAGGATTTTCCAGGCAAGAATACTGCGGTGGGTTGCCATTTCCTCCTCCAGGGGAATCTTCCTGACCCAGGGGTCAAACCCAGATCTCCAGCATTACAGGCAGATACTTTACCATTTGAGCTACCAGAGAATAAAAATTACTTTTAGATGTGAAAGTTTCAAAAATTTACATTTTCTCAGAAAGCTACTGGGCCCTGTACTTTTTTTTAAAAATTGCAAGTGTAAACCAAGAAAGAATATGACATGTGATCTGAGAACCAGGGGTTCCCACACAAGAGGGGTGCCAAGGAAATCCTGGGTAGGAAAGGGCTGAGAGGAGCAGGAGGGTGGAGGATGGCCAGAGGGGTGTTTCTGAGAGGAGTGTCCTAGGGCTAAAATATAGCATCGAGAAATTATTTGATATTATTGAAAGAGGCATTTTCAGAGCTGTTGCAGGATATGAGATCTAACCGGCTGCTCAAGAAAAAAATAAACAACTGAAAAAAATTGAGGCAAATATTAACTTCAGAAAAAAAACCAACAAGTGTTCAAGAAAGGCCATGTAATCATGCGAACTACTTGGCATAAAAGTGAACAATAATAACACAGCCATTACTTAAAAAATTGTGAGGACTCCCCTGGTGGTGGAATGGATAAGAATCCCCCAGCCAATGCAGGGCACACAGGTTTGATCCCTGGTCTGGGAAGATTCCACGTGCTGGCCCTCCCGCCACTACTGAGCCTGAGTGGTACAACGACTGAAACGGTGGGCCTAGAGCCTGTGCTCCAAAGCAGAGAAGCACTGCAGTAAGACGCCTGCTCACTGCAGCAAAGAGCAGCGCCTGCTCGCTGCAACTAGAGAAAGCCCGCACAAACAACAATGAGCCAGTGCAGCCAAAAACAAATAAATAAAACTTGTTATTGCTGTTTAGTCACTAAGTCACATTTGACTCTTTTGTGACCACATGAACTGTAGCCTGTCAGACTCCTCTGTCCAGGGGATTTTCCTGGCAAGAATACTGGAGTGGGTTGCCATTTCCTTCTCCAGGGGATCTTCCTGACCCAGGGAACCCGCATTGCAGGCCGATTCTTTACCAATGAGCTACCAGGGAAGCTCAAAATAACAATCAATAATAAATAAAAAGACTAAAAAAAAATCACTGAATTTAACTAAAATCGTGATAAAACTATATTGGGATGATGGAGAAAGGAAGTCTGTAATGTAACATGATATAAAGGCAGTATATTCTCTAAAATTAGTTGATCAAAATAGAGCAGTGTCCTTATTATTTAAAAGTGAGTGCCTCTGGGAAGTGAGAAGGGAGGTAGGTGGTGATCATGAAACAGGGGGCTGGTATTTTTTGTTATAACTCTTGACCTTTTAAACTACAAAAAGTTAAAACAGAATGATTTCAAAAAATACGTTGAGAAAAAAAGTTGGCTGTTAATCAGAGGAAAATATTATTGCTAAGAGCAGTTTCAAGTGAGTTGTCAGGGCAGAAATCCTCAAAAGAATTGAGGATGGCCTCTATGATTAAATTTTTTGAAGGTTTCATTTTAGGTGCCAGTCCCTATTTGAAGTTTTAAAACTAAAATTGAGTAAGACAAATTCCAATCCTTTAAAGTCTTGTGGTTTAGAAGAGCAGGCATACCAGTAAGCAAGTATTTTCAATGCAACATGAAAAGAGCTACCATAGCCACAGTAGAAAGTAATCTGAGACCACAAAGGAAAGAGATACCATCCTTGTTTGGGGGTGAAGTTGGAGATGTCTCTCTAGAAGAGCTGATCTTAGAAATGTGTGTTGGAGGATAAGTGGGTTCAGCTGGCTATCTAGATAGGTAAGAGCATTCCAGGTTGAGAAGCTCACATGAAAAATCTCAGCATGTTTCATTCAGTCACTCAGTCGTGTCCGACTCTTTGCAACTCCATGGACTGCAGCAAGCCAGGCTCTCCTGTCCATCACCAACTCCCAGAGCTTATTCAAATTCATGTCCATCAAATTAGTGATGCCATCCAACCATCTCATCCTCCTGCCATCCCATTCTCCTGCCTTCAAATCTTTCCAGCATCAGGGTCATTTCAAATGAGTCAGTTCTTCCCATCAGGTGGCTAAAGTATTGGAGTTTCAGCTTCAGCATTAGCCCTTCCAATGAATATTCAGGACTGATCTCCTTTAGGATGACTGGATATCTTTGCAGTCCAAGGGACTCTCAAGAATCTTCTTCAACACCACAGTTCAAAAGCATCAACTCTTCGGCACTCAGCTTTCTTTATATGCTCAGCTTTCAGCATGTTTGGGAAAGGGTAATAATTCAACATTGCCAGGATGTGAAGGAGTAAGTCTAGAGTGGTAAATTGGAGCAGATCTTAGACGGTCTTGTGGGTTTGGCATGTAAGGATTTTTCCCCTGAGATATGACACATCTAATGTACATCTTTGAAAGATCACTGGCTCTGAGACACCCGTGGAAGCTCCAATGTAGGATGCAGGACTAGGGGTGGGAGACACATTGGAAGACTAGCATAGGAAGTGAGGGCTAGACAGAGGGAGAGTTGAGAAATAGTTCAAAGGCTGATTCAGTGACAGGTCATAGTGACCAATAGGAGGATACAGGACCCAAAGATGTCTCTGATGTTTCACTCGTTCACCAGAATCTATGGTGTGCCTTTTCTGTGCTAGGCACTCTGCCAGGCACTGGGGGCAGGGGGGTGTACAGGGTTGAATACCATATGCTCCCTGCCCTACACTGGTTTTCAGTTTAGTGGGAACACAGATATATATTAACAGAAACTGTAGTTGTGATGCTGTATTTTTACGAGGAGAACAGAGCCCAGAGGAAATGAGAAGAGCTGATGAAGCAGGAGAAGGTGAACTTAGAATGGGTAGAACTAATGAAGCTGAGAGAAAAGAGTTTGAAAAAAGTGTGGTCCATGGTGACAGATGCTACTGAGAAAGTGGATGGCAAGGCTGAGGTGTCCCCCTAATGAGGCAACAAGGATGGCATTAATGGTCTCAGAATAGCAGGGAGGGCTGTCCATCAGATGTTTTGGGGTGTGGAGCAAAGAGGTGGTGACGATGCTGAGAAATGAATATAGCTCTTGCTTTCAGAAGCTGATCAGGAAGTGAAGATGAGATAAGCCACGGAGAGGCAGCCTTCATAAAGATGTAGTTTTTAAGACAAAACACTTGAATATTTATGCTCATCAGGACCAGCTGTATAACTTGTGGATCCCAAAGCAGAATGAAAATTTCAGTCCTCTTGTTAAATTGTTATGAATTTAAGGACCACAATAGCAGAGCATGAAACCAGCGCGGGGCTCTTCTAAGAGCTGGGATCTGTACGATTAGCGCAGGCTGTGTGCCAGGAGGCTGGTCCTGATTCTCAAGGGGAAGGAGCCCAGGAAGGCAGGAAGAAGAAGGCCAGATCAGTGACACAGGCTGATCCCAGAGGAGCCAGGAAGGGACTCAGGATCCAGATGAAGTAGAGCCTTGAGCAAGAAGAAAACCAGGGCTTTGGTCATCTCTTGAGATGGAGGAGACGGAGGATGGACATTCCGATGGAGAGGAGGGGAGTGGGAAGGGGAGGACTTCACCCTGAAGCCATGACCTTCTTTATTGAATAATCTGTAGGTGAAGGGGCAGAAACTTGTGGCAGCCTGAGATGAATGGAGGGCCACCCTGAGCAGTGCTGAGAAACCTGGAGGAGCGGGATGGGTCATTAGAGTGGCTGCTGCCAGCAGTGGATGGGGTGGGAACATTCTAGGGACCTGATAGCTGAGGCCAAGAAAGTGATAGAGCATGGAGGTCACTGATGGGCTGGGATTCATGTAGGGACAGAGGTGAGAAATGAGGCGGCTAGAAAGAATGGAGGCCTTTCTCACTGAGGAGAAATGCAAATGGTGATGAAAAAGGGAGGGTAGGAGGCAGGGGTTCAGAGGGGATGGGATTTTAGCCTCTACCCAAGAGCTGATGGTGAGGTTGATGTACTGGCCTGTCTAAAGGACTCGTGCAGAGAGAACTAGCTCTGCAGGAATGAGCAGGTGTCACGGATCATGGTTATTTTAAGAACAGGCGTAAGCCTGGATGTGCGTCGGGGAGGGTCCACGGAAACGGAAGGTCACAGGTGCGCGTGAAGAGGCTAAGCGTGGGACGCGGGGTTTCTTCCCCTTGAAGCCAGAAGGGGAGCCACATGTCACAAAGTCGGCTTGTTTAGACGCGGATGTTGAGAGCCACTGAGTTTATTCCACGAGACCTGCATGAGGCACGAGGGTATCCGCGACCTTGGCCATAGCCTGGGAATGGAGAGAACCGGGAGTTCTTATTGGAAACGAAGGGGGTCACCCTCGAGCAGCGAGAAGCCTCGAGGCGCGGGGCAGGCCGAGGCGGGCAGCCTGCAAACCTTCCCTCCAAGTCCCTCCGTGCCCGGTGGGTCCCTCGCTCGCCGCGGCCTCCCTGCAATTCGGTGACCCCGCCGGAAGCGCCCCTACGGCCCCACTAGATCCATTTAGGGTTTTCGGAGACCTCACTGGCCAAGAGGCCGTGGGGATGCGGAGGATCAACCAGCACACGCAGCCCCCGAAGCCTGCCGCCTGGCGCCCTCCTGGGCTTGTTTCTTAAGAACCGCTGCCAGCGATCCCCGGTTCACCCTCCTCCTTCTTAGCTTTCTTCTCTCCGAGGGAAACCTCCCCGGAACCCTGCCCAGGGCTCCAGGTGGCTGCCATTACCCAGCTTACTTTCTTGCTTGTCGGGATGGGGTGGGGCGGGGGGCTTCCCCGCCTCCTGGTGCCCAGCTGGGGCTTTCCGAATCCAGGCAGCAGGAGCCCGGCCGCCGCCGCCTTCATCTGGAAAGAGTTAAGCCTGCTTTCAGATGGATAAGATGCCCGAGGACGGCTATGCCCCCACCCGCCCTACACCGCGGTTCCCCTAGCTCCGAGGGGTGCAGCTCGGCCGGGGCGCACGTGCTGCGGGGTCTGCCCGCGGAGCTTTGTGTGTGGGGAGGGTTCGGGGGTCTTTCCGCCAGCTCACTCGGCCCAGGTCTGCGGATACTGCGCGAGCCGCTCTCCCTTTCGCGTTCCCGGCGGCGAGTCGCGTGGGTCCCGGCTGGCGCGCGGGGGACGCAGAAGGGGAGGAGCCGGCGAGCCCCGGGAGGAGGGGGCCCGCCGGCCCCGCCCCCGTCCCGCCCCCCGCGGCCGGAGCCCGGGCTGCAGCCAGGCGCGCCGGAGCCTGCGAGCCCGCGAGCCAGCGAGCGGCGGCCGCGGCCTCCCCTGCTTGCGGTGACCCCCGTCTATCCCGGGGCCCGCGCCCCCCTGGGGCAGGGATGCATCATGGCCACGCTGGCCTGCCGGGTGCAGTTCTTGGACGATACGGACCCTTTCAACAGCACCAACTTCCCCGAGCCCAGCCGGCCGCCGCTGTTCACGTTCCGCGAGGACCTCGCGCTCGGCACCCAGCTGGCCGGGGTCCACCGACTGCTGCGGGCGCCGCACAAGGTACGGCCCGGCGGGAGGCGGGGTAGGGGGGCGGGCTGGGCCCCTTGGGCGCAGTCCCTGCTGCGGGACGCGCCGGGGTAGGGGCGCCGCGGGCGAGCTGAGCTGGGTGCGGCCGGGGGACCAGCGCCCAAGGGCAGACCTCCCCTCTCTCCGTTAGGCAGAGGGGTCCGGGCGCGCGCCGGCTGGCTCGGGATCGCCCGAGCCGGCTAGGAGGACCGCCCAGCGTTCCGGCCCAGAGCGGGGGCGGGCAAGGCCGAACAGGTGCGGCGCCGACCGGAGGCGGGATGCAGAGGGTTCCCCGCGCCTCGCCGTTAGCTCGGTCGGGTGGGCGGGGTGGGTTCGGACGCCGGCGGTCGGTCCCCGCACCCTGGCGGGCTGGCGCCGAGCTGCGCGAGGAAAGAACCCGGGCCCCGGGGACTCTGATCCTTACGAGGAGGGCCCCGAGCGACGCCCGGGACAAAACCTCTTCGACCTCTGGGGCCGCTGCAGGCGGCAGCGCGACCCTCGAGATAAAGCACGCTTCCCGGGGACGCCTCTCCTTCCACCCCTGGGGGCGCCGCGGAGGACGCCGCCAGCGCTCAGCGATCGTGCTCAGAGCAGCCCCTTTTTTTCTTAGAAGCAGGTGGTCTTGGGGGAGCAGTGGCCGTGGGAGGAGGGGCGGGGGCGCTGAGGGGCGGCCCTCGTGCACAAAGCCCGAAGTGAGTGACCCCTGGGAAGAATGGCTTGATTTTTTTTTTCCTTTTTCTTTTTTAACCCTTTGCGGGACAGGCATCTTGCAAAGTGTGTGTATTGCAAAGAGAGCTGGGCACTGAAAGCCAACCATTTGGTTTACCCAGGAGAACCCTTCCTCCCACTTCATAGAGTGACTGCATCTTGAATTACTTTCCTGGTACCCCCCCCCCCCCCCGGCTTAGGGTTCATATCAAAGCTTGTAGATGATTTATTCTTTGAGGATCAACAACTGATAAATATTTGGAAGCGTTAACACTTGATGACAAGAAGAACAAAATTAAGTTTTAAAAATTCCTTAGGTTTCTGTATGTTGTTCACCTGCTTTGGAAGAAGGGAAGGAGGTTGATGTGGAAACCAGTGAACTTTGGCAGTGGTGTCTGTTGGTAGTATATCACGGCTCCCCCCTCCCCTCCCCAGCCCCCACTACTTAATGAGTAACCCGTCTTCAGGAATGAGGAGTAGGGCAGTTCTATCTCCTTTTCTCTGTGTTGGTGCAGGATGGATAGTCCCGGGAATCCCTGTGGCCATGAAAGGTTGGGTTGGGAGATGGGGAGACAGAAAGATGTCTTGTGGATTCAGCTAATCAGGATCACTTTGTCAGTTACTTGGTTCCTTGATGAGTGAATTCAGTAAAAAATCTTTGTAGGGCTTCTTCAGCATCATGGTTATTTCATTCATTATGGTCTCTGATTATAGTGATCCTTTGTTGAAACCGCAGAAGACTCATAATTGTGGCCCTGTGACCTTGAAGTGGTTTCCTTGGATTTCAAACCCAGGGTTGACCTTTCAAGCTGGAAACTGACATACATTTTTATGTTTCCATGGATGAGCCCTGTAGCCTGATCCAGCGTTCCTGGTCTGGTAGGAGATCCCAATGCCCCAGCGTTACGCTGTCCCCGGCCCCCATGCCCCCAGGAAGCCACAGCACAGCGGATGCACTGGCTCACAGGACTTCCAGCGATGACCCTTGTGGAATAAACGGAACCTGAAGACGTCCCACAGACACCCTTGATCCCTTGTCTTGGGGGGCCCAGCCAGCCTCAGTCTCAGAGTCTGTTGCCTGAAGACCCCTGTCGTACCGTCAGATGTGTGGCATGGTTGTTCACATCTAGAGCCGACTCAGTGGCTGGTTGTATTAGCCAGGGTTCTATAAAGCAGAATTCAGGGCATTTATGTGCCCAGGTGTGCATTACTATTGTAAAATGCTGGTTAATTTCCAGCAGGAGATCTCCCAGATTGAATGATCCATCTGTGATAGACAGAGCTAATGAGTTTTGAGTGCTTGGTATGTAGGTGTGTGCTCTACTAGGGATGTCAGTGTGGCATCTCATTTCATGTTACACGTATCTGTCAAGTGCTGACTTTTACTGGACCTGTTTGATGGATGAGGAAACTGAGGCCAAGAACAGTTGAGTAACCTAGTTTCTCTAAGAGTGGGAGCTGATATTGAAACCTGGTCTGTGTGACTTGAGACCCCACTGCTGTTCTGCTCCCTGGACCAGTTGTTTGGCCAACTCCGCATCTACTCTGGCTTCTGTTCCATTAACTCGGGGAGTTCCCGACTCAGTTTTCTAGGCCAGGTACTTTTTGGCCTGGGGCAAGTGAATGTTACTAGCATGAGTAAGAGCACTGAGACAGAATTGCTGACCTGATAGAGTTCACAGCCAGAGGGGGAAACAAATTGTTACCAACCTGGCTATGAATTAGCTAACGGTGAGGGAGTGGGCATGCCCCTGCCATGGGTCTCCTTGAGCCCGGCCTGGCAGGAAGATGAGTTTCTGGAGCAGGGGACATTCTGGGTGGTGAGGGGGGAGAAGCGTGACTGTGAAACTTCGGAAACTCTTAGCATCCTCAGCCATCTTACCTGGGAGTGCAGACTTTTGCTCGAAGTAGATGGCATACACAGAAAAGTGTGCAGGCCCCGAGTGAGCAGCTGGATGAATTTTCACTAAGTGGACACACCTGTGTAACACAACCCTCAAAGACCCTGCAGAGGGTCTTAATTTGTAAAGTTCCCCTAAGGAGTCTCTGTGCTGGGAACCTCTGAATTGGTTTACCCCTCACGTCCTTCTCAGCCCAAGCTTGAGCCTATGTATCTTTTCCTAACCTTGGGAAGTATGTATAAATTTATCTTTTGTTTGCTGACTCCATACGAAATTAGTTGTTCATTTAAACCATTGACTTGGACAGAAACAACACATTGTTCTTATAATGTTTTATCTTTTTTTTCCCCAAGCTGGTAGACTGAAGCCTCCCCTCCCCCCAGATTTTTATAGTAGTTCCTTGAGGATGATTAAATAAATGGTTGGTCTGATAACAAAAAGGTCAGTACAGAGAATAGGTACCGTATTCTCACTGGGGAGATGTTTATTCTGGTGGTTATATGTTTTATCTGGACTATGTGAGGCCTTTTGTTTTCAAATGCTGCATGAACAGGTGTTTATTTCTGGTTTAGTGCCTTAAAAAGAATTATAATTATAGGACTTCTAATTTACAAAAAACTGTGCAGTAGAATTAACAGAATCATGGACCTTTCAAAGCATGAATGTATTTGGATTAATTGGTGCTAAAGGCAAAGACTCTAAGGATTCTTATTTCTTTTTGAGAGGCAAACTGAAATTGTAGAATATTACAAAAAAGTGCTAACTAGCGTGTGTGTCAAAATGGCAATTATGACCTAATAATTTAATTCAGGAAATGTTTCCGTGGCTGCTGCGGACTAGAGAGTAGAGAATAATAGCTCTCAGGTTCTGGTCACTTGCCTGCGCCAAGCTCTGTCCCAGACATGCATTCTTCTGCCAAGCCCGAGACCACCCCATGGGTCAGGCACTGGGACAGTTGCATCTCAAAGCCGAAGAGCCCGAAGCAAAAAAAAAAAAGTCAGCGGCCATGTGAGTGGGAAGTTCCAGGACTGGCATTTGGCACCAGGTCCGAGCCCTTAATGACTCTACTTCTGTGTCTTGAGTTTCCTCCTTCCAGGCAGCCCGCCAGCGTTTCAGAGTTCCATCCTCTCATTGGATTAGCCTGGACGGTGCCCTGTTCATTCCTTTCTCACTGCCTTTCTCTTTGTGGTTCCCTTGCTGCCTCGGCTACACCACCTGCAAGACAGCTGATTGCTGTGAGGATTGGAACCTTGGTCCTCCGCATGTGGGCTGGGTGTCACCTGGGCTCTTAGAAATGCACTCTCAGGCCTCCCCAGGCCTGCGGAGTCAGAATGTGTGTTTTCCCAAGATGCATTGAAGATTCCTGTGCACACTGCAGTCTGGGCAGCGGGGACTAGAGGTCATTTAAGTTAGACTCAGTGCAGGGCTCAGAGGGTTTTCCATGCGCCCCCTGTTCACACATACCTGCCTTGAAGGTAAAGACCTGGCTGCCCAGTTCTCCAGGCTTCTCCCTGAGGCTGAGCAGCACTAAGATGAAGCGTGCACTGAGTTGATTGATGGGCGTCAGTTTTAGAACACAAATCCACTGGTATTACGGCGCTAATGAATTTCCACCTTAATCCTCTTAAGGGACACATCTGTTTGTTACATTACATTAAGATTTTTTAAAGATGAGGTCATTAGTAAAGTTGGCCAGTGTATTGTGTCACACAGCATCCTAGGACAAAACTGTTTGAGAATGTTGTATGAACAGCTATGGGCGTCTCCAACTCAAGTTGACTCCCAGTCTACTGTAATTAGCTCAGTTGGTTGGAGCTGGGCTATTGGGATCAGGCTCGTGGGATTGAACCCTTTATGGGTCAGCTAGCTTTGTGCCATGCGTGGCCACAGACTGCATCAGGAACCCAGTCGGATGCCCAGCGGGTGCAGGTATGGCTCCCTGCCAGGGTCTGGGTGGGGATGGTCTGGCAGAAACCTTTGGGGGTGAAGGGCTAACGTATAATGCGCTTGTCCTAGGCACTGTTCAGTGAGCCTTGGCGTTACAACCCCATTGACCTCACAAGAGTTAGTGCAGACCGACAGTGGTGTCCGCAGTTAACAGATGAGGAAACTGAGGCACAGGGAGCTTAGGCAGGTTGTCTAAGGTCACATTACTTTTAAGTGGAGGAGCTGGGATTTAAGGTCAAGTCTTTTTTTACTCCAGAGCCTGTAGCCAACTGTGTCCCATTATTAGAAAACCGGCAGAGCACATGCGCTCTGTGCTAGGCGAGGGGAGGGCGGAGGGGGCTGCCTGTCACAGGCTGTGAGTTAAGTCGGTGAGCTCTGCTAAGTCCTTCCAGTGCAGAAGCTCTTGGGAGTCTGTGCCTCCTGCCCTCGGAGTCCAACCTGCTTCCCTCTGGAAAGCACAGTACTGCCTTTGCCCTCCTCCTCTGGACTCTGAAATGTTCGTCTTTAATGGTGGCAGATTTAAAACTGATTAACATGCTGAAACCAACTCAGGAGCAACCCCCGCCCCCCGCCCCAACTCCAGCCTGCGTTCCCCTCCATGGTTTATTTTTCTCTGAAGTGTCCCTGGAACCTTCCTGTCCTCAGATGGAGGACAGTCACCTCTCCTGCAACCTCCATACTGTACCTCTGGCCAGCTCAGGAGTGTCCCGACTTTAAACCTGGTTTTCTAATCTGAGTAGCTGGTTCCACGTCTGTGGGGCATTTCCAGTCTTGAGTTTGTCAGCATCTGGTCGTTTACGGAGGCAATCAGACTGCTTTTTGTTTGTTTTTGTTTTAGCATTTTATTGGGTTATGTTATTGTGCCTTGTTCTGAACTAAGTAAGAAAGAATGGGGAAATTGTTACAATGAATGTTAAACCTCACCACAGGGATGTAATCAACAAAATCCAGATTGGGGGAAATTATAGTTTCTCTAACAAATAAATGGTAAAGGAGAAGATGGAGATGGAAGGAAACCTTAGATTAAAAGAGATTTAAGAGATATATCCATCGGTTGCAATGTGTGGCTCTAACTGGATGCTGATTCAAACAAACACATTACAGACAAATATTTGAGACCATTGGGGAAACCTGAACAGTGACTTCTGGTTATTAAAATAAAATGAATAACAATATTTAACATTCATATTATTAAAGTGTATAATAATATTGTGCTGTGTTTAAAAGTTCGTGTGTTTCAGAGATACATACTGAAATATTTATAGATGAAATCATATAATTTGCTTCAAAATAATCTTGGTTGAGGGGCAAGAAGTAGGTGGGTGAATATATAGAGGAAACAAGATAGACTATGAGTTAGAGCTAGATGATAGATATATGGGTGAGTCATTAGACTGTTTTCTGTACTTTTTCATACATTTAACTTTGTTTTTAATAAAAGAGATAAAAAGCTAGGTTATGGGTTCTAAGGTTCCCTTTGGGTTCACAGTCTTTTCATTAAGTGTCAATGTGTGCCCTAAGTGTGTTTGCTATGACTGAGGTGGCTGATCAGCAAATTTTTTTGTAGTGCCTCTACTGATATTTAAGTCCAGTGTTCCCATCCTTGATCCCCTACTGCTCTATCTGTAGTTTAATTAAATGAAAGAGAAAGGAAAGGAAAGTGAAGTTGCTCATATTTACTATTAAGTGTGCCACACCCTGGACACCTGGCTTTCAACCCTCCTGACCACCGCGAGGGGACTGCCGCCCTCTGACGTCATCACACAGGCTGCAGGCGCTGGAGGGGTGTGAGTGCCGGACCCGCGGGGAAGCAGCTGGCTGACCGCCGCCTGAGGGGTACAGTCTCCACTACCTCCCTGACTTTCATCTTGTCCACAGCTTCAACGGATGTTTCTGGGCTCCCCGATCCCCTAAGTAGTGTATTCTTGGGCTAACACCACCCCCCCTCCCCCGCCACTGTCTTACTCACAAGTTTATAGCAAGTCTTAATGGAGTGAGGTGGAGGTTCCCTCCTGGCCTGGGAACCTGGCCATTAGTAGGAAAAAATGAAAACTTGGAGATGGGGTCCATTCATTGGGTTTTAATGGAGGGAACAGTGTAGGAATCAGGCCTGTGTGACCAGCTAAGGAGGAAACAGGGTCAGAGTACGGCCCTTCTCTGCTCCAAACCTCCCTCAACGCCCCTTGCCATTCAGGGTCACCCAGGCCCTTGAGGGGCTGGCCTGCAGCTCCCTGAGGTTTGGTTGCTTGGTTTGTTTCATGGTCTGCTTGGTTTACTGGTCTAGCCCTAGAACTCGGAACAGTGCCTGGCACATTGTTCATGTAAATAGCTGTTGAATGGTAGAGTCGAAGGGAAAAAAGAGGGGTCTTCTCACCCCAGCCATGTCCATGCAGAAGTCCCTTCTGTGAAGCCTCTGGTCAGACATGTTCTAGCTGCTTCTCCTTGGATGATAGACAGCAGTTGGCACCCTCCCTTCAAGGGTGGCCTTTCTCCATTTTTAAAAAATTTATTTAGTTTTTAATTGAAGGATAATTGCTTTACAGAATTGTGTTGTTTTCTGTCAAACCTCAACATGAATCAGCCATAGGTATACATATGTCCTCTCCCTCTTGAACCTCCCTCCCACCTCCCTCCCCATCCCACTCCTCTGGTGGTGGTTTAATCACTAAATCGTTTCCTACTCTTGTGACCCCATGGACCAGGCTCTTCTGTCCATGGAATTTCCCAGGCAAGAGTATTGGAATGGGTTGCCATTTCCTTCTCTCCTGGATCTTCCTGACCCAGGGATCGAACCAGAGTCTCCTGCATTGCAGGCAGATTATTTACCCTGAGCTACCTGGGAAGCCCCTAGGTTGATTCAGAGTCCCTGTTTGAGTTCCCTGAGACACAGCAAATTCCCATTGGTTATCTATTTTACATATGGTAATGTAAGTTTCTCCATTTTTCACCTTTATTTGTTAGAATTTATTCTTTATTTGTCCCTGATTTTCACCGGGAAAGGTGGATCCTCATATCCCCACAGATGGGGATGAAAGTGGATCTGGACCACTAATTGCCTGAGTGAGTCCAAGAGGATGGAAATAGGATGGATAAGGCAAAAGAACCATGTTCTCAGGGTTTGGTAAGTAGAGTGACCTGTGACCTGCAGATAGTGACCTGCAGATAGTGCTGGAAGGACTTATGGAAAGTGTGGATACTTTTCCCAGTGATGACAGAAGTAAAAAGCTGCTTTCTTTTTGTGTTGAAGTTGAGTCGTCTGGATTGTTCTGATTACTCAAATCAATATGTGTATCTTGATATGTGTATGTCCGGTACCCTAAGGCATTTTCAAACTTGCAGTTCCATTTTGCTGTTTGTGTGGAATCAGGGAGACATCCCTGGGGAGAGGTTACAGCTAACAAAGCTAGATTCAAGGAGGGGAAGGCCAGGGAGCAAAGTCTGTCCTTATGAAACAAACAAAGCGTCTGTTCCCATCACAGAATGAGCATGTGTATGTATTTTGAGACTACAGAAAAGCACACTGAAGAAATAGAAATCACTTTTCTTACCACCCAAAGGGAACTATTCTTAACATGTTCTACCAGAATTAAAATATAGCATTATATTTGCATAGTGTATCATCTTTAATGCATGTACCATGGCCCATGTCAGCATTGCTCTGTGAGGGAAAAGTCTCTGTTTTCTTCAGTGTTTATTTGTCCTGTGTGTGTGTGTTAAGTTGCTTTAGTTGTGTCTGACTCTTTGAGACCCTATGGACCGTAGCCTGCCAGGCTCCTTTGTCTATGGGATTCCTCAGGCAAGAATACTGGAGTGGGTTGTCATGCCCTCTTCCAGGGGATCTTCCCCACCCAGGGATTGAACCTGTGTCTCTTATGTCTCCTACACTGGCAAGTGGGTTCTTTACTACTAGTGCCACCGGGAAGCCTTGCTTTTCTGGTAAGGGCACTAATCCAATCGGGGGTCCTACCCTCATGACCTTATTTAAACCTAATTACTGCCCAAAGGCCATGATAGCATCACATTGAGGAGTAGGGCCTCAACATATTGCAGAGACACATTCACTTCCTGACAGCCAACACGCGTTATAAAATTGTACATATGGAAATGTAGGTAAGAAATGTTTAAGATGGAACGAGTAGCTTCCTTCTCCCAGACCTGCTCGCTACACCCCTTCTGCATCTCCCTCTTTGGAAACACCATGAGAACTGCTCGTCAGCCTCAGTTCCTCTGCGCCTATCCCATCCCTTGCTTTCCATTCCCGAGTCATCCGGGCTCCCATCTGGACTCTGTATGTAAGTGCTCTGATCTACCCCCCAACCTGCTTTCTCTGCCGCCGCCGCCTTCTTGCTGGTGGTTTCCCATTATTATCAGGGTAAAGTCACAGCTTGTCACAGGACACCCAGGCCTCTCTGGGACCTGGCCTCCTGTCTGCCACTCCCAGTCGGTCCTGACCATCCTTCCCTCCCCATCACTCGCCATCCCTCGCTGTGCTGAAATGCTTGCAGTTTCACAGAGAGGCTGCCCTGGTGGTTCAAGCCCGTGGCTCTCCCCAGTCTGCCCCTCCACCCTCCAGCTTGGAGGGAGACCATGCCTGCGGGTCATCTCCGCTGCCTTTCATGGCCCCCTCCCCGTCCCGTGCAGGCCTCTTGCCTCCTCCCACCTGTCACGCTCTGGTTCTTCATCCCTTCTCACCATCTCCCCACCAGCTATAAACCTTCAGTAGCAGAAAGTGCATTTCAACTCCCCACTCAGCTCCGAGTTCCTCGAAGAGTGCCTGATACACAATAAGCCCCAATAAAAGAACCAAAGAAAGTTAAGTGAAAAAGTGCAGCTGTATTTATATACACAATGACTCTGCAACAGGAGGGCCTTCAAGAGCCAATATCCTCACATCTTTTTCAGGTTCCTAACCTCCAAACGTGATTTGCATGTCATAGTTTCCCTCACAAACTGTGGCTGAGTGAGGTATAACCAGCTCTTCAGAGCCTCAAAACCTTATTTTCTGGTCTCCTCCACACCAAGCCCAGGCCATCCCCTGAGGCAGGAAGCCTGGGGTTGGCCAGAGAAGGCCCACTGTCGGTCAGCATCGTTTCTTGTTGCCTTGGCAGGGGTGGGCGCGTGCTCCGGGGCCCTCCTGGGTGGGGGTCCCGAGGTCTGCTCCGTGGGGCCAGGCTTGAGGCCTGTAGGGCCAGGTGGGGGAGCACTGACTCATGCCCGTTTTCCCATTTGTCCCCGAGCCTTCCTGGTTGACTGCTGCTGCCCAGGCTGGGCGCAGGGAGGGCGAGGAGAGTTGTGAGCTGGTGTGTGTGTCTGGGGCGGGGGGTAGGGGACAGAGGTGGCCGCAGTGAGTGGTGGGGATTCCGAGCAGAGGGTGGATCTGGGAGACTGGAGGGGTGCCTGCAGAGTCCAGCCACCCTTCTCGCCCCCGGGGGAGATTCAGGTCTTTGCCAACCGCGGTGGCTATGGGGAGATTTTATTTCAGGCGATGGCACTCACCTAAGAGGGATCTATTACCCCTTTTCAGGATCAGATGGTAGCTGCAGCCACAGGAGAGCCTGGCTGGCTTCAGATCGCAGCTTCCATAAATCACCAGCCCCTCTGGCTTCTGCACGACCAGGGAGTTTCTCAGTGGCTGGTGTCTGAGTGCCCTGTGCCTGGAGGTGAGGAGGCCCGTCTAGTCCTCTTGGGGTCTCCCATTCAGATTTAGCAGGCCGGGTGTCTGGGGGCAGGGAAAAGAGAGCAGCTGGGCACCCTGTCCAGAACAATAGTCATGGGTATGAGTGGTTTTTTGTTCCCAGAATTGGGTGCATTTTTGTGGACGGTGATTCATCCCTGAATATGCCAGGAGCAGAACCACGGCGTGTCTGTGCAGTTCACAAGGCGCTGGGACGCAGGCTCGCCTGGCTGGTCCTCACACAGCCCTGCAGGAGGGGGAGATGGGCTATGTAGGCCCTGTCTCCAAGTTGAGAAAACTAAAGTCACATTGCTTTCAGGACTGAAACATAAAGATGGCTAGAGCTCACATACATGTCTTCTGACTTCAGGCTCACTACGGAGTGAACACATCTTGGGGGATATTTCTGCTGAGTTCATAGACCTCACAGGTAACAACTTGGTGATTATTATAATTTTATTTTTTTTGAGAGCTGGGGAGCAGGCGGGGCTGAGTGGGAAGCTTTATTTCTATCGATGCCACTGATCCCAGCACATGATAATCATCTCCTTTATTGTGGTGCTTGGTTGGAGAAATAAGTCAGAAAAGTGAAATGGCCTCTGAAGGCAGCATGTGACTCACGTCTAAGTGTGATGTAGGCAGCCTGGCCTGTAGCAACGTCAGAAGTGGGAAAACTCCACGTGGACCGTGCAGTCCAGAAAGCCTCCTGGAGAGAGCGGTGGGGTGTTAGTGGGTGAAAGGAAATGGGAAGGCCGTCCATGTGGGTGAGAAGCAGATGGAAGGCGTGTGGAGATCAGGTGCGGATGGCTCTGGGTGAGTGAGAAGGGCCTGCTAGCTGTGGGCCACAGGCTGGGGTGCTACCAGCTGTGAGCACAAGACTGAGAAGTTACTTCCATTCCATGTAGGGAAACATGAAGGGAAAGAAAGGGAACAGGAGAAAAAGCCAGAAATTTGGGAAGGAAATGATTATAGAGAAAAATCTAGGGAAGGGGGAAACAGGGAAAGGAAGACAGAGTAGGATGGTCAGGCAGTGGCCACAAAGCCACCTTGTGAGGAATGCCCGGGAGGACCAAGAGCTCGGGACCTGCCACGAGGGGCACCTGGCCTGGGCCCTGGGCAGGGTCTCTCAAAGCCCACGGCCACGTCACCGCTGATTCCTGGTGGGCTGAGGGGCTCGCCAGCGAGGCTTCAGGTATGACCCTTTCTCCCACCTTCCTTGCTTTTGTGGGTGTCTGCTCAGTGTCAGGCTCTGTTGGGGCTAATGCAGGCACCAGAGTGAGTGAAACAAGAGTCAGTGAAGTGGCTGGGCCCCAGTTCCAGCCCGATCCCTCTCCTCACACTTTGGAACGTAGCATCTCCCTTGTGGGGCTGTTGTGAACAAAACCAAAAATGGATCCTGCTATTGAGTGTCCCTGGGGACTGCCACTTGGCTTTCGTGGTCTCCAGCCCTACTGCTCCGTGGGCCTGGGCAGGCTGTGCTTCTCTTTTCCTGGACACCCCCACCCTGTCCCTCCTCCGTAGTCTCCCCCGCCTCCCCTGCCGCTGCAGAGACAAAGCAGAACCTTCGTCTGCAGCTCCTGCCCCCACTAGCCTGTCTCCCCCTCTCCATGTGCCCCCTCCTTCCTGACAGGGCAGCTGTGTCCCCTCTCCTGGCCGGGCCAGGCCCCTTTCTGCTGGATCTTCAACCCCTGCTTCCCTCTGGTATCCCTTCTTTACTTGCAACGGACTAACACCTCCTTCATCCAGTATTCCACCCCGCTTCCTGTCTTCTGCCTTCACCTCTCCTCCAGCCCAAGTGTCTTTCGAGCTTGTCTGAGCCTCTCTGTCTGGCTCCCTCCCCACCAGCCCAGCTACAGTGCCCTTGCTGTGGTGTGTGTGTGCTCAGTCGTGACTGACTCTCTGTGACCCCAAGGACTGTAGCCTGCCTGGCTCTCCTGTCCATGGAATTCTCCTGGCCTGGGCTGTCATTTCCTTCTCCAGGGGATCTTCCCAACCCGGAGATTGAACCCAGGTTGCCTGCAGCTCCTATACTGGCAGGCGATTCTTTTACCACTTGTGCCACCTTGTCACTCATGCCCAGACACATTCCAGCCTTTATCTCACTTAATCTCTAAGCGGCACTTGCCGTTCCCGAGCATCTCCTCTGAGGAACGCTCGCTGTCCCAGGTGTGATGGTGAGCGATCCACCTTGCCTGTGTTCGTCAAGCTTTCTGCTCCCTCCCGCCCTCAGCTCTGTCCCAGGACCAGGCCTTCTTGCAGCTTACCTCCTTTCCTGGGTAGCTTCCGAGGGCTTTCTGACAGCCCCCTCATTGGCATCTGGGGTCCCATGCTATCTCTCTGGTCTTGAGTCCAGCTCCCCAGCTGCCCCGGACAGCTCCTCTTGGGTGTCCTGGAGACGCTGAATTCACACTGTTTCCATGTGGGATCGTGATATCTTCCCCCAGACCCGTCCTGCCTCAGTGAGGAACATGACTGTCCGACCAGCTGCCGAAACCCAGAACCGCCCCCCAACCCTGACTCTCATCTCTTAGCCGTCACAGTCTGGTGATTCTGGCACTTCTCTCCCCATTCCATGGATAGTTCTTAGCTATAGAAAATGCTCAGTAGAGGATGAAATGGATGAAAAATAGACACGATGGTATATGAGGAAATATGTGTCACATGGCAGTTGTCCTTGGCTGTGAACACATCACTCCGAAGCACAGAAGCACTCTTAAGTTACTTACAACATTTTTATTATTGCTCACGATTTCCTTGGACCAGGTATTTTGGGACAACTCTGAGCACTTTTGGCTCAGAGCCTCTCATGAGGCTGCAGCGAGGTGATGGTGGAGCCCAGGACCATCTCAGAGGCTCTTCAGTTGAAAGTTTGGTGTCCGAACCAGGAAGATGCAAATAACTGGGAGTTCCTTGAGCATCTCTCTCTGTCACTTTGGTCTCTCTACCAGATACCTTTAGCATGGCGGCTTCCAGATAGCTAGACTTCTTATGTGGCCATTCAGGGCTCTAAAGAGTGAGGCCCAGGATCAGGTGATGTTGTATCACTTTTCCTAACCATCACTCTCCTTGCGCTGTACTCCTTAGAATCAAGTTGCTGAGCCTGGCCCACATTCAAGGGCTGGGGAACTAGATACTATTGTTTTCTGGGAGAAGTGTCAAAGAATTTGTGAACTTTTGAAAAATAAATCTATACACAGTGAAATTCATTTTTATTTTTGATGTTCAATCCTGTGAATTTTAATATACCTATTGGCTTTTTAATTGAAGTATAATTGACTTACAGTATTTTACATTTCAAGTGTACAGTATTGTGATTCAGTACGTTTTTGGAGGTTATGCACCAGAACAAGTGTAGATTCTGTAACTACCACCGGATACAGAGCAATTCCAGCAACGTGGAGGATTTCCTAGGCCTTCCCCATTGTAGTCAGACACCCCCTTACCCCCATTCCTGGTAGACAGGGATCCGTTCTCTCCTTATAGCTTTGCTCTTTCCCAGAAAGCCATCCATAGAGATAAAATTGTTTGTATGTAACCTTTAGAGACTGGCTTATCTCACTCTGCACAGTACCCGTGTGATCCATCTAAGGTGCATTGGTGGCTCATTCCTTTTTCATGACGAGTGAGATTCCATTGTATGGATGAACCAGTTTTGGCTCAGTGATAAAGAATCCGCCTGCAGTGCGGGAGATGCAGGAGACGCAGGTTCTGTCCCTGGGTTGGGAAGATCCCCTGGTGGAGGGCATGGCAATCCACCCCAGTATTCTTGCCTGGAGAATCCCATGGACAGAGGAGCCTGGTGGGCTACAGTCCATGGGGTTGCAAAGAGTCGGACACGATTGGAGCGACCGAGCACGCATGCACCGGTTTGTTTATCCTTTCACTTGTTCAAGGGCATCTGTGTTGTTTCCAGTTTTCGGTGGTTACAAATAAAGCTGCTCTACGCATTTGATCTGCAGGCTGATCTCTTTGCTTCTTTGTGTCATACCACCTTTTCTGCTCTACTGATTTGGGTGGAGATTTTATGGGAACATAAATTTTCATTTTGCTAGGATAAATCCCTAGAATTGGGATGACTTTTTGGCAGAGGTTTACCTGGCTCTTTCCTTAGCAGGACTGTCAGGAGGTTTTTACTTCTTGGGCAAAATACCCTTGGTCAGAAGAATTCGTTATTCGAGTCTTTGGACTTCAGAGTATAATTACTTTTGAAAACACTGCCCACAGAAAGGACCATTCATTTAAAAGTCGCTTACAGTTATTTTTTATTTTTAAGGCTTCAAGGCCCTGCCGTGGCTGCATCGGGTGTCCCCCGCCTCAGCCTGGTCCCCCTGAGGGCTGACGTCACCCTGCACTCACGCCACACTCTCATCCTGTAACTCTACAAAGGGGCGATGACCCCATGGAGCACAAATCACCCGAAATTCCGTAGTTGGCAAAATACCATAAATAAATGAAGAGCAGCCTTGGAGAATGCTAGCATATGAAAACTGCACTTTGATCACGGAGTGTAGAGATGAAGTAAGCAGAAGTGGGGGCAGGGTAGGCAACTGAGGGGGTGCTTCTCTTCCCCTGAAAGTCAGAGACCAGGCCTGAAGTGAGGGAGGTGGCTGGGAACCATAGGAGAGGAGGCATATTTAAGTTCAGAGGCAATAATATGAAAGATCCAGTTTTTGAATGACTTTGACCTTTTTACCAAGGAAAAGCTCCATGTCCAGAAGGTTGCTAAGATCTCAAGATGTCCTTCATCTGAGCTTTCTGCTCACCCCATTTGTGCTTGCCTGGATGAGCCTGGGAGCCTGCCTGAAATACACAGAGCCCCCCTTTCAGCTCCCTTTCCATTCTGTGGCAGTGCCTGGGAATACCTACCTTCCCGAGGGCACTAGAGTACGTAAATTAAGTCAAGGACCTAGAGGGAGGAGTTCTATGCAGCTCTTCAGGTACCTTTAGGAACCGAAGTTGTCACCACATGCATCCTTTAGGAAAAGGAAGTTCAGTGTGAAATCTGACCTGTGCAGCAGTCTTTTACTCACCTCGCACAGATGTGAGTTCTTGCTCTTTGTCAGGTTCTTTGCAGTGTATTTGAAAGTCAAAGAAGAATAAAGCATGGGCCATGCTGTCAAGAACGCAAAGGCCATGATGGCAACAGGCTGGCCTCATGTCCTAACCGTAAGTACCACTTTACCGCTATGAAAAGTGCATTCAGAGCTCCAGACAGCCAAGTCATGGTGAACTTATACCCATTGCCTCCTGGGTATAAGTTGGGGACTTTGCTTATGCAAGAAGTTGTGATTTGGCCTTGATTTAGGCGAGTTTCATTAGACCCCTTTGGTTATGCCGAGATGTTGAGGACATCATCAGCATCATAGCTGCCCCCCTGAGAAATCAGCCCCCCTCTTTCTTCTCCAGCCTTGGGACTTTTCCTGGTTTCTGTCCATTTCCTTGGTCACTTAAGAGCTCTGTATTCCAGATTCGGCCTCTGGTGACCCAAGTCTTTCTGCTCTAATGCATCTTCCTAATTCCGAGTCTCTTGGTTCCCTTGTTCACTCTCTGTGTAGAAACTTTCACCAGGTTCCCTTACAGATGAAAGTGGGGGGCTTCTGCAGAGGGGATGTGGGAGTTAAGGTGGATCTGGGGGCCTTGGGCACATCCCGAGATTCTGAACTTTGCTTGTAGCATTAGAATTCATGCACAGTCTTTGGGTCGGAGGGCCCAGAGATAAAAGCCCAGTGCTTTGGGGGCCCCAGTGCTTTGTGGGTGCTCACACGTGCACCCCATGAGTTCCTGCCCCATGCCTACCTGCAGAGAGACACCCCTCCCACCCTCCTGCACTGTCCCAGGGAACTGGATTGGTGCTCAGCCAGGCAAAGCCTCCATCTCATCTGTCATCAGCCTGACTTTGGGAAGCAGGATCTTGGTGTCCTGGTTGGGTGTCCCTGTCCCCTCCCTGGTGAGCCACCTCCAAGGCTGTGACCTGCCAGGCCGGCCAGTGGCGGCTGATGAGACCAGGAGTAAGAGCTAATCCCAGGCTGAGGGGCGGGAAGGGAGGGAGGTTCTTTGTGTCTGGGGCTCTGGGGTCTGTGAGCCTCTCTTCTCCCCCTACCCTTCCTTGGATAGCTGTTGCTTTCATTTCACCAGAGTTCCTGCCCGGTGCTTGAAGCAGAACAGGCCATTAAGTCAATGCATGCCATTCTGCAAAGTCTAAACAGTTTAAATTCATCATTCTGGGCAGTGTTTGGTGATTGGAGTTTGCCAAAGCAGGGGGATCGGTGCGGGACGAGGAGAGGTTTTGCCCCCCTTCACACCCAGGACCCTGCTCTCTTCTGCCTTCTCGAGCGGGTGCAGGGGATTGGGCTTCACCACGTTGAAGTTGTGGGAAGCAGTGAAGTTCCGGGCTGCAATGGGATTGCTCTCATTCTACTGCCTGGGTCATGGGGGCTAAAGATCCACCTGACGGGGAGAGGCTCTGCTCTGAGGCCTTGCGGAGCTGTCTGTGCACATTCCACAGCGTATTTTGGTCATAATGATCCATCATTGTTGAAGGACCTTAGGTGTCATTAGCATTTTAATAGTTTCTGATCAATTTCCACTTCTGAGGTGGCGCTGGTGAGAAAGAACATACCTGCTAACGCAGGAGACATAAGAGACCCAGGTTCGATCACTGGGTTGGGAAGATCCCCTGGAGGAGGAAATGGCAACCCACTCCAGTATCCTTGCCTGGAAAATCCCATGGACAGGGGAGCCTGACGGGCTACCATCCTTTGGTTGCAGAGTTGGACAGGACTGAACAACGAAGCACAGCACGTAGTTGATTAGCAGTGTTGTGATGCTGATTTTGGCAGCACGTATACTAAAATTGGAACGATACAGAGAAGATTAGCCTGGCCCCTGTGCAAGGATAACTCACAAATTCGTGAAGCGTTCCATATTTTTAACATTATCCCCAATACCTGCCACCCCAGTCTTAGTTGGTGGTGGAAGAATGGTCTCAGAACTGTTTGACTCTATTGGCCATTTAAGTTTAAGAGTAAAAGCCTGGTTAATGATAACAGGGCATCGTAAAGCCTTCAGAAGGAAAGGAGTATGTTTTGTGGAACATTTGTTTTGTGTGTGGCAGTTTTAAGTCACTTGTTTTTAAAATCAGTACTTTTAAATGGAAACAACTTGACCGAAGGTCTGTCACAGAATTTGAGATCCATTTTAAAAAGATTAGTGAGAAAACAAAATATTGTGTTAGTTTCAGGGGTACTACAACATGGTTCAGTTATGCATATACAAGTATCTATTCTTTTTCAAATTCTTCCCTCTTTTACTGTGTTTCTTAATACTGAGCAGAGTTCCCTGTGCTGCATGGTAGGTCCTCAATGGTTATTAATTTTAAATATTGCTGATCCTCTTGCTATGTATTGTATTTCCAGAATGTATAAAATTATTGCTTTCCCCTCACTTTAAATCACCTTGGAGAAGGAAATGACAACCTGCTCCAGTATTCTTGCCTGGGAAATTCCATGGACAGAGGAGCCTAGCGGGCTGCATACAGTCCATGAAGTCGCAAAGAATTGGACATGACTAGTTATGTGCACCAGAGAAGGCAATGGCACCCCACTCCAGTACTCTTGCCTGGAAAATCCCATGGATGGAGGAGCCTGGTGGGTTGCAGTCCACGGAGTCGCTAAGAGTTGGACACGACTGAGCGACTTCACTTTCACGCATTGGAGAAGGAAATGGCAACCCGCTCCAGCGTTCTTGCCTGGAGAATCCCAGGGACGGTGGAGTCTGGTGGGCTGCCCTCTATGGAGTCGCACAGAGTCGGACACGACTGAATTGACTTAGCAGCAGCAGCAGCAGTTATGCACGCACACACACACTTTAACTCAGAGAGCTATGGCCAGTCCCTGGGTCAGGCACAGGGGTTCATGAGAAGGTGAGGAGAAGCCAGCACCCTTTGGGGGACTGCCCGGTGCCCAGGAACTGAGTGAGTGTGTGTGGTTGGTAACACACCCAGTGTGCACGTGACTCCTCCTCTTTCTTGCTGTGAGGCTGGATCACTGAAGTGGGGGGGGAGGGGCAGAGCCTTCCAAGAGGGTGGCAGCAATTGGGGTAGAAGGCAGACAGCAGGTGTCGGGGCCCAAGGTCAGGTAAGAGGAGGGATGGATGGTGAAAATGGAAGAGCATTGGGTGGCCTGAAACTGCCCACCTTCCAGTCCTGCCAGGAGAATGGTCAAAGGAACCCCCTGCTTCCTCTTGGGAGGATGACACGGGGAGGGACATACTTAGGGAATCTCCAGGAGGGTGGTGTATCGTGTCTGTTTTCTTCACTGCTGAATCCCAGGTTGGCCCTGCTTTAACGAGGTGGGGGATGGACACGGGGAGCGAGCCTCGAGCGGAGACATCGGAGGAGCAGGGCGGCCCTGGAGCCTGCAGAGATGAAAGGATGGGCAGGTTCACAGGGGAGCTGGAAGGTTTAGTGTTGGACATGTAAAGTTGAGACTGCAGGGTCCAGCCAGCCAGCCCCTTCTGCTCATCACCAACCCGTCTCCTGGAGGCCAGGGCGCCTTCAGGAGGCTGTCTCCATTTCCAGTGGCCTGCAGGGCCCCCTCCTCTGTCCAGTCTGTCCCTTTGCATTTTCCATCTTATGTTTTATGCTTCAGCAGACCGGCCGCCTTAGTCCCTCACATTCCTTGCTGTTTCACGCTGGCCTGCCCTTGCTTTGCCTTCACCCCACCCTCTGTCCCAGCCCCCTCCTCCTGGTTAGGTCATCACCTTCTCTTTACACAGATGGCTCTGGTACAAACTCATTCATTCATTCCACGGACACTTATTGCTGCCTGTAAAGTGTCAGATGTGACTGCTGGGTGCTGCCACCTGCCCCCATTCCCCCACCCTCCAGGCCACATAGGTGCTCCTTCTGAGCACACCTTTGAATCTCTGTTCAGTCCAGCGTAATGGTTTAAAGCACAGGCCTTGTATCCCACAGATATAAAATTTGTATATCTGTGCTTCAATTTGTATATCTACGAAATGGGAATATACAACATCTTCCTTTGGGAAGCGGTCTTCAAGCCTAAAATTAAATTGCCCTGGAAGGCATTTCACACAGCGCTTGGCCCACTCAGAGACAGGGAGGTGTCCTGAGGATGCTTGTCTGTCTTGTAGCATCATGGGGTTGGGATTCCCTGACTGGGTCCCTTTCCTAGGGGACCCAGGGGCTGGCTTCAGGAAGGAAATAGGATTTAGCCAAGTCTGGAGCACAGAGGTGGCGTTAGGTGCATGGGAAAGGGGAGAGTGGGTTAGAGGCATGGAGAGTGAGGAGTATGAGTAGAAGCCAGCGGATGAAGGGTCTGGGATGCCAGACCCCAGTTCTGGCCTTGGTAATCAGGATTTGGTCCATCCATAGTGGGTCCTCATGATCAGCCAATTTGGGCTCAAGATCCGAGGCCTTCAGGCAAACTGAGAAAGGCAACCAATGTATTTGAGTGTCTAGAAAAGCATTTAGGATCTTGTGTAACATATGTGATCACTGAGGGGTGAAAGCGTTTGGGGAGTAGTAGTTTCAGCACTTCCAGAATACTCTGCCAAGAGGACCCAGGGCTGGGGGTGGGCAGGAGGGACTGGAGCTGCTTAAGTGGTGGAACCAGGAGGCAGGTCCGCTGTTTGTGGGATCAAGAGCTTCACTTTGCCTGAAACTCTGGGAGGACTTCCTAGGGCTTCCCACGTGGCACCATGGTAAAGAACCCACCTGCCAATGCAGGAGACATAAGAGATGTGGGTTTGATCCTTGGGTCGGGAAAATCCCCTGGAGGAGGGCATGGCAACCCACTCCAGTATTCTTGCCTGGAGAATCCCATGGACAGAGGAGCCTGGTGGGCTACGGTCCACAGGGTTGTAAAGAGTTGGCCGCGACTGAAGCAATTTAGAATGCAGGCACTGGGGGTGCTAGAATGGGTGGGTAGAGGCATTTTGATATGTCTGGGCTGTGACCTCCCCTCAAGCCAGCAAGGGCTACATTCTATGAGTAATAAAACATGCTAGCTGAAGTCTCCCATTATCTGCAATCTGTCCTCGCAGAAGATCCCATCCACCGCAGTCTTTTAAAGTGTCTTCTTTGCTCATGTTAAGTGGAAGAATTTGCTGGTGCACCCCACAGCAGGACTCTGTGTTCTAAATTTTCCTTACCGTCTGCTTCGCTTGCTGCTGCCAACTCCCCGTCTTTTGTGGCCTGGGTGACTGGTGCCTGGAGAAGAGTGTGTTGAGCTGAGTTGAGAGAAGAAAGCTGGTTTGGTTAGAAGAGTCTTATTTTGGATCCTGTGGCCAACGGCCAAAGTAATTTGACGTGCTTAATTTGATATTCCTGGCTGTCCACAACCTGAATTCAGCCCGTCTTTGTCCTGCTCTGCTGTTCCCTAACACATTGATCTACCAGCTGTTTCTTGCCTTTTCAGGCTCCCTCTTTAAATATCCAGAGAAGGAAATGTCAACCCACTCCAGTATTCTTGCCTGGAGAATTCTATGGACAAAGGAGCCTGGCAGGCTACAGTCCATGGGGTTGCAAAGAGTCCGATACAACTGAGTGACTGTCACTCACTCACTCACTCGTTGAATATCCATAAGGGGAGATCCCTGGCAGTAAATAGAGAAGTTGATTCTGGGCCTTTGTGTCCTAGTGTGTTTTCCAGACTGTATACATTTGGGAAGGTAGGTTTGGGGAGGCAGGAAAAACTTGCCTTTAGGCAGCTGCACCTGCCTCCTGAGCTATTCTGAGTGAGCCACACTCTGTACCAGTGACTAGCTACTCCCTTTCCTCCAAACCTTCCTAGATTGCAGGGTCTGCTCTGACAGTTGCTGTGCCCTCAATGAAGCCTGCTTTGCTGGGCCTGGCCAGAAGTAATCATCCTGCTGCTCGCCCTCCCTCTCTACCTTTCCCCAATTTTCTTTCTCTTTGGATTATGATTTGCTGTTGTTCAGTTGCTAAGTCATGTCCAGCTCTTTGCGACCCCGTGGAATGCAGCATGACAGGCTTTCCTGTCCTTTACCATCTTCCAGAGTTTGCTCAAGCTCATGTTCGTTGAGTCAGTGATGCCATCCAACCATCTCATCCTCTGGCACCCCCTTCTCCTCCTGTCTCAATAATTTTGAATTCCTTTTCCCTTGGGAGAGGAGGGATACTCACTGGCTAGGATCCTGCTTTCATGGATCGTTGTATCCCCTGAAGTGATTGCCACTGCTTCTTTTTCAGTCACTTATTTTCTTTTTACTTTTCTTTTCTTCAAATTTATAGAATTAATTTTTTTTTAATGAGTTTTCCATCCTGGTTCTAGGTTTCTGGTATGTATTTTAGGAAGTGACTGAAGATGAAATCTGTAAAGATCATTTGCATTTCAAGTTTAATTCCTCATGTTACTGTCTAGTCTCTGAGGTCCCCTAGCCAAAAAACAAACAAACAAAAAAAAAACGATTCTTAACCAGCACCGGCTGAGAAGCTGAAAGGCTGAGTAGAACTACAGATAGTCTCATGATGCTGAGGAGATAAAAATGACAAGTTAAGGGCTTATTACAAAGGTGGAGAGATCCTGGAAATACCTCATGGTTATAAATACCCTGTTGCTTCACTCAGGAACCCTGAAGGACTGTATCCTAGGAGAAATGGCTTACTAAAAATAGGCCAACAGTTATAAAGACTGAAACCCAACCTCAAATTAGCTGACCAGAATAGACCAAGTTTACAAAGATTGAAACCAAGCCTTGAATCAGCTCAACCGCTGATTGGATTAAGATAATCTATTCCTGATCTAGTTGCCTGCCACAAACTGAAGAAAATCATGTAACAACATCTAGCTCCTTTGCAGTTTTAAATATATTTATATAAAACATTCATCATTTAGCTAAAGAAATACCAGGCATATAAACAGGCAGGATCAAGAGAAGAAAAAGACACTCAAAACAGACCCACAGGTGATGCATATACTCTAATTATCTGATAGACATTAATGTCAGTGATTAATAGATTCAAGAAAGAAAATGAAAAGATGGAGAGTTTCATCAGAGAACTGGAATCTACTTATATATAAAAAATCAGATAGAAATCCTAGAACTGAAATAGTCAGTAATATTAAGCATGCCTGTGTGCTAAGTTGCTTCAGTCATGCCTGACTCTGTGACCCTGTGGACTGTAGCCCACCAGGCTCTACTGTCCATGGGGTTCTCCACTGGTGGATTTAAACAGTGGCATAGATGCAGTTGTAGGGAGATTTAGTGATCTGTAAGAGCAGATAAGTGAGTAGAAATATCCTGCCTAAAACAGGGAGAGAAAAAAAGATGAAAAACAAAGGAAATATCCACCAAAACTAAATGATACATAATGAAAAGGCCTAACACACATGTAATTGAAATCCCAGAAAAATAATGGAAGAAGTAAAATTCCAGGAGATACTAACGGAATTTTCTGAAAACAATGAAATATACCAAGCCACAAACTCAAGTAGTACTGTAAACCCCAAGCAAGAGAATATAAAGAAAAAAGAAATTTATCAGTAATATTTCTGAAAACCAAAGACAGAAATGAAATCTGAAAGCAGTCCAAGCAAAAAGACATAATTACCTTCAAAGAAAGAACAGGAAGACTGACAACTGAGTCCTTAACTGTAATGATGGACTCCAGAAAGCAAATATGTCTTGAAACTGTTGAAATGTTTCAATCTAGATTTCCCTCACAGATTTCACAGATTTCCCTCTAGATTTCACAAAGGTGAAATAAAATCATTTCTAGACAAGTAGAGACTGAATTTATTGTCAGCAGACTCACTCTAAAAATAGTAAAAGGAGTTCTTCAGAAAGAGGCATATGACCCCAGATAGAGGCGTGGATATGTAGACGGGAATGAAAATCAGTGGATAAAGTAAATACATGAGTAAATCTAAATGAACTGCTGACTGTACAGATGTCTCATGGGATTAAAGTACATGTAAAAACAAAATATACAACAAGGAACAGTAGAAAAGAATGAGGGGGATAAATTGAATTAAAGTGTTTTAAAACTCTTATTTTCTGGAGAACAGGAAGGTGTTAGTCAATTATAAGTCAAGGATGTTGTTTACATGATACCCTTAAAATAACAGTAAAAGAATATAAAGTTAACCTAGTAGAGAAGGAGATTTTTAAAAATGCAAGATTAACCTTGAAGAGGTTGAAAATTGAAATAATTGAGAGAAGAAGGGACATTAAACATAAAGGACAAATAGAAAGCAAACAGAACATAGATTTAAATCCAGATCTATCAGTAATTATATTAAATGAAAATGGACTAAATATTCCAATTAAAACTCTTTAGTTGTGAAACTTATTTTTAAAAAATGCAGCAAAATCCAATTAGATGCTACTTGCAAAAAGATGTTAAGTACAGAAATACAGGAAAACTGATAGTAAATGAATGTAAGAAAGATATACCAAGCAAAAAAGGTGATATTGGAAATGACACAACATATACCATAAGATAGACTTCCCAGGTGGCTCAGTGGTAAAGAGTCCACCTGCCAATGCAGGAGATGCAAGTTGGATCCCTGGGTCAGGAAAATCCCTGGAGGAGGAAGTGGCAACCCACTCCAGTATTCTTGCCTGGAGAATTCCATGGACAGAGGAACCTGTTGGGCAACAGTCCATGGGATTGCAAGGAGTTGAACACAACTTAGTGAGCGTGGACTTCCCTGGTGGCTCAGACGGTAAAGCGTCTGCCTACAATGCGGGAGACCTGGGTTCAATCCCTGTGTCAGGAAGATCTCCTGGAGAAGTGAATGGCAACCCACTCCAGTATTCTTGGACTTCTGGTGGCTCAGATGGTAAATCGTCTGTCTACAATGTGGGAGACCCGGGTTCAATCCCTGGGTTGGGAATCCCCTGGAGAAGGAAATGCAATCCACTCCAGGACTATTGCCTAGAAAATCCCATGGACAGAGGAGCCTGGTAGGCTACAGTCCATGGGGTCGCAAAGAGTTGGACACGAATGAGCGACTTCACTTTAGTGAGTATGAGACTTTAAGTCAGAAAACACTTCTAGTTAAAAAGAGGGGCAATTCATCAGGGAGATACCAGAAAACCTATTTGTTTGCATCTAGTTATAGAATGTATAAAATTGCAAGAAAAAATAGACAAATTTATAATTAGAGTGGGTTTTAGCATACTCTTAGTAACTGATTGCAGAAGCTGACAAAGAAATCTGTACAGCTATAGAAGATTGGAATCAGTTCAGCTGCTCGGTCATGTCTGACTCTTTGCGATCCCATCGACTGCAGCAAGCCAGGCTTCTCTGTCCATCACCAAATCCCGGAGCTTACTCAGACTCATGTCCATCGAGTCGGTGATGCCATCCAACCATCTCATCCTTTGTCATCCCCTTCTCCTCCTGCCTTCAATCTTTCCCAGCATCAGGGTCTTTCCCAATGAGTCAGTTCTTCACATCAGGTGGCCAAAGTATTGGAGTTTAAGCTTCAACATGAAGTCCTTCCAATGAATATTCAGGACTGATTTCCTTTAGGATTGACTGGTTGGATCTCCTTGCAGTCCAAGGGACTGTCAACAGTCTTCTCCAACACTACAGTTCAAAAGCATCAGTTCTTTGGTGCTTAGCTTTCTTTATAGTCCAACTCTCTCATCCATACACGTCTACTGGAAAAACCATAGCTTTGACTAGATGGACCTTTGTTGGCAAAGTAATGTCTCTGCTTTTCAGTATGCTGTCTAGGTTGGTCATAGCTTTTCTTCCAAGGAGCAAGCATCTTTTAATTTCATGGCTGCAGTCACCCTCTGCAGTGATTTTGGAGCCCCCCAAAATAAAGTCTCTCACTGTTTCCATTGTTTCCCCATCTATTTGCCATGAAGTGATGGGGCCAGATGTCATGATCTTAGTTTTCTGAATGTTGAGTTTTAAGCCAGCTTTTTCACTCTCCTCTTCCACTTTAATCAAGAGGCTTTTTAGTTATTCTTCGCTTTCTGCCATAAGTGTGGTGTCATCTGCATATCTGAGGTTATTGATATTTCTCCCGGCAATCTTGATTCCAGCTTGGGCTTCATCCAGCCTGGCATTTTTCATGATGTACTCTGCATATAAGTTAAATAAGCAGGGTGACAATATACAGCCCTGACGTACTCCTTTCCTGATGGAACCAGTCTGTTGTTCCATGTCCAGTTCTAACTGTTGCTTCTTGATCTGCATACAGATTTCTCAGGAGGCAAGTCAGGTGGTCTGGTATTCCCATCTCTTTCAGAATTTTCCACAGTTTATTGTGATCCACACAGTCAAAGGCTTTGGCATAGTCAGTAAAGCAGAAGTAGCTGTTTTTTCTGGAACTCTTGCTTTTCTGATGATCCAGCGGATGTTGGCAGTTTAATCTCTGGTTCCTCTGCTTTTTCTAAATCCAACTTGAATATCTGGAAGTTCACGGTTCACGTACTGTTGAAGCCTGGCTTGGAGAATTTTGAGCATTACATTGCTAGCGTGTGAGATGAGTGCAATTGTGTGGCAGTTTGAACATTCTTCGGCATTACCTTTCTTTGGGATTCGAATAAAAACTGGCCTTTTTCAGTCCTGTGGCCACTGCTGAATTTTCCAAAATTGGAATACTAATAAGCAAAATATCCTAACTGATTATATAGACCACTACACCCAAGGATTGTGGAATACATGTTGTTTACAAATGCACATGGCACATAATTTAGCATATTTGGGTCTTAAAGAAATTTATTCCATAAATAAAACCCTTCCTATAAAGAAATCTCAGTCTCACATGTCTTTGATAGTGAATTTGCCAAATATTTAGAGAAGAAGTAGGACCAATCTTATACTGAGTCCTCTGGAGAATGGAAAAAGAGTTGAACATTTCCCTGTTCATTTTATGAGACTAGCATAACCCTGAACCCCAGACTTGACAAGGACATTACAAGAAAGGAAAACTGTCTAGGTCAATCTCTTTCATAAGTGAAGATATAAATCTGAACAAAATATGGGCAAAATAATTTCAACAGTATATTCAAATGATGGGCTTCCCTATTGGCTCAGTCAGTAAAGAATCCATCTGCAATGCAGCACACCTGGGTTTGATCCCTGGGTTGAGAAGATCCCCTGGAGGATGGCATGGCAACCCACTCCAGTATTCTTGCCTGGAGAATCCCCAAGGACAGAGGGGCCTGGCAGGCTACAGGCCATGCGGTCGCAAAGAGTTGGACACAACTAATTGACTAAACACACATATTCAAATGATGGGACAGAGCACCAAAATTCAGTCTAGAAATGAAATATTTGGTTTAATATTAAAGTGCATTGTTATTCAATATGCTAACAGTCTGAAAGATAAAAATAATTTGCTCACAATACAGAAAAAGCATTTGATAAGGTTTGTACTCATTTATGATAAAAAACAACCTTAAGAAACTTGGATCTCCGTGAACCGCTGATATTGATAAAAGATATCTTTTAAGAAATAGAGCAAACATTATATTTAATGGTAAAATTTTGAAAGCCCTGAAATTGAGACTGAGATAGGGAAGTTAGCTGTAATCACTTCTTTTCAGCAAAAATTAGAAAATAAAAATGACAGGAGTCAAATCATCACATATCTAGGGATACATTTGACCAAAGATATTTAAGACCTCTACTTAGATATGGGAGATATTTAAAAACACTAAATTAAACAGATATAAAATGTTCATAAGTTGGAACCTTCAGTATTATGAAAATGTAATTCCAGTTAAAATCCCAGGAGAGTTTTTGGTAGAATTGCCAAATGGATTCTAAAATTTGTGTGGAAATGCGTAAGGCCAAAAATGTTCAAGATAGTCATGAAAAGAGCAAAGTTGAAGCACTTACACTACCAGAAATCAAGAATTCTTTTAAAGTTATAGTAAGCAAAACATTGTGGTATTGGTGCAAGATTTGATAATTAGACCATTGGGACAACGTAGAGTCCAGAAACATAGCCACACACGTCGGTGATGACTGCGGTTATGAGGCAGGGTAGTGGGAGACTTTGTTCTCTGAGTACAGTGCTGGTCTGCGCACTCAGTTGTGTCCAACTCTTTTGAGACCCCATGAACTGTAGCCCGCCAGGCTCCTCTGTGCATGGGATTCTCCAGGTAGGAAAGCTGGAGTGGGTTGCCATTTCCTCCTCCAGGGGATCTTCCCGACCCAGGGATTGAGTCTCCTGTATTGTAGGTGGATTCTTTACCGCTGAGCCACCAAGAAAGCCTGAACAGTGCTGGGCCAATTAGATACTCACATGGGAACAAATGAATCTTGACCCTTATCTTGCACTGCATTCAAAATTCAATTCCAGTGCATCACAGATCTAATGGTGAAGGGTAAAACAGTACAGCCTTAGACGATAACATAAAAATAGTCACAGCTTTGGGTGGGCAAAGATTTTAGACAAGGTATAAAACATACTAGCCATAAAGGGATCAGTTAATGGAGTACATTAATGTTAAGATCTTATTGATCAAAAGACATCAATACAAGTGAAAGGGCAAGTCACAAAGTGGAAGAAGATAATTATGCACTCTTTGTGTGAACTGAAGTGAAAGTCACTCAGTCGTGTTCGACTCTTTGTGACCCCGTGGACTATACAGTCCATGGAATTCTCCAGGTCAGAATACTGGAGTGGGTAGCCCTTCCCTTCTCTAGGGGATCTTCCCAACCCAGGGATTGAACCCAGGTCTCCTGTATTCCAGGTGGATTCTTTACTAGGTGAGCCACCAGGGAAGCCTACTCTTTGTGTATATATATGTATTTAACGAAGGACTTTATTCAAAATGTATAAAGAGCCTCTGCTGCTGCTACTGCTGCTAAGTCACTTCAGTCGTGTCCGACTCTGTGTAACCCCATAGACGGCAGCCCACCAGGCTCCCTGGTCCCTGGGATTCTCCAGGCAAGAGCACTGGAATGGGTTGCCATTTCCTTCTCCAATGCATGCAAGGGAAAAGTAAAAGTGAAGTTGCTCAGTCATGTCCGACCCTCAGCGACCCCAGGCTCCTCCATCCATGGGATTTTCCAGGCAAGAGTACTACTTTTACTAAATAAGAAAAAAGACACAATTGAATAGAAGAATAGGCAGAAATCTTAAACAGGCACTTTAAGATGATATACAAATGGCCAATAGACTTTATTGATCAGGGAAATGTAAATTAAAACTGCATACCCACTAGAAGGGTTGAAATGCAAAAGCACAATAATACTAGCAGCTGATAAAGATGTGGAATCAAAGCAATACTTGCATACTCACTTTTCAGTGCTCTTTTGTAGCTGCAAAGCTGAGTATCTGCGTGCTCTATGATCTAGCAATTCCACTCCTAAACAGAGACCCAAAAGATATGTATACATACATGCCCCCAAAGACATACAGACATATACACACACTACATATATATGTATATATACACATACATATACACACATGCATAACAAATGATGTGCATCTATCTATTAATGAATGTCTACACTGACTCGATGGACGTGCGTCTAAGTGAACTCCGGGAGTTGGTGATGGACAGGGAGGCCTGGTGTGCTGCGATTCATGGGGTCGCAAAGAGTCAGACACGACTGAGTGACTGAATTGACTGACTGACTGACAGTAGTAATTTGTGTGATAGCAAAGCAAAGCTGAAATAATGTAAAGTTTATCAATGTGGAATGGATAATTGTATTTATACAATAGAATACTAAACAGCACTGAAAATGTATGGTTATATGTAGTAACATGGATGAGTCTCATAAACATATAGCAGAGTGAGAGGAGTAAAAGAAGACATAGGAGATTATTTACTGTAATTTATATCAAGTTCAATACAGGGAAACTAGTTTATGATTTTATAAATTAAGATAGCTCTTACCTTTGGTGATAAGGAGGTTTTAGTGGCTGATTGGGGCCCCTGGGGGTACTGGTAATGTTCTACTTTTTTGAAATCTGAGTGGTGGTTACATGGGTGTGATCCCTGTGAAAATCCATTGATTTGTATACTTTTCTAAATGTCATACTTAAATAATAATGTTAAAAAAACTTGCTGAGGAAAGCGCAGAGGATAGAAGCAGTTGGCTTTTGCCATTTGAGGATTGGCTGTCTGGAAAGAGGGAGGTGACGATCAACTTCCTGACTTAGCCCATCCCTGAGCACCATGGGTGCTTTAGCATCATGGTCTCTGAGGAGCCTGAGGGCCAGGAAGCAGTGAAATGTCTATCGCTGTGGCCCTTTGTCTCCCTTGGAGACACTGGAGCTCCATGGGCTCGGCTGTATCCATAATAGATGATGCTGGCGGGGTCGAGTGCAGTGGGCAGGAGGCAGGAAACCAGAGACCCCTGTTCCTCTCCCCTCCCCTCCCCCTCCCCACTCCCACCCTCTCCTTTTTTCTTACTCTGCTGCAGAGAGCCGGGATTCTTGCTCGGGAGTCCACACCCACAGATGAAAAAGACAGAAGGATATTTATTTAGAAAAAGGACAGATGTAAATTCGTATTTTGTAGACGAGACACAAATGCTTAGACTTCAGAATGTTGGTGGAACATCAACCGTGTGGGCAGTAGAGAGGACTGCTTTGAGAAGACAAGAATTGCATTTTCAGAAACTGAATGAAAAGATGTGAAAAATTTTATTCAGGGAATGTTATGAACTGAATGCTTTTTGTCCCCCTTCCCAATTCCTGTATTGAAGCCCCCAACCTCGAATGTAATGGTACTTGGAGCGGGGACTTCTGCAAAGTAATAGGCTTAGATGAGGACATGGTGGGGTGTGCTCTTGATGGCAGTATATATATTCAAGTGCCCTTTTATTTCCCTAAAATGTAAGTGCCCTTATATTTACCTAAAAAGCCCTTATAAGAAGAAGAGGGGCCAAGGAAACTGGTTCTCTCCATACTACGCTCCAAGGGAAGTCCATGGAGCTCACAAGGTGGCTATTTACAAGTCAGGACAAGGGCCCTCACCAAGAACTGAATCTGTGGGCTCATTAATCGTGGACTTCCCAGCCTCTGTGAGAAATACATTTCTGGTGTTTAAGTCACCAAGTCTACAGTGTTTTGTTATAGCAACTGGAGCTGACTAAGACAGGGAAGTAAAACTTGACTTGGTTTAACACCTCTGATTCCTGCAAGCTGGGGTGGTTGCCCTTTCCCTGTGGATTTTATCTGCAGAGTGGGACCTCTGGGACCCACTTTATCTGGCACCACTGGGAAGCCCAGCCCATCCATCTTTTGTGAGCATGGCAGTCAAGTTGAAATAAAAAATGCCCTTTGTAAGAACTAAAGTTTTCAGCCTGGTCCCATCTTGGTATTGAGAAAAGTCAAGGAAAGAAACCAGAAACACTTGAGTTTCTGGTAACAGAAAGTTTCAAATATGCACGCCGGTACCATAGTTAGGTTGATCTCCAAATCAGGGTTTCCCTTTAAATTTTGCTTGTTTTCAGTATAACCAAATAGGTCATAATGCCTTATTTACTCCTGAAAAAGTGATCATAAAGGTATTTGCTTTTGGGACTTAATTAGCGCCTCTTCTCCTACATCAAGTGGGAAATGAAACTTATTTTCTCCAATTTAACAGACAGTATGTTTCAGTGGTATAGAATTTTCTCCACAGATTTCACACTAATAAGATAGTTTAAACTGCTCTACTTCTTGAGAAAATAATACTGGCTTGTTTGGTTTGTGCAAAAGTCAAAAGAATGTCAGTGGTTTAGGAAATAGACTTAGCAGGAGCAGGTGGCCAGCTGAGTTGTCTTCACCACACCCACCATTTCTGTGCGCTGAGTCTGGCATTTTAATCCACTGATTCAAGAGTCTGCAACGACCAGTTATCTGCACCAGCCAAAAATAGGCACAGAATCTGTTGCTTTGCATGGTATCTCTGCAAAGCGTGTCACGAGGTTTCTTTGAATTGGGAGATTTTCCTGCTAATTTGGGAAGCAGCCGAGGAGACCAACAGAGGTCTCGAGTGTCCCTGGGATCTACGCTGCCCTCCCCAAGGAGGCTCAGGTCTTTCCCTGGTTCCCCAGAGCCTGACTTTTCCCACAGCAGTGCTGAAACCACAGACTGCATCAGCTTTATTTACAAAAAAAAAAAAGTTTTAATTGTGTTTATCAAAGGTAAGTAAAATCCACTGGCACAGTGCAATTCAAGTTTTGTGAGGATTAGACGTTGCTACATATGTAGCATCTAGATTGTGCTTGGAATAGGGTAGATTCTAAAAAGATGGTTAGTCGTGTAGGTGTGTTGTGTGCTAGCCATGGCTAGATGCTTTACCTACAGAATGTTGACTCCTCACAACAGTTCTGCAAGATACTTATCTACTTCTGCAAGATAAGTAGCTCTTATTTTGGGCTTCCTAGATGGCGCTAGTAGTAAACAACCTGCCTGCAATGCAGGAGACATGAGACGTAGGTTCGATCCCTGGGTCGGGAAGATCCCCTGGAGGAGGGCATGGCAACGCACTCCAGTATTCTTGCCTAGAGAATCCCATGGACAGAGGAGCCTGGTGGGCTACAGTCCATGGAGTCACAAAGAGTCGGACACAACTGAAGCAACTTAGCAGCAGTTCTTATTTCATTAATAAGGAAGAAGAGCTTCAGAGAAGTTAAGTAATTTATGTAAGGTCACACAGCTACTGGATGGCTGGGCTGGGGACTGAATCCGAGTCCATCTTCTCCTCCTCCTTCTCCACCACCACTGCCGTATTCTCTCTAAATGTGTTTCTCAAGTTGGGATCTGGGCTGCCTGGAAAGTTTGTGGAAGTTTTCTTAGGGAGGTTGTCGATGAGTTTATAGTTTGAAAGATATTGCTTTGTGCAAGAGGTCGGCGAGTGTTTTCTTTAAAGAACCAGATAGTAATTTATGTTTTAGGGGCCATACTCTCTCTGTTGCAGCTACTTAATTCATCTGCTGCTGCTCACAGCATGGGCAGTATTTAACCAAATAGATATGTCTATGTTTGAATAAAACTTTATTTATGGGGAACTTCCTGATGGTCCAGTGGTTAAGACTCTTCTTCCAATGCAGGGGGTGTGGTTTTGATCCCTGGTTGAGAAACTAAGATCCCATATGCTACATGGGATGGTGAAAAAAGAAATTAAAAAATAAAATAACATCTGCAGAGACTTAAAAAATCCAAACCTTTGTTTATGGACATGGGTGACTGGCTGGATTGGGTCTGCAGGCTGTTGTTTGCTGACCCGTTTTATTCCGTGATACCTTCTGTTCTCTTCAAACCCCTGCAGCCTTGGGTGCTCCAGCTTCTCTGTCTGTCATCTTAGCAGCTTCTACTCTATCTGCTCAGTTGTCAAAATCCCACATTCTACAAAGTTCCTGACCTTATGGAACCAACAGCCTGGCGGGGGGAGACAAATGTATGCCACATGGTGAAGGGTAAGAAGAAGAAGGCAAGGGATTGGAGAGTGATGGTGGCAGTGAAGGAGGGACTCTGAAAAGATGATGCTGGAGCAGAGCCCTACCAGAAGGGAGGCATAAACTACGTGGCTGTCTCAGGTGATGTGTTCCAGAGAGAACAGCAAGTGCAAAGGTCCTGAGGCAGCAGTGTGCTTGGCCTGTCTTAGAAACAACCAGGACTCCAGAGGGGCCGGGGTGCAGTGGGTGAGGGCAAGAGTGGTGGGAGAGGGGCAGGCAGGCAGGTGAGAGGCAGTTCACGGAGGGCCTTGGAGGTCATTGCAGGGCTTTATAATGAGTGGCCACTGCAGGGGGGGTTGGTTTGAGCAGCTGAGTGTCATAATCTGACATGGAACAAAGGATCCCTTTGAGCTGCTGAGTGGAGCGAGTGTATAGGGTGAGAGGAGGGGGAGGCTGGGAGCCATTTAGAGAAGGATGGTGGGAGAAGCCTATAGATTCTAAATATATTATGACACCAGAGCCAATGCTTTCCCGACAGATTGAGTAGGATGTAGGAGGAACAGAGGGGTCAAAGTTGACTTGAGGTCTTGGCCAGAGCGGGTGGAAAGTCAGAAAGTGAAAGTCGCTCAGTCATGTCTGACTGTTTGCAACCATGGACTATACAGTCCATGGAATTCTCCAGGCCAGAATACTGGAGTGGGTAGCCTTTCCCTTCTCCAGGGGATCTTCCCAACCCAGCAATCAAACCCAGGTCTCCCGCATTGCAGGCGGATTCTTTACCAGCTGAGCCACAAGGGGAACCCAAGAATACTGGAGTGGGTAGCCTATCTCTCCTCCAGCAGATCTTCCCGACCCAGAAATAGAACTGGTGTCTCCTGCATTGCAGGCAGATTCTTTACCAACTGAGCTATGAGGGATACCTATGGAACGTCAGAGTTGCCCTTTGCTGAGGGGGGAGGACTGTGGGAGCAGATTTGCCAGGAAGATGAGATCGGGTGCTGCTGCTGCTGCTAAGTCGCTTCAGTCGTGTCCGACTCTGTGCGACCTCATAGACAGCAGCCCACCAGGCTCCCCCATCCCTGGGATTCTCCAGGCAATAACACTGGAGTGGGTTGCCATTTCCTTCTCCAATGCATGAAAGTGAAAAATGAAAGTGAAGTCACTCAGTCGTGTCTGAACCCCATGGATTGTAGCCTACCAGGCTCCTCTGTCCATGGGATTTTCCAGGCAAGAGTACTGGAGTGGGTTGCCATTGCCTTCTCCAGAGATCGGGTGGGATGTGTTGAGTTGGGACTGCCAGTTGATAACCAGTTGCAGAAGTCAAGTAGGCAATGAATTTGCAAGTTAGGAGTTTAAACTGGGACTCTACAGAAGAGAATCAGCAGGGGATGGTGGGCTTCAAAGCCAGGGATGGGCTGGGATTGCCTAGGGAGTAAGTCAGAGAAAGAGTGGCCTGACCTGGAGGCCATGGCCCCCTCTTGTCCCCACTTCCTGCCCCTGCCAATTTCAGGCCTCAAGACTCTTACGTAAAAGCATTTTGAAGACTTTCTTGTCAGTCCAGGGGTTAAGACTCTGTGCTCCCAGTGCAGGGAGCACAGGTTCAATCCCTGGTTGGGAAAGTAAGATCTTGCTACCACACAGCACCGCCTAAAAATAAATAAATGAATAAATAAAAGCATTTTGATAGCTTCCTTCCTAGTCTGTTATCTGTGGAACTACCAGGGATTCCTGGAGCCCATCACCCGCCATGTCCCTCCCCTCTGAAACCTTTGGGGTGTCTGTGCAGCCTGCAGGAGAATGTGGGGGTACAATCTCTCTCCTGTCCTCCCCACATTGCTGATCTGCAGTCTGCCTGTGGGCAAAGCCAGTGATGTCTGCTGCTGTCCCTGCTTGTCCTCAGCCTGCATGGTTCTTCCCACCTACAAGCACCACCCCTTCCCCAACATCATGTCATAAATACGTGTAGCCATTGTGCTGAAGACATGAAAGGATTCTAGAGAGATGTCAGTCATTGCGTGTGAAGACTGACATCTTTAAAAAGTATTCCCTTGTGATGATGAAGAAGGTATTGGAGATGTGGTCATGTTTAGGAGACAGAGAGAGAGTGGATAAGTTGAGTTTTAGCCATAAAGGGACACAGAAGGGATGAGGCCAGCTAGCATGGTGCTCTTGTCCAAGGGTGAGCAGTTTCCCAGCAAAGTTACGAACCCAGGAGCCACATCCCAACAGGAGAGAGCATCCCAAGGAATAACTTAAGCAGGTTTAACTTAACAGACACTTAACTGGGGCACTACTGGCCTGCCTCGAGCAGCCTGGGGCTGAGGAAGAGCAAATAGCTTTCTGTTGTTTCTATCAAGTGACATCAATTGATAATGCCTGCCTGGGGGTGCAGTCAAGGTCAGGTCTCAGAAGAATGAAGACGGTCTTTGATTAGTCATGTCTACCAGGAGTCTGTGGGGCTGGGTTTGCTTCAGGACCACCCTGGGTGTTTCTGAACTGATATAGCTGTCCTGGACACAAGAGCACTGGTTCTGTCCATCCACCCGTGGGGAATCCTGCAGTGTGATCTGGCCACCCATCGAGTTAGATCTGACGGGAAACTAACCGGCGGAAGTGCAAAGTAACCAAATGCATTCGCTTTTAAAAAGTCCCAGGTTTTCTCCTTCTGCGTTGGAGGTGACCCTTCACATTGTGGTCTGTGTTTTACATCATGGAGCGAATTACAGAGAAGCTTCTAAAGAAGTGAAAACAAAGCATCTGGGAGAAAAGTACATCCCCAGTAGCAGGAGATTTCTTTCACCAAAAGGAAATGATGTTTGTGAAAGTATTTCAAGTGCTATAAAGTGCTCTATAAATGTAACAATTTATTATTATGCGCTGCTGGAGGGAAACCAGCTAAGCCATAACACTAACAATTACAGAACAGATTCCCTACAATTAAGTTGGAACTTGCAGAGAGCCTCTGAGGAAGGGCTTTTCCTGAACTGGATGAGGCCCTTGCTGGTGAGCCCAGGCTGATGGCAGGGACCTGTGTCCCATCGGGGCTTGTGGTCCACTGTGGAGAGGGGCAGTTTATCCAGTAGGGATCCAGCCCAGGCAAGGGTGGCTGTTGCCTCCAGTGCTCTGTGCGTTGGCTTCAGATGGGGAGGCAAGCTAGTCACTGAAAATGACTGTCTGCTGGACAGGCAGACGCCAGAGCTGGCCTGAGCCAACCTTTACCCTCGAGAGGAGACATTCTCTGCTCCCTCCCAGCCCCTTCCAAGCCCCTCCCGTGCCCTTTCAGTACCGATAACATCAGATCACAAATATTTTTGAGTACTAATTTCTTTATAAGACTCTGCTTCTTCTGATTTCCTCCAAAGAGGTGTATATCCATTTTTTTTCCTATTTTCTTTCATAAAAGGGTGAAAAATTATAAACAATAAGGTACAAATAATTGTCTTTTCTGGTATGAGATAGAGGCTATGAAATGCTCACTGTCAGTAAGCATCCAAAAACGTTGAATTGGCGGGTAATTTTTTAAAAAATTGTACTTATTTTTTTATTCTTGGCTGTGCTGAGTCTTTGTTGCTGTGAGGGCCCTTCTGTAGTTGCAATTCAAAGGCTTCTCATTGTGGTGGCTTCTGTTGTTGAGGAGCACAGACTTTAGGGCATGCAGGATCAGCAGTTGTGGCTCCTGGGCACAGGCTCAATCGTTGGTTGCTCATGGACTTGGTACTGTGTGACATGTGGGATCTTCTCGGATCAGGGATCGAACCCGTGTCTCCTGCGTTGGCAGGGAGATTTTTCACCACTGAGCCACCAGGGAAGCCTTGAAGGGGCAGACAATTTAAGAATCTTCAAGAGGAGGGTTTGAGCTACTCTTCTTGGTTTCTAGACGTACTCAACTGACAAGGAAACAGGACTGATTGTCACGAACTGCATTAGGAGTTAGTCTCTCTATAGGTACTGCTTGTCCCTCTGAGCACATCGATGTCAGCAGATGACAGGTGTGGCATTTGCTGGCCTGGGTGCTTCCCTCTATCACTGTATGGCTTCTGGGGGGTGCATATCAGGGGCAGTTTCTCCTGTTGTAGTGGTCTGCATCCAGGTAGGAGGGAGAAAACACACAGTGATTTAAACAGGGGAAGTTTAATACAAAGAATTACTAAACTCTGATGAAAGAGTAGCCGTAGGATAAATGAAAACTCCTTGTGGTACATACCCCAGGGCTGAGGGAGAGCAATCAAGGAAGGACAGACTTGGAAGGGGTTCAGACCTTGTTGGAGAAGGTATAGTTGACCACATTGAATGGCAGAGAAATTTGCTGGTTTCACTGGTCCTTAGTCCCTGGGGAAACGGGAAGCAGGCCTCCAGGGTTCAGGCAGCTGCTGTTGTGAGTGTGCCATGGGTGGAGGATACTCAGTGTGGGAGGCTGGTGCACAGGAGTCTGCCTGGAAGACCACACAGTCAGGAGGACCACAGGGGATGAGGCTGGGGGAGGTAACGAGGGAGCAGAGGGAAAGAGGATGCCAGCATGCCCAGGAGGCCTGGAAGGCCCGATGTCTGTCCTGGGAGGGCTCTGCAGGGTCTGTGAGGTTGCGGGAGACAGCAGCTGCTGGGTGGGGGTGGCTGAGCCCCCGCTGGATGTCCTCACCCCATACCATCAACTCTGTCCCCCTGCAGCCCCTTCCTCCTGCGTCGTCCCTCCAGCACCTTCTGTTGACAAAGCTTAACACTGTGCTGCTGTAAAGGAGAAATGCTTGAAGAAATTGCTTTCATTATTGCAGAACATGTATTGAAGGGTGAATCTGGAGTTGAGAGGGAAACTGATGGATAACTGGCTTCCTTGGCCCCCTTCCCTGTAGCACCCGTGGTCCCAGGACCTCTGTGAGGAGGGAGGGCACCCCATTCCTGTGAACGGCCCTGTTTGCTCCTGAAGATTGGCTCACACAGGGGCTGGCTCTCTGTTGTTCAATCGCTAAGTCGTGTCTGACTCTTTGTGACCCTGTGGACTGCCACATTCCAGGCTTCCCTGTCCTTCACCATCTCCCGGAGCTTGCTCAAACTCACGTGCATTGAGTCAGTGATGCCATCCAGCCATCTCATCCTCTGTCGTCTCCTTCTCCTCCTGCCTTCAATCTTTTTCAGCATCACGGTCTTTTCTAATGAGTCAGCTCTTCACATCAGGTGGCCATAGTATTGGAACTTGAACTTCAGCATCAGCCCTTCTCATGAATATTCAGGATTGATTTCCTTTAAGACTGACTGGTGTTCCACAGTCGATTGGAAGATTGAGTCTTCCCCAACACCACAGTTCAAAAGCATTAATTCTTTGGCATTCAGCCTTCTTTATGGTCCAACTCTCACATCCATACACGACTACTGGAAAAACCATAGCTTTGACCTTTGTTGGCTAAGTAATGTCTCTTCTTTTTAACACATGTCTAGGTTGGTCACAGCTTTTCTTCCAAGGGGCAAGCGTCTTTTTTAATTTTGTGGCTGCGGTTACCATCCACAGTGATTATATAGACTGCAGTCTCTCTGCTGGCAGCTGGGAGAGTGAGGACAGTGGTGGGGAAGGACCATGACCCTCATAGGCTGCTGCACAGCTTGGGGCGAAAGGATGTGTGTGTGTCAGGGACTGAGCTGCCACAGGCCAGCACCCCTGCCTGCCAAAGGGTGTGGTTTAAGACTTTAACTTGACCTTGTGGTTGGGGCACTGGCATCTCTGATGGCTCACAGAGGGTACCTCCCTCTCTCTCCTTCTCTATTTAAGCTAACTGGAGGGGCAGAACACTTGAAAGATGTGTGTTTCTGCAGCCCTGGACCACTGCTCCCATCATAGCTTGAGTAGTTCCTAGTTCCTGGTTTCTTTGTTGCTGCAGGTCAGGCAAGAGGGCAGGTTCCCTGACTGTCACAGCGAGGGCTGGATCCAACTCTTGGCCCGTGGAGTAAGGGATCAGGTTTAAGTCTGGAAGGGTTTAGGCCTCCAGTGTCCTTCTGCCTGGGCCCCAGCTCCTGGAGATCTGAATTCATGACCTCGACATCATGATGCTTTCACAGCACTGCCAGCTCTGAGCTGTGGTTTGAAAGCCCAGCCAAGGGGAGGACCCCTGGTTTGAGTCAGTCTCCACTCCCTGGGCTCATGCTCTGCTCCTTTTACTTGTTTGTGCGTCACTCAGCTGTCGCCTGGGAGCATCTTGAAGGCAGAGGTTTGTCATCCTCTCGGTGTATCTGTCCCCCACTCCATCCCTGGCCGGTGGCGGCCTCTGCCTAACCCAGTCTGCACTGACCCGCCCGTGGTTCCCTGACATCGGTGGAGTTGCCAGTGCCCCCAGGTTTATCTCAAACTCAGTCCCAGAAGCTCACTGTCTCCCCTGTGAGGTCTGACTTTTCTAGACTTTCTCAGGTCCGAAGGAGGAACTGAGAACAATCAGTCTTGGAGGAGATGGCTGTGAGGCCCATCACAGCCACTGGCTGACTTGGCCTTGGAACACTTGAGCTGCTGCCTGTAGGTATGGGTGTCTGTCAACTCAAATCTTTCTCCACGTTGTTGACAGACTGAAAGGATTCCATGTAGCTCTCACTTAATTGGAGGGGATGGATTCAAACCATAGTAGAGCCACCCAGAGGAATGTACGATACTGCCCTTTCGGGTTTATAACCTTTCCTGCACTGGCACGTTCTACCATGAGCTGTCCTGGCCATTTCCAGATGTGAACACTCCACTTCTTTTGGACAATCCAGTTGTCCCTCCTGGAATATAGTGGGGATGGGGGTGGGACATCCTTTGTCTGACAAACCCCATCGGAGCAGTTCTCAAAGTATGGTCCCTGGGCAGCAGCTTCAGTATCACCTGGGTATTTGTTAGAAGCGCAAATCCCATCCCCTCGCTGATCCTGGAACTTTGGGGGTGCAGCCCATATTCTGTATTTTAAGAAACCCCCAGATGATTGATACATGCTCATGTCTAGGAACTGCTGCCTTACCTAGTAGACTGGATGCCTTAGCACACTGCAAGTGCGGCATGTACTTTTCTCTTCTCCTCTTTCTTTTTGACTTTTTCCCTACATATCCCTCCATTCTTCATGAGTGCCTTTTGAAATCACATCCATATTCCTGGCCAGAGTCAGGAGTCACTTCATTCATGAAGCCTTACCTGATTCCCCCTCTCCAACAGGTGTGTGCTCACCGCCCTGGTCACCCCGCCCCCATTGCCCGTGGTCCCCTCCTGGCAACGCTAGCATCACTGGGCCCTCCTTGTATTGTTGTTCTCCAGTTGCTAAGTTGTGTCCAACTCTTTGTGACCCTGTGGACTAGAGCATGCCAGGCTTCCCTGTTCTCTACTATCCCCTGTAGTTTGCTCAAGTTCATGTCCATTGACTTGGTGATCCTATCTAACCATCTCATCCCCTGCCACCCTCTTCTCCTTTTGCCTTCTGTCTTTCCCGGCATCAGAGTCTTTTCCAATGAGTCAGCTCTTTGCATCAGGTGGCCGAAGTACTAGAGCTTCAGTATCAGTCCTTCCAATGAATATTCAGAGTTGATTTCCTTTAGGATTGACTGGTTTGATCTGCTTGCTGTCCAATGGACTCTCAAGAGTCTTCTCCAGCACCACAGTTCAAAAGCATCAATTCTTTGGCGCTTAGACTTCTTTATGGTTCAACTCTCACATATGTACATGACTACTGAGAAAATCATAGCTTTGACTATACCCACGATAAAGAACCCTCCTCAGAAATGCAGAATCCCAGCCTGCCCCACTGACTGAGTCAGCATCTGCATTTCATAAGATCTGCAGGTGATTCCCATCTACTTTAAAGGCTAGGAAGCACCTTTTAGGCCACCCTGAGTGTACTAAAAGAAATATATTTTTTTTACTGATTACATTTTAATGATACTTATTCATTAGGAAAATAAATGGGAAAAAGAAAAGCCCAGAAATTGACACTGCCATGAGCAGACTTTCAGGGGTCAGTGTTAACGGCCCACCTTTGTTCTAGGAGGGACTGTATTCAGATAGATGACCTTTAGAGACAGGAGGCACGCTTTAAACAACAGCTAACACCATGTCTCGCATAAACCAGCTGTTCAGTAACTTAAAAAAGAGGGAATTCAAGAATTCTATATTAGTATAAACGGCTTCCCAGGTGGTAAAGAATCCACCTGCCAATGAAGGCGATACAAGAGAAACATGGGTTCTATCCCTGGGTCTGAAAGATCCCTTGGAGAAGGAAACGACAACCGACTCCAGTATTCTTGCCTGGAGAATCTCATGGACAGAGGAGCCTGGCGGGCTACAGTCCATGGGGTCACAAGAGTCAGGCACAACCCAGAGACTGAGCACGCACACATATAAAGGTATTGTCTCCTTTCCAGAAGTTGGAGTCCTCAGCCTATTAAAGAGGTAGATGAAGGCTGTTTCTAGCTGAGGATTTCATGGCTGTTAAATCCTGGTGCAGTGACCAGAATATCTCAGTCTGAATCCTGAGGATGTGAAGCTTGGTGAAAGCGCTGCAGGCTGCTTTCAGGCATGGTCAGGATCTCGGTTCCAGGAACCCACTTTCTGACCTACCCTGAGGACTGAAACTGATAAGATGGTTGTAGGTTTTACTAGAATTCTCCAGTGAATGTGGCGGAGTTTGGGGAGAGGGGGCCTGCCTGCCACTCTGGCTCAGAGCCTCGAGGCTAATTTAATCAATCCCATAAGGGGCCGGGCAGCTGGGGAGAGACTTTCTGAAGCACTCCAGGGCCACCCTCAGCCTGTTCAGCATGCCTAGCTGCCTGCCCTTGTCTTTCTGTAGCTGTGGCCTGTCCCCACCCCCGTTGGCCTTGGGAGCAGCTGTGAGCTGTGGGACCCGATCTGGGCTGTGGGTACACATGGGAGTCACCCAGCAGATAAAGCTCTGACCTTGGAGTCCTCATGCCCAGATTCTAGACCTGTGCAGCATGTCTCAGCTCTGAGCTCTTTGTCACCTTTGAGCCGCTTCTTCCTCAAGAAGAGTCAGAGATGGCTGCCTCGGAGTGGGGGGTAGGGTGGGGGGGTGGGAGTGCCCTATGTGCTCCACAGGAAAGTCACTGGACACATCACTGTTCCCAGCTGCCAGGTGGGCAGAAACGTGGGTGCTCCTTGCCCACCTCCATTGCTGCTGCTGCTGCTAAGTTGCTTCAGTCGTGTCCGACTCTGTGCGACCCTATAGACGGCAGCCCACCAGGCTCCTCTGTCCCTGGGATTCTCCAGGCAAGAACACTAGAGTGGGTTGCCATTTCCTTCTCCAATGCATGAAAGTGCAAAGTGAAAGTGAAGTCGCTCAGTCGTGTCCCAACTCTTAGTGACCCCATGGACTAGCTGGCTCTAAAGGGTCAGTGCAGGGAGAGTGTGAACGGTTCCTGCCCATGTGGTCATTCCCCTTCATGAGGGCGCATGAGGGTGTGTGAGAAGCAGGTATGTCTGTGCACGTGATGATGGTCTGGGCCTCTCGCTGCAAGAACAGCACCCGGGTTGGTGGCAGCCTTATTGCAGTACGCGGGGTGTGTTCAGACACATTGGGGCTGCTGTATCAGCCTGGCCAGGGCGTTTCTCTCGAACATCTGGAAGCAATCACTTTCTGCCTGACCGAACCGTGTGGTGGCCCCGAGCAACTCCACGTTTAGGTGAATTGCAAAAACAAGCAGGCAGTCATATTCAGGAGCGTGCCTCCATGCAAATGGCAGATGCCAATGGGTTTCCAGAGACACCTGCATCCTTTTACCTGGAGTGCCCAAGCGGAAAGGGACCCCAGCCAAGTCCTGTCACAGACGTGCCACTGCTTGCAGTGGAAGCTGCTGCAACCACCTCGGGGAGCTGAAAATTGTTTTATTTTGACTTTTTAAAAAAGCCAACATTGGAGTGTGCTTTTTAGCTGTGAAATATCTCTAGACCCCTGAAAATGACTGAAGATTGATCCGAACCTCACAGGCAGTAGTCTCTAAATTCACAATCTCACAGTGGATTTTCACTCAGCAGATCATATGCTATGTTTAAAATTTTCATTGATTCCCAAACTTGATCATCAACCATCTTAGACTGAAACATTTCTCTATTGAAGGTCCGATTCTCTGGGCTTTCAAATGAGCTCAGAATATACCTAGGGTCAGTCATCTGCTGCTAAATTCTGTTTTTGGTTCCAGAAATGCATTTCCTGCCTGATGCGTGGGGTCTCCGAAGACTCTAGACCTAGTTTCTGTGATAGCCCTGCCCCTACCTGCAGGGTATAATGGGAATAATTTCAGAAGAGCTGACAACTTTCTATCTTCAAACATTTATCGAACATCTATTAAAGATGACAATATAGGGGGTTTTTCAGGGAATACTTGTTTGGAGCACGTGGCATCACAAATGGAAGCTTCCTGCCTTTGCTGTCCCTGGCATGTGGCTCTTTGGAAGGTCATCCTTCAATGCCTGTGAGCCCCAGGAGAGATCTCTCTGATACACATGTGGTCTTCTGCTTAGGAGCAAGGGCAGTGGTTTTATTTTTTTTCCAATTAAAAATAGACAAGTTGTAATTTAGAAAAACATGGATGCCTGTGGATTTTTAAATTGGATTTAGAAAGTTGTGGCGAAGCGTACAGGGACCCGTATTTAATTACCCCTCTCACCAGCCCTGTACTTTGTCATGCTAGGTGTGGAGAGGCATCGCTGCTGAGCAGGGCTCTCCTAACCAGGGAATCAGGCATCTTGATGGGGCCTTCTATTTGCTATGGCAACAGGCAGTGGGGCAGTGGATGTTGACTTGGGTACCTGGGTTGCTGAGGATCTTACATGCTTAGTTGTTTAGTCATGTCCGAGTCTTTGCAACCCCAGGGACTGTAGCCTGCCAGGCTCCTCTGTCCATGCGGATTCTCCAGGCAAGAATACTGGAGTGGGTTGCCATGCCCTCCTCCAGGGGATCTTCCCAACCCAGGGATTGAACCTGGGTCTCCTGCATGCAAACAGATTCTTTACCATCTGAGCCACCAGGGAAGCCCACTAAGGATCTTAAAGATGGCACAAACATCAGTGAGCTCCTAAAGCGGAGTGTTTGGTTGAGGGGTTTCAGCTGACCACTAAACTAGGGCTGTCTGGTTACCTTGTTAATGAGTTACTAAGGGAATGGAGCAAAATACCCTGCTGATTTCATGCTGCTGACTTTTAAATCCTCTGGTTATTGAGAAGAACGATGGTGCTATATGTGGTTGAAAGTAAATGAAGAAATTGGACATTAAATCCTAGAGTGTTTTGAGGACAAAGGACCTTTGAGTCACCTGAGCCCGGGTCCAGATGAGTAATGGAAACGAGCCAGGTGGGCAGGTGGTGTTGTGTCCGACTCTTTGTGACCCCATGGGCTCCCTGACCTTCACTGTCTCCTGGAGTTTGCTCAAACTCATGTCCATTGAGTCGATGATGCCACCCAGCCATCTCATCCTCTGTTGCCCCCTTCTCCTCCTGCCCTCAATAGCACTGCCCAAATAAAGGGTGGGCACTACTTCAGCTTGGCCTCTTTGGGCCTGGAAGGGATGGCCCTGGGTTTCCAGATCCTCCCATTTTTAAACAGATGCTGGAAATATGAATTTTATGCAAATTTCTTTTAACTATTGGCAACTAAACATATATACCTTAAAATGCCATGTGGGCAAAATGAGCACAGCAGGAGCTGCAGTTTGCTCTCTGATGTCCTGTCTCCCTTCTCAGATGCTGTTACTATAACTGGCCTGCTGCATGTTCCACTGCTGGTTTGGTGGCAGCCTGTGGCGTGGAAGCCCAGCCTCTTGCATCTGAGGCTTATATTCTGGTCTCCCCAAGGCCGATTTCTGGGGATGCTCCGGAGTGACTAGGGCGTTCTGGCTTTCCTGGCTAGCGGGCAGCTCACCCTCTAGTGTTCTTGGAAGCTCTTCCTAGAAGTCCACAGTCATGGCCAGCTGGACTTCCCTGAGGCGTGGCTTCTGCTCCTGGGTGTTCATATCACACATGCCAGGGGGAGCTGGGTTCTTGGCCCGTTTGTGTGTTTTCCTAGGATACCAGTCAGTAGACCTTCCCTGGGGCGTCGGCTTAATCCCCACACACTTGGGCCCCAAGACATACTTTGCCAGCATGAGAAACAGTTCATACAAATACGGCAGAGCGCGAGGGAGGCGCTGGAGACTGGATGAAGAGGGAAAAGTTCCAAAGAGATTGGGACTGCTACCCCTCCCCCAGCCCCCTTGCAATTTCTGCTCTTGGTCCTCAGCCTAATCTGAGCTGTGTGTTCTCCCCCAAGGGAGCTGAAGTTAGGTATTGTTGGCACCTTTATTTACAGTGGAGCCCCAGGCCCTGTATCAGATCACCTGTAGATGGTAGAAATAAGTGTCCTGAGCTGTGCTCACCCAGACCCTCAGAATTAGAATATAGGGGTGTCACCTGGGAAGCTCCTTACAGACAGCTCCCCGGAAGGTTAGTGTGCACACAGCAGCGTAAGAACCACTGTTCTGGGGATGGCGGAGTCACTGGGCCATAGGGCCCTGTGATTCCAAGTCATGTTCTGTAGGCCCTACCAGGCAGGGACGTGAGCAGACCAGAGGAGCTGGTGGTCAACTAGCCGGTTCTGGCTCACAACCTAGAACCCAGGAGGCAGCGCTGAGTGGCGGCCCCAGGACTGGTCTCATGGGTGGGTGACAGTGTTCTCATGCAGAGCTCTGCAGTTGGGATTTAATGCTCTGTAGCCACAGTTTTGAAATTCTTACCTTTACTATTGATTTTGTGTCTTTTTAAAAATTTAATGGAATCAATACTTATTAATACTTCAGTAAGGGCATTCTTTTGTGTAACTGACACTTTTATTACTGTGAGTGCACAAGGGTGAAGAATACAATGACCAGTACACTTAAGTGTCTCTGTCTTGATTCTTGCTAAAGTTCAGTGGTTTTTCCCACTACCAGTGCAAAAGTCAGGTCAGTTAAGAGGCAATAATATGATGGTAGTTTTGACTTGGTGGATTCCTGAAATAGTCTGAGTCCTCCCGGGAGTCTTCAGGCCATGCCTTGGGAACCACACTGGTCAGTCTTGAACATACTTCATTTTTTAGTTCCTTCACATGTAATAAATCTAGGTGGGACAACGGAGCATGTGCTGGGCACTTGGCACTTCTGCGCACGTGCATTTTTGCTGGACTGGGCCTCCGTTTCTCAGAACCTGGTCTCTGATTCAGGCTGTTTTGTCTGTTCGCTCCACCCGGTGACTTCCTCTGTCCTGTGCACCAGTAGGCATGTGGGTGCAGGTGGGCATGTGCCCACATGCTGAGTTGTGCCAGTGGGCTGTGGGCATAGCTGAGGGTCTATACAGGCCCTGTGAGTATCCCTGAGCTCGAGGCAGCGCAGTAGTAAAGAGCAGATTTAAATGTCTCCTTGGGCTTAGAGGCCAACATTCCTCTGGCTTTGCTCTGGTCCATCTGGCTGATCCTCTTCAGTCCTCTCTTCTTTGATGCAGTCATAGAATGTTGGAATTGCAGAGGGCTTCTGTGTGTATCTTTCCTCCGAATTGGATATTCTGTTGTAGGTTAAGGACACAGTCTCAGGAGCCAAGCGGTCTGAGTTGAGTTGCTACTAACTGTGATGATCATGGTAAGTTGTTTGGTCAATTACAGTTTTTTTGTGAGTTTTACATTAATTATAAGATGAAAAATAATAATATACCTTCCTCATAACTTGTGTGAGGATTAAATAATTAGTGTTAATTCGTTAATTCATGTCAAGTGCATAGGAAATGTTTTTAGCTATTAAATGGATGTTTGGGCTTATGTTACCCAATACAAGTTCGTATGCTCAACGCACAGTGGGGGTGTAGTCGCTAAGTCGTGTCTGACTCTTGTGACTCCATGAACTGTGGCTCGCCAGGTTTTTCTGGCCATGGGATTTCCCAGGCAAGAATGCTGGAGTGGGTTTCCAGTTTCCTTCTCCAGGGGATCTTCCAAACCCAGGGATCGAACCCAGGTCTCCTGCTTTCAGGCAGATTCTTTACAGACTGAACCACCAGGGAAGCTCCTCAACACACAGTGAGGCCCAACAAATCAAAACATTGGGGTTTGTCCAGAGAAACATTTATCTCAGGGCTGAGCAAGAAGGGATGGCTCATGTTCAAAAGACCCTGAACTTCCTGAAAAATTTTGGCAAAGCATTTTTAAAGGCCAGGTGAGGGAGGGACGTCCCAGAATATGTGATCAGCTGGTTCACAGTTCTCTGGTTGATGTTGAGATGGCAGGTGGTTAACATCAATCCTTAGGTGCCAGAAGATCTGGGGGCTGTGTGCTCATGATCATCAGGTAGTTAATTTCTTTCATTTGGTGGTGGTTTTTAACATCTGAAAAAGTCATGAAATATGCATGAGATACTATTTTCTGGGGACTTCAGGGAAGAGCTACAGCAGAGGATATGGGGCAGGGGTCTGTCCAGGGGAGGCCCCATAGGGTCTTGCTCAGTTATACATCTGACTATAAGGAACCAGCTTGTAGCAGACCAATACTCCTGCCGAGAACAACCATATGAGGTAGACAGAGGACCAAAACCCATCTGTTTGAAGGCGCTGCTGCTGCTGCTGCTGCTAAGTCACTTCAGTCGTGTCCGACTCTGTGTGATCCCATAGACGGAAGCCCACCAGGCTCCCCCGTCCCTGGTACTAGAGAGCTCCAAAGGCAGCCAGGACTTGGGAGGCCAAGATTCGAGAGAGAAGGGAAATTTACTGAGGTCATACTCACTAAGCCTGATATTCTTAGTTCTTTTTACTGTGATGCATGTCCCAGTTCATCAGTTGTAGGTGCAGAGATGCCGAAGGTAAGCAGAAAGTGACTGTGAGGAGGCTGAAAAGTTAAGTACAGCTACTATTCATAATGCTGGGGAGAGAAAAACAGAGTAGAAGAAGAAGTGTTAACTGAAATCAGGCAAGCATACAAAGACTGAAATCCAGTTTTGAGTGACCTCAGTCCTTAATTGGATTACTATGATCTACTCCTACAACTACCAGAAGCTGAGGAAGATCTCTCTGGAGGAAGCTATCACTCAGAACCTTGAGGTTTGTTTGTTTGTTTGTTTAAATAAACAATGATTGTATTCAATAAAATGTACCTGGTATATCCAGAGACATGATCAAGGGGAAGGGGGAACCATAGACATGTCTGTAAGTGTTCTAGATACTAGAGTTACTAGATGTGATATGTGATCTCCAAAACATGAGAAATACATTCAAGAAATGAGGCAAGATGGAGAATTTAAACAAAGCAAAACAAGAATGGGGTGTGTGTGTGTGTGTGTGTGTGTGTGAGTGTGTGTGTGTATGTATATATATATATATATGTATGGAAGCAAATGGAAGTTGTAGAATGAAAAATACAGAAGTTAAAAATAGGGACTTCCCTGGTGGTCCAGTGGTTGGGAATCTGCCTGCCATTGCAGGGGAAGCAGGTTCGATTCCTGGTCTGGGAGGATTCTGAATCCCTCAGAGCAACTGGGTCCATGTACCCCAACTACTGAAGCCTGCATGCCTAGAGTCTGTGCTCTGCAACGAGAGAAGCGACTGCAGTGAGAAGCCTGTGAACCACAACTAGAGAAAGCAAGAGAGACCCAGTACAGCCAAATAAATCAGTAATAAATAAATAACGCCCCCAAATTAATAGAGTGGGTGGTTCAACTAAAGATTAGACACAGATGAAGAGAATATTAATGATGTGAAATATAGATCAGTAGAAGATACTAAGATGTGTGGAGTGCAAAAACCAGAAAATGCAGAAAAGAACATGATAGGCATGTGGATCATGGTCTAAAATATGTGTTGGAGTCCTCGAATGGGTGAAAAAGGAGCATGGGGCAGAAGGAATATTTGAAGAGATAATGGCCAGTATTTTTCTCAAATTAACAAATGACGTCAGCCACAACTTCAAGAAGTGCTATAAATTCCAGACAGGATAAATACAAGGCAAACTACACATAAGCACTTCACAGTAAAACTGTTGTAAATTAAAGACAAAGAAAATATTAAATTAAGCCTGAGAAAAAGAGATTATCTTCAAAAGAAAAACAGTGAAACTGGCATCTGATGTTTCATCTGAAATGATGTAAGCCAGAAGACAGTGAAGTTAATCGTTTGTGAGTGCAGGTATTCTTAGTTTTATTGTGCTTTGCAGATACTGTGGTTTTTTTTTTTAATTGAAGTTTTGTGGCAACCTGGCATTGTCACATGGTGGTTAATGTTTTTTATTAGTAGCAATAAAATATTTTTTAAATGTGCATTTTTTCAGATATAATACTCTTGCATACTTTATAGACTGCAATATAGTATAACTTTAAAATTTTTTAATTTATTTTTAATTAGAGGATAATTGCTTTACAATATTGTGTTGGTTTCTGCCATACATCAACATGAATCGGCCATAGGTATACATATGTCCCCTGCCTCTTGAACCTCCCTCCCACAAGAAACCAGAAAATTCATGTGACTCACTTTATTGCAGTAGTCTGGAACATAGCCTGCAGTATCTCCAAGGTAGCCTGTACTTCAAGCAAATAACTGCTGATTTAGAATTCTGTTTCCTCCGAAGATATCCTTTAAAGTAAAGGTGGTATGATACCAAAAGCACAAACAATAAAAGAAAAAAATAGGTTAATTGTACTTGATCAAAATTGAAAGCTTTTGAAAGGACACCACTGAGAAAGTGAAAAGGCAACTCATAAATTGGGAGAATATTTTGCAAACCATATAGCCAATAAAGGACTTGTATGTATAATGTATAAGAGATACGTACAACCTGATAACAAAAAAGACAACCCAAATTAAAAATGGGCCATGAATGTAAATAGGCATTTCTCGGTAGAAGATATACAAATGACCCATAAACATATAAAAAGATGCTCACAATCATTTGCCATCAGGGAAATGCAAACAGAAACCATGAAATACCATCTCACATTTATTAAGATGGCTATCGTCAAAAAGAAAACAAGTGCTGGTAAAGTTTGGAGAAATTGGAGCCCTCATGCATTGCTGGTGGGAATGTAAAATGGTGTCGCTGCTTTGGAAAACAGTCTGCCAGTTTCCTGAAATACTACGCATGGAGGTGCTGTGTGACTCAGCAGTTCTACTCCTAGATACACACGCAAGAGAAACGAAAGTGTATGTCTATATAAAAACTTGTGCACAAATATTCATAGTAGTATTATTCATAATAGCCCCAAAGTGGAAACAACCCAGTATCCATCAACTGATAAATGGATAAAGCAAATGTGGTATATCTGTGTAGTAGAATATTATTTAGCAATGAAGGGAGTGAGGTGCTGATAAATGCTGTAGTAAGGAAGAAATTGGACACCTTTGTACTAAGTAGTGGAAGCAGCTAGTCACAAAAGACTATTGTGTGGTTCCATTTATATGAAATGTCTAGAATAGGTAAATCTGTAGAGACAGGAAGTAGATTCGTAGTTTCTGGGTAGAGAGCAGGTGTGTTTGCGGGAATGAGAAGTTGCTACCGATGGATAATGTGGTTTATTTTTGGGATGATGGAAATGTTTTAAAGTTGATTGTAGTAATGGATGGACAAGTCTGTGAATATACAAGCCAAGGAATTGTATACTCTAAATAGGTGAATTATAGGGTATGTGAATTATATCTCAGTACAGCTATTACCAAAAAAAAAAAAAAATTGAAATAGAGGTGTTTCTAGAAAATAGGAACTGTGGAAATTTGTTGCCAGTAGACTCTCACTTAAAAACTGCTAACTAGACTTCTTCAGGCAGAAGGCAATGATCACAGATAGAAGCACAGAAACCCAGGAAGGAATGAAGGGCAAGAGACCAGAGTGAAAATGTGATTGAATTTAAATGAACATTGACTGCCAGACAATACTATGTCATGGGGTCTAAAATACATCTCTCATTATGTTGAAAGGTGTATACCATATTAAAATGGTCTAGGGCCCTTACATTTTCTGGTAAGTGATAACTCTCATTCATAATAGGTTCTGCTGAGTTAGGAAGCCAGATTATTTAGAGGATAAATTACTGAAAGAATTAATAAAAGAATATATAGCTAGGAATGAGAAGAATAATAAGAAGGAAATACGAAATAGTAGAGAATAGTGCTTTAAACTGACAGATGCCAAGAAAGGCAGAAAAAGTAAACTAGAACATGTAGGTCAAATACTAAATATGTAGATTTGCACCTAGACAGTAGCAGTCACTTTAGGTTAACAGACTTTGTTAAATGCTTTTATTAAAAAAACTAAGATTGTCAGATTGGATAAAAGCTGTTATCTACTTACAGGAGGTACATATCAAATATATGAGCACCAAATGTTGTAAGTAAAAGACTGGAAGAAGATAAACTGTGTAGCTCTAACCCAAAGAAACTGGTATGGCCATCCTAGTAACAGACACCAGAATCTGTAAGGCAAGAAGCATTACTAGAGATAAGGGGGAATCTCATGGTGCTAAAAGACTAGGAAATAATATTTTCACTAGTAAGTCTAAATCAACTAATCAAATATTGACAGAAAGGAAAAAAAGAAAAATTTGCAGTTGTAGTGGGAAATTAATATACATCTCTATAGAATAAGCATATGAAGGGCAATAAAGATAGAGGAGATTTGAGAAGCTCATTTAACAAACACTGCAGTTGTTGAGTACACATCCTTTGTGCTTACTGGGCCATAAAATATGTTTCAAGAAATTTCAAGGTTCTAGTGTATAGAACTGGGAACTTATTCAATATCCTGTGATAAACCATAATGGGAAAGAAAAGAATATATATATGTATAACTGAGTCACTTTACAGGAGAAATTAAACACAACATTGTAAATCAACTGTACTTTGATGAAATTTTAAAAAATTTCAAAGATTGGAAATCATACAGAATATATTTCTGGTCATAGTGAAATTAAGCTAGAAATAAACAGTAAAAAAAGATGCTAGAAAACTCCTAAATATTTGGGAATTATGTAATACACACTCCTAAATAGCCTGTGGGTCAAAGAAGAAATCCCAGTAGAATTGAGAAAATATTTTGGATTTAAGATCATGAAAATACAGCATATTGGATCTTGTGGTCTGTAGTTAAACCTTACTTAGAGGAAAATTATTGTCTCAAATGCACATGACTGAGAGGAAGAAAGACTGAAAATCTTCACGTTTTATACATTAGAAAAAACCCAAGTTACTAAACACAAAAATATTGAAGGAAGGAAATAGCAAAGACAACAGAAATTAATGAGATAGAAAACAGACTTAAAATAACAGAAAAGCAATGCAATCAAACGTTGGTTCCTTGAAAAGACTATTAAGTGATTAAAAGACCTCTATTAGAGGAAAAATGGGAAAACACAAATTGCCACTATTAAGAACAAAAAGGGGGACACCATTAGAGAACCTCCAGCCACAAAGACCAGCCACAAAAACAGGCTAAAACCTGTTACCTTAGGTTCTCTAGTGCACTTGTGAGCTTTCAACCGCCGTGTTTTTTTTCATGCCCAAATCCATTTCTCTACTCAACTCCTCCACTTGTTTTGGACATAACATCTTAGAAATACCAATTTAATCCTATCCCCCTGCTCCCAGCAGTTTTTTGTATAATGTTCCCCATGTTGGTAAATGGTAGCAGCATTTATTAATTTGCTCAAGCAAGACACCCTGTGGGATCCCTCCACGTCTGATCAGTCACTGAGTCGTTCTCACTTTTCCTTCTTCCCTTCCGCTCTTTTGCTGTATCACCCCTCTCTCCTCTTTTCTCTGTTTCCACTGCTTCCACTATTGTCCCAGCCACCTTCAAATTGCCCGCCATTCTTTCAGTGGCCTCTTATTTATCTTCCCCCTTCTGTCCTCATATTGCAAAAGTGATCCTGCATGCATCTGTTTTCAGCCAATTTCACAGCTTTTTGTTGCCTTAGAATCAAGTCTAAAATCTGCTATTGCCACTGAGTCTTCCCCTCTGGAGCCCCTGGCCTGCTTTCTTTTAGTATCTCTACTACTCAGCCGACTCTGTGTCAGGGCTTTTGTATCCATCGTACTTCAGCTCCCTCATCCCTCCAGTGAAAGTAAGAGCAGAAACAGCAAAGCTACTAACTCCTTGTTCTCTTTTCCTTGTTTGGGGCTTGGGCCCATCCACAGCCATGAATGCCCCCTGGAACCTGGCCTGTAATATAAGGACATACCGCAGTGCCAGGCCAGAGAAGGAGCACAGGAAAGGATTATTATCTGAATGAGTGAATGATAATAGATCAATAACAGCACTGAAACTTGGTGCTGATAACTGTTTTTCAGCTTGACTGAATGGGAGGCACATGTACACCCATGGCTGATTCATGTCAATGTATGGCAAAACCCACTACAATACTGTAAAGTAATTAGCCTCCAATTAAAATTAAAAAAAGAAACAAAATGAAAAAACACAAGTGAATATAGTCTGGCCTTTTTAAGAGAGAAGTTTAATGGATTTTGATTATTTATTTAATGATAGAAAGGTCCTGTAATATAATACAAATATTTGCCATATTATCATGGTCGCTCAGTTTAAGCTCTTAATGGGAGAAACCTTGCCTTTGTCTTTCTTCTAGAATTTGGCAGAAGCCCTTCCTTTGGTTGGTGAGCTGTGCAATTTTGTTGACTTAAGTAGAAATCTGGGGCTTGATTTGGAAGCTGCCTAAATCAATATCAGGACATTGCTTCTCTCACTGAGGTTGCTGGCCACAAATAACATAACTTACTAAAGGTTTCCGAGGAAGTAAAATCCAACCGCTTTCAAAGTAAATACATTCATATTATTTCATAACCCATATAGGCTCGATCTTCAAAAATATCCTTGTATGTAACCCTAAAACATTTATGAAGTACCCACAATATATTTGTTGTTCTGAAGTGGCTAAATGGGCCGCTAGAGATTTAGAAGTTTAAATATGATTTGTTGGGGTTAACCAACAGGCCTGATTTCTTCTGATATCACGTGAGTCAGTTTCCTTTGTTCTTTCTGTTAAAGAAAACTGACCCAGCGTTCCTTTTATTTTTAAATTATGTCCAAATCACAGCTTTATGTGAAACTATGCATTTTTGTTGTTGTTGTGAGATGTGTTACGCATTTGAAAGGGATGAACGTTGAAAGTGCGTGTAGTTTGAAGGATGCTGAAATGAATGCCATGTCTTCACTGCCCGTCTTAGGAGATGGCAGGGGGTTGCCCCACGGCGTGTGCCCTCGTCCCTTGGCCGTGGCCCTCACGGGATGGGGGCAACCAAAGCCCACAAAAGCTTGACCGGCCAAGCCAGGACTCTGTGAAGGTTTATGAAGAATTGTGAAAGGGACATGCGGCCTTGCTTGTTGGAAAGCTGTCCTTCCTGATGGTTTTCTTGTCATCTGAGTTTCTAGTCTCTGCTGCCTTTAGAAGGAACCACAAAGTTGAGGGAAGCCAGAAGCTTCATGACTGCCCTGCAACCGGAGCCCCAGTGGAGGGGGAAACCGTAGCTGTCTCAGAGCTGACCTGATGCGAAGCCTGCCTGCCTGCTGCTCTGAGGGAGGCGTGAGCCTGGAGTGCGGGGCACAGGGGACCCAAAGTGGCCCAGCCCTGGAGCGACACGGGCGCACAGCAGGGCTTCACTTCTGAGCCAGGAGTGGGTCCAGCACCGTCAGAAGGGCCCTGGGCTAGAAGCTGCCATTTTGAAAGTCTTCATTGTTTTTACCCTTCAAATGTGCATTTTGTATGACGAGGTGGGGGCACAGGCTCAGAGGGCCTGGGATCGCAGCTCCTGCAGGGTTTCACCTCCAGCCGCCTCCTCGCCTTCCTGGGGGGACAGTGCAGCTGGCTGTGCCCCCACTCGCTGGGGTGCCGGGCCATTCCACCCAAGCAGCTGCTGCTGTCTCCTGTCCTCTGTCCTTGGTCCCTGGTGGGGGCTCAGCCTCCAGGAGGGGCAGGGCCAGGCATGTACGCGCCGTGGTGGCTGAGGACCAGGCCTGGGGCTGGCACTCCTGCCTTGAGCCCGTGGTGTCACAGTGTGTTCAGCGGGCACCTTGGTGGGGCGAGCTCTTACCCACCTCAGAGCCCGGCACCAACCACTTTCAAGTATGAGGCCGCAACCCCTGGGGGATGGAGGTGACAGGCTCAGAAGAGATTGGTTGAAAGCAACAAGCATGGCCCCACCCCAGTGGGTCTGCTGGGCAGTTCTGCTTTGGGCCAGTCTGGTCGTCATGACTGGCCCTCTCCTGGGTCTGTCATCAGCTGGCAGCTCACTTGGAGCCTTGGGGATCCAGATTGGCCCTGCTTGGTGTGTGGCAGTTGGCAGGCTGTCGGCAGGGGCAGTGGGAGCAACCAGGTACCCTGGAGATGGGGAACCCTGGCTGCTTCGGGTGGTGGCCACGTTCCAAGGGCAACAGGAGAGGCCAGCCCTAGTGAGCAGGTGTCTCTCAAGTCTCTGCCATGTCACATTCGCTACCTCGTTGGCCAAAGCAAGACACAGCCCAGCCCAGAGTCCAGAAACCAAGAAGGAATCCACCTCTTGATGAAAGGAGCTGCAAAAATTATGCAGGGACAGGAGGAACCCCTAAAATGACATCAGCAAATGACATCTGTTTTAATTTTTTCTTTAAAAAATCAGCACGTATTTTCCCACCTCTGAACTCTTACCAAAATTAGCTTAAGATTAGACCTCGTGTATATTTATAGAACAGTTCTGTGCAAATCTATTTCAGAGTTCCCCAGAACTTTATTGCCTGGGCTAAGGATTCCTTTAGACCTGCTGCCAAACCCAGATAATCATTAACCACCCCAGTAACACGCCGCTTCACTGGATTAAGGAAAGAAAAGAAGGTATGAGCTAAGAAGTGACGTCAGCCTTGTTTTAGGTATTTTTCCTTCCCAGGATGGTGAGCCTGCCTTTTCCATCTTTGAATGCACTGTCTTTGTAGGAACGGTCAGGGGAAGGTGAATGACCTCGTGCAGGTGGTCTGCAAAGATGGGAGGGCTTGTCCCGTGTCTCTGGGGCTCCAGGCCCCATTTTAATGGTTTGTTTTGACCCGGAGGAGTGGCACAGAGTTCCAGAGTATTTGGAAGGGTCCCTCGTGTGGCTCTGTGGCCCCTTCCCAAGCACCCCAGCCCCACCAGATTGTTGGTCCCCTGCCACTCACTGTCTCTACCCGCTCACCTTCCCTAACCGCTGTCCTGAGATCACCCGGCACTGCTGTCTTCCCACCGGGCTTCCGGCTCTGTCTTGTGTCCTGAAGTGCCCGGCAGTGTCCTGGCCACCAGACCCAGAGCCAGGAAAGGAGTGCGGGGGCCACGCTGCCAGGGGATCAGGGTTGACATGAAAATCGCTGGAGTCAGGAAATTCCAGGGCCCTTCAGTCATTTGGGAAGACATTTGACCTGAGAGGCCCGGGGTGGGGGGATCAGGTTCCCTTCATGTCAGGAGGGATTGAGGTTCCTGTCAGGAACTGGCCTGGCAGGGAGGCGTCCGACTCCTCCACTCTGTGGGCAGAGCCTGAATGGTTCTGTCTAACCCTTTCTAATAACTAGATTGGAATTAAGCGCCACTCGCCGCCTATTTGCCTTGTCACTTTCTTTTGTAACTGTTAACTTAGTTATCCCTGACAAGACTGAAGCCTGCGTTTGGTGTACCCATCAATTTGTTTGTAACTGAAGCCGAACTCCAAAGTACCAAGGGGTTTTTACTGTTCATGCGTCAGTCCAGCCCAGTAGCTTTTCCTGCTCCTTGGCTCACGTGATGGTTTACAAGTTAATTGTGCATCTGGGGTGTGGTGATGGCGGGGCTCATGTCATGGAATGCAGTGGCCAGCGTGTGCAGATTCGTTTGGCATCTTCACAGGCTGCCTGAGTTGTGGGGACCCCTTTGTGCACAAGCGGAGCAAGCTGACCTTGCCCCCTTCCTATAGCCGTACTGTAAGCCCCACTTTCAAGGGACTAAAGGGCAGAGAGTCATTGTTTCTGTTTTAGTTGAAGGACTTGCACAAATTGCCCAGCTGTTAATTACGGAGGCAGGGTCGTGATATCTGGCTTAGGAAGTCAGGTAGCCTTTCTGCTGGAAGGGGAATGTCCTATCTGATAGAGGATGCTTGGGTCTTGGGGGCTGTGGATGCTAATTACAGCTGAAGGAATACAACTGAAGGTGAACTTCCACACATTTTGACAGTTGGTTTACGTGGGTTTTCATTCTCTTCTGTGTTCTATTAATGTGTCGTACTTGCTTGACAAAATGATCTTTGAAGAAAGGAAGCCCGTATGTGTTCCTTGGTGCACAGCCCATGCCTAACATATAATTTTATTAAAATTGAACCATGGAAATGGCAGTAGCTACTGATGCCCTGAATGTGAGGAGAGGAATCATGAGAACAGGCAGTTCTGCTAAGGTTTTGGGATTCTGTGGTTTTGGAGGCTGGGAAGGTTGGGGGGGGGGTCCTGCTGTGATTTGGGGCTGCTGGGAGCATGAGGAGGCAGGTACCTGGTGGGTCAGGGTGAGCAGTGGGGCCAACCAGGTATTCACCCCAGCTGCTGGGAATAAAATCAGGAGGTATGGAGTGAAGACGATGTGGAAAATAACCATGGTTGCTGGTAAGAATGGTGGCTCAGATGGTAAAGAATCTGCCTGCAGTGCAGGAGACCTGGGTTCGATCCCTGGGTTGGGAAGATCCCTTGGAGAGGAAAATGGTAACCCACTCCAGTAATCCCATGGACAGAGGAAGCTGGTTGGGGGTGGGGCACTGTAGTCCATGGTATCGCAAAGAGTTGGACACGACTGAGCGACTAACATTTATTCATGTCTGCTGGCCCCTAGTATCCGCATCTGCTCCAGCTAAGGAGAAGAGCACAGGACTGGGGGAAGGGTGAGGGCTGAACGTCTAGGACAGGGTGACTCAGCCTTTCATCCACTCCCTGCTAGTGTCCACTTGAGGTGCCTCAAGTTGATGACCTGGGAGGGCCAGAAGCAGCATGTGCTGAAGCTGGTCTGGGTGGTTCGAGAGGGAATTTTGTTCAATGCAGTCATTATGCAAAATTAAATTATCCTGTATATATATTCAATGAACAAAAGTTATTAGTATATTAGAAACAAAGGTAAAAATATTCAAATATATACACCTAAGTATATACTATATATATATATATATATATATGTATAACTGAATCACTTTGCATTACACCTGGAACTAATAATATTGTGAGCCAACTCTACCTCAAAAAAGTACTCAAAACATGTTACTTTCTAATTGTTTCATTGCATTGGGAGTTACTTTCATCTCCTGAATCTGTATGATAAAAATACTATATGCTGGTGAGCTGCTGTGTATCTCTTTTTAGGTCCACACTCAGTGACTTCACACTGGTAGCTTGAAACCGGCCATGGTGGGAATATTTGTACCACATATGCGTGCACATCTCTTCTCCCTGTACAACAGAGCAGCAGTAATTCCTCTCCAACTCAGTTCTCTCTGTCTGGCTTGAGTGTGGACCACAGCCTCTAAATGGCTTCAACCCCCTCGAGGGGAACCAGAAACTCTATCCAAAAGCTTCCTTCTTTGGACTCGCACAGTTCACATTTCCAAGGATGGAAGCAAAAGAAATTACCATAGCTTAAAGTGCTTTTGGTCTTCCCAGGTGGCTCAGTGGTAAAGAATCCTGTCAATGCAGGAGATGCAGTTTTGATCCCTGAGTCGGGAAGATCCTCTGGAGGAGGAAATGGCAACCCATTCCAGTATTCTTGCCTGGTAAATCCCAGACAGAGGAGCCTGGCGGGCTACAGTCCACGGGGTCTCAGAGAGTCAGACATTCCTTAGCGACTGAGCACGCAAAGGGCTTTCAGTTTCCTTGTCTGCTAGTCTGTTGATGATATGTGGGATTAAAAATGAGCAGAAGTGTTGATACTGTCAACAGAATGGACCACAAAAGCTTTATTAGTTGAACATGCCAGTAGGAGTTAAAAGAAAGAATGAGCTGCAGTGATTACAGCTCTATGTACACAAGGACCAGTGGACATGGTAACATTTCCTTGTCTAATTAGAATTTCCACCTAAGAATGATAAAGGCTGATTTTAGTCCGCAGGAGACCCAAGCCCAGGAGATACCTTCTGCAGGAAATCCTCTGCTTCTGTAAGCAGGGAAACCAGCTCCCTGGGTGTCCCCCCAAAGCTTAGGCACACCTCCCCTGAGTGTTCCCCCAAACCCTGGGTGCACCTCTGCCATCAGAGTACAGTGAGTTTGGCCCATTGGGCCCCAGCTTTCTCAGATCAGATTGCCCATCTGTAAAGTGCCAGTCAAGAATGTTGACCCTCACCAGCATGCCTTTAATAGTTTGTTATTAGAGAAATAAAACAAGTGAATCAAATAGGATTAACCCCTTCAAATGATTTAACTATTTCTTACAAATAACAAAGAACAAATTCCTTTCATTCTGTTGAGGATAACCAGAAACGTGGAGCTGTGGGGGTCTCTGCAAGAATTAGCAGCTTGTTATAGATGCTGATTCTGGACAAGTTGACAGTCTTTGTTTCTCCTGTTCAGGATAATAAGCAAAGCTTTTCCATCAAAGGAGACTAATTCCTTGTTTGAAATCTCCCTTATAGCAGGAGGATTAGCAGGCCTTTACCTAGATGTTTTGAAGTAGCCACGTATTTGCCTCCACTTCTCTCTAGTCTCCTGGCATTTTGGAATAAGAGCTTTAACTCATCAAGTGGATGAATAATAAGAGCCACCCTTACTGAGAAATGAAGCATGAAGTTATATACTTGGATTTTCTCATAATGTTCATCTTTGGTTAAAATTGCTTTCCTGTATTTTTAAGTGTATGGATTATTCTAAATGTCATGTCATGCTGGCTAATTGAAACAGCCTCAAAGTCTTAATGACTTACTAGAGCAAAGGCTCATGTCTTGCTCTTGTCACTGTCCAGGATGGGTCAGTGGGGGCTGGGCAGCACAATGCTGCCTTCCATGCAGTGATGTGGGGACCTGAGCTGCTTCTATCTGGGGTCTGCTGGTTTCCAGACTTGAGAGTCCTCTCTGGCTCCTCTATATTTGGCCACAGGCACGAGAAGAAAGGTGTACGGTTGGGTAGGAGTGTTTTGGCCAGGCCTGTTGGGATTCTTCCCTTTCACCTATATTCCAGTGGTCAGTATTCAGTTACCCAGCAATAGCCCAACTATAAACCTGGGCTACATGGTCTCTGTCCCCAGGAGGAAAGGGAATGGCGTTGGCAAGTTTGCAGCATTACCTTGGCCAGACCAGAACACTCAGATCACCAAAGTTGCATTTTGTGAGTGTATTTTCAAGTCCTCAGAAGGTCTCTGGCCATAGAGCAGATGCAGAGCATAGTGGTCCAGAGCATGACCTCAATTCAGATTCCCTGAATTCAAATCCCACCTCCATCACTTATCAGATATGACAAGTGTCTTAGTCTGTCTCTGTGACTCAGCTTTCTCATTGTGAAATGGGGATAACAAAGGAAATCACTAGAGTTTGTATGAGAATGAGATGATGTAACATGTAAAATGCTTAGAATTACGAATGGATGTAATTAACAACATATAAATTTGTTAATGGGCTTCCCAGGTGGCTCAGTAGTAAAGAATCTGCTTGCTAATGCAGGAGATGCAGGTTTGATTCTTGGGTCAGGAAGATCCCCTGGAGAAGAAAATGGCAACCCATTCCAGTATTCTTACCTACGAAATTCCGAAATTCCGTAGACAGCCTGGTGGACTACAATCCACAGGGTTGCAGAGAGTTGGACACAACTTATCGAATGAACAATGACAACAACAAGTATTTATTAAATAAATTTTCTAAAAATGAGACTAGTAATAAAGAGACCTAGTGTCCTTTTTGGTGAGTTGTAGTTCGAATATATTGCCATTCAGATAAGGCAATGGCACCCCACTCCAGTACTCTTGCCTGGAAAATCCCATGGGTGAAGGAGCCTGGTAGGCTGCAGTCCATGGGGTCGCTAAGAGTCGGACACAGCTGAGCAACTTCACTTTCACTTTTCACTTTCATGCATTGGAGAAGGAAATGGCAACCCACTCCAGTGTTCTTGCCTGGAGAATCCCAGGGATGGGGGAGCCTGGTGGGCTGCCGTCTATGGGGTCGCACAGAGTCGGACACGACTGAAGTGACTTAGCTTAGCTTAGATGAAGAATGTTTCTTTTTGTTCATTTGTAAAAATGTTTATTGAGCAACTATTAATTATAATGGAACAAACCTGACCATAGAATCTGAGCAAGTAGGCTGCTCACTGGGTCAAAGGAAACAGCATGTTTTCTCCACCAAATTTGCCTTTTAAATTCTGTGTCTCTCAATCCATGGTCCCATTGGTATCTTAGTTTCCACTCTCCAAATCCATGGCTTCTTCTGGGCCCCTGAGAGTGGAAGGTGACATTGGCCCAGTGCCTCTCCTCCCCTGGCCATGTCTTATAGGTCCTGTCTATGTCATTCACATAGTGGGTATGATTTCTGTCTACCTGTTATGCAGTTTGCTTCCAATCTGTTTATGTGAACATCCTACCTCTTCCATTAGGATCCAGATTTGGGGATAATGCATGGTTTTATTGATTTATTTTAAAATACTGATTGATCAGTTAGGCTGTGCTGGATCTTAGTTACGACATGTGGGATCTTTAGTTGTGGCATATGGGATCTAGTTCCCTAACCAGGGATCAAACCTTGGCCCGCTGCACTGGGAGCATGGAGTCTTAGCCTCTGGACCACCAGGGAAGTTCCAGATAATGGTTGATTTCAGAAAACACACGAGGGCAACTGGAAGTGATTTCTGGGTTCCAGCCCCCACCACAGCAGCAGGCTGGGCTTAACAGGCTCTTTCTCTTGCAGCTGGACGACTGCACCCTGCAGCTCTCCCACAATGGTACTTACCTGGACTTGGAGGCCACCCTGGCCGAGCAACGGGACGAGTTAGAAGGCTTCCAGGATGACGCTGGGTAAGAGTGACTGCTGTCCCTGCCAGCTGGTCCCGACCCTCCACAAAATGGGGCTTCATTGAGGCCTTCAAATATTTTGGAGAAATCACCATAGCTTTCACCTTGTCTCACTCACAGTCACACAAAAGGACTCACCAGTAGTAACTGCAGACTCTTTGAATTTGAGTAGCTCTTCTTGGTAAGGTTACTCAGGGGTTGAGAATTTCTGGTGTAGTTAATTAAGCATGTGATATTTACATTCAAAGTTTCTTTTTAAACCAAACGTAGTTAAATTAATATTTTCCAGATTTTAGTGGATTGACAACTATTTTATACATTGTTTTTGTTGATAACTACTGGATATTTAGTTTTTTGGCAGATGCCCCTTTAGATCGTTTTATACTGTATCATCTTTTGAACTCATTAGTGGAAAAAATAATTATTAATTATGTTAGTTAATATCAAGTTACTTTTAGCCTATACCTAGAATTGCTTAGTATTTCTGATTGCTGTGAGTCTGAATAAAGCAATTCATATAAAAAACCAGAAATATATACAGAAAGCAAAGCCACTGTAGGAATATACCCATACAATTAGCCATTCCTATATTTATTAGATTATTTTTTCAAGTGATTGTTTTATTCTCTTCCAGATTTTTTTAACTTTTCGTGTCAAAATGATTTTTAACTCCCAGAAGAGTTGAAAGTAAAGCACTGACTTTTCCAAATAACCCTTTACCCAGCTTCCCATGATGTTAACATATTACATAACCAATGCAAATTTGCCCAAACCAAGACATTAATATTTGTAAAATACTATTATGTATTTATTAGATTATCAAAATATACTTTGGATGGGCCCCCGCACCTCCCTTTCTACTCCTCATTCATCCAGAACCAAATCTCTCTCTGATTTTATCACCTTCCTCCTTAGAAACCTTCAAAGGCTCCCTCTTCCTTTCCAAATAATGCCCAGCCATCTATGCCTGCTATTCAGGGATCTCTTCAAAAATTCTTTTGAGGCAACCTTTCCTGAGTTAACTGCAGTCAAATGAATATTATCTGAGAGTGCTGATTTTCATGAGTGGCTCAAAAAATGAGGAAAAGTGGGAGCCTTCATGGTGCTGCTTTCCTGACACCAGAATATATTGATGACTTCCCAAGTTTCCTCTGCTTAAATACCTATCACAAGTTATGGTCCTCTCCCCATTAACGGTCCCCTTAATTATTCCTCTTCTCTGCTGCTAAAATTCTCCTAGATCAGAACTGGGCCTGCCTGAATACGCAGCCTAGCCTTTTCTCAACACATTAGAGGCACTTAGCGTACACTAGGAGCCAGTGAACAGAGGAGCCCAGAATGGATTCCTGAGTGCCATGCGCTTGAGCACCGGGATCAGGGTCCTCGGTTGGAACCCAGTCAAGTTCTCTCAGGATGCCCTTCCTGTCTCCTGAGTGGATTCAGAAGCCATGAAAAGACCTGGGAAATGCCATAGGCTGTACACACATGAGGGGTATCTCTATTAAGTCACATCAAATTCTGCTCATCATCATTTTAAAAAATTACATTGTTAAGACTGAAAGATTTGGGGAAATTCCTTTGCTATAGTTTTTACCAAGTATTTGACAATGACATTCTTTTATTTAAGATGTCAGCATTAGGTTGCATGACAGTCTAATGGGATGACTTCATGTTTCATTGATCAAATAGATCTCAGGTGTGTTATGAGTAGATCATTGCCAATTTGAAAAATGTCCCTAGTGCTGTTGTGCTTGAAAACCATGACCTGTCTGATATTTTTCTTTCTTATCAAAACACGACTAGTTTGGAAGTGACAGCTTGGAAAAAAATGTTAATAGCTAAGAGTCTCAAGAGTTAAGAGTGGGGAAGAAAATAACCTTATGAAGCACCTGATATGCCAACCACATGCCGTTATTCATGGCATGTTTGTTTACTGGTTCATTTCCTTAATAGGCACAAACATGGGATTGGATTTTCTCATCTCCATGTTTCATTTGAAACAACTGAGGGCCAGGAGTTCAATTACATGTCCAGGGAGGCAGAGATGGTAGAAGGTGGAGCAATGTTTGACCGTAGGTGTGACTAGTTCCCAAGTCCATGCTCCTCTGCCATCCCAGGAGCTTCTGGAATATACATTTCAGGTTCTCCTGAGGATGTACATTGGCACCCTAGGGGACATACGGTTGGTTCATGCAAGGACTTCCTCAGTTCCAGGCTAATAACTATCTGTAGCTGGAGCAGCACCCGCTGCAGGGTGGCTCCATCCCCTGGTCCTGAGGCTACAGCTCATATTATAAACATGGTGTCCAGATGCCAGCTTCTTTGCAGCCATGCCTAGAGAGCCAGGGAGCCTGCTGCAAGCCCCCCAAAGCAGATCCTGGGGCTAACCTTCTCACCTTGTTCCCTTCTGAGCCATCACCTGACCATGGGTCCATCCGACAGGGGCAGCCTTGACCACATTTCTCCACCCTCATGGTATGGGGTCCTGGGGAAACAAGTTATGGCAAGATGAGAAGGCGGGACTCACAACGTGGGAAACCGCAAACACTGGGGAGGGAGGGGGTGGCCCAGAGGAGGTCGGGTAGCTGCACGTTTGACTGCTGGGTCCCAAACCCACCCCAGAATGGGGTTTCTATCTGAAATAGTCTTCATTTGTGGGATTCAGCCTTTGTCCTCTGGATGACTTTCCTGTTTATCTGGAAGAGTGTGAAGAAGCTACCTCTCCTGGTCTCTGGTTGGGAGAGCCCCTGGGCCTGGCCTGGGCTGCAGAAGACAGGCCGGGATGGTGCTGTCCTGGCATTGCTGGGTCACTTTGGTGATCCCTGGGTCCTGAGCACGTCCATGAACACTGGTGGCGTGTGGTGAGTTACTGGGTGTTGGCTGGAAGCAGCGTGATGGTGGAGGCTTCCTGCACAGGAGGGAGGTCTCTGGGTGCATCTGCAGGGCACACTTGCACTGAGTGGCCCTCCTGGGTCTTTTCTTAGAAGCTTGGCATTTGGCAGAGTCTGTGTGCCTGAGAGCTCATGCCTCCCTCAAACAGGAGTTAAAATATAATTTCCTCCTGGTTAAGAATTGCCCTTGTGAAGCGTGAAAAGGGCAAATGAAACCATTCTGTTTCTTGATTTTTGTTGTTGTTGTTGTTAAATTGTAGGAAAATACCTGCTCACGCTGTGGCCACTCAATGAAGATGGGTGGCAGGCTGTGTGGAGATGGTGGTGGTGTCGGTTGTGTGTGTTCAGAGTCAGTTTTTCTTGCTGGAAGGAGCTGGTTTCTTTGTTCTTGTCCATTACCCTGCTCTTTTCTGCCAGGACTAAAATTTAACTTACCCCTTGTTTATAATGATCACTCAGACTATATAGCTAGTTGGAGAAGAGGAGAAAGACCTTCAAAAGTACAAGGACAAAGCAATTATCATGCTAGCAGAGTAAAGCCAGGTCTTTTTATTGCCTTCCAAAGCCAGCGAAGTGAGTAGGCACAGCAGGGGCCAGTGGAAACTGAAGCCCCTGGGTTATTATTCCCGACTCTGCCATTGTGTGACATGGGGCAAGTCATTCTACCTCTGATGAGAGTTTATAAAATTTATTTATAAAATGAGGACAATGTTACCCACTCCCGTTTCCCTCCTTGTATAAGCAGTGACCCCAACAGAGTCTCAGGGCCTTAACCTCAGGGCTGTGTGACTATGGGAAGGTTACTTTACCTCTTTGAGCCTTGGTTTCCTTCTAAGTGCGGATAATATATATGCGATAATCATATATTATGATTATAATATAACCATCATACTGCCTCCTTGGGTTGTTGTGAGGTAAAATATGATGATGTATCTAAAACATTAAGCTGGTTCCCAGCATGTAATACAGACCCAAAGCTAGTAGCTTTAGCTATAGTTATAGTTGTAATTTGAGATCATGCACTGATATGGGAGTCATTGGGTTTTAGGACTGGACGGGGTCTATGCTGAGCTCTCATGGGGAGAGCTTATTGTTAGGAAAACCAAGGCTGGAGCCTTGCCCGTGGGGCAGAGGTGGCCCAGATTCTGCCTCCCCCAGCCCCCCAGCCCTGGACCTTGTTGCTCAGTCCCCGTCCCTGCCTCTGAAAGGAAAGGCACACTGGGGGCTGTCACAGAGAAACGGGGTTGGAGGTTAGACCTGAAGGTGAGAGGGTGGGGTTTTGCCAAGGTAGCGAGGGCCACAGGTCGGGGTGCGGTAGACCTGTGAGTGGGCCTGAGAAGCCCCGGGCTTCAGGGACGCTGGGGAGACCTGCGTGGTTGTTGGGCACGTCCCCAGGTGCTCCTGACCTGGAGGAACCCTGGACACTCACCTGTGCTTCTCTGGACTCCCCTCAGGCCTTCACTAGAGGGTCAGCGCTGAGACAGTGCTTCTTGCTCGGTTTTCTCATCCTGTGTCCACAGCACTGTGGGGGTGGGAAGGTCAGATGAGATGAGACCCTGAGGAGTGGGGGTGGGGAGAACGCAGTGTGAGCCTCAGAAATGAAGGATGTGAGGCCTGGGGGTGGGAAGGGCTGTGAGGAAGCCCATTCACAGGGGCAGGTGGGCCCCCACCCCACCCTGCCAGCCCCCATGCTTGGGGGGTGCAGAGGAGTTTGGGGAGAGCTCTTGTTTGACTCTTAGACACCCAGCTTCTCAGCCTGCAGGACGTGAGCCCTGAGGATCCATGTGTGTGTAGCAGGGGTCCAGGAACCCCTGAGATGTCTGCAGTTTGTTGGGTATGCAGGGTTTTGGGGTGGAGAAGGGTTTCATGGCCTTTCATCGGATACTCAAAGAGTTCTTTACTTTTCAAAATGTCAAGCTGGAAGGAATAAGAAGCCATTTTCCCTCCTTACTGTCTGATACAAAAGTTAACCTATGACATCTCTGTTGAAGTTTCCTTGGCATCTGGACCTGGTAGAAAGGGAAATCACTAAAATATATTTTAAACCTAAATCTAAAAACCTGCAGAACTCATCAAGCCAAACCAAACCACAAACAAAAACTTTAACAAAAGAGAGATTCTGGTTAAAGGTGTGGGTGGGATGCAGTAAAGGGTTTTCCTCCACTTTTCCTCTTAAGCCAGAAGAGGTTGTTGTCTGAGGTTCTCTTGGCAAATCACCAAAGAGTTAAGGGTCTCCCGTCTTCTCGGGAGAAGTGCAAGGCTTGGACTGCAGACCATCAGCCCTGCTTTGGTTACGGTGGAGGAATTGGGAGGGTGGTTTCAGTGCTGAGCTGAGCAGCGCAGCCCAGAGGCCCCTGCACACCTGTTCTGGATCAGCGCTAGACCAGAGCCTCCAATTACCCTGGGAGAAAGCCACTTAGAGGTGCTCGGACAAGACAAATGAGCTTCCATGCCAATTGGACAGTGGAACTGGCATGGCTACAAGTTCCCTCGAGTGCCAAATTGTGTGATAGGACAGACATGGTGACAGGTGGGCGTCAGGGCGCCCAGGTGGGTTCTGGGCTTTCTGATGTGGGTTGGACTCAGAAGAAAACTGACCTGCAAAGAGGGAGCTCTCCCAGAACCCCTCCAATGACAGAGCAGGGAGGCTGCAGTCAGTGTGGCCCACTGTGAGGGGGGAAGGGAGTGACCTAATGGGTCTGAACCTGGTGGCCAAGGAAGGCAGGTGGACTGGGGCCTGGGCCAGTGAAGGAATCTGTAGATATGATGCTCGTTGAGGGAGGGAAACAGGAGAAGAAAATGGACACATGCCATTAGGTGGATGGTATACAGATGATGGACTACTTAGAGAATTAGGGAGGTTATGGGGGGCAATTTGGGGAGGGGGAGAAGAGGTTTATACATGTTAATCTGGGATTATGTCAAGCTACCCTCAAGTTGCAAGGTGGCCAGGTGAGAAATATTGGCCTGGGACCCAGGTGAGAAACATCAAGGCCCAGAGAGATTGGGGGTGATCTCTTGGAGGGAGTTAAAAGCCCAAAACTTCTCTAAAATTTGAAGTCTATTTAAAAAAATTAACATTTAATTATTTTTATTTTGGGGGGAGCAGCACCATGTGGCATGTGGAATCTTAGTTCCCCAGCCGGAGATCAAACCCGTGCCCCATGCAGTGGAAGCACAGAGTCTTAACCGCTGGACCACTGGGAAGTCCCAAGTCTGTTTTTTAAAGTTTGGATAATTAAGCCATTTCAAGGGTAATAAATTGATTACAAGATGCTCTTAGGAACCCAGGCTTCTTTTATCTTTCTGATCTGTTATCCTGATGATATAGCTTTCATCTTTCATGCTTCATCATAGTTACAATATGGCTCTCCCATCAGCATTACATCAAGCCAGGAAGTCGTATGTTGAATACGGTACAGTTTTCTGTGATGTAAACAAGAGATTCCAAATTATGGCAGTTTATGTATAAAAGTAAAAATTTCTTTCCTGTGTAAGAGTCCAACTATACATAGTCTTCCTTGGGACTGGTAGAGCAGCCATTCATCCTCAAAATGAGAATTCCACCTCTGTGTCTAAAGTTGTTGCTTCAGCTTTTCCCTTTTCATCTGTATCCTAGCTTCCAGAAAGATAGAAATGGACAGAGAGAGTGCATGTCCATTCCTTGGGCACATAGCTTTCCCTTGCATGGCACTGGCCAAAACTTAGGTTCATGATCATGAATGGCGGGCTTCAGTCAGTTCAGTTCAGTTCAGTCACTTAGTCGTGTCCGACTCTTTGTGACCCCATGGACTGCAAGCCAAGCTTCCCTGTCCATCACCAACTCCCAGAGCTTGCTCAAACTCATGTCCATAGAGTTGGTGATGCCATCAACCATCTCCTCCTTTGTTGTCCCCTTTTCCTCCTGCTTTCAGTCTTTCCCAGTGAGTCAGTTCTTCACATTAGGTGACCAAAGTATTAGAGCTTGAGCTTGAGCTTCAGCATCAGTCCTTCCAATGAATATTGGGGATTTCCTTTAGGATTGACTGGTTGGATCTCCTTGCTGTCCAAGGGACTCAACAGTCTTCTCCCAATACCACAGTTCAAAAGCATCTTTGGCACTCAGCTTTATTTATGGTCCAACTCTCACATCCACACATGACTACTGGAAAAACCATAGCTTTGACTAGACAGACTTTTGTTAGCAAAGTAATGTCTGTGGTTTTTAATATGCTGTCTAGGTTGGTCATAGCTTTTCTTCCAAGGAGCAAGCATCTTTTAATTTCATGGCTGCAGTCACCCTCTGCAGTGATTTTGGAGCCCAAAAAAATAATCTCTCTCACTGTTTCCATTGTTTCCCCGTCTTTTTGCCATGAAGTGATGGGACCAGATGCCATGATCTTCTTTTTTTGAATGTTGAGTTTTTTAAGCCAGCTTTTTCACTCTTCTCTTTCACTTTCATCAAGAGGCTCTTTAGTTCCTCTTCACTTTCTGCCATAAGGGTGGTATCATCTACATGCCTGAGGTTATTGATATTTCTCCTGGCAATCTTGATTCCAGCTTATGCTTCATTCAGCCCAATATTTCACATGATGTACTCTGCACCTAAGTTAAATAAGCAGGGTGACGGTATACAGCCTTCATGTACTCCTGTCTGTTGTTCCATGTCCAGTTCTAACTGTTCCTTCTTGACCTGCATACAGATTTCTCAGGAGGCAGGTCAGGTGGTCTGATATTCCCATCTCTTGAAGAATTTTCCACAGTTTGTTGTGATCCACACAGTCAAAGGCTTTGGCATAGTCAATAAAGCAGAAGTAGATGTTTTTCTGGAATTCTCTCACTTTTTCAGTGAACCAACAGATGTTGGCAATTTGATCTCTGGTTCCTCTACCTTTTCTAAATCCAGCTTGATCATCTGGAAGTTCACAGTTCACGTACTGTTGAAGCCTGGCTTGGAGAATTTTGAGCATTACTTTACTAGCGTGTGACATGAGTGCAATTGTGCGGTAGTTTGAGCATTCTTTGGCATTGCCTTTCTTTGGGATTGAAATGAAAACTGGCCTTTTCCAGTCCTGTGGCCAGTGCTGAGTTTTCCAAATTTTCTGGCAAATTAGATATGTTACCAAAGCATACTATTACCCTATATTGCAGACAAGGAAGCTGAGCCTCATAGAGGCTAAGTAGCTTGTCTAGGATCACACAGCTGGCTTCAAAGTTTATTCTTTTCACCTATACTGTCTCCTAGGGGAGACCAGAATGTATCTGGAGATGAATGCAGTGACTACCAGCTCTCTTGGACTTTGAGCTTCTGAGCAAATTAATCTTCCCTAGTACTACTCTTTAACTCACTGATGACTGCATTAAATCCTTCTTCATTCCCCAGACTTAGCACTGGCCGAGTCTCAGAGGTTCAGAAGCTTACTAAGAGGAAGCTTATCCTGGGGCAACTGCTGGGGGGGCCCTGTCTCTGCTTCTGCTGCATTGTCCAATGTGTGTTTTCTACTCTTGACTGAAACCATAGCTTAGTTCAGTGGAGAAATATCTGGCAGCATTGATTCTGCTGTTGACTACAAGAAGAAGTCTTCAAGCCTTTGGCTCCATGCAACTCCATTCTCTTGAGCACAAGAGAATAACATAAGCACTTGTTCTTATATTGCAAAGACTTTATACATTTTCTTACAAAAATATTTTCTTGAGAGACAGGGATAGGACTGAAACACACGGGTTTCTGTGAGACTTGCTTGGTTAAACCGGATCTTCTTCCCGAGGCCATAGACATTATTGCAGAAGCTCATGTATTCTGAGAAAGCAGGAAGTTTGGGGGAAGTTCCTTCAGCGATAGTGCCGTCACGACCCTGGCACGTGTACCTTGGCTGAAGTCTCCTCTGATTGAATGTCTGTTTTAGTTCTCTCATCACTTGGGTGGCACTGGCCTTGGGTGTGGGCAGCTGATTGGCGTGGCTGCTCCCTTAGGCCTGTGATGTTTCTCTGGCAGTGGCTGTGCTGATAGGAATGGAATCTGAATCTCCCTGGGGAGCTTTAGGTCAAGTTAAACTGCCTTTGCCTCTTGGTCACCAGATTCTGGTAACTGATGCACTCCCATTTCACTCTGCTGCAAACAGGCAAACTTGGAAGGAGAGGCAGCTATGATACTGATCCAATAAGCCTGTATCAGGGAGAAAAAGACCATTAAAGTGCTTATGATGAACAGGCATTGACAGACTCTCACTGAGTTTAAGTTTTGGAACATGGAAGTTCCATGAAGGCAGATACCAGAGTTTGTATTAATTAGGGTTTTCCAGAGAAATAGAACGAGTAAGATATGCCTGTCCATCTAGTCTAATATAGCTAGTCTGTCGGGAGAGATTTATTTCAAGTAATTGGCTCACACCATTTTGGAGACCGGCAATTTGAAATTTGTAGAGTGGGCCAGCAGGCTGGAAATTCAGGTAAGAATTGAGGTTGCAGTCTTGAGTCCAGAATATGCATGGCAGGCTCATGGGCAGGATTTATATGTTGCTGTCTTGAGACAGATGGTCCTTTGTGGATCTGACACAGAGTCCAGCACACACTAGTCACCAGTGAACATGTGTGGAGTGAGGGAATGCATGAGGGCACGCCCAGCTGGGAGGCAGCATCAGGGAGGCGGTAGGCGTACAGACTCTGGGGTCAGGCTGCCTGGGTTGGGTTCGAGCTCTGTCACTTTTTAATGTGACTTCAGCTATGTTGCATAACTCTTCTGGGCCACAATTTCCTGACTTTCAAAATGGCAATCATATTACCTACTTCATAGGAGTTTTCTGAAGACTAAATCTGTATAAATTAGTTGGAACCTCATCTGGCACATGATAAGCATTCCATAAATGTTAACAACTATTATGATTATTATTTGCTGAACCCAGACTGACATAGTATCCCACTGGGGAGAGGGGAAAGCATACCCGTGATTATTTAATTTTCCTCTGAAAATTTCAGCTGTGAAATAGAAGACAAGGGCATATTTACTAGAACAATGGGGATAAACTGATTATTTTTAAATGGATGAAATGATTATTTCTCTAAAAGAAGCTAAATGAATCAGCCAAAAGATTTTTAGGGTCAATAGTAGCAGCAAGATGGCATATGTAAAAGAAATGCATAACAATCAGCATTACCCAATTACAAAATACAGTGGTGGGAGGAGGGAAGCTACCAAATTTAAGAGACCTTTTGATGGATGTTGTCTATACATTGATATTTGATGTAGATAAATAAAACATGGACATCATGTAATTCTTGAATTCTTAGGATTAAACCTTATTTGGTCCTGTTTTATTATATTCATGTATTTTAAGTTTTGGTTTGTCAATTTTTTTTTTAAGATATTTCCATCTTAATTTTTTGTGTCCTTTTCTGTTAGATTTTAGTATTGAGGTTAAACCAGTTCCTTAAAACACCTGGGACACTTTTTATCCTTAGTAAACGCTGGAGAAGGTTATTGAGTGAGGCACTTGTGCAGCAGACGGCAGGATGATGCGAATGGTGGAGTCAGGGACTCTGCTGTCAGCCCAGGTCTGTTTCCATCAGTCACGTGACTTTATGCAGGTTACGTTATTACTACAAGCTTTGCTTCTCTGTCTGCACAATGGGCACAACAGTGGTACCCGCTCCAAAGGTAGGAGAAAGTCGGGGTTGGGGGAGATGAAGGACAATGTCTGTGGACCTGGGTGCACTCACCACCCCACGGCCTCTGCCTTGGCAGCCCCTCTCCTTTGCCATGGACTCCTGGGATCTGGCCCCTCATCCCCCGTCAAGGGGCTTCCACAGCCTTTAGTCTCAAATTCCACTCAGATTTCTTCCATCATTGGATTCTGTGCAAAGGGGCAAACAGGGAAGGAGGTGGCAATATTGAGACAAAGGATTTATAAGTGATAAAGACAACTTAAAAATATATAGGCCTTTTTTTGTTCTATGCTCTCTCAAATTCCGTTCGAGTTTAACTTTACCAATCTAATTGCCTGTTTTCTCAACATATGAGCACAGAAAAGATGGCACCTCCAGAATGGTGGGCTAGTGGCTTCCTCAGAAAGACTGTGCTAGTTCTCATACAGGTGCCCGGATCCTTTGTGACCACGGGACTGGAGAATTCTGTGGGAAAACTGAAACACCTCCTCCAAACGAAGCTCTGTAGTTGTCTGAAGATAAAAGTAGGGGCTCTCAGTGGGCCCTTCTGAACTTCTCCAGAACCCCTGAGGAATTCTGAACTATTTTCTCCTGCCATCCTGTGCTTCCTCCTCTCTGGGCATCTCAAGCATGTATTTTGTCTATTGCTCATTTATTTTTGATAACTGCTGGTAACATGAGTTACAAAAAATCTTCCAGGTAAGAGAACTTTGGGTTTGCTGTGTCCAGTAGTTAGGGTCTGGCCTCTTTCAGGGGTTCACTAGTTGCTGCTCCCAGCTCTGCCCCATCTCAGCCCTGGGGAGACTGCATGCCCGGTGACTGCTGTTCCCACCCCACCTTTCCTGGTAGTTCACTCAAGAGGCTGTTCAGCAACTCAATTCAACGCACTGAATGGGATCTTTCTTCCTAGTATGACCATAGGAATGGAAGGAGTGTCGTCACTAGGAATGTCTAGATAAATTTAAATAAAATGAGATGGGAAAGGAATATGTTCCAGATGAAGGGTCAGGATAACCCCCCAGAAGAACAATTAAATGAAATGGAAATAGGCAGTGTGCAAGAGAAAAGAGTTCAGCATAGTGGTTGTAAAGGTGATCCAAGAACTCAGGGAACCAATGGACGCACAGAGAGAGACGTTACAAGAAGTTTTTAACAAAGAGTTAGAAAATATAAAGAACAACCAAATAGAGTTGAAGAATACAATAATTTTAGTAAAAAAATACACTAGAAGGAATAAATAGCAGAATAAGTGAAGCAGAAGAATGAATCGGTGAGCTGGAAGATAGAATGGTGGAAATCACTGCCCGAGAACAGAATAATGAATAAAAAGAAATGAGGACAGTCTCAGAGACTTCTGGGACAATATCAGATGTACCAACATTTGCATTATAGGGGTCTCATAAGGAGAAGAGAAAGGACCTGAGAAAACAGTTGAAGAGATAATAGCTGAAAACTTCCATGACATCAGAAGGGAAACAGTCACCCAAGTCCAGAAAGCACAGAGAGTCCCAGGCAGGATAAACCCAAGGAGGAAGATGCTGAGAGACAGAGTAATCAAGTGGACAAACGTTAAAGACAAGGAAAAATATTAAAAGCAACAAGTAATATCCATGGCAATCCTCATAAGGTTATCAGCTGACTTTTCAGCAGAAACTCTGCAAGCAAGAAGGGAGTGGCATGATGAGAGGGAAAAACCTACAAAAAAGAATACTCTACCTAGCAAGGCTCTCTTCAGATTTGATGGAGAAGCCAAAGCTTTACTGACAAGCAAAAGCTCAAAGAACTCAACACCACCAAATCATCTTTAAAACAAATGCAAATTGAGATAGTACCATTGAAACATATACATTATCATATATAAAATAGATAGCCAATGGGAATTTGGTGTATGAGGCATGGAGCTCAAATCTGGTGCTTTGTGATAACCTGGAGCAATGGAATGGGGTAGGAGGTGGGAGGAGGTTCAAGAGGGTGGGGGCATAAGTATGCATCTGTGCGTGCTAAGTCGCTTCAGTTGTGTCCGACTCTTCGTTACCCTATGGACTATAGCCTGCCAGCTTCTTCTGTCCTCTTCCTGACCCAGGGATCGAACCTACATCTCCTGTGGCTCCTGCTTTGCAGGCAGGTTCTTTACCACTGAGCCACCTGGCAAGCCTGGACATATGTATGCTTATGGCTGATTCATGTTGATGTATGGCAGAAACCAACACAATACTGTGAAATAATTTTCCTCCAATTAAAAATAAATCATAAAAACAAATGCTAAAGGAAGTTCTCTTGGTGGAAAAGAAAAGGCTATAACTAGAAATGAGAAAATTACAAAATGGGAAAGCTCACCTGTAAAGGACTGTCAAGAGAGAAAAAGGTTTTTTGTACATGAAGAAGATAGTTTCGAAGAAGTCTGTGTTTATAGGAATCTCAAACTTGTCTTTGAAGATGGGTCGAGTGTTGTGTATTTGCAAACTCAAGACTGGTATCTTGCACATAGCAAAAGCTAAAAGGAGGGACTTGTGGGCATTTGAAGGGACTGTGAGTGCAGACTCTGCCTACAAGGAGCTGCCAGATAGAGGCTGCTCCATGTTTTTGTAGGACCATATGAGTGATTTTCTTTTCCCCTTTAAAAGAATTTTTAAAAGTTTTTTTTTTTTTTAAACCATGCTTTCCCCTCTTATCTGGTCTCAAGAATAAAACATATGATCTGGTACTGTAATTCCTGTGACTTCATATTTATAATATCATGTGCCCTGGTGAGATTTATGTGCCCTTTTCTTCCAGCATAACCATAAAACCAGGAAGCAGGAAAGCACTGTGAGACTCTGTTATACACGGAGCCCTGAGGGGGAGGGCTGAATGTGGCCTGCAGAGTGATGGGGAGGGAACTCAGCTACTGAGACACTGAGCTGATTACCCGCTCCTGGGATGGTTCCTGGCTCTGTTTAACCTGGCTTCCCTCTTTTTTCCCAAAGCTCAAAGCCTTTTCTACACCAGGAAGACAGAACTCATATGCTCCCCATATATCTTCTCTTATGCCCTCTGGGCTTTGGTTTTCCTCTGTAAGAGTGGGCTGAGCCTTTGTAGAAGGAGAACAGGGGGTGGGGGCATCCTGTATCTTCCTCTATAAGAAATGAAGTGAAAAGGAAGCAAAGGTGAGACAAGGTGCAGTATAAATTGACATCCTAATGACAAATAGCCTACACGCTGTCTTTACTGGACCCCATCTTCCTGTTGGAGCAATAGAGAAAAAATGTGTCTTGAATTGTCACACAGAAAAACGGTTTTTTCTGATTGCTCCACTAAGTGTGTCCTTTCTCTATATCCGAAAACATGTAAAAGTAGCCATGGGAATGATCAAGCAGATTTGTGCTGTTACATTCCAGGGATTTCACTTGATGGGCACAGATTTTAAAAACTTCCCAACATGGTCAGGCATGAGTACATGTGACTCTGTGGAGCAGACCAGGTTTGGCAATGAAATGCCTGTGCCAGTCTAACAGAGTCAAACTTCATTGTTTTATTTTCTGTAAAGTCCTGTGACATCACAGTATTTCAGGATAGTTATTCAGTGTGGGTTTCTGCTTATCTGGAGCCTCCCCAGGTGGGCGTGTCCAAACCATCAGGTTGATTGATAGCAGGTAGGTTACCTTGCCAACCCCTCTGACGCCAATGAATGTTTTGTCTCCTGTCTCCATTAGGCGGGGCAAGAAGCACAGCATCATCCTAAGGACACAGCTGTCCGTGAGGGTCCATGCCTGCATCGGTGAGTGACATCTGCAGAAGGGTGTGCTTGCCGTCTGCCCTCAGTGATTACACTTGTGATAGTTGATGCCACTTCTGGGAATAAAATGCAGTATTCACTCTTATGCTCTCTATGCTTGGGTTAGCCCCTAGCACAAATGGTTAGAGTTTTTAGGGAAGCAGTTTTTGGCAGTTGTTTTTGAAAGCTACCTCTTTCATTCTGGCTTTCTTTGCTGTTTGGCTGGTGAGTAGAGCTGGAGGTAAGATGGATTGTTGATGAGATTCTTTTTGTCAGCGTGGGGAGAGATGAGGTTCTTTGTGGGGCTGTGCCAGGGTGAACCTCCAGCCAGCTGAAGTGACTTTCATGTGCCTCCTGGTGACTCTCTACAGACCCTGTGGTCTCAGGCGATTGAAAGGGAAATCTCAGGTCAATATAGGACGGGCCACACGTGGATGCACAGCAGTTGATGTTGAGCAGATTATTTGTGGTTCAGATGGCCTGCCTGTGGTCACATAAGAAACCTCACCAGCGCCCATTCCTGCAGCCATTGATTTTCCTGGACCCCCTGGTTTCTCCTCTGTACACGTGGGCTGCATGGCAATGAGAGCGGTAATTTATGTTAAGCAGACAGACTCCACGGGAAGGTTTCCTCCTGGCACTGGTCCAAGTTGAGGCAAGTACGTAACATAAAAAGAGAGGACCTAAATTTCGCCTTATGCACAGAAGTTTTCCACATCTGAGTCAGTTTGCATTCATTTAATACGTGTCATGGTCTTAAGTCAGGCCTCTAATTAGGAGAGCACCGGTCATCCTGCCAAGACCCAGTCTACACCTGGAGAGTGGCGTGCATGGGGGCAGTGGAAGGAACCGTTTCCAGTCCCTCCTCCTCCTCCCTGCTTTCCTGTTGGAGACCCAGGGATGGGGTGAGGGAGCAGCTGATGTGGAGGGGAATCTGGGTAATTCTGTTTCATTTGCGGTTAAGTGGGTGAGGCTGTGAGTGTCTTGAGGAACAACCTTTGTCTGACCCTGTGGTTGATGAGTAATTGTGCAGCTGACACAAAAACCTAAGGAGCTGGAGGGTCAGTGTGTTGGGAGGGTTCGTGATCTTGTTGGAAACGAAGTGAGAGAAATCTGTGGGATCTTCAGCACTGACCCTGCTTTTCAACTGCCTGTAGCACTGAGTGGCCTTAAAATATGCACAGGCACTTGATTGTATTTAATCATTTACTTCCTTGATTACCTGCTTTATAGTTTCTCCAGTTATTTTATGTGTGTAAATCATGTCTACCTGTAGAAAAGTCTTGTGATCTATGACTTTGGTAAACTCCCCTCCGACCCTTGTCCTGAATCTAGAACAAAGCCAGGTGCATACAGTGTGCTGAATACAACAGATACTGAATGCTGGTTGAAATATAGCAGATATCCAGTCAAATTTGGGACATGAGTATGAATTGGCATTTCCCAGGAAGAGTAAGGCACCGGAAAGCAGATTTACATTACAACAGGCTAGATCAGAGTCCTAATGGGCTAACTTGTCTTACGAAAATTCACTTATTTGCAGTATACCCTTAAAATGTTTCAAATACAGGATTTTTCTAGCTAGCTGACTTCCATATTACTGACTCACTGCATTAACTGATGTATTGTTCCGTAGTCCCGGGTGATACATGTAAACACACATCTCATCCCCATGGCAACTGAACCCCAGCAGCCAGTCCAGCCCAGCCTGCTGTCTCCCCAGACATCCAGGTCTTCCTGCTCAAAGGGTAGAACTGGGTGCTGACAGGATCAGTGTGTTTGTTCCCAAACCTGCTTATGCCAGTTGTATTTGCTATTAGAATTAGGTAATTAAATGGGACGTGAACACTTTGTAAACTGATTAAGTATGAGTATACAAAGTCACTGCTTTGAGTATGTTGAAAACGATTCAAAATTCCTTACTATAAAAGCATTTCTTGTCAATGTGAGTGGGTTGTGATAACCATAAAAGGTGTAGTGTTATAAAAATCCAGGATTTTGGTCTTTGTAAGCATCTTCAGTACTTGCTTCACTTCAAAGACACCGAGATTGGGCATCAGAGACTGTATTATGTGAGTGGCTCATGAAAGAAAGTCCATGGGGAGTCCCACTGGACCTTTATTCAAAGAAAGGTCATGGCCCTAAATGATGGGCAGGTGCATCTCCTGAGCAGTGTGCCTGGCAACCAACTGTGTCCCATCCCAGAGAAACTGACAGTCAGTCACCATGGCTGCAAGTTAAGAGTCTTAAGGTGCGTATGTGTCATTTTTAAAAGACTTTATGCTTTAATCGCTTTTCACCATTATATTACCTCAGGCCTGAGTATATTAAATGAGAAGATTTGACTGTGTGAATTACCATCAATACCCAAGAAGGCAAAGTTTCTTCTTTGTATTAAAAAACCCTCTTTGTCCTTCTGTGTCCCATTATTGACAAGATCTGAAATAGATTTAATAGCGCAATACTAAGTATTACCCTTTGGTTTATGTCTATACAAAGGAATGAACGCATGCTGTGTGTGGTGTACCAGCTGCCATTGTGATACAGTTTTTCCCTTTCCAAATGGAAATATTAGGTGAGATTTCTTTGGGATTAAAAAAAAGACAACCAAACCTGGAACAATCTTAAGGTGAAATGGCAAAGGGAAACATGATAGAGGGAAAAAACCCTTTTTCACATCAGTTAGTTGAATCCCTGTTCTTTTTCAAGATCACTTCCCCTCTTCCCCATCTAAGAAATGGTTGAACGATTGCAGGCATGGGGCAGTGGCTGCTGTCAGTCTAGCACCATATGCAGCTCCCCCAAAAACTTTCCTTCCTGCCGCACGATTGGACTGGGGGGATCCAGGATTCCTGTAGGCTAGTGGGCTTAAAATGCTGTCAAGTGAATTTCTCCAAAGTCGTGTTTTCTTCACCCCAATTCTCTTCTCCTTCACCTCTGTTGTCACTAAGTATAGGAATGTTTAGAATCCAGGACTGCTTGTGGATGAATTGGAGGTAGCATGCCTTTGGAATTCTCCAGTGTTAGCGCTGGAGGTCTGTACCCGTTGGGATGAGAGTGGAGTGGAGCCTTCACGATTAGCGACCGAGCAAACCTCATGAGAAATGAAAGCCATGGGGCACTGCGGTGATGGTCCCAGCTAGCAGCTGGGACAGGGGTCTTTGCTGATAGCACGGCAGGAAGCTGGAATGAGTTTTTGGTACATAGAGAGGCCCCATGCTCTTTGTACCTCTGGACTCCTCTCCACTGTATGACTTTGCACATTTTTAGCATGACCGCTTGATGTAACATAAAGTAGCAAACACTGTATGCCTTTGCCTTCTTCTAGTTTCAGTCTCTCAAAAAGATAGTGGTCAAATTATGGAGATGAACTTAACAGATACAAAGTTAAAAAATATATATATATGACAGGCATGTGAAGTCTGCATTTAATGAGGTTAGTTAGAGAAAAAAACTTTTCTGGTCCCAGCAAGTGATCCTATTGCCAGAAGCCAGAAAAATGTTCAGAGGGCCAACTGGCCCTGATGACTAAATTTCATCATGAAGAGAAAAGGAGTGGAAGAATTGGAATTGAGAGTTAAAAAAAAGTAAGGTTTGAAGTCATTAGGATCCTAAAGTTAATATCTGCAAGTCTTCTATGGGCCATATTTGGAGGCATTGTGTTTGACTTCAAACCTCTGTGCTTCAGTTTTGTGAAGCAAACCCTGTCTTCTCATCAAGCAAGTAAAGCCTGTTGACTGATTCTCTGGGACCCATTAGGCTGACACTTTCAAGTATCCAGCTAGAGTTTAAAAGGATGAAAAATTGGCTGAAGATTCCAAAGTGCCATCTATGCTTGCAGTCGGGAGGAACAACCCATGTGAAGGGTCTTTAGACCTTTTAGAGCGTGTTTCCCCAAACCTCTGAGATGACAAAGGCTGCCCATAGGAGAGAGGTGAGGTCGGCAGAAGCTGGCAAGGTGGCAGAAGTGATTAAGCTCTCCACGAGCTTAGTTTCATATCTCATTAAAGGTCAAATCACAAGGATAAAGCCAATTTATTTATTTGTTTATTTTGGCTGTACTGGGTATTCATTGTTGCATGGGCTTTTTCTCTAGTTGTGGTGATTGGTCGCTTCTCTTGTTGCAGAGCATGGGCTCTGCAGCACAGGCTCAGTTGTTGTGGAGCACAGGCTTAGTTGCTCCCTGGATCTTCCCAGACCAGGGATCAAACCTGTGTCTCCTGCATTGGCAGGTGAATTCTTTACCACTGAGCCACCAGGGAAGCCCACAAGGATACAAAAACAACGTAAGGAAAGGCTGTTCCATCCGCTGATGCAGAAGAGTAATTTTTCAGCAACTGAAACATCAGCAGAACAAAGCATCAAAATGTTTGTAGAGTGTTTTCCTCTCATGAGCTGTACCGTGCAGCTGTGTGCTTCGTGTTACTATGTCACAGCAGAGAGCTAAATGACAGTGGAGCGTTTCTTTAAGAAGAACCTTCTAGAGCAAAAGTGACTGCAGCAATTCAGCTCATGTGCCAACAGATGGAGATGCGGTGGCTCCCTGCGGCACGGTATTGAGAGGGATCCTGAGGCTGAGTGCAGTCTTTTGGGAGGGATCCTCTCAATGCCGGCTTTCACTGGTGGTGATGGAGGTGGTGTGTGAGTGTGTGGTGTGGGGCTCTTGGTGAGGTCTAGACTTGGTCCAGTGTCTGAATCCCCTCTGGCTACAGTGTAGAGGGCCCACGGCTTCCTGTGCAGAGAGTGGGGATGGAGCTGTGGCCCACGAGCGCGGCCACCACCAACTCCTCCCTTTCTCAGGTTCTTTTTTCTCATGCCTGTTAGTGTGAGCATGGCTCCTCCTTCCTTTCCCGCCTTGCTGGGTGTTCTGACTGAGTGTCTTTTCCTCGTTTGCTCAGTGTGAGCTGGTTTTGTGTGTGGCTGAGCCCAGCTGGCCCTGCAGGGGGCTCCGTCCCCTCCAGCCACTGAATAGCACCCGTGTGGTGCTTCTATATTTGCTAATAAAGATGAGGATCTGCTGGCACCATGGACGGTGAGACCCTCGGCCTGTGCAGTGATGCACCTTAGCTTGGAGGACCAGTCTGTCTAGGTGCCAGGGTGGGGAACCCCATGGGTGCTTCCAGTTCTCTGTTGTCTGAGGTGGCAGGCCTCCCCCTGTCTCCTGTCTACCTGTATAAACAGAGTAAAAACGACTGTTTTCTGACCAGGAGACAGCCCCAGAGTCATTCTTTCTCCCCTTGGACCCCTTGCCCTTCTTTCTCGGACTTCAGCTCTTGGACCTGGGCTTCTTACTGACTCTGTCCTGCATCCCATAGGAGGCAAGTTCTATCCTGGTGCTGCCTCTGCAGAGTTAGGTCACAGGTGGGGTTCCCTCTTGCTCTGTTTGTGAAAGTCACAGGGGTCGAGCTCACAGTGTCTTGAACACACACTTCCCTAGTGGGTTTAGGTGCAGTGGGTCACATTTCCTGTTTTCTGTTCTTTGATGGCGGGATCTGGTGATTCTCCACGAACCCCAGAGCCCATTCCTATTCCTGCTATCTTTCTGTGGAGCCCGAGTGGCTGGCTGCGGCCTCGGCACAAGAGGGCTTGGCTTTGAAATCCTGACTCTCCCTTTGCAGAAGGAGACGTCCAGTGACTGTTCTGTGTTTTTTGTTTTAGACTTCCTCCCTTTTACAATAAGTCTGTGACCCATTTTCGCCCAGAGTTCTGCTCTCTAGGTAAAGACAAGCTCTTTGGGTTAATCAGATTAAACACTTCTTATCATCTGTTTCCTATTAATCTGTCTCAGCTCCCAGATGACAGACCTCACGAAATGTCCATGTGTCTAGAAGGCCATTGGGTCTGGGCTGGGGAAGATTGACCTATTGACTCTCTTCACTCTCTCTGGGGGCTGCCTGCCTCTAAGATGCCTTATGGTCAAACAGTGATCAACAGATATGCGCTCCCCCCCACCCAAAAATAAAAAAGGAAGAAGGGATATGGGAAGGAGGTGAAACATACCACCAGGTTATCAAACAACATATCTGTCATAAATACTATAGACTTAGAGGAGATAGGTCAGCAAGGATTTGTTGCCCAAAATTAAAATAACAACAAGATATTAAAGAATTGCTTTACTATCTTCAGACACATAAGTAAACATAAATGTGGAGGCAAATAAAGAAAAGGAGACACAAACCTATGAGAGAACGCAAGAACCTTCCAGATGCAGCTGGAAACTCAGGTCAGCTACGGAAATTAAGAGGCATCCAGAGAGGAAATATGGTTGTGGGCAAATGTGAATTGAAGCCCAGGCAAGAAAAGCAGATGTATCAGGGTCTCTTATGGCAGCTGTTTCATCTTTGTGCTCTCTACTGCCATCCCAAGACTTTTCCTTTTTTAAATGATTAATTCATTGCCTCTGTAGGACTGTGTTACCTTTCCTTTCTAAGGATCTCTGGATGTTGGATGATGGAATTTGAATATTGCCTTGGAACCATTACCTTGAGTTTGTTTGTCTTGTCCTAGTGAAATTCTTCCCTGGTGGTTCAGAGGAAAGAATCTGCCTGCAAGGCGGGAGTCCTGGGTTCAGTCCCTGGGTCAGGAAGATCCCCTGGAGGAGGACATGGCAACCCACTCCAGTATTCTTGCCTAGAGAATCCCCATGGACAGAGGAGCCTGGCAGGCTGCAGTCCATGGGGTCGCAAAAGAGTTGGACACGACTGAGTGACTAAGCACAGTACAGTGGAATTCTAGCCAGTGGCAACAAAAAATTGACACTGAAGCATGTAATCGTATTGGTGGAGACACCTGTAGCTGATGTTACAAGACAAGTTCAAACGACATGCTGGCAGTTAGACTCCAAAGTTGCTGTCTAGTAGAACCTTTCTTCTATCTGGAAAACAACTCCTGGTAAGGAAATCGCTGTGCTTTTGATTTCTTCAAGACTGGTCTTTCTATAACTGCTTTCCACTCCCAGGTCTGACCTGATGGTGGAGTGTAATGCAAGTTCTAGTTCCTGGCTCTCTGCACCAGTGTCTGTCCCCATGAAGAGACAACCTCATTTTTATCATGGATCAATAAGACTGTATGTCAGAAAACAAACGCTTTGTCTCCAATTTCTAGAGACATTGATATCCAGAGGACTTAGGAGCTGAAAAGGATGCATGGCCTGCAAAGGTCCTGCTGCATGGGGGTTCTCCAAGGATTGGGTGAACACTTGTGTACTTTTCAGGTCTTGCTGAGAGACTTGAAGACAACAGATTTCTAGGGAAGGGGATTCTTTGGGCATTTTACTGATTTCTGTTGTGTTAGAAATACAAAATGGGAGGTATTTTAACTTGTAAAGAAAGCACTTGCAAAATATTAGTAGTTCAGCAAAATATGTAGCCAGTTTAAGCTTTAATTTGAAGGAAAAAAAAGAGGTTGGAGGAATTGTTATAAGTGCTGTTGGTCTCAAATTCACATAATAAGAGTAATAGCGACAGAATAGCTTGCTCCTTGGGAAAAAATAAAAGCTGTGACAAACCTAGACAGCATATTAAAAAGCAAAGATGTTACTTTGCTGACAAAGGTCTGTCTAGTACAAGGTATGGTTTTTTCCAGTAGTCATGTATGGATGTAAGAGTTGGCTCATAAAGAAAGCTGAGTGCCAAAGAATTGATGCTTTTGAACTGTGGTGTTGGAGAAGACTCTTTGAGAGTCCCTTGGACTGCAAGGAGATCCAACTAGTCAATCCTAAAAGGAATCAGTCCTGATTATTCATGGGAAGGACTGATGCTGAAGCTGAAACTTCAATACTTTGGCCACCTGAGGCAAAGAACTCACTCACTGGAAAAGACCCTGGTGCTGGGAAAGATTAAAGGCAGGAGGAGAAGGGGATAACAGAGGATGAGATGGTTGGACGACATCACCGATTCGATGGACATGAGTTTGAGCAAGCTCCAGGAGTTGGTGACGGACAGGGAATCCTGGCATGCTGCAGTCCATGGAATTGCAAAGAGTCGGACATGAGTGAGCGACTGAATTGAACTGAGCAGAGGAGAAAATGAAAAAAGCTCATATGATTAAAATCTTGTTATCATCACTGAAAAGAAGAACAGCTTCTGTTGTTAATTATACCCAGAGGTGACATGCTTTATCTGTATCCTAGTAACTGGACTGTGACGGTGTGGGCAGGAAGGGGTCCACTTTACAAGAACGTGGGGCAGTCTTTGTGGGAGGAGGTGTGAGGCCAGGTGTGCATTCAACACTTCAGTCACTTCCTAGTCTTTAAAAAAGGCTCCACTTTGGATTCAGTGGTGAACTTAATAACAATTTTAAAATTAGATAATGTAGCTACAAGTATTTCAAAAGTTGTGAAATATTACAAAGAAGATTAGTTTGAGAAGAACTCTAATAAATTGGAGCTTGTTTGTTGTTCAGTCGCCCAGTCATGTCCGACTCTTTGTGACTCCGTGGACTGCAGCATGCCAGGCCTCTTCCTGTCGCATCTCCTGAAGTTTGCTCAAGTTCATGTCCATTGCTTTGGTGATGCCATCCGGCCATCTCATCCTCTGATGCCCTCTTCTCCTTCTGCCCTCAGTCTTTCCCAGCATCAGGGACTTTTCCAGTGAGTTGGCTGTTTGGATCAGATGACCAAAATACTGGAGCTTCAGCTTTAGCATCATTCCTTCCAATGAGTATTCAGGGTTGGATTTCTCTCAAGATTGACTGGTTTGATCTTGTGGTCCAGGGATTCTCAGGAGTCTTCTCCAGCACCATAGTTTTCATCAGTTTTTTGGAACTTATTTACCTCGGCCATTTGAAAAAGGCCATTTGAACCATGTTCACTGAATGACACTTTTGCAGTATTTCTCTTCTCACTCATGTTTCATGGACCCTCTCTACTCTTCCTGAGCCTTGGGAGGGGCTGAGAAAAGTGGACATTTTCTCAAGACCACATGCCTGCGATGGAGAGGGAATAAGTCTTGACGCTCTCCATTCCCCGACTGGGGGTCTTTGCCCTGGCCTGATACTTCTCTTTTTAGGTGATTTTATGTAATCTCCAGGCTTCCCTGGTGGCTCAGTGGTAAAGAATCAGTGTTAAAGGAGACCCAGGTTCTATGCCCTGGGTCGGGAAGATCCCCTGGAGAAGGAAATGGCAACCCACTCCAGTATTCTTGTCTGGAGAATCCCAGGGCCAGAGGAACCTGGCAGGCTACCGTCCATGGGGTCACAAAGAGTCAGACATGACTGAGCAACTAAACAACGACAACAATACAGTCTTTAGTTCATCTTCACATCTGACTATAGACTGATGCAAGCCTTCTGGTTTAAAAAGTCTGAGAAGTGCTGCTGAAACATCTAATATAACATTTTTTCCAAACGAAGTTTTGCCAGGCTTCAGAAGATGGTCTTCCAGCTGAGTTCCCCCAAGTGTGGTTCACAAATTGCCTTAGGGGAAGGCAAACAGCTGAGATAAATGGATTTCACCCTTCAAAAGCTGACCATGTTTAGTAATGCAATTACGATCCTTTCTTCTGGGTTGAGCTGCCAACTCCTTTAGATGGAACTGGAACTTTTGGGTCCCTTCCTGGCTCCATCCTGACCACTGGACATGTGGCCCCTCATTTTGGGCTTCGAGTTAGGAAGTCCCTGGGAATGATTGCCTCTGGCTTTAGGAGCTATCTAGAAGGAACAGCAGGGTTCTAGGCAGGAAGCTGTTGAGTCCTCCTGCTCCTGGCTTGGAGAGTTGGTTTATATCTGAGGATATCTATGATGTAGGGGTTCCATGCCAGGTAGCCACTAGCTGTTGAAGCTAGCTCCTTGAAGGTGGACTGTTTTGTATCCAGCCTATAAAACAAAGCAGACCTCACCTTATTTGTTGAGTAAATAAAGCCTCTTGTGATATTGTGGTTTCTATTAAGAATGTGTATTTGGTCTTCATCCTTTTTCTGGCACAGAACTCTTAAAACCCTTGGGATTTCCTAAGCGGTAAGAGCAACAGAGATATTTTTTGTTATATTAACATGGTGACTTTTATACCCCACCTAGGGATGGTTGGCTCACAGGAGCCAACCATGTGATTGTGTGTATGTTAGCTGCTTAGTCATGTCCAACTCTTTGCAACCCCATAGACTGTAACCTACCAGGTGCCTCTGTCCATGGAGTTCTCCAGGCAAGAATACTGGAGTGGATAGCTATTCCCTTCTCCAGGGGATCTTCCCAACCCAGGAGATCAAGGTTCCAACCTGATTGAACCCAGGTCTCCTGCATTGCAGGGGGATTCTTTACTGTCTGAGCCACCAGAGTATCCCCACCATGTAATTAGAGGTTTGGAACTTTCCAATTTACCCCCTGACCTTCAGGGAGATGAGAAGGGCTAGATAGAGGTTGGATGAATCACCAATGGGCAATGATTTAATCAGTTATGACCCTGTAGTGAAGCCTCTATTAAAAACCCCTAAAGTATAGGTTTCAGAGAACCTCTGGGTTGGTGAACACACAGGGATTCAGGGAGAGTGGCATCTGGAGAGGGCATGGAAGGTCCTCGCTCTTGCTCTTGACTTTGCCTGCTGCATTTCTTCCACGTGGCTGTTTCTGATGTACATCCTTCTATAATGAACTGGTGACCTAGTCAGTAAAATGTTTCTCTCAAGTTCTGTGAGCCGCTCTAACAAATTAATCAAGCCCAAGGAGGGGTTCATTGGAACCTCTGATCTGTTTCCGGTTGATCAGAAGCATGGGCAACAACTTGGGATTGGCTTCTGAAGTGCGGTGGGTGCCTTCTTGTGGCATGACTTATGGGACAACTATTGCACCATCTAGATAGTTTCTGCATCGAGGTGAATGGTAGAACACCCAGCTGGTGGGCTGAGGATGGCTTGTTGGTGTGGGGAAGCCTAGACAGACACACAGACACACATGCACACACACATACAGACAGACACAGGCACACACACTGGAATTGGGTCGAGGAACTCAAAAGAACCACTGAAACGGTTGTAGAACTGACCTGTATATAAGTTTAATTCATTTACTTTCAGAATTGAATTTCTTAGGTATTTTGTCAGAAAGAAGAATAAAAGGCAGTAAACAGAATGTGGAAGGAAGTAGAAAGTAACAAAGCTGTGCAAGTGGGTAGAGTATCCTTTAAAGAGTGTTTCCAGGAAGACTCTCAGTTCTGGAGGTCTCGTGTAAAGCTGGAAGTGCATAGCCTCTGGTTGCTTGTGGCCTGGTTGCCAGGCAGAGCAATGTGAGTGGGGTCTGGGGGCCACTGTCTGCCCCCACCCTGGGTGGTTCTGGGTCCCCCATGGAGCTGTGACCTTTAAATCTGCATCCTGAGGTTGGAGGTAAGATGGTGGTGATTTGTGCTAACACCCTGACAGAAGACTGCTCTTCGGAACAGAGCCTGGGTCACTTCTTTTGGGGAAGAGGGGGAGATGCTCTTGGCCCCAATGTAACAAGTTGATGACAGACCACTGAAAAACTCATGAGAAGATGGTGAAGATCATGAAGGGTGATCGTGGATCTTCCTGGGGCCGGTGATGGAATGTGCCCCGGGGAGATGCTGATTCTGATTGTTCCGAGTGGGGATGGCCAAGGCCTGGTGGTTGACCTGTGCAGGCAACATACGATGACTTGAAAGCCTTCTAGCTCCACTGTCGCCTCTTCTTTGGAAGGATCCTTCCTGGGTGGGCACAATGTGTGCTCTGGATGTCACCTAGGGATGGATGGATGGATAGATGGATGAAAGGGGCACAGGGATTTAGGTCTGAAGATTTTGTCCAAAAGCAGAGTCAGAGTCATTATGAATCACACTGCTCTCCCTGCCACGCGCCTTAGTCCAGGGGAGGAGGACCAACACTGGCTTCGCCTGGGGCGTTTTGGGGGTGGATGCTGCATGTGAGTCATCCCCAGGCCCCGTCAGCTGCTGTATTGAGCACCTGCTCCGTGCAGGGTGCTTAACACAGGTTATTCCATTTATCCTCCCGACACATTCATTATCTTTACAGAAGAAGAAAGCGAGATTCAGAGAGGTTTGCTCGCTCACCCAGGGACAGAGAGCTGAACCGCAGAGCTGATTCACATCCGTATCTGTCAACTGTTAACTGGAAAAGTCCCGTTGTGTTACTTTTTACAAAGTTTTCCTTTTATACAAGCAGAAAGGGAAATTTCCACTGCATTTCCTTCCCACCAGACACTGGGCAAAGTACTATGTACTTTAGTCCTCACAACAGCCTCTGAGGGGAGGGGATTACTATTCCCATTTAACAGAGAAGAAGACTGAGGCACTTGTGGTCTGCTTGCTTGGCTGAGGGCTCGAGGGGAGTATGTGACAGAGCTGAGATACTCATGTGGGTCTTCCTGACTCCAGGGCCTGTGCTTGCACTGGCTGGCCTTTATCAGTGATCACCATGCTCCAGGCATCTGCTGGGAGAAGGCAGTGGCACCCCACTCCAGTGCTCTTGCCTGGGAAATCCCATGGATGGAGGAGCCTGGTAGGCTGCAGTCCATGGGGTCACTAAGAGTCGGACACGACTGAGCGACTTCACTTTCACTTTTCACTTCCATGCATTGGAGAAGGAAATGGCAACCCACTCCAGTGTTCTTGTCTGGAGAATCCCAGGGACAGGGGAGCCTGGTGGGCTGTGGTCTATGGGGTCGCACAGAGTCGGACATGACTGAAGCGACTTAGCAGCAGCAGCAGCAGGCATCTGCTGAGCCCATTGAGAGAACACAGAGTCTAGAACCAGACCTGCCCTGAGGAGCTGTGTGACTTTGGCAAGTAACCTCTCCTCTCTGAGCCTCAGTGTCTTCATTTATCAAGAGAGGATATTAATATCTCTTTAAAGCATCATTATTAGGATTAAATAAATGTTTCATTGGTATTGGATCCAGGTTTTAGAAACAGTTTATATTGAGTATTGATTTATGGGCTCAAAGAACAGGTGTGTGCTTTAAAATCAGACAAATTGGGGTTTAAATGCAGCCCTGAATCTTTGTGTCCATGAGCAAGTTACTCAACCCTTTTAGGTCTGTCTGCTTATATATGACAGTGAGGACAAGGGGGTCCTGATGCCTCCCTGCTGGTACTAATGTAAATATTCGTGGAGATGGTGTCTGTACAGATCCAAGCATGTTGCCTGGCATGTGTTACTTGGGGCAAATGGTGAATATCATCATCATTGTGACAAAGTTTGTATTTTGTTGCTTTACAGCTTGTTAGAGCACAATTGAAATGTGATTATCCAGTAGCTCTTAAAGGAAATTATTTGTGAAGTGTCTGATTTATTCATAGGTAGAAGTGACTTGTATGAAATCCATGTCTTCTCTCCAATTCTTGAAGGACCTTATCCAGAACTGAATCTCAGGATTGTATGAGATGATTAACTGCAACAATAAACTGTAGAACTCTTATTTAAATATGAATGCAGCTAATACCCAACTAATCTGGTCAGGAAGCAACAGTTAGAACCGGACATGGAGCAACAAACTGGTTCAAAATTAGGAAAGGAGAACGTCAAGGCTGAATATTGTCACTTTATTTAACTTCTATGCAGAGTGCATCATGCAAAATGCCAGGCTGGATGAAGCACAAGCTGGAATCAAGAATGCTGGGAGAAATATCAATAACCTCAGATATGCAGATGACACCACCCTTATGGCAGAAAGCGAAGAGGAACTAAAGAGCCTCTTGATGAAAGTAAAAGAGGAGAGTGAAAACGTTGGTTTAAAACTCAACATTCAAAAAATGAAGATCATGGCATCCAGTCCCATCACTTCATGGCAAATAGATGGGCAAACAATGGAAACGGAGACTTTATTTTTGGGGGCTCCAAAATCACTGCAGATGGTGACTGTAGCCATGAAATTAAAAGACACTCGCTCCTTGGAAGAAAAGCTATGACCAACCTAGACAGCATAATAAAAAGCAGAGACATCACTTTGATGACAAAGGTCTGTCTGTTCAAAGCTATGGTTTTTCTGGTAGTCATGTATGGACCGTGAGAGTTGGACCATAAAGAAAGCTGAGTGCTGAAGAATTAGTGCTTATGAACTGTGGTGTTGGAGAAGACTCTTGAGAGTCCTTTGGACTGCAAGGAGATCCAACCACTCCATCCTTAAGGAAATTGGTCCTGAATATTCATTGGAAGGACTGAAGCTGAAGCTGAAACTCCAATATTTTGGCCACCTGATGTGAAGAACTGACTTATTGGAAAAGACCCTGATGCTGGGAAAGATTAAAGGCAGGAGGAGAAGGGGTTGACAGAGGATGAGATGGTTGGATGGCATCACTGACTCAATGAACATGAGTTTGAGCAAGCTCCGGGAGTTGGTGATGGACAGGGGGAGTTGGCGTGCTGCAGTCCATGGGGTCTCTAAGAGTTAGACACAACTGAGCGACTGAACTGGACTGGATGTATTTACAGTATGTTTTACTTGCTGCCCTTTGCTGATTGGCAGACAGATTTGAAACTATCCGTTGGTAAATTTCTGTTAACATTCTCTTTGGTATTACACAGCGAATCTGGTCACCCCAAGACCTGAAGGGCCATTCTGAGTCCCTGGTTTTTGTTTAGCTAGTGACATTTGGGTCATTTTTGTGGTTCTCTTCTTTTCAGTTATCCTGCTTTTGATACATTTTGGAATGTTCCAGTTTTGGAAAGCATTGAACAACATGTTTACTGAACAACTCTCATCTTCACGAAAATGAAGTGGGTTTTCTGTTAGTGAAGGCAGCCTCTCTCCCTGATCCTTTGTGTTCCAAGATCATGTTCTCCAGAAAGGACTGCTGAAATGGAGGATAATGCTTCTCAGAAATCAGATAAGACAAGTGTATGAAAAGGAATAAAAACACCGAGTGCTCGTTACTTTGTATCATAATTTTAGGGTTGAAAAATTATGCTCTGAGCTCTGTAAAAGTAGTGAAAGAATTCCAAGTTGATATTTACAAAATGCTCAAATAGATGAGCTGTTCCCGTGGTACCTAAAAGTACAATCAATATGTTTATTTACAACAGCTATGCTATTGTTGTTCAGTTGCTCAGTCGTGTCCAAATCTGCAATCCCATGGACTGCAGCATGCCAGGCTTCCGTCTCCTTTACCATCTCCTGGAGTTTGCTGCCCTCTTCTCCTTTTGCCTTCACTCCTTCCCAGCATCAGAGTCTTTTCCAATGAGCCAGCTCTTTGCATCAGGTAGCCAAAGTATTGCAGCCTCAGCATCAGTCCTTCCAGTGAATATTCAGGACTGATTTCAGCAACTATACTAATGATGGTAAACTCCCCACACATACAACAGTAACATTGTCAGTTGACTTAGTATCCTGGGGATTTAAAAAAATGACTTGTTTGGCTCAGGGTACCTTAGAAAGCTGCCCCATGATTTCATGCTCTGGCTCTCTGGCCCCTCATCAGAGTCCCTGGACATGGGGCTTGGGTGCTGGAATTGGTGAGAGTGAGGTGGGTGGCTAAGGATGGGCGGACCAGGTCCTATCCCCTTCACCCGGCACTGGCTCCGAGGACTCCAAGGCCACCAGAAGGAAGCAGTGCAGAGTGCCACGCAGTGCTTTGCACTTCATCAGAAAGCCATAAAAACAATTACCAGCCCATTATGGACTCTGAAAAGGAGCTCGCAAAGCTGCCTGGCTAGCAACTGCCAAGGCGTGTGAGTCACTGATGTAATTTGCTGTAGATTTTTTTTTTTTCTTTCATGGAAGGTAGTGAAATCTTGAAGAGGAGTGTGTCCATTGAGATGGCCTCCCAGAATGCCTGGAACAGCTCAGGCCAGGCATTTTGAGGTCAGCGTGCTGGTTTGTACCCACTGCAGATATCCGGATGGTGGGACTCAGGTGCAGCTTAGCCTTGGGGTCCTACTGGCAGCCCTGCCTTTCTTTGGCTCTCCTCCAGGGTTTGGGATTCAGTCATTTCCATGGTCTGACTTGAGACCCTGTCTTTGTCAGGATTCTCTGGTGGCTCCAGGCTGTGGCTTCTGGCTTGGGGGGCTTGCGGAATTTGGGGTTCTCACTCATGGGTATGACAAGAGACTGCTGACCTGGGCCTTGTGAGGAGGGCTTGTGTTGTCACCTCCAAAGGAGGTTGTGTCTAGAATCCAAGATTATATATTTAAAACATGCCAGTTTTTATTTCATAGCATCCTCCTCTGGCATCTCTTAATTTTCCTTAAACAAACGGCTTAGAAGACAAAATAAGAAAAAAAAAATCAGGGGTCATGGAGAGGGCCTGCTCAGGTCTGGGGACCCAGACTGTAGTTGAGGGTATTGGTCCCTCTTTGCTGCTGAGTCACTTCAGTCGTGTTCGACTCTGTGCAACCCCATAGAGGGCAGCCCACCAGGCTCCCCCGTCCCTAGGATTCTCCAGGCAAGAACACTGGAGTGGGTTGCCATTTCCTTCTCCAGTGCATGAAAGTGAAAAGTGAAAGTGAAGTCGCTCAGTCGTGTCCGACCCTCAGCGACTTCATGGACTGCAGCCTACCAGGCTTCTCTGTCCATGGGATTCTCCAGGCAAGAGTACTGGAGTGGGGTGCCATTGCCTTCTCCCGGTCCCTCTTTAGGGGTGTCCTAATTGAGGAGAACTGGTGGACCAGGGTGGAGCTATGGGAGGCAGGATTCTGATTCTGGTACCAGCATCGTCAGGCAGCCAGACCCAAGACATGGTACTGACTTCTCCAAAAATGGAGACACTTGTGTTTCCCTTCAGAGCTGCTGAAAGGACGGGTGAGCCAGGAGTCTGTCTTCGGTCAAAAACCTGACATCTGGCAGCCCTGTGGGATTTCCATGAGCAGGAGCTTTGTTGCTGCTACCGTTAAGATTCAGCTGTAACTTACGAGTAGGCGTGAAAATATACTATCATTTATATTCCTGCAATGTGAGAGATATCCAGCTTTCCACCTGACTTAGAAAATAACTCATCAGCGTGTATGGAATGCCTCCTGGGTGTCACCACTATATCAAGTACTGTAAAGGAAATGAATAGGCACATAGTAAATGTAGTACAAATATGAAGCAATTTTTATCACCGTATAGTTGATTTACAACTTTATGTTAGTTTCTGGTGTATAGCAAAGTGATTCATGTATATATGTGTATGTATGTGTATATATGTATACATATATAAACTGTTTCAGTTTCTTTTCCATTATAGTTTGTTATAAGATATTGAATATAGTTCCCTGTACTATACAGCAGGACCTTGTTGTTTATCTGTTTTGTATATAATAGTTTATATCTGCTAATCAAAAACTTTTAATGTATCCCTCACCCTCTTCCCTTTTGGTAACCGTAAATTTGTTTTCTAAGTCTGTGAGTGTTTTTGTTTTGAAAATAAGTTCATTTATATCATTTTTGGATTCCACAACATAAGTGATATCATACGGTGTTTGTCTTTCTCTGTCTGACTTTGCTTAGAATGATAATCTCTGCTGCTGCTGCTGCTGCTAAGTCGCTTCAGTTGTGTCCGACTCTGTGCAACCCCATAGAGGGCAGCCCACCAGGCTCCCCCGTCCCTGGGATTCTCCAGGCAAGAACACTGGAGTGGGTTGCCATTTCCTTCTCCAATGCATTAAAGTGAAAAAATAAAGTGAAGTTGCTCAGTTGTGTCTGACTCCTAGCGACCCCATGGACTGCAGCCCACCAGGCCCCTCCGTCCATGGGATTTTCCAGGCAAGAGTACTAGAGTGGGGTGCCATTGCCTTCTCCGATGATAATCTCTAGGCTCATCCATATTGCTACAAAGGGCATTATTTTATTCTTTTTTACGGCTGAGGGATATTCATATATATATATTTATACCACATCTTCTTTATTCATCTGTTGATGGACATTTAGGTTGCTTCCATGTCTTGGCTGTTGTAAATAGTGCTTCTATGAACATTGAGGTGCATGTATCATTTTGAATTAGTTTTCATCTTTTCCAGATATACGCCCAGTAGTGGGATTGCTGGGTCATATGGTAGCTCAGTTTTTAGTTTTTTAAGGAACCTCCATACTGTTCTCCATTGTGGCTGGATCAATTTACGTTCCCACTGACAATGTTAGGAGGGTTCCCTTTTCTCCATACCCTCTCCAGCATTTGTTATTTGAAGACTTTTTGTGATGACCGTTCTGACTGGCATATGGTCATACCTCATGGTAATTTTGATTTGCATTTCTCTAGTGCTTAGCAATGTTAAGCATCTTTTCATGTCCCTGCTGGCCATCTCTATGTCTTGAAGATTTGTCCGTTTAGGTCTTCTGCCCATTTTTTTTTTCTATCTATATTTTGATTGGGTTTTGTTGTTGTTGTTTGAGTTGAATGAGCTGTTTCTATATTTTGGAAATTATGCCCTTGGTCACCTCATTTGCAAATATTTTCTCCCAGTCTGTATGTTATCTTTTCCTTTTCTTTATGGTTTCCTTTGCTGTGCAAAATCTTATAAGTTTAGTTAGGTCCCATTTGTTTATTTTTGTTTTTATTTCTGTTGTCTTAGGAGACTGGCATAAGGAAACATTGGTAGTACTTAGATCAGAGAATGTTTTGCCTATGCTCTCTTTTAGGAGCTTTATGGTATCATGTCTTATATTTAAGTCTGAAAGCCATTTTTAGCTTATTTTTGTGTATGGTGTGAGGGTGTGTTCTAACTTTACTGATTTACATGCAGCTGACCAGCTTTCCCAACACGGCTTGCTGAAGAGACCATCTTTTCTCCATTGTATATTCTTGCCTCCTTTGTCATAGATCAATTGACCATGGGTATGTGGGTTTATTTCTGGGCTCTCTATTCAGTTCTGTTGATCTGTATGTCTGTTTTGTGCCAATACCACATTGTTTTGATTGCTGTGCCTTGGTAGTAGTGTCTGAAGTCAGGGAGCAGTTCCTTCTACTTGTTTATCTAACTGGAGGCTATGTGTTTGAAGTTTCCAACTCTGCCCTAAGCTCTGGATCTGTTGTTGAAATGTGTGCTGTGTCCACTGGAGACCTGAACTTCATCCATGCCTGTTTCCCACCCATCACTGGAAGGGCTCCAGCCTGCCCACCACACGTCCCTGGTGCTTTTAGCATGGGAGTTTCACCGTTCACTCTTGATTCTCCACATGTGTGATTTGTCCATGTCCTGTTCCAGGGCAGGGATGGAGGACCTTCCTCTCCCTGAGGGCAGGGGGGTAAAGGGGCCTTACAGGAGGAGGGAGTTTGGGGTTTCTAGAAGCCAATCATAGAACTGCCCTGAGTCTCAGTTTTCCTACCTGAACTTGGGGACATAGTTCATATAAATACTGGAAAATTCTCTGTATACATTTAAGAAGTGTTTTGAGGGAGTCTTTTTAATAGTTTGGTTACACTGGTCTCTCTCTTAAATCTTTTGTCTTTTTGTTGTGTTTTTCTCCAAGAATACCTGTGGCGGATTCATTTTGATATTTGGCAAAACTAATACAATTATGTAAAGTTTAAAATTAAAATAAAATTAAAAAAAAATTTTAACTATACTCTCCATTTCTCTCCTCTTGATTTCTGTAGCATACCGTGTCTTTCTGACTTTTCCTTGATTCTTAAACTAGACGCAAGGCCCAAGCTAAGCAGGGAAAACCAAACAAAACTTCTGGAGCCCCTGCGTGCCTCTGTCAGTCAGCTGTCTCTTAGAGAGAATCAGAAAACGGACACAGTGTGTTCTTGAGTCTGTCGCTCAGCTCCATGAAAGGCCCAGGAGGTCAGAGTGGGGCAGGCAGCCCTCCGTTTCTGCATTTTTCCTAATGCGCCCGATCTCATCTGATCTCAGAAGCTAAGCAGCATGGGGCCTGGTTAGTACTTGGATGGGAAACTGCCTAGGAATACCAGGTGCTATAGGCTTTTTGGCTTCCCTCTCTCTTGGGATTCCCTGGTGGCTCAGACAGTGAAGGGTCTGCCTGCAGTGAGGGTGACCTGGCTTCGATCCCTGGGTCAGGAAGATCCCTTGGAGAAGGAAATAGCAACCCACTCTAGTATCCTTGCCTGGAAAATCCTATGCATGGAGGAATCTGGCAGGCTACAGTCCATGGGGTCACCAAGAATTGGGCATGACTGGAGACTTCACTGTCATTCCTTAGGAGGGCAGCACTCCTAGACCCAAGAATGGAAGGAATCACCTCCTTATTCCAGGTGACTTACCTAGTTGTTGTTACTGTCCTTTCCTGGAGGACTGTGTGTTAAAAGTGTGCTGCCTGTACAGATCATGGCATCTGGTCCTACCACTTCATGGGAAATAGATGGGGAAACAGTGGAAACAGTGTCAGACTTTATTTTTCTGGGCTCCAAAATCACTGCAGATGGTGATTGCAGCCGTGAAATTAAAAGACGCTTACTCCTTGGAAGGAAAGTTATGACCAACCTAGATACCATATTCAAAAGCAGAGACATTACTTTGCCCAAAAGGTCCATCTAGTCAAGGCTATGATTTTTCCAGTGGTCATGTATGGATGTGAGAGTTGGACTGTGAAGAAGGCTGAGCGCTGAAGAATTGATGCTTTTGAACTGTGGTGTTGGAGAAGACTCTTGAGAGTCCCTTGGACAGCAAGGAGGTCCAATCAGTCCATCCTAAAGGAGACCAGTCCTGGATTGTTCATTGGAAGGACTGATGCTGAAGCTGAAACTCCAGTACTTTGGCCACCTCATGCGAAGAGTTGACTCATTGGAAAAGACCCTGATGCTGGGAGGGATTGGGGGCAGGGGAGGAGAAGGGGACGGTAGAGGATGAGATGGCTGGATGGCATCACCGACTTGATGGACATGAGTTTGGGGATGTTGGTGATGGACAGGGAGGCCTGGCATGCTGCGATTCATGGGGTCACAAAGAGTCGGACACGACTGAGCTACTGAACTGAACTGAACTGTACATATAGTCCTTAGGATGATGTGACATGGATTTTCAGTCTCCTTGGATGTGAGTACATCACAGAGAGCCCTGTGTCCCACTCTTCCTACTTGCAGAGAGATCAGGGACTTCTACTCAGATCCCAGAAGGACACTGGGGCCACCCCTCCTGCTTCACTCCTGCCCAAGGAGAGATGGTGGGTCTGGGAGAAGGCAGTGAGCAGGTGTGGCTCAGCTCTCCTTTTCATGTGTCCTGTTTTGAGGACCCTCCAGGTCTTGGCTCTGCCATGAGCAAGCAGCCTGTCCCTCTGGTGGGCCGGGGGTCATCCCCTCAGCTGCTCAGGATGCCCTCTGGCCCCAGGGGTGAGGCCAGCTCTCTCCCGAGCTGCATCAGTGGTCCACCTGTGTTGGTCTGCCTGGCGTGCCTCATTTCCCACGTGCTTCTGAATTTAGGAGGGCGAGACCCCGTTAGCCCCACAGAGAAGATCTCTGCAGACTGGGCTCTGGAGTTGGGGATGTGGATCCTCTTAGCTCTAGCCCTTCTCCTGAAGGCAGGCAGGGCGCTGCCTCATCAGGCAACTTAGAGAGATGTGCCATGTGCTGGGAAGATGGGGGTGGCGTGTCCAGAGTAGAGATGACAGGCAGCTGCTCCTGCCCGTCTTCCCTCACCCGGGATGGCGGCTCAGGGCAGGCTGGCTGTGCCAGGATAAATTAAAACTGGAGATGCCCCGAGCTTTGTTCTTTTTAAGGCTGCAGTATTTGAGGTGAAAGAGAGGGAGTGAGTCTAAAATAAGGTGTGACTCTGTCGGGGCCGTGTGCTCACTGTTGTTGATGGAGGAGGTGAAACCTGTTCTAGAGCTGGGGTCCTGCTCCTTGGGCACTGTGGCCGCTGTGCCCAGGACTGCCTGTTTTGATTTTGGGGGAGCATATTCTAGACCTTTGATATTTTCCATTAACAGTTGTCTGAGTACTGTAACAAAAGCAAAATAGCACATGGCACTCTGGCCTCTGCAGCCTGGTGTACCAAGGTGTGAACAAGACGTGGTTTTGAGATGCGTGCACTCGCGGCAAACTTGCTTGCAAGAGCGACTACATCGTGAGTGTAGCAGGGCACACATGTTCGCCATGACAGTGGTTCTGTCACCCCTCACGTGAACATTTGGATGGGGAAGAAGGAATTATTAAACTAGCAAACCCTGGGATCTAGAGTAATCATGTAATAAAATTTATGGAGAGATTGCAGGATTTGGGGGGAAATAACAACTGGAACACATAGACTAGTCATGAGTCATTCAGGGATGAAACCAACTTGGAAAGATCAGGAGTCCACGTCTGTGGGCAGGGAATGGCCCTGCCTTAGCTTTTTTGCTTCTTGACCATGAAGTGAAGTGAGTGTTAGTCGCTTAGTCCTATCTGACTCTTTGCGACCCGTGGACTGTAGCCTGCCAGGCTCCTTTGTCCACGGGCTTTCCCAGGTGTGAATACTGGAGTGAGCTGCCATTTCCTTCTCTCCACACCTCGACTCCACCACTAAAAAGCTGTGTGACGTCTCTCTGCCCCTTTTCTCTTCTGTTGAGCAGGACAGTCATAGGGCTGTTGGGGGTTGAGTTGATCCACGTCGTGTTCAGAACCCCACCAACCCCACACGGCTGGCGCTTTGTAAGCACAGCGAGCAGCTGTGAGCAGTCTCCCAGCACAATGCACGGCCACAGCACACACGGTGCTCTTCATCCAGCCCAGGGAATAATAAGGGAGGGGCGTTTAGGATCCCAGTCAGGGTCCAGCTGAAGTATCAGACCATGGAGCCACCTGCCTTTTCTTCCCCAGTCCCTCTGGAGTTTCCCTGAAGTGCTGATGAGAGGTGGTGGCCACAGCTGAGGTGTCTGCTCAAAATGCTTGCCCTGAGCAGGGGACGGAGGAAGGGGGCTCCCTGCCTCCCAGACCCTGAGCCCCGGCTGCTGCCTCCCCTGTCCCTCCCCTCTGGATCCAGCCACGCTGTGCAGCCAGGGCGAAACTTTTCCTGGAACCAGGCGGGTTGCATCTCTCCCTCCTTTGTCCGGCTTTGTCTGCGTTTCATGCTCTGGCAGCTCATTTGTACCTCACTGTGAAGCCCATTCTTTCTCTTTCAGCTACAGTAATGGCAGACGGGCAGGGCGGTTTTAATGAATTACTGTTTTCTTTTGGAGACGATGCTTTCATTATAAATATAATCACGGACTCATAGCCTTCTGGTCCTTACATATCATTTGCCAGTTAGGATAATGGACTAAAAAAGTCCCTGGGAGAGTGACGGGGACAAAGGTCAGCCTGTAACTCAGCTCTGGGTGCTGGCAAATGAAGTGCCTCGCCAACTGGAAGCAGCATAGATCCAGTCTGCCCACCACATGCATGTGCTGAGAGGTCCGAAAATATTCCTGACCTTTGAGAAAGAGAGATTAAAATTAGTAGGCAGCAATGTGGTGGCCGGCTCCTAGACTTTGCGATGTGGTCATGCCGGAGTGTCTGCCATGCCCACCACTTGCTTCTGGAACAGTTGGAGGGCAGAAGGCCGTGCTGCTCGATGTTAGAGTTAATGCAGCGTAATGTCAAAAGCATTTAGGATGGATCTGGCAGCTAATGGGATGTTTCCATCCATTCCTCTAGAGGCCTCGGTCTTGCAGGCACTTCCTCTCTCATTGTTTTGTTCCTTCTCCTCCTCGGTAGTGTTGACATTTGGAACCAGAGACTCATTTATCATGGGTTCTCCTGTGCATTTTATGATGTTTACTGGTATCCCTTACCACTACGCGGCTTCCCAGGTGGCTCAACTGGTAAAGAACCTGCCTGCAATGCAGGAGCCACAAGAGACATGGGTTGGATCTGTGGTTCAGGAAGATCTGCTGAGGAAGGAAATGGCAACCCAATCCAGTATTCTTGCCTGGAAAATTCCATGGACAGAGGAGCTTGGTGGCTATAGTCCATGGTGTCACAGAGTCAGACACGATCTGTGCATACACTTGCATGCACGTGCACACACACACACACTGACTTCTACACTCTAGATTCCAGTAGCAACTCCCCTAGTTGTAACAGCAAAAAATTCCGGCAGATGTTGCCAGATGGGGGCAGAATTGGCCCCAGTTGAGAACCACTGCTCAGGAGCTGCCCCCAGGAAGGCCACCGAGGGACTCATGAGCTGCAGTCATGCTTATGTTGAGAGGAGTCTGATTAGACTGATCCTCACCAGGACAGTTGGTGATGGGTTCCCTCGGGAAGCCAGTAATCAGGAGCCCCAGCTGTGTACCTAGTACTGTGTTAGACCCAGAGGATTCAAAGTTGAGTGAAGTTGTTGTCTAAGAAGCTTAAGAAAATGGGTCTTTTGATGGGGCCAGGAGTCTTCCCCTTAAATTGTACTAAATGGGCTTGTTCCTCACTCCTAACTGGGTTGATGTGATTTCCCCCCCACCCCCAACATTGGGAAAATCTGGTTCTGATGGTATCCCATCGGAGGGCAGAAAGCTAATCCATCTGGACCCACAGGCCTGGGGTCTACAGACAGACTGGTCATAGGAAAGGCCTTGGGAGGTGACTGGTTTGATCAATGCCTGGAAGCCTTTAAGTAGGTAACATGGAAGGGTTGAAGGAGCCCCTGGAGAAAAGACACATAGTTGGGCATGAGGAGGAGCAGAGTGAATCTGGGAGCAGAGAGAATCCTACCTACCTGGACTGAAGACCAAGGCATTAAACGATGTGGGTATGTGTGATGGGTACAAAATACCAAGGCTTTCTGAGCTGTTGATTGGGGAGGGTGCTACCTGCTTCATGGGTTCATTGTTTCAAACATGATGATAACAGTTTAAACATTGTGCTGCCCAAATAAAGAGTATTAATAAAGTCTTTGGGTACATAGTCTTACAAAGAGACAATGAGATTTTTTACTAAGGAGAACATAAGGGAATTACTGAAATCAGATTTTGAGCTGGGGAGTAATATGATGGGAATGGGATTTGAGGAAGAAAATTCTGGAAATCACTTTGCTGACAAAGGTCCATATAGTCAAAGCTATGGTTTTTCCAGTAGTCATGTATGAATGTGAGAGTTGGACCATAAGGAAGGCTGAGTGCCGAAGAATTGATGCTGTGGTGCTGGGGAAGACTCTTGAGAGTTCCTTGGTCAGCAAGGAGATCAAACCAGTCAATCCTAAAGGAAATCAACCCTGGATATTCACTGGAAGGACTGATGCTGAAGCTGAAGCTCCAATACTTCAGCCACCTGGTGCGAAAAGTCCCAGATGCTGGGAAAGATTGAGAGCAGGAGGAGAAGAGGATGATAGACAATGAGATGGTTTGATGGCATCACTGAATCAATGGACATGAGTTTGAGCAAACTCTGGGAGATAGTGAAGGACAGGGAAGGCTGGTGTGCTGCAGTTCATGGGGTCACAAAGAGTCGGACACAACTTGTGACTGAACAATAATAGTAATTCTGGAAATGGTACACAGGATGAATTGGACGGGGAGGAGCCAAGCGGTCAGGGTGGAGGTGAGGAGGCTGGTATTGCTGACCAGCTTCCCCCACTACCAGGGCACTGGAGAGGGGCTTTATGGTGGAGGAAAGCTCCAGGGTTATACTTGTGTGTGAAGGGTGATTGAAGGAAGCAGTGGTTGGCCTTGATTCCATAATTTACTGGTTATAGTTAGACTTTATCCTGTTTCCCAAAATGATTGGAAGTGGTGTAGAGTGTTAAAATGACAGAAAACAGTATATCAAACAAGTATGGATCATGACAGATTATAAGCAACCAATAAATAGATGATGCCAGGCATCTGGGGTGGTTTAGTTACTGCAGCTGGTTATTAAACCTCCTGGTGGTTTAGTTGTGAAGGGAGACCGTTGCCATTGAACCTTGATGTTTCTCTTTGTTTGGGGTATCCCTTTAAGATAGTCTGGAGCAAGAAACCAGTATTTTGGCTCTAATTTATTTAGATCCTCATATTGATACAAAGGCACAGAATATATTTTAAAACAGGTTTACAGTTTTTATTGTGCCCAAATCTTATTAAAGATTTATAAATGCCCAAATCTTATTAAATGGGCATTTCTTATATTGAGCCTCCTTGAAAAAATGGAGGCCCGTTTAAAAATCCTTCTTCGCTGATGTCTGAGTGATGTCATTTCTGTTTTTAACCAAACCCTTTCTGAGGCTCAGCTGGTGCCCATGGAGCATGGCAGATCTTGGTTCTGGTTTCTTCCAGGGCCCCTCAGGGTTGTGGGGCTTATTATACACAGTGTGGATGTGTTTCAGTGACATATGTGTGGGCTGAATTCTGCAGAGACAAGGCTTACATTTTGGTTTGAAGAGACTGGAGCAGGGCTCAGAAAAGCCAAGAAAAAAAGTGACCACATGTGACCAGTTGTCCATCCGTCTCCAGCACGGGCTGTGGCAGGGGACTTTTATCAGGCGAGAGTTACTGCCTCTCTGGGCAGAGACAGAGCCCTGATGGCTGGCTTGGGGTTTTGATGAAGAGGACCCTTTGTTTTTTCCCAGCTGTTAAAACCTGGTTCTGTCTTTTAATTGGTTTGTATTTATAAATTATGTTTTCCTAGAATTGTTACCTGTTCTTCATCTGTACAGGGTCTTTTGCATTTAATGCAGCTGACTTGATTTAGCAATTGAACTGTAATTTTATTCTTTTGAATACAGCAGTTTGGAAATTAGAAGGCATAAAGGACAAAGAGTGAACGCTCCCCTCCCATCCCTGCCGGGCACCCTGGTGTGGCCAGTCAGTGTCATCAGCTTCTTAGTGCATCTTTCCAGGGATGGTCTCAGTGTGAATGAGCAAGTGTGAGCACACCTCCACACGCACACGTAGTGCTCGATGGTGTAGTGACACAGCCATTCATTTAACTGGCCCTTCCCAAACCCATGCACTGATAGTGAAATGTTGAATGAGAGAACCCATAGATGTTGAACGGCTGTCTGAAGGCAGTTCAGACAATGTTCTTCAAGAGTACTTTTGAAGACCTTTATGAGTATTTTGCAGAGAGAAAGCCAATCAGGGGATCCCCAGCAATTTCCAACCCTGCACAGTGGGAGGACAACTAAGCCTAAAAGAAACACAGGACCTGGGAGGAGTGACTGATTTGTGGAGACGGTCTGTGCGTTCGGTTTTGGGCATGTTGAGACTAGAGTAAGGACCAGATCTCTTACTTAGAAAGAAAGGTACTAGAGGCATGTGAGAGAGGAGAACTGACTTATGAGTTTAGGGTTGCTTCTGATGCTGAACTCAGACACAGGAGTACATAGAATGGCCCGTGTTTACCCATTTACTTTAAGTCACATTCCCGGAAGGGTCAGATAACAATACTTAGCGATAGAGAATTAAGGTTGTCTTTTTGCATTTGCTATCTTTATTTTTTTTTTAGTTCCCTATCTACACTGTCAGAGTGTTCAGCTCCTCTCTTCATTTCAGCCCTCATTTCCTCTTAGTTCTACAAGTACCTTCATATTTGGAGCTTACTATCAATCCTTATGAGCCTGGTGGGCTATAGTCCAGGGGTCGAAAAGAGTCAGACACAACTGAACTTGGCAGAGAGAGAGAGAGAGAGAGAGAGAGAGAGAGAGAGATCCTTACATTCATCGAATCTTTCTAGTCATCTTGTGTGCCTGCAGCTCATTCTCCAGTTAGCAAGTCTTTGAGGTCACAGCTGTTTTCATGATAATTCTAAGACATTATTTCCCCTGTTTTCAGCTACTCTCTTTCTCTCCCAAGTGCACAAGTTATCTAGAAGTTATGTGACTTGTGATATCATAGCAGTTTAAATGCATTAGCAGACAGGTGAGTCTGGCTGTTTGGTATTCAGAGAGACCTTAAAGAGATTTACAAAGATGAAAACAAGGCTACTCTTCTCTAAACTATTTTGGTTTATGAAGACACTTATTTTTCCTAAAATATGTTGTTTATGTTAGCATATAGCACGTTTGTTATTTGACTAAATAAAACATTAAAATTTTTCTGTTTTAATTTATAAAAGGTAAATTATGTGGCTATCACCCACGCGTAAACAAAGCTCCTTGGTCCCTTTTGAAAAGTGTCAGGAGTTGGAGATAAAAAACTTGAGGACCCTCATTCTAGCAGGTTTTTTTAGGAGAAGCTTCAGGGTTTTGCACATTGTTAAGTTTATTGGTATATTTATACTTAAATGGTTTGCTCTGTATGATGTTGTCGGCTCATATTTTCTTTCCTTGTTACTCTATCCTGCAAAAGAGTTGCTTTTGAAAACTGAAGACGATGCACTTTTCTTTCCCTTACATGTCACTTTTAAAAAAAATTTTATTTTATTTTTAACTTTACAATATTGTATTGTTTTGCCATATATCAAAATGAATCTGCCACCGGTATACATGTGTTGTTCCCCATCCTGAGCCCTCCTCCCTCCTCCCTCCCCATACCATCCCTCTGGGTTGTTTATGCTAAGACTCCCAAAGGATTGTTTTTCCTTCTGTGAAGTTCAGTAATTAGACTGTGTCTTGGAGTAGGTCATTTTGGGCTTATGTTCTCAGGTACATAGTGTGCTGTTCCAGTGTGTATTTTCCAATATATATACTTTTTAATTTGAGGAAAGTTTTCTTGTATGTTAGCTTTTGCTATTGGTTCCGTTCCCTTGTTTTGCTTGTCTTCTTCAGGGACTCCTGTTCTCTCTGTGTTAGAGCTTCTTTGTCTACCTGGCATCATTTACTTTCTTTTGAATAATTTTCTTCTTCTAGAATTAAAAGAAAATCCTCATTTGGGACTTCCCTCATGGTCCAGTTGCTGATCCTCTGTGCTCCCAATTCAGGGGGCCCAGGTTCAATCCCTGATCTGGGAACTAGATCCCACAAGCCACAACTAAGCGTTCATATGCCTCAATGAAGATCCTGTATGCTGCATCTGAGACCTGATAAGGAAATAAATATTAAAAGAAATCCTATTTAACTTTTTTACATACCAAAGATAATCTGTTGTATTTTTTCACTCTTGTGTTTCTTCCAGTTTAATAGTCATTTCTGAGTATTAGTGATTTTCTTTTATTTAACGTACCCGAATTCTGTAATTTTATTTCTGTGTTCCCAATTCTGATTTTTATTGTTCTTTCTTGTCTTATGTTATTTCTCTACATTTTTTATCCCATTTTTAAAAAGAAGTAGGTTACAAATTTGATTTGTTCTTTAGCTATGTCTTTCTGGCATGCTTTCCTTGTCTATAAAAATGTTATTCAGCTCCTTATTCACTTTTCCCCTGTAATAACTCTGTGTGCAATTTGATCTTTATACTTCTTTGTTGTTCATGTGAAATTAGTTTTCCTGAACTTTTAGAAGGAGGCTTGGTTCAGAGTTGTTTTTCTGACTACACAGAAAAGCCTGTTTAATATAGTGTTCAGAAACATGACTGGTTGTCTTCTGAGATTTCTGGGCTCTGTTTCTGTCTCTCATTTTTAATTGAATCATCACTTTCCTTTGTACTGTTGCCTTTATCTTGCTCAATTTTGACTCCACTCCCAGCAGTTACTCTATCCTGGAAGGATGTCCTGGGGACCAGTTTTAAGAGTTCACAGGGACTAGACTGCTCCAGTCTCGGAGTCCAGCAGCGGGCTCATGACTTGCCTTGGGCTGGATTGGTCAGGACCGCGCTCAGTTTCAGCTGCTGTTCTCATATCAGCCTGCTGGATTTTCCAGTGAATACCTGTTAGCTATTCTGGGTTCTTCTGACTCACGTCTGTCAGGTGCCTCATCACTCTCCTCTATTTTCTGCCGAACAGATGACAGCACCCCAGGACCACGCAGCTGGTGCTTTGTCCTCATCCACCTGTGTTTTAGTGTTTGTGGAATTTTTTCTCACCTAGTTGTACTTGACATTTGTCATTTGATTGTAAAGGCTGTTTATGAGGTTTTTGTTTTGTTATCTGGTTGATTTTTTTTAAAGATAGTACTTAGAAAATTAAAAATATTTTGAGATAATTATAGATTTACATGCTGTTATAAGCATGTTATGGTTACATTCTGTTACAGAATACAGAGAGAACTCATTTCTCTATTTTTATGTGGGGTTTTGGAAGAGTTAAAAACCATGCCTCTGTCACTGCCTCCATCTTCATGGAATCCTCTCTTCATTGGTAACTTTTTAAAAAATTCCTTAAAATTGCTATTTAAAATTCATTTTACCATTGTATAACTAACCCCTCAAAACAATAGTGAATGGTTTAAAGATAGTAGATTCCTTTCCTATTGTATAAAAGAAGTCTGAGTGTTGCATTCCAGAGCTAGCTAGTATCACAGGTCCAAAGTCATCAGGGACATGGTTCTCTCTCTCTTGATGTTCAGTCACTCTTGGCACATCCCTTCCTGTCCAAGATAACTGCCTGAGCTCTAGTCATCACTTCTATATTCCAGGCAGCAGGGAGAAGGGAGTGTAAAGAGACTTTCTAGAAGTTTCTGCCTACTTTAGATTGGCCTGAATTTAGTTCTGTGGCTACAGATAGCTGCTAAGGAGTCATGGAAATGAATTCTTTTAGCTGATTGCAGGGCCACCCTAAGTAAAACGGGGGTTCTTTTCCTAAGAAAGAATGGGAGAGTGAATATTGAGGTAGGCAACTCAGAAACAAATGGAGTTTTCCTTCAATGAACTTGAGCACAAGCTTACAGAGAGTGAATAAATATGTTAGAAGTAAAAGGGACATTTTGAGTGTGATTTTAATCTTAACATCTTTTTCTTATTAAATTTATGCTGTTTTGCAAATTAAAACAATTCAGTGCTATGAATCGAACTTTCTGCACAAATCTCAGGATGCTGATGGAATCACAGTCAGCACAGATCTTTCATCTCTTGGGAGCAGTGGTGGGAGAGGGGAGACGGCTCCCCTGTCTGTCTTTCTGGCAGTACTTCCTAAGTCACTGTCTCTTAAGTGTAGTAACAAGCCGACTCCCTAGAACATCCAAGCTGTGATGACTGTGGATTTAAAGGGTTCCTTGGCTTCCTAACTTTGCCGATTTAGATTGGAAGCATCCATATAGCCTCTAAAACAAAAGTACCATGGGGAGAAGTGTAGGGTGAATTTTCCATTTTCATACTGAAGCTGGAATATCCTCACGGGATTTTTTGCAGTTCCCTGATATACTGGAGTCAAAGAATTTGACAGAATCCAAGTCTGATGTTGGATTGGGGGAAGTTGTGCTGGGCTCACTCTTGTATGAAGTGTGACAAGCCACACATGGTCTCTGGTGACAGTGAAGAGGCTCACCTTCTCATTGCCATCATGTGTGTGTGGACTGTTGTGGATAATGCTACTGTGAACACTGGTGTACATATATCACTTTAGGATCCTGCTTTCTATTGTTTCGGTTGTATATTCAGAAGTGTTGTTACTGGATCTTGCATGTGTGCGTGCTCGGTCATGTCTGACTCTTTGTGACCCCATGGACTGCAGCTTGCTGGGCTTCTCTGTCCATGGAATTTTCCAGGCAAGAATACTGGAATGGGTTGCCATTTCCTCCTCCATGGGATCTTGCCAACCCAGGGACTGAACCCATGTCTCTTGCATCTCCTGCCCTGGCAGGTGGATTCTTTACCACTGCACCACTTGGGAAACCCCTGCTGGATCATATGGTACTTTTACTTTTAACTTCTTGAGGAAAGAGCATATTATTTTCCATTGCGGCTGCACCATTTTACATTCTCACCAACAATGCATGAAGTTTTGATTTCTCTATATTCTTGCCAACAATTGTTATTTTTGATTTTGGTTTGACAGCAGAGGCTCTAAGGGGTGTGAGGTGATATCTCATGGTGGTTTTGATTTGAATTTTTACCATTAAATTTTTGAATCCTTACTTTCCTTGTCTTCAAATGGAGAAATCCTAGGCTATTCTTTATATGTTGGATGGGCATTTGTTTTGGAGTCAGATTTCCACGTGGTCTGTGTGCTGCCACGTGGGCTGAACGAAGCTTCCTCTGCACTTCATGGCGCTGTGTGTTCAACTCTTGTAGTAAAACTGTTACCTCATTATAGTTGTGCTCCAGAGCCGTATGAGTTTTACAAAAAGAAAGTAAAATGGAATCACAGAGGCTAAGTTAATTGCCTTTTAGTAAAAATCTCTGGATCCATAAGAGACATTTTTTTGTTTCTTATTTTACATTGGAAGAAGATCTTGTCATTGCTTTTTCAAAATTACTTGCTGTTTTCCAAAAGGTTAAAAATTAAAATTCTGCTTAACTGGGAGAGGTGCTAAGCTTTGAATACTGTAATTACTCAAATTAGAGCTGCATTGTCATAACTAAGGTTCTGCTAGCATTTTAGCTGATGTTGGGGGTGGGGAGGTTGTTCAGGCTCTTCAGCAGCAAGACTTTGGTCAGAAACACCCAGAATCTTCAAGAAAAAATTTGGCATTTTTTCCCCTTAAGTAGACCACTTACCTTTAATAAAATAATATATCTTGGCTCTCAGTTTCTCCATTATTTCAGCTGTTTGTCATTTTCCCTTGTGCCTCATCTTTCTTGCTCTTTCCCTTCCCTTATTCAGAACCTCAGGATTTTGAAATACCACCCTCCACTTCAGGTCATGCTTGTTTGCAAGCTGGTTTCATGTCACACATGTTTGCAAGCAAGTTATTGACTGTTTCTCCCTTTAATCACTGCTTTTTAAAAAGATCTGTGGTAAAATATATCCCCATCAAATTAACCATCTTGGCCATTTGGTAAGTGTACAGTTCAGTGGTATTAAATTATTCACATTGTTGTGCAACCTTACCACCATCCGTCCTCAGAGTGAATCTCATCTTGCAAATCTGAAACCCCAGACACATGAAACAGCAACTCTCCACTTCTTCCTCCCCCAAGTCCCTGGCAACCACCCTTATACTTTCTGTCTCTATGAATTGGATGACTCTTAGGTTCCTCATAAAAGTGAAATCATACAAAGAAGAGATAGAGATACTGTTCGTGCCCACTTCCCTTCTAAATGGGAGGGAGAATTTTCTTTTTTTTCAATGTGGTTGGTTGCTCTCTGTCTCCCCCAACCCCTGTTCCTTAGTGGAGACCCCCGAAACTTGCTCTACAAAGTGTCGTCTCTAGACCGGCAGCATTGGTGCCACGTGGTTAGGAGGCACCATCTCAGGCCCCACGCAGATCGCTGGGTGAATGGTGAGCACTTTCAAGGTGGAGACATGCCTCTCTGATTGATTTGAAGGGAGGCGTCTGTGAGACCCTGGCCTGCAGGCTGGGGAAGTGACAGGCATGGGGGGTAGTCTTCTCACCCAGCCTGTCCACAGAGATGAGGACAGCCCCAGCCCTGGGACAATGGGGATGACTGGGGGCGGGGGGCAGTGGAGGGCTCACCCACGTGACTGGGAAGTGGGTGCCTACAGCCATCTCCGTTGAGATGGAAGCCTTTTTTCTCCTTGGACAGTGGAGGAGAGGACCTGGCTTAGAAGTAGATGGTCAGAGAAGAAAAGGGGATGTGCAGACATTTTAGGGAGGAAAGCCCGGGAGGTGGTGGGGGCCACAAGCTTCTGTCTCTGTGTCTCAGTTGTGAAGGTCACAGTTTGGCTGGCCTCTTGTTCCAGCAGGACCCCTGGGTGACTTGGATAACGTGATGCATGGTCTTTCTCACCCACTAGGAACATCTGAAGGAGGAGCAGGCAGGTGACTTCAAGAGAGGGGGGGCCCAGGAGCTGGATGCCAGGTTCCTGCCCATTGCCTACTGCTGTGTGGCTTTGGCTGGGTCCCTGCCTCTCTCTGATCCCCAGTTTCCTAGCCTGTAAAATGAGCACAGCTGCATCCCGTGCTCTCTGGAGGAAAGCTTTCTCCCGGGCTTTTGTGAGGATCAGATGTGGCCAGGGAAATGAAAGGGCTGGAAGCCTGTGAGCTCTTTGTTCCCTCTGGCCTCAAGTTTCACGGATGAGGCCTCTGTGCAGGAAACCTTACCTGGGGTGCAGCACCGGTCAGCGACAGTTGGCTCAACCAACCTGAATGCCCGTTGTGCCAGTTTATTGATTTAGAAATATGTTAGCCACACAGGAGACAATGCCAGCAGGGATGTGGCCGGCTCCTCTCTCTCCTCACAGGACTGGGGGCTGCGGGCTGGGGTGCAGACGGGTGTGAGTGGGGAGGTTCGTTGGCTGTGTGACTCACGTATTTGATGGCGTCAGGTGGGGGAGCCCAGTGTGACCCGCCTGTCTCACAGGGACTGGCACCTGTGGGTCAGGACAGGTTTCCCTTAGCGCTGCCACCAGCGGGATTGTGAAGATTTTTATACTACCATCTCACACATTTAGGTACATGTGTGCAACTTTTTATGAGTTTATTGAGATGTAAATCAAACATACCGTAAAACTCCCCTTCCTTTAGAAAGCATTCAGAATTCTCCCTGGCTTTATCGTGTGTTCACAGATTTGTATAACCATCACCACTACCTCATTCCAGAACTTTTTCATTAATCCTCTAGAGAAACATTGAACCCAACAGCAGTTACCCTCCAAGAAGCTCCATTACTCTCCATTCCCCTCTCCATGTCCTTGGCAAGCAGTAGTCTTCTTGTCTCTAAGATTTGTCTTTTCTGGAAATTTCATATGTGTGTGCTCAGTCATGTCCGACTCTTTGTGACCCTATAGACTGTAGCCCGCCAGGCTCCTCTGTCCATGGGATTCTCCAGGCAGGTAAGAATACTGGAGTGGGTTGCCGTTTCCTTCTCCAGGAGGTCTTCCTGACTCAGGGATCAAACCCCCATCTCCTACATCTCTTACATTGCTGGCAGATTCCTTATTACTGGGCCACCTGGGAAGTTTGGAAATTTCGTATAAATGGAGTCATATGATAAGTGGCCTTTGTGTCTGGTTTCTTCCATTTGGCATAGTGTTTTCAAGCTTCGTGGCTTCTCTTGTGGCTCAGATGGTAAAGAGTCTGCCTGCAATGCAGGAGACCCGGGTTCGATCCCTGGGTAGGGAAGATCCCCTGGAGAAGGAAATGGCAACCCACTCCAGTACTCTTGCCTGGAAAATCCCATGGATGGAGGAGCCTGGCAGGCTACAGTCTATGGGGTTGCAAAGAGTCAGACATGACCGAGCGACTTCACGTTCACTTTTCAAGCTTCATCTTTGCTGTAGCATGGATCAGCACTTAATTCCTTTGTGTGGATGAACACTGTTGCGTTGTACGGACTTAGCACGTTTTGCTTGTCTATTTCTCAGTTTATGGACATCTGAGTTGTTTCCACCTTTTTAGCTATTAGGACTAATGCTATTGTGAATATTCATGTACACTCTTTAGGTGAACATATATAAGTTTTTCAGTTCTCCTGCATATCTACATTCTTTTAACGTTCATTAAAAAATCTGTTGGTTTCTTTATGTGGGACTCTTTTACACATAGTGCTTTTGAGGTTGTGATTGATCATTTTAGCCCTGAGAAGAGGAGAAGATGACATGGAGCGGGGGCCTCTGGGGCAGGCACAGGGTAGGAGAAAAGAACCGAGTTGGCAGGCTTGGCCTTTTTAGTTTTTCAAAGCAGAAAACCTGTCTGAGCTCCAGACAGCTGGCGAGAAAGCCAGCCATCTCTTACTCTTCCTTTCATCATGGCAGCCAGGAGGCCTTCCTGAGTAAAGATCCATAAACTGTGATGACTGCAGAGGACCTGAGTGCTCCTCTTGATCAATATCCAGGTATCCTGGTCAGTATCTTGATGTGTATGTGAAAGTACCCCAGGGAGGAAGGCTGACTTGTCCACGGTCTCATAGTTGGCAACCAGCAGGGCCTGGACTACAGTCCACTCTTCTGTGACTTTGATCCGTCATCTTTCCCTGACATTCACAGTCTCTCCTTTGAGGTGACACTATGGGAGCCCTTTGAAGCTCGGTCCTTTATGTCTGAAAGGGAAATGGCTTTGTGCAGGGTGGAATTTCATCTCTCTCTGAATTTTAAGACCTTAGCAAATATGTTCCAGTTTTCAGAGTATCTAAACTAGAACCACAATGAGTTTTCATCAGCTGGAGAAAACCCACCGTTTACACACGGCAGCCTCTTTTGTTTCACATCTGCCAAGAGGCGCGTTGGCCAGGCTTGAAGCTGTGGCCAACGGTGACGCAAGTCAGAAACTCCAGCTGGCCAGGGGGTAGGAAAGTTCTCCTTGGTTAGGCTTTGCTAAGTCATGACAATGAAGTGAAAAATCTGTGAGCAGAGTTTTGTGGGGAAGGGGCTGTGGTGGTGTGGGGTGCAGGTTCCTGGGCTCCTCAGGAACTGCTGGGTGATACCCTCCAAGGCCAGAGCTGGAGTGGGCCCCGGGGCCCCTGGAAAGCTCTGGGCAGGTGGAGGGGGCCGGGAGCTGTCTCTGGGGCTTCTGTCTTCCTGTCTCCTCTGGAGGCTGGCCAGGGCTGTGTTCTGTCCTCCACAGCCTTCCTGCAGCCCTCCCTTTGAAAGGAAACTGGCTGAATAGGTCGGACATTGCTGAAGGTGACAGGTACCCCAAGGCATACCTGTGTAGAAAGGATTGTGATTCATTGACAACCCACCCCCCTCCCGGATTCTCTTCCTGCCTTACAAAAAGATGTCTCAGGGGACTTGCCATGTGATCCATCTTCCAACACAGGGGCTGCAGGTTCCATCATGGAGGTGAGATCCCATATGTCTTGGGCCAAAACCCAGAATGTAAAAAATGGAAGGAAGAGCATCACAAATTCAATAAAGACTTTAAAAATGGCCCACATCAAAAAAAAAAAAAAAAAAAAAAGGATGTCTCAGATCATCTCCAAGGTGAGTGCAACGTCCTCCTTTGGTGTTGCCTACTGAGTTTGGAACATTAGAAACCCACACGTGTGCTGGGGCATTTTTACAGATTCATGCTCTCACAGTGGAATTTATCATTCAGGGGTCTTCCCATTCATCTTTATAATAAAAGTTATGCTCCAGAGTTTTCACACTTAGTTATTACAAAAAACACTGGAGAGTTTAGTGAAAAACACAAACTGTCATAAGAAGATATTAGCAAAATACAGATTTCTTTTTTTTTAAATTCAACAAAAGAATTTTTTCCTTATTCTTAATTTTTGTTATTTTTTTTTAACACCTAAACATTTTGTATTGAGGTATAGCCGATAAACAATGTTGTGGTAGTTTTAGGTGAACAGCAAAGGGACTCAGCAATACATATACATGTATCCATTCTCCCCCAAACCCCCTCCTATCCAGGTTGGTACATAACATTGAACAGAGTTCCCTGTGCTGGACAGTAGGTCCTTGTTGGTTATCCATTTTAAATATAGCAGTGTCTACATGTCCACCCCGAAATCCCTAACTGTCCCTTCCCCCGGCAACCATGAGTTCATTCTCTAAGTCTGTGAGTCTCTTTCTGTAACAAGCCACAGATTTCATTAGAGTAATTTACTCTGTGAATTGTTCCAGAGTTTTCCCAGCACCTGTCAGTCAAAGACACTTTAATTTCCCATAGGAATAGTGGTCACTGGATTGGGATGCCCGAGCAATTTCTTTTTTTTTTTTTTTTTAACTTTATTTTATTTTTAAACCTGAAACACTGTATTAGTTTTGCTGAGCAATTTCTAAACAGAAATAGTGTCTGGACCGCTCTGCAGCCCAGTGGGGTTTGACTTCCTGGGGGTGAGGTCTGGGCAGTATGTCCTTTAAAAGTTTCCCCATGTGATTCTCAAGGGTGCTTACTCACACCCCAGAACCCTCGGGGTTACTGTAGCTGAGCCCTTGCTCTGCATTCCGCCTGCACTAAGTGCTCGGCTTGTGGATCACATTTCTGCCTCATTAGCAGGTGGTTTCATTATCCCCTCCATGCAGAGGCAGCTTCCCAGGTAAGTAGCTTCAGATCCCCCACCTCCAGGCTGCCCCGGGACGTCTGGGCAGTGCCGGCCCCCATCTTGGGCCTCCCCCACCTCCTGAGCTGTCCTGCCTCCTACTGAGCCCTCTGGAGAGCAGCCTGCGCTCAGGCAGGTGCTAAGGGTCGTCTGCCGAGGGGGTTGGTGACACACCTCCTGGAACGCAGGCGGCAGCTCCGGGCCTGGCGATGGTCCGTGGCCCTGGCCTCTTACTGCTCTGTGACCTCACTTAACCTCCCCAGGTCTCCACTTCCTCGTCTGTAAGTGAGGGATCGTAGTGCTTGCCTTATAGGGTGGCTGGGAGAATTAAATGAGACAGATGCGTGAAGACTTGGCAAGGCAGCTGATGCAGCGAAAGGTCGAGGGTTGTGTATCATGTGGCCCTCCCCCCACCTGGCCCCAGATGCCTGCAGGGCAGTTTCTCAGCCTTCAGTGTGCTTTTGCAGCACCTGGGCACGTGGATTTGGTAGGTCTGGGCAGGGCCTGAGATCCTACTTCTCTGCCAGGTTTCTAGGTGAGGCCAAGACCTGAGTTGTCAGCTCCTGGGATTCTCATGCACCCATCGCAGTGGCTAGGAGGGTGCCGATGGTGTGACCCCAGGGCAAGCTGAGTCCTTACGCATTCACAGTGCTGTCCCGCCCACTTTCAGAGCTGAGGGCACCATCCTTGTTATTCTAATCATGTTGCTATCAGTGCTTCTAGCTTTTGTGTAGAATTTTTTCAGTCCTTCCAGTTACTGATCATTCAGTTCATTTCAGTTGCTCAGTGGCGTCCAACTCTTTGCGACCCCGTGGACTGCAGCACACCAGGCTTCCCTGTCCATCACCAACTCCTGGAGCTTACTCAGACTCATATCCATTAGTTGTGATGCCATCCAACCATCTCATCCTCTGCCATCCCCTTCTCCTCCCGCCTTCAATCTTTCCCAGCATCATGGTCTTTTCCAGTGAGTCAGTTCTTTGCATCAGGTGGTCAAAGTATTGGAGCTTCAGCTTCAGCATCAGTATTTCCAGTGAATATTCAGGACTGATTTCCTTTAGGATGGACTGGTTGGATCTCCTTGCAGTCCAAAGGACTCCCAAGAGTCTTCTCCAACACCACAGTTCGAAAGTGTCAATTCTTCAGTGCTCAGCTTTTTTTGTGGTACAACTCTCACATCCATACATGACTACTGGAAAAACCATAGCTTTGACTAGATGGACCGTTGTTGGCAAAATAATGTCTCTGCTTTTTAATATACTGTCTAGGCTGGTCATAACTTTTCTTCCAAGGAGCAAGTGTCTTTTAATTTCATGGCTACAGTCACCATCTGCAGTGATTTTGGAGCCCAAGAAAATAAAATCTCGCACTGTTTCCCCATCTATTTGCTATGAAGTGATGGGACTGGATGGAGAAGGCAATGGCAACCCACTCCAGTACTCTTGCCTGGAAAATCCCATGGACGGAGGGGCCTGGTGGGCTGCAGTCCATCGGGTCGCTAGGAGTCTGACACGACTAAGCCACTTCACTTTCACTTTTCACTTTCATGCATTGGAGAAGGAAATGGCAACCCACTCCAATGTTCTTGCCTGGAGAATCCCAGGGAGGGGGGAGCCTGGTGGGCTGCCGTCTATGGGGTCGCACAGAGTTGGACATGACTGAAGCGACTTAGCAGCAGCAGCAGCAGCAGCAGCAGCAGCAGCAGTGGCAGATGGGACTGGATGCCATGATCTTAGTCTTCTGAATGTTTAAGAAAACTAATCATTACATATAAGGAATTACATGTTAATACTGTGATGTCAAATTAATGCATTATTGAATGATGATGCATTGATGTGCTGTTTAATTTTCCTGCTTTTATAAAGTCAGTACTGTTTTATTTCCCTTCTCCAGGGAATCTTTCTGACCCAGGGATAGAACCTAGGTCTCCTGCATTGCGTGTGGATTCTTTACCCTCTGAGCCACCAGAGAAGCCCTGTTTTATTACTTATTTTTTTTTAACATATGAGATTCCAGCAAGTAGATCAGGAAATGAACATGGTGTTGGAAGTTTAGGGTTTAATTCCTGGTGCTGCCATTTAGTAGCTCTTACCCCAGCCCTTTATGTGTGCATCTGTGAAATGGGTCAAATAGTACCCACAGAACTGGGTTGTTAAATGGCAATGATCTGGAGGCTCAGATTCCACCATTTTGTCTAGTTATAGTTTAAGGCAAAAACTCTTAATTTGCAGAAGAATTCAGTTCAAAAATCAAAACATGTTTTTATTTTTATTTTTTTTATTATTTTTTAAATTTTATTTTATTTTTAAACTTTACATAATTGTATTAGTTTTGCCAAATATCAAAATGAATCCGCCACAGGTATACATGCGTTCCCCCTCCTGAACCCTCCTCCCTCCTCCCTCCCCATTCCATCCCTCTGGGTCGTCCCAGTGCACCAGCCCCAAGCATCCAGCATCGTGCATCGAACCTGGACTGGCAACTCGTTTCACACATGACATTTTACATGTTTCAATGCCATTCTCCCAAATCTTCCCACCCTCTCCCTCTCTCACAGAGTCCATAAGACTGTTCTATACATCAGTGTCTCTTTTGCTGTCTCGTACACAGGGTTATTGTTACCATCTTTCTAAATTCCATATATATGCATTAGTATACTGTGTTGGTGTTTTTCTTTCTGGCTTACTTCACTCTGTATAATAGGCTCCAGTTTCATCCACCTCATTAGAACTGATTCAAATGTATTCTTTTTAATGGCTGAGTAATACTCCATTGTGTATATGTACCATAGCTTTCTTATCCATTCATCTGCTGATGGACATCTAGGTTGCTTCCATGTCCTGGCTATTATAAACAGTGCTGCGATGAACATTGGGGTACACGTGTCTCTTTCCCTTCTGGTTTCCTCAGTGTGTATGCCCAGCAGTGGGATTGCTGGATCATAAGGCAGTTCTATTTCCAGTTTTTTAACCCACCTCCCAGAATATTGGAAATAAAAGCAAAAATAAACAAATGGGACCTAATTAACCTTAAAAGCTTCTGCACATCAAAGGAAACTATTAGCAAGGTGAAAAGACAGCCTTCAGAATGGGAGAAGATAATAGCAAATGAAGCAACTGACAAACAACTAATCTCGAGAATATACAAGCAACTCCTACAGCTCAACTCCAGAAAAATAAATGACCCAATCAAAAATGGGCCAAAGAACTAAATAGACATTTCTCCAAAGAAGACATACAGATGGCTAACAAACACATGAAAAGATGCTCAACATCACTCATTATCAGAGAAATGCAAATCAAAACCACTATGAGGTACCATTTTACGCCAGTCAGAATGGCTGCGATCCAAAAGTCTACAAGTAATAAATGCTGGAGAGGGTGTGGAGAAAAGGGAACCCTCTTACACTGTTGGTGGGAATGCAAACTAGTACAGCCACTATGGAGAACAGTGTGGAGATTCCTTAAAAACATGTTTTTAAAGCTCTGGAGATGTTCCTCTCTCTTGCCCTCTCTGCTTGGGTGGTGGTGGTTGGAGGGGGTTGTTATACTAGCAGCCAAACTGATAGCATGAAACGCAGTGACTGCAGGATACAGTTTAAATGGTAAAGTTTTATTTGTTTTGCCTACATTATTTGAATGTGTGACATCTTTTGAATAAATAAAATGCAGGTAAAAATAAGATAATCAAAACTCCAAGAGGAATAAAGCTCAGGACCAGTATTTCTAGAACTCGGGAGGAGCAAAGAATACATCTGCATAAGGTTCCCAAGCAGCCAGCTGTGAGGACATTTTTAGATGACTGTGAATGTGTCAAAATACAGAACAGATGTGCTTCCTGTCTGCGTGGAAGAATAACTCCTGCTTGTGGCTGTAAGGTTCATGATGCTGGGAATTGCATAATAATTATTTTCCCTCTTCTCCCTCTTTGTTGGTTAAATGAAGCGAGGCAGTTTCTATTTAAAACACGGTGCTGTGTGTCTTATTTGCCTGTGGGCTCCAGAAGTTGAAGCAGCTGTGCAGGGGTCTGTGCACAGCATTGCTAACTAAGCGCATAGTAGGTTCTTGATAATGGTTGCATTGCAGATTTCAGGAGTGGGGACTTTGATCAGCACTAAATTATATTGTGAGCTTCCCCGGTGGCTCAGTGGTAAAGAATCTGCCTGCCAATGTAGGAGACATGGGTTTGATCCCTGAATCAGAAAGATTCCCTGCAGAAGGAAATGGCAACCCACTCCAGTATTTGTGTCTGGAGAATTCCATGGACAGAGAAGCCTGGCAGGCTACAGTCCATGGGGTGGCAAAGAGTTGGACATGGTTTAGGGACTAAACAAGTTCATATTGTGGCTCTTGTCTGGTTTTTAAAGCAAGATGGCACCTGCATTTAGAGGCAATGGGAGATGAGTGCTGGCTTCCGTGGAGTGTTCATGGGCTGGCCCTGGGTCCCATGTCTGCTGTACATGGTAGGTAGCAGCATCCCCACTGTTCGTGGACTTACTGACTTACGTACTGGGTACATGGCGTGCCCCAGAAATGTGGATTTATGCTCTCAGAAGGACAGCTCACAAGCTCAGCAGTCCCCCTGCCTTGCTTATTATTTTCATGTTTTTGAGAGCTAAATATTACACCTTTGCAAGAGTTTCCTTTCCGAGAGTCTCTCTGTGTGCTTGAAAACACAGGTTTGGACACGTGTGGGGGTGAGAATGGTGGGACCCTCTGACACAGCATTAGAGGTTGGTGGTGGTAAGAGGAGGATTCGGATTTCTCTTACACCTGACACTGAGAGGAGGGATGGTCTGATTAGCAAATTCTGTTTTTGAAAGTTGTCTCCCATCTAGTCTGCCAGTCCATCTCATTGTGGAATGAATGAGTTTGATCTGATTGCCTTTTACCTGAAATCAGCTGCCCACTGGGACTGAGTGCTCTTATTTTTGGAGTGTTATTAGGGACTTTTGGAGTTCATAATGTATATTCTGGCTGGTAGCTCAAGAGTCAGAATAGCCTATAAATCACTTCCCTGAGTTCATAAAGAGGAAGGGCTGTCGGAGGAGGTTGTATGTTAATGGTGGTCCCTGATGGGCCCTCAGGGGATGTGATCTGACCACCCTTGGGTTCTCAAGCTGGTTTGTCACATCACCCACACGCCCACCCACCCCATCCACCTGTAAACATGTAAACATCCCTGCTGAGGGATGAGGTCATGTATGAGTCCAGGGCTTTGCACATAGAGGCCCTCAGGGGCATTGATCTGAGTGAAATGTGTGGTCTGACTGCATCACATATAAGGATGCTCTGCCGTCCTCTGCTTTCCCTGCCCCTCTCTACCTATGCTTTGTCTTCCTTTTCCCAGGAATGTCCTTGTTCCTCTTCCCTGATCATGCAGGAGCATGGTCCAGAGTCACCTGTGGAGGTTTTTAAACATTTATTTATTTTTGGCTGAGTCTTCATTGCTGTGTGGGCTTCTCTCTAATTGCAGCAAGTGGGAGCTACTCTCTAGTTGTCATGTGCACAGGCTTCTCACTGCGGTGACGTCTCCTGTTGAGGAGCTTGGGCTCTAGGGCCATGGGCTTCAGTAGTTGCGGTGCATGGGCTTAGTTGCTCCTCAGCATGTGGGATCTTCCCAGATCAGGGATGGATCCTGTGTCTCCTGCATTGGCAGGTGGGTTGTTTACCACTGAGCCACCAGGAAGGCCCTATGGGGGTTTTTGAAAAAGCAGATGGAGGCAGACCCAAGCTGCTTTTGTAAGGCTTTCTGGGTGATTCCAGTGTTCAGCCAGATTAAGAATTACTACTTTACAGATTCTCCTTTTGCTCCAAGTCTCCACTAGTTCATTGATCCTCTCTAAGTTGCATTCCCTCACGAGTGTTCTCCCTGTTGTCTGAGCTCATGAGCGATAATGATGTGTTAATAGTCACACATCGGGACTGTGTTCGGAGCCTCACGCTCATTATTTCAGTCTAATTCAAGTCTAACAGGCTTGCAAAAAGGTGTTGTCATCTTCATCTTACAGATAAGAAAACTGAGGCTTAAAAAGATTCATGGACTGCTAAAGTCAGACACAGGTTTTAAGTGGGAGCAAGAATTTGAATTGAGGTCTACCGGAATCCAAAGCCACGTCCTCTCCATTAAGTTAGGCTACATCACGAGACTCTGCTTTGAGCTTTGCAGACACCCGACACTAATTCATATCCAATGAAGAGTAGGAGTCAGAGTGTCGACTCTGCAGGCAGATGGCCTGGACTTGAATCCTGGCTCTGCTGCTTGTCGGCTGGGAGCTTGAACATCCTACTTACCTTCTGTCCCTCAGCGTCCTCATCTGTGAAATGGTGAGAATAATGGTACTTTCCCTGTTGGGTTGCTGTGTGCTGAATGGAGGCTGGTATGTGATCTGTGATGGTCAAATGTTTTTTCAAAATTGAAGTGGAGTTGATCTACAGTGTTGTGTCTGTACAGGTGTACAGCAACGTCCAGCAAAGTGAATGTTATGCAAAAATGTATATCCACCCTTTTTAAAGAATCTTTTCAGTATAGATTATCACAAGGTAATTGAGTATAGCTCCCTGTGCTATACAGTTGGTCCTTGTTGTTTATCTATTTTATATATAGTAGTGTGTATCTGTTAATCCCAAATTCCTAATTTACCGCTTTGGTATAAATTTAGTCCCTTCCCCTGTGGTAACCTGAGTCTATGAGTCTATTTCTGTTTTGTAAATAATTCATTTGTGTCATTTTTTTTAGATTCCACATTTAAGTGATATGTGATATTTGTCTCTGTCTAACTTCACTTAGGTCAAATATATATATTTTTAAGCAGCACAGTCCTTTCTTTATATATCTTATGAGGGAAGCAGATGTCAGGTGGGTGAGGATGAGGCCTGGGCTGCTCACATTCCTGTGGAGAGGGGCCCCTGCAACCCCGAGGACCACCTTTTGTAGAGCCCCTGAGGGTTACCCTTCTTCAGGGTAATTTTCTGTCCTGTCCATTTACTAACATTTAAAATCAATGACAGCGAATTTACTTGTTTATTATTATGGTCAACTGCGGTGGTTCACTCACTCAGTCGTGTCTGACCCTCTGTGACCTCATGGACTGTAGCCCGCCAGGCTCCTCTGTCCATGGGATTTCCTAGGCAAGAATCCTGGAGTGGGTTGCCATTTCCTTCTCCAATGGTCAGTGGCAGAGGAAAAGCAAAAGCTGAATGGTGTGCAGAAATTGGGCCATATACATGCAGAATCTTAAAGATGGTCCTGGTCACTAAGGAGAATGTCCACCTTGGCCTGGTGATACTCTGTCTCCGTTGGCAGGATGTGCAGGGCAGGGCCTGCCCTGTGGGTGGTCATGTCTGCCCAAAGAAGGGTGTCTGAGAAAGAGCAAACCTCTTACTTCTAGGTGGGAGTGGTGTGGGCAGGGCCCACAGGTGTTACAGGGCAGCTGAGAGTTGCTGAGAACGAGGAGTGAAGGGCATGGAGGGCACTGGGGAAGGGAGCTCTGTTGGCACTGAGTGGGAAGATGCTTTCCAGAGACTTCTTGGCAGACAGGGGCCTCATCAGGGAATGATCTGAGCTCAAGAACAGCACACATTGGCTCATACCTGGGACATCGTGCCAGTAGTTACCTGGAGCTAGGGTTGGATTGCCAGGGATGAGCACCAACACGGCCAAGGAGTTGCCAGAAAGGCACCAAGGGTAGAGATATAGGGATCTGGCCAGGGCTGGGGGCTGTCCTTCATGAGGAAGACGGAAGCTGTCTAGAGCCCAGGAGCCAAGCCCACAGTGTGTAGTGGATTGTGTCTTTGGGAAAGGCAGGCCTCATGACCCTGCTGATAAAGGGACTCACTAATGGGCTGTCTAAGTAAAGAGACTCAGGCAAGCGGTCACAAGGCTAATAAGTTGACCTGGTCATTGTTACTGCTGGGAGGGGCTCCTGGGACTCTGCTCACTGCGCCTGCTGGGGAGCCAGGCCAGAGATGCAGTGACTGAGTCCAGGGACACAGCCAGTTAAAAGCAGGGCCTTGGTCCAGTGCTTCTTACAGAGCTGAGCCTTGCTGCCTGGAGAATTCCTTCCTTTCCTGGGAGAAGATACCAGGACTGGTATCCTCCAGCGACCGTGGGGAACCTTGAGAGGAGCTCTTCCTCGAGTGTGGCCGAGGGGTCAGCTCACCACCTCTGGCCCCTGTTTTCCAGGGTGCAGACGAATGAAGTCTGAAGCATGCAGGCTTGACATCCTAGACAGGAGAACCAATGACAACACAAGAGACTACAACACTCTCCATCTGCCTCATTGGCGTCACACCTGCTCCTTTCCTTCCACACTGGTTGGCCCCAGTTGTCTTTCCCTGTTCAAAGCAGAGCTTGCTCGTCCAGCAGACCTTCTTATTTCATCTGTCTTTCTGGGTGCCCCCACATGTGTGTTCCCAGGGACCCCTGTGAGTTATCCTGGACTTGCCTTCTCTTCTCCTGGGCTCAGTGCTCCTTGACCTTGTCTCTCATCTTTGTGCTCTTGGTGCCAAACAGTGCGTCCATTTCGGGGCCCAGGATGTAGTAGGTGCTCAGTAAGTTGTTGATTGAGTGATTGATTAAAGATGGTGTAGTTTGTAGTCAGTCTCCAGCAAGTTCTATACAGACTTCTGGCTGCTAGGGAAAAAACCAAAGCTTGGGTGTTTGTCCCGGAGCTCTGCTGGTGTGGTGAGCTGGGTCTGCTCCAACAGCTGTGGAGGCGGCCTGAGAAGGAGGCATTGCTTTTCCACTCTGAGTGGAAGTGACTTGGTGGTGGATTGTCCTACTTGCGCTCAAACTTCAAAGCGAAATATCCTCTCTGCCCAGAAGGCTTCTGTCAGTTCCACTCATTGCTGATGGAGAAAGCAGTCAGAGCAGCAGTGCTCGTGAGAAAGGGCTTGATCAGAGGGAAGGGCAGGGACGTTACCCAGGAGCCCCACCCGCATCCCGGCCACAGAGCTGTGAGCCTACCCAAAGTATAGCCTCTTACATCTTTTTTTTTTTTTTTTTTTAAAGAGAGGCTTAATGAACAGTAACCCACATACTACACAATTCACTCAGAGTATGCAATTCAGTAGTCATTAGTATGACAGATTGTGTAACCACAATTTTAGGAGATTTCATCACCCTAAAAAGAAACTTCATATCCATTAGTAGTCCCCCTTCATGCCCCACTCACCTCCCCAGTCCTGGCAACCTCTCACCTCCTTTCTGTCTCAATCGATTTGCCTGTTCTAGTGACTTCATTATAAATAGAGGCATACATACATAGAGTATGTGGTCTTTTGTATCTGGCTTCTCTCACTTAGCATAATGCTTTCAAAGTTTACTCAGCACTTCATTCCTTGCTGTGGCTGAGTAATTTTCCATTGTATAGACATACTATTAATACATCTTGTTTGTTCATCAGCTGATGGATATTTGAGCTGTTTTGACTTTTTGGCTCTTACGAATAAAGCTGCTGTGAACATTCATGGTCAGGTTTTTGTGTGGTCATGTGTTTTCATTTCTCTTGGGTATATATATCTAGACAGGAATTATTAGATCATGTGATAAGTCCATGTTTACCATTTTAAGAAACTGTGAAACTGTTTTCTGAAGCAGCTGTATCGTTTTACATTCCCACCAGGAATGTATGAGGGTTTCAGTTTTTCCACATTCTTGGTAACATTTGTTATTGTCTGTCTCTGATTATTGTCATTTTAGTGGGTGATTTTGATTAGTATTTCCCTTATGGTTAATCATGCTGGAATCTCTTTAAGTGCTTATTGGACATTATTGTTTTTGAAGAAAAGTTTTTCAAATCCTTGGCCATTAAAGAACTGGTTATTTGGCTTTTTAATTCTTACGTTGTAAGAATTCTTTGTATATCCTGGATATAAGTCCTTTATCAGATATGATTTACAAGCATTTTCTCCCTCTCTGTGGATTACCTTTTCACTTTCTTGATATTGTGCATTTAAGTACAACTTTTCGTATTTTGATGACATCTAGTTTACTTTGTTTTCCCCCCAGTGATTTTGGTATCATGTGTAAGATTTCATTGCCTAACTCAAACTCATAAAGGTTTACGTCTAGGTTTTCCTCTTAGAAGAAAACGTACCTCTACCACTGATATCTAAGTCTTTGACCCATTTTTGAGTTAGTCTTTGTACAATATATGGTGTGAGGCAGGGGTTCAGCTTAACTTATCGCTATCCAGTTATAGCACTGTTTGTTGAAAAGGTTTATTTATTTTTGATCAGAGGATAATTGCTGTATAATATTGTATTAGTTTCTGCTCTACAACAGTATGAGTCAGTCACATGTATACATATATCCCTCCCTGTTGACCCTCCCTCCTACCGTGCCCCACTATCCCACCCCTGTAGGACATTACAGAGCACCAAGCCAAGCTCCCTGTGTTACAGCAGCTTCCCACTAGTTATCGGTTTTACACTTGGTAGTGTATATATATATGTATATATGTCAATGCTACTATCTCACACATTTTTAATGAATTAATAAATATGTTTTAAATTTCACTTCTCAAGTGCTTTTGATAGCATGGGATCTGTTATAAAGGAAGTTATTAAAATAAATCATTAAACCTGTATGCAGGTCAGGAAGCAGCAGTTAGAACTGGACATGGAACAATTGACTGGTTCACAACTGGGAAAGGAGTATGACAAGGCTATATATTGTCACCCTGCTTATTTAACTTACATGTGGAATACATCATGTGAAATGCCAGGCTGGATGAATCACAAGCTGGAATCATAATTACTGCGAGAAATATCAACAACCTCAGATATACAGGTGATATTACTCTAAGGGCAGAAAGTGAAGAGGAACAAAAGAGCTTCTTGATGAGGGTGAAATAAGAGAGTGAAAAAGTTGGCTTAAAACTCAACATTAAATAAATTAAGATCATGACATCCAGTCCCATCACCTCATGGGAAACAGGTGGAGAAAAAGTGAAAAGAGTGACAGAGTTTATTTTCTTGGGCTCCAAAATCACTGCAGATGGTGACTGCCCAGCCATAAAATTAAAAGATGATCGTTTCTTGGAAGGAAAGCTATGGAAAACCTAGACAGCATATTAAAAAGCAGAGACATCACTTTGCCAACAAAGGTCTGTCTAGTCAAAGCTATGGTTTTTCCAGTAGTCATGTATGGATATAAGAGTTTGACCATAATGAAGGCTGAGCATTGACGAATTAATACTTTTGAACTGTGGTGTTGGAGAAGGCTCTTGAGAGTCTCTTGGACTGCAAGGAGATCAAACCAGTCAATCCTAAAGGAAATCAACCCTGAATATTCATTGGAATGACTGATGCTGAATTTTTGATACTTTGGCCACCTGATGCAAAGAGTCTTCTCACTGGAAAATACCTAGATGCTGGGAAGAATTGAAGGCAAAAGATGAAGGAGATTGCAGAGGATGAGATGGTTAGATAGAATAACTGATTCAATGAGTTTGAGCAAACTCTGGGAGATAGTGGAAGACAGAGGAACCTGGGGTGCTGCTCTCTATGGGGTCACAAGAGTCAGACATGACTTAGCAACTGAACAATAGCAACAACTCATCAAAGGGTAACATTTACTTAATATTATATGATTCTGAGTGAGGGAATCAATTGACTTCATATATCTCTATATTTGAAACTAAGCTGAAGGATATGTAGTCATAGAATTTTAGTTCTTAAAGCACACCAGGGTCTTGCCTCCTTGTTCTTATCTTTCAGAGTTTTTTCATTTTATTTACTATTTGTTTCCTGTATTTACTTATTTTGTTTTTAGTTTTTTTATGGTATGATACAGAGTGCCTACAATTAAAATGTTTGGAGCGTAAAATAGAGCAGTTACCCCTGTGGGTTTATCTTTATAATGTGGGCTGAGTGGCCCTGGAGAATGCCGCAGGTGTCAGTTTTTAGAAGGAGAAATGAACCAAGATTTTGATTCCTCTTCTCAAAATGAGAGCACTCTTGTTTCAGTGCTATTTGGTACTCTCGTGCCTCTGATTCTAAAACATAACCCCCATATTGGGCCTGGGAGGTTGGCCTGCTTGCTGACTCTTTCCCTTTGAGTAGCCCCTGCTCCATTGGCCTCTCTGCTTCACCCCCATCCACACTCTCTTAAAACAGAGACTGCCCTGATGGTCCATCTGCAGGGTGACGAATGGATCATTGGAGCAGTGGAAGATTCGAGCCCTTTGTGTAAAGTGTGCTCTGGGCTTGCCTAATTATAACCAGGACAGTCCTGCCACCCCCACGCCCCGACTTCATGTGGGCGGCAAGGGGGTATTGTTAATAGTGCTCAGAGCCACTGCCTTAGGGGGGATGGTTGGAGAGGGGACAGAAAAGCTGTTCAAACCCAGCGCCCTTTCTTTAGCGCTTTCAGAACAGCTGTGATGAGGAACTCTGTACAAGGGCTTTTGTGTGTGTGTTCACACACTCATTTGAAGAGCAATGCAAGATGAAGCTACTTACCAAGAAAAGAAAAACTAGTTCTAGTGTTTAAAATTAAACTCAAATTTGTGGAAATATGGATCAATCTAAGGGGAAAGGATGATACCATTCTTAAAGAAACAGAAATGTTGCTTAAGGGTACATAATTTAAACTCAGGGTGATTGATGGATGACAAAGACTAAAATCAGACGTATTCTTAAACAGCTGGGAAAGGTATTGATATGTCTTAGAAGAGTATCTTGTCATTTGCTCCATGTGAAAGTCAGTGTAATTCTGGAGAGGTGTTGTCCAGGTGAATTTATTCCCACCAAAGCAAAACTTCAGATAGAAGAATTTTCTTCTAAAATATTTTTTTGAAAGTCAGAATACCTTTTGCTGCAGTCGTTTCAGACTTTCTGTTTTGATTAGGAAAAAAAAATCACTATTGTATAACATTAAGATAAACTGATAAATTTATGTGATTATGTAACTCTTCCTCACTTTATATCAAGACTGGTCAACAGAAAAATAATAGAACTCTTTATCACCAAAACTGTGATTTAATAGAAAAACCTGTAATTACTTTTTAAAATCCAGATGCATTCATAAGTGTCTTGAAATTTTTTGAAAAATACAAATGCCCAGGCAATAGCTTTTTTTATCCAAAGCTACAGATATGTTTCTAATGAGCTGCCATATTTAAAAACAACTGGACTGTATGATGATCTTTTACTTTTATCTAGTTTGTTTCACTTTTTATGTTTCATATTTAATGCTCCCATTTCATTTAGTTTATATTTTCCAGTTTCTCCATCTCTTTTTTTCTGATGTGCTTTCTCAAGCCTTTATCAAGCATAGTAGAAAAGCTTTTGGGTTTTTATATAAATATATATGTAAATTATAAATAATACGTATAATGTATATAATTTAAAAAACTGGATTTTTGCCTAGCTAAAAAATTTATGACATTTTGATTCCACTTGTTTTACTTAGTAGGAACTAAGTATGCATTCAGTTCAGTTCAATTCAGTTCAGTCGCTCAGTCGTGTCCCACTCTTTGGGACCCCATGAATCACAGCACGCCAGGTCTCCCTGTCCATCACCAACCCCTGGAGTTCTCTCAAACCCATGTCCCTCGAGTCGGTGATGCCATCCAGTCATCTCATCCTCTGTCGTCCCCTTCTCCTCCTGCCCCCAATCCCTCCCAGCATCAGAGTCTTTTCCAATGAGTCAACTCTTCACATGAGGTGGCCAAAGTACTGCATTAGTAGCATTCTCACTAAGAATGCTAGACTTCTAATTAAAAAATAGATATGCAATAAGCAACAGAAGTTTACTGTATAGCACAGGGAACTATAGTCAATATCTTGTAATAACCAATAACGGAAAATAATTTCAAAAACGATATATGTATATATATAAATAACTGAATCACCTTGTTGTACCTGAAACATTGTAAGTCATCTATATTTCACTAAACTATATATATTAGGGAAAAAGTATTGATGAGGCTCAAAAGTTTGTGAAAAGAGTATAAAGAGTGAATATGTAAGAAAGAAAGAATGATAGGAACATCTTCTCATCTGCTTGGTGGCACATGTCCATGGAATATGTGTCCCAGACACGTCACTGGTGAGGGGTCCCTGGAGCCTGACTGGTCCACTGTGTTCCGTGGGCGCAGGTGAACCTTGTTCAGTGAGGGACACGATGGATGAGCCCACGACCGGCAGGGCCAGCGCCAGAGCCTGCACCTCTCCAGGAAACACAGTCACAGAACTCAGACACTCTAGTTTTCAGCAGTCTTCGTCAGAAACTTCTCAAAAAGGTCGACTCTTATTTTCTAACATAAGTGAAAAGTTGTTGCCAGGTTGTGTTTGAAGACCACCTTAGGATAAGGTGTCTTGGGAACGAGAGTCCCTGGCGACGTTCTTCCTGCCCAGAGGGAGCGTGCTGACGTCCCAGGGACGCACACGTTCGGATCCACCCCCCGAGCGTGTGCTCAGAGCCTTGTGAGACAGGGGCCTCGCCAGAAGCATCCTTCACGTCTCCCGTAATGAAACCAGTAGGAAGCGTGGCACGTTCTGCCTGGAACCCTCGGAACATGGCTCCAGGTGTTCCGTGGACTGTGCTCTGAGCCCAGGCCTGCTGACCAGAGCCTCGAACCTTGCGTGGCAGGCCTGAGATGACCAGGGCTGCTTTCCTTGTGGATGGCGAGTTGCTTGTGGACTCAAGACTGATGGTCCCACACCAGCCCTTCTTTTGTCAGGCGTCACCACACCCGTAACGTTGGGTGGCTACATTTATATATTTTATCCATGGCCAAAATATATGCTTCCTTCTCCAGAACTCACCACATCCTACATATAATTAAATATTTTTGCTGTGGTAAAATACATAGAACATAAAATTTACCATTTTAACCATTTGAAGTGTACAATTCAGAAGCGTTAGTTGCGTTCAAAGTTTTGGACCAGCACCATCGCTATTTCCAAGGCTTTTTCATCTTTCCAAATAGAAACTCTGTTAACCATTAAGCAGTACCTTCCCATTCCCCCCTCTCTCCAACCCCTGGAGCCTCCGATCTTCTTTTTTGTCTCTATGAACTTACCTGTATCATTTTAAGATTTAAATTTTTAAAAAGATTTATTTACTTTACTTTTGGCTGTGCTGGGTTTTCATTGCCGCGCGCGGGCTTTCTCTGGTTGCGCCGAGTGGGGTCTACTCTGTTGCGCTGCGCAGGCTTCTCACTGTGGTGTCTTCTCATGCTGCAGAGCCCAGTTCTAGGCACATGGGCTTCAACAGTTGCAGCGTGTGAGCTCAGTAGTTGTAGCTTGTGGGCTGTAGAGCCACGGACTCAGTATTTGTGGTGCACAGGCTTAGTTGCTCTGTGGCATGTGGGATCCTCCGGACTAGGAATCAAACCAGCGTCCCTTGCGTTGCTAGGGAGATTCTTAACAACTGGACCACCAGGGAAGCCCAAGATTTACTTTAAAAAAAATGTTTAAAACTGTTTCAGAAGCAAAGTTTACAGAAGAGTTCAAAGTTTCGATAGAGTACTTCTGGTTTTACAATTTTCAGCAGAGCACATTGAAACCAACAGGTCTGCCTCCCCTTGCACGTAGTTGCTGGAGAGACGAACAGAACATGGCAGGAGGGTGACCAAATCCTTGAGGTGCCTTTGTAGATCACACACGGGAGTAGCTGCATGGAGGTCCATGATCACAGCAGCTGCACGTGGCGGCCTTCCTGAGTGAGTCATTCCTGTTTGAAGACCAAGAAGGTACTTTTCATTGAGAATTGGCATCAAAGTTTTATTACTAGTGGAGATTGTAAACTGCATCCTTTTGACCTCAAAATGCCCATCTCTTTCTGTTACTCTCTTCTATCTTTTGGAGAGTGCAAAGGACTCTTAGTAAGGGAAGATCATGCATGACTAACATCATTATATGTAGCAGAGTGAGTTTCAGAGCTGTAGGTAGCAACAGTACTAAGGAGGGCTAAGGACACCCTGGGACAGTGTGAGGGGAGCCCCTCCTTACCTGAAGCCACCAACCACTCGTCCACCTGTGTCATCTCCTCCCCAGCCAGTCCCTGGTGCCAGCTGTGTGCTGGACTAGGGGGAGGAGCCAGGGGCCCCAGCTGGTGGCCTGTGATGGTAACAATGAAGGTAACAGTGCAGCCCCTTCCACACCCCCATTCCTGGGGCACATGCTATGGGATGGGCCTGGCTGGGGGTTCTCAAGCATTCTCTTGAACTTCTGCAGCTCCCCAGAGAGGTGGGTTTAGCATGGGAAGAGGGAAGCTCCCAGAGGTCAAGATGCAGCTTTCAGGCCAGCACTTGACTAGTGGTCGTAGCACGGCTCCCAGGGCTGTGTCAGGGGGCTGCCTGATCCCTGGCCAGTGCAGTCCCACCCTGAGCTGTGGAGCGGGTGGGGCAGGGTGCCCACTCCCAGACCACCCTTCTGGGCAAAACACAGACACCTGAGTAGCCAAGGGACCTGGCCATCCGGAGAGAGGGTGGGGGCCCAGGGAGCAGGGACTACAGGGGAGGGGTGTTGGGGGGGTCTCCGTCTCTGGGCCTCCTGGCTGGGAGACTGTCACAGGGGTTCAGGGAGATACAGGGCCTCTGCTGAGTGCACCTTTGTCATTATGAACAGCCTAGGTTGGGGTGGGGACAGGTCCCGATGGCCAGAGCAATCAGAGAAAAGAGTCGGCTCTTGAAATTGTGTGTTAGTACTGATTCACTTTGCACAGAGGAAAGGCCCCCACGTGGCACTTGCTCATGCTTATTTTGCAGTTGACCCTTGAACAACTCGGGGGTTAGGGGTGCCAGTCCTTTGCTTAGTCAAAAACCTGAGTGTGACTTACAGTCAGTCCTCTGTATCCTTGGTTCCTTCGTTTCCAAGATGGTCCTGCCTCAGCGGATTCAACCCACTGTGGCTTGTGTTCTGCTGGAGGATTTACTTTTGGCAAAAGTCTACATATAAGTGGACCTTCACAGTTCAAACTTGAGAAGTTCAAGGGGCAGTTGTATTTCTATCAGCTTTATGACCTTATTTCCTAGTTCACAACACGTCAGCAAAATCAAGTCAGGAGGGGAAAGTGAGGCTCCTTTGATACACATGCTTAACAGCTAACGTGGAGGGTAGGATGAGAATTAGTTTTAACGAGTGAAAGGGGAAGAAGAGATTAAGATGAAAAAAAGTTGAGCTTTACACATCTTGGGGTGCAAGGATTTATTCAAACATTGTTAAAACTTAAACCATTCAGTCTGTTACTAAGGACAAATGGTTCCTTTTAGACTTCATTTCATTTGCACTGTTTTATCCAGGCAATAAATATTTAATTGGTTGATGTTTTAAAAGTTTACCAGGCTGCAGTAAATCTATATTTAGCATAAGCCCGAGTAACCTTGTAAGTCATTTCCAATAGGATTAAAATGACCAGCATGCTTCCTAAGTCCTAAAAGAAATGCGAAGCTTGGGGGCACATTCAGTTGTATGTTCTTAATTTCAGATGGGTGTTCATGTTCCACCAGCAAGTTTTTCTAAGACTGCCTATAAGGCTGGTCTCTTTGTTTCCCTGGGGATGCATCCCCACAGGAGAAGGAGAGAAGGATCTGGTCTCTTTGAAGTTTGATCCAACCAGACAATCACCAGGGAATCTCTTTGCCTTCTATGTTGTTTTACTTGTGAATCAGCTGGAAATAAATTTGCTTTTCAAACAGATCTCAAACACATAAATATCCGAGTGTCATAGATATAGGTGTCATTTCATAGTAAAGTAAAGTAAAAGTAAAGTTGCTCAGTCGTGTCCGACTCTTTGCGACCGCTTGGACTGTAGCCCACCAGGCTCCTCCGTCCATGGGATTTTCCAGGCAAGAATACTGGAGTGGGTTGCCATTCCCTTCTCCAGGAGATCTTCCCGACTCAGGGATTGAACCCAGGTCTCCCGCATTGCGGGCAGATGCTTTAACCTCTGAACCACCAGGGAAGTGACATAACCACCTGCAATTCCTCTGAAATATGAAAAGGTGGGTTGGCCGTCACTTAGGAAGTGTGACAAGTCCTTGGCTTCTGTCCTGAGCATCCTTATCTACATCGCTGTTCACCCAACACAGGTGACCGAGTGAGCCATAATCTGCTCATTACTACAGCCTCCTTCCAAAACTGTTTGGTTAATAACACTTGTTTTGTTTGATCACTAATTTCTACATGTTAAGAACATATATTTTTTATTTGTCAAGTTGTTCCCATGAGCCCTATCTCTCCATTCTGGTTGCTACTGCCATGATTTGGGGTTCTTGACATCTTTCTTTTGGAGACTGTGGCCCTCTCCCTGGGATCCCTCTCCTCCACTGGGATTCTCTGCCAGCCCTTCATACATTCTGCAGGGTGATGTCCCCAAAATGCAGACCTGACCAGGACATTCTGCTGCTTAAAGTCTTTTACTGCTGTTGTGTATATTTCTGAGCCAGCAAGGGATTGTCAAGAGAGGAAGAAGGCAAATATGAAATGTGCAGTGACGTTTCCTCCCCAGAAATTCGGAAAAATATAAAGTCACTCAGCAAATGAGCTGCCTTAGAGAAGATTATAATGTTGGCCTTATCGTCTTTTACCAACTTTCCACTTCCCTGACATTAATCTAATCAACTACTATTAACTGTCTTGGAAAATTTTTTTTGTTTACACAGATTTTTAAGAAAATGAACAATTGCCACCAAATTGAAGAAAGTTAGGCCAAAAAATGTTACACCTAACAAAAAGAGATGAGCATTGGGCATATTAACACATGTAATTCTATGTATTGTAAGATGCAATCATATTCTTTGGTTTTTCTGCAAAAAACGAGACTTGTTGGTTTGCACCTCAGCAATTCACTGACACTTTGGAGGTGGGTTGCCATTTGGAATTTGGAAATGCTACATCTTCAATCCATTTGGACAAATGTCCCCATTTCTGATTAGGCTCAGAGTGGTGGGGGCTCTCCCAGAATTGAGATGTTCACAGCAGCTCCACATTTTCATGGATTCTGAAAAGGGATTTCACAGAGATTAGCATTCAGAATGTTTGTCTAAGTCCAAGTAAAAGACTTTTGGGGTAGAAAGATTGAATAAAGTGCTTTATCCTCTGTTGCAGTTTTTTTTTTTTTCTTTTCTTTTCTTTAGAAAGCAGCCCTGTTGCTTTTGTAACAACAATTTAAAAATATTCCACCTGAGTTTGGATGCTTTGTACTCGAGAACTAGATGGCTTGGGGTTTGGGAGTATCACCATGGACCCGAGTTGACAGAGAGTTTAGGTTGATGATGAAAAAAGCGTTCAGGGAAGGCATGTGACATGTTTACTTCTGCTGCCTGGCTCTTAAGGGGTGACACGAGTCAGACCCCTTGTCAGAACCCACATGCTCTTCCTCAGTGGGAATTTGACTGTGATAAAGAGGCCTGAAACAGCGAAGGGAATTCTCAGCGTCAGAGGGAGAAGAAGGGTAGGAAAGTGTGGGGCTGGAAGAAGAACTTATAATGTCAAAATTACGGTTTCTTCATTATAAAATAGGTCTGGCCATAAACATATTAAAGTCTTGCCAGTATCTAGTTCAAGGAAAATGTTGTGAAATAGCCCTGCATGCAGTAAAGGGAATTTTAAAACAATTATCATCTGTCTTCTCTGTAGTCAACCGGACTTTGGAACCTGGCTCTCGGGCTGTGCAGTCGACAGGAGCTCATACTTTTTCCTCTGTGATTCTGGCTGTGCTCTATTGTTGACTGACTCCCCTTCGGTTCAAGTGGAGGCCTCCTGGGCAGCTGGTGGCCAGGGCAGCTGTGGTGGCCCAAGTCAAGTGCGCCCCTCCCATGGATGCGGCTCCCAATTTAGCTGTGGGGTTTGCGCATAGCATGCCACAGCCCAGCAATCTGAGCTCTTGCTTTCTGTTTAAAAAGGCAGATGCTTCACACATGTTTGCCTGAATTGACATAAACCATGGAAGGAAAGAATGCTGATGCTCCTTCGTTACCCCATAGCAGCTCACTACTTTTAATTTTGTAGGTTTCCTGTAAGAGCACACGCTGAAGGCAAAGCAGCCTTGTGCTCCTGCTGGGTTGGGAGTCTCGCTGTTTTAAGTGCCTGAGTAATGGGTGGACGGGGCACCTATAAACAGCCAGGGGGTGAGTCTGATGGACCTCAGGGATGGGAGGACTTCCTTGGGCCTGCGTTGTCGCAGGTGGCCAGGGAGGAACACAGCTGAGGGGAGGAGGGTCCCTTTTGTCTGGTCTTTCTTTCCATACCAAGAAGAGCAGACACTCAAATCACAGAATTAGCCTGCCTGGGGAGGGTTTGCTCTGGAGCACAGACTCCTGGGAAGGCCTAAAAATAAGACTGAGAAAGTGTTTGCCCCTTTTATTGAAGACGGCGTTGGCCTACATGACTTGGGAGGCGTCAGACGGCTCCCGACTAACTCTTGTGTCCAGTTACACCCAGTTCTCTCTTCATCACTTCCGGGCTCAGCTCGGCCCGAGGCTGATCCTGTAGAGGCTGGGAAGGGAGGATGGGGCCCTGGACTTTTCTCACAGTGGTCCTGGGTTTATTCTGATGTGACTGCAGCCCCTCGGTCCTCCATGGCAGTACCAGGCCCACGTCAGCCCTGAAATAACTGATGGTGGGTACTTGAAAGCCGACAGGCCACATTTTGGGGGTGTCTCTGGCCATCAAGTACAATCAGGGATCATGCAGACTGAACCTTACCTCGAATTGCTTCTCCCTCTTACCACCTGGAAAGGCTGTCCCCCTCCCCATGAGTGTGATTGCACACTTGTCAGTACCCCTCTGCCCGCCCCAGGTAGAGACCGGTACCTGTGTGCACCCCCCACCGCCCCACCAGAAGGGCATCCCAGAGGAATCCAGAGTGAGCTTGGGAGCGGATCCATTAAATAAACAAGCTGTTTATTTAAGTGAGTCTGTTAAACAATGCACGTTTTACCTGTGGCTGGCCCTCGTGAGCGCAGGACAGCAGGTTTTATAATAAGACTTTAGCTAACCACAGTTAGAATTTGGTGTTAAATATTCTCATCCCCACACTTAAGGTTTTTTAAACACAGTGTTGGCCTAAAAGTAAGAACCAGGTTCTGGAAACGGGTCAGGCAGGAGCCCTAGAATTTGGCTAGTGTCCTTTAGCTTATCTGTGATTAGCTGAGATGCTTGATAAATTCTTTTCCTGTTCCAGCAGCTTTATGACCGTCGGGTCTGGCTGTCTGGTGTGGCAGTTCAGGACAGTACGTAGTTGGCATGGTGTAAATAGTAAGTGGGGACATGTCTTACCAGCCCGTCGTTTCAGCTGATGACTTCAGTGGTGCTGGAGTTTTGATGTTTATCACTGTCTCTTTCACCCCCACCCTTTTCTTACCCAAAAGACAAATGGTGAGGTTAAATATGGCCATGACTCAGCCACGGCTCAGCCCAAGCCCAGTAGTGGCCATGAGGAGAGACAGTCGCTGTCACAGGTTCTGTTGGAACTAGCATGCAGGCCTTTCAGCGGTCTCAGCTTTCACTAAAGTTTAATAGCTTATTATCAGAACTTATTCTGATAAAGTATTCCTTAGCATGTTTCAAAAACTAAAATAATTTTTTAAAATGAAAGTACAGATTATTTGATTTGCCAAGTGACATTCACGTGTGAGGAAGTACACATAATTGAACTAAATCTAAGTTTTTTTGCTTAGGTAACAAAAGTGAGATGCTTTTAAATTTTCAAATACTTATGCAAGCAGTACATGATGAGGAAGTTGGATCGCTTCTTTTGTGAGACTTTTCTCATTTTTATAAAGTTACTTGGCCCTGAAAACTTAAGTTCAGTTGAACAAAGAGTTTGTGGCATGCATACTGCAAGGATGTTAAAGTTTGCAACCTAAAGGCGGACTGCAATTGTATATAATTAATTTGTTGTGTGGGTTAAATTTTAGAATGGAGAACAGAAGTAGAGTGGTGACTGGCTTAAATGTCTTCTCCCCTGAAAAAGTGTTTCAGAGCAGTAGAGGTGATAGGTACGGCTGAACGGGTGAATGCAGGTCTGAGTCCAGTGGGGTTGCTGGCAGATCGTCTGGAATATTCCAGAATCAGTAGTCAACAAAAGGACAGTGGTAATGTGCAACCTCAATATCCAGCCAGAGCTGCCATGAAATTTGGTGGTTGTTTGGGGTCACATGACAGTTCCAGGGGTCAGCAGGGCCATGCTAGTTTCTGGGGGGATGGGCAGCACCTGTGCGCATGAGCAGTCTATATGGGGGGGAGGGAAGGAGCATGCTACCTGAAGAAGGCGAACTCTGAGGAGTCAGCATAAGAATCAGTAGAGAGACTGTGGCCAGGATGGAGCCAAGACGAGAAGAGCAGGGTTCTCACAGATCCCAGCTGTAGGGTTATAGAGCAGGGGTGGCGTTTCAACAAGGTAAAAGAAAGTGAGTGTTAGTCGCTCAGTCATGTCCGACTCTTTGCAGCCCACGTGGACTATAGCCCTCCAGGCTCCTCTGTCCGTGGAATTCTCCAGACAAGAGTACTGGAGTGGGTAGTTATTCCCTTCTTCAGGGGATCTTCCTGACCCAGGGATCGAACCTGAGTCTCCTGAGTTGCAGGCAGATTCTTTACTGTCTGAACCACCAGGGGAAGCTTTTTAACAAGGTGGATCATTTTTATTTTAATTTTTAAAAGTTCTTTAATGAAACTCTAAATTTAACTTTTTGGGAAAAAGTGGCACATCCACATAACTACACCTTTGAAAGGTATAGAATGATATATAGTAAAATATCCTTCCTTTTTACCCTAGCCATGTTCCCTGTTCCCACTCCCAAAGCTCATGTAATCACTTTGGGATTCACCATCGCATGTAATAGTGTTACTAATTCCTTGTGTTTTTATGTGTGAAGAAAAATATATAATTTATCTCCCCCTTTAAAATAAAAAGGTACTATATTATGTGCACTTTTTATTCACTTAGTATTTCTTGAGGGTGTTACCATTTAGTAAATAAAGAGCTTCCTATTTCTTTTTTGACAGCTATGTAATATTCCAATATGTGTCTGTAGGAACTTTTTAAATCCATTTCCTATTAATGAATAGTTGGTTTGTTGCCTATTCTTGGCCATTAGAAACAATGCTGCAGTCAATAGCTGTATATATGCCATTTTGAACATGTGCAGGTTTATCTGTGGGATAAATTCCAGAAGATGGGGATCTGTGGGTTAAATGACAGATGCACTTATAATTTGATAGCTTTTGCTCAGCTGTTTCCACAGGACTTGTTCTGATTTTCCACCAGCAATTTGAGGTTGGTCAACTCAAATGTGTTGGAATACCTCTTCAGGCATCAAATAGTGATGCAGAAAGCATATTGTATGTGCGGGTCTGAAAGCACCGTCAGGAATGCAACGGCACTGCTCCCCAGCAGTGCAGGGCACCCGCTGTCCTGCTTTCATGCAAGCCAGCTGCCCAGGGCAGCAGTGCTTGTAATTCCTGCCCACTGGCGCACTGCTGTGTGACTGGCCTGGCTTGCAGTTCACCCTCCAGGCTGCCCAGGGCGGGTGTCTTGGTTTAATCCCCCAGCAGCAGCTCTGGCTGAAAAAGCCTTCTGAGAAACAAAGAGAATCCGATTCATATTAGAAAATCTAGTGTCCCAGAGTAAGCCCTTGGTGAATTAGATCTGATTAAATTAAACACTGATGGAAGCTTTTATCAGACATGTAGGAAGGATGCATCAGGAGGATGAGCAATCAGCTTATATTTTTTATTATTTTTAACACTGAGCTTAGAGGAATAAACGCTGCCACCATTTTAACACGAGACATGAAACTGCCAGGCTGGGGTTGGGATGTTAGGAGGTACAGCCCAGGGAACCTTCCTGAGTCTCCCACTGCCCTAACTTCTCTGCTGTTCCCAGCCCCCTGGGGGTTTATAGATACATCGGCCCCCACCCCCAGGCCTCTGCCCACTTCTTTACCTCCTGAAACTTTGTCTCCAAATCCCCGTTCTGCTATGAATTTTAAAGTTTAATGAACTTTTTTCCAGTGATAAGAGCAGTTCACATTGATGGTATAAAATTTGCAATATTTATGGTTCAAAGCTGAGATTACAGTTCTGGAATTTGATAGAGATTAGACTGGGTTAGAAAGAAGGACTAAGCAGGCATGAGAAAGGAGGTTGGAAATGGGGGTAGGTTCAATTTGGGTGAAGTTCTCAAAGTATGTGGAACAGCTGGAACCATCCCACCACATTTTTGACCAATGGGAAAGTGTAAAGAAAAGGCAACCTAAACAGCATTTTTGCCAGGGTGAATCGTGATGAGAATCCCTGAACACACAATGAGTATTAGAAAGATGGTGGATGCTAAGAATGTGTTCTGGGTCACTGATCACACAGAGGGGCAGTTTTGGAAATACTCTGCTCTCTTTTCAATGGAATCATATTGCTTTGTAATAGTAACAGCAGACACTCCTTGGAGACAGTACTAACAGTGAGGTTGGTACCTAGGTGAGGAGAGCATGAGGAATCGTGGAGGATCAGTTGCTAGACTTCTCTAGATGGTGGGCTCCCCATCCATTGACTTGGTGTTTTGGAGGTGCCTTCTACATCAAAAGCAGCCCACACACCCGAAGAGACAGAAAGTACAGATACTGGCATGAAAGAAGGAACTAGCATATATTCACTGCTTACTGCATTCTAAGCATCAGCCCAAATGCTTTTTATACACTGTGGTAGTAACTAATGATTTTGGATCTGGACTTTGTGGTAAGTGCTTTTACTTGTTCTGTCTCATTTTGGTCTTTATAATACTCCCAAGAATTGTTCTCTTATTATCTTCATTTTCCATAAAACTCAAAGAATGTGCACAAAGACACCCAGTTAGTAAATGGCTTTGTTTATTCCTCACGTACCAAGCAGTGTGGTGGGAATTACGTTTAAGGATGAGGACACACAGTGAGAAAGTAGCTCAGTTAGGATTTGAACTCGAATCTGTCTTCACAGGCTTTGCTTTTTCCCGTTATAAATAAGGCATAAGTTGAGGTCTGTTTCTAGAAAAAATATGGGAGAAGATTTGAGACTGAAATGCTGAGGTTCCTGCAGAACTTAATATAAATACACGTGTTCTTTGAATTATGGAGCTCTTAGAAGAAAAACAATTATCAAGTTGCCAGAATTTACAGAGACATTTAAAATATGAGACAAGGAAGATCACGTTGCCAGCAGAGGGATTCTTTGCAAAACCATATCTGATCCTGTCTCTCTTCACCAAAAAATAATCCTTCCTGGTTTCCATTGTCTGCAGAGTGTGATTCTTGGCACATCTGTTGCTGTGGTCAGTCTCCTGCCATACCTCCCTGGGCAATTCACACAAGCACTGCTATCTCCAGGACTGAATACTCTGTTTTCATATAATAATGCAGTTAGTGCTCTCCTCTCTTCCCAAAGCTACCTCTCTTGTCTTTCTTGCAAAATCAAGTTCAAGTTCAGTCTTAATACTTTGGGGGAAGGCTTCTTCAAATCCCTCAGGCAAAATATAGTTGTTTCATTTTGTTACCAGATGTTTGCTGATCTTACTCTCATGAATTCAGTACACTGATTTGCTACCATTTGCGGAGTCTCCAAATGGTTCAAAGATTGTCATGGTTTGAGGCTCTTTTTCCCACCAGGAGCATGATGCTCCTGGTGCCTGACTCAGAGTCTGGGACACTCAGTCAATGTTTGTGCAATGAGTAGGCAGATGGATGGATGAATGAATGGATGAAATTTTTGAATTATCCCATAAAAAATATGATACATGGTTAATACCTTATTCTAAATTATAAAGTATCGCAGCCACAGTCGCTGCACGATGAATGTAATTACCGATGTTTTCATTGTTTCTGAAAAGTAATCATTCTCAGATATTAGGATGCGAAATAGACTTTGAACGAAAGGTGTTATAGCTATGTATCTCCCAGTGGGTCACAGTCAGGAAGTGTTAAACCTTTGCATGTTTGCTTTCCTGCCTCTCCAAAACCTACTCATCCTTCTTGGTCTGAGATGAGCTCTTGGTGAAGATTTCTGTGCTCACCTGCCCTGGACCCTCTTGACCAGCCTCTTCGGAGAGCATCCATAGCTGTGGTTGTCAGTTATTCTGAAGTCCATTTCTAAGGTGTATATCCTGACTTTATTTTTCATGAATTCTGCCTTGGGTTACTATTGATTCCCCAACCAGATGATGTTATTTAGGGGGCAGGAATCACATTTGTCCCTTCCCCCCCTCCCCTCAGTGTGTCTAAGGCAGTAAGCATGTTTGTGTAGTAAGCATGAAGGAAATTTTGGTTGACTCTGTTACTCTCTTACTTTGTCTTAGCAAGTCGAAAAATGCCCTTTCATACTTGTGAGGAACAGAGCCCCACTCAGGTCTGCTTCAGTAGACAGGGTTTACTATGAAGACATAGGGGTGTCTCATGGGACGGAAGAGCAGGAAGAGCAGGGAGCTCATGGAAGAGGGTGTGGAAATGGGGTGTCCTTGGCTACCAGGTCTATCTGCCTGTCTTGTTAGATGGCCTCTTGTCCCTCCTCCTCCTGGGGCCAGTGACCCACCCTAGTTTTCTCTGTTGACTGGACCTGTTTGCTCTTTGACATGGCAACAGAATGCGTGAGCACTCAAGGGACCATACTACACTTTCTGACATTCAATAAAATTTGTTCACACTTTCTGACTTTTTTTAGGAGAAGGAACATGACTGATTCCTTTAGGTCAAATGGTCTTCCCTGCTTCTGTCAGCTGTGGTCTAGATAGATGGGGTCACTGGGTGTCAACATTTTTCATGCAAGGTAGTGAGAATACATCATCCAAAGATGGTATGTGGGCTGACTGGGCATGCCCAGCTTTTCTAGTGAAATTTAAAATATGTTCCAGCAGGAGTCAGTTGAAATGAGAATGTTAAATTAATTAAGGGACCAAGTGCTAACATTGGGCTTGCCCACTGGCTCAGCGATAAAGAATCTGCCAGCAGCGCCAGAGACTCAGGAGATGTGGTTTCGATCCCTGATTGGGAAGATTCCCTGGAGGAGGGCATGGCAACCCACTCTAGTATTCTTGCCTGGAGAACCCATGGACAGAGGAACCTCGCGGGCTACAGTGCACGGGGTTGCAAAGAGTCAGACACGACTGAAGTGACTGAGCACTCACGCACATGCCAACACTTCTTGGAATAAAGAGAGAGACAAACCGTGCAGGTATATGAAGCTTTATCCTAGGAAGTGGCACCTTGTGAAGGGTTTTGAGGTCCAATTAGAAATCGGAGATTGTTTTTCCCAGGAGTCCTTGCTACCAGGAACTCTGAGGAAGTCGCGTGTCAGGCCGTGGCTGGGGTGTCATGGAGGTGGCTTCCTCTGCTGTGAGAAGCAGTGCTGTGAGGCACAGGCTTCTTAGGGTGTTGTGTGCATCTGTAGTTTCTGTTTAGAGGAGGAGGATGGGAGTGACACCTTGCATAGTATTAATTGCTATCAGTCTGAAAAGATTAGCAAACTTCAGTGGGAGATAAAAGCTGAAAAACTAGACAGACTTATACCTAATGAGATTCAGAGTCACAACCAAAGCAGGTGAGGAAAATACCCAGTTTTGTATGGCAGGCCCAAGCAGGAGCCCCACAGGGGGCACTTCTTACAAGCCACTCAAATACCGCAGAGGTGCCTCCATATTTATTGTCTTTGTGCCTTGAAGCCAGCCTCCAGTACATCTGTTACAGATGCAGCTCATTCCTTTGCTATGGGGAAGGAGAATGGCTTTAAAGAATGTCTTTCTGCTTTTTGCCTGTTAACACGGATCAAGGAGTTCTTAGGGCTGGAGATCACTTTCGCTTTTCACTTTCATGCATTGGAGAAGGAAATGGCAACCCACTCCAGTGTTCTTGCCTGGAGAATCCCAGGGACGGGGGAGTCTGGTGGGCTGCCATCTCTGGGGTCGCACAGAGTCGGACACGACTGAAGCGACTTAGCAGCAGCAGCAGCAGCATCAGGGCTGGAGAAATAATTAGGAGTTAACTCTGAAAAGATGTCAGAGGCTTTGACTGGAGCCTCTCCCTTCCCTGGAGCATCCTGGAGATAGCCTGTCATCACCAGCACTGAGGGGCGGGGTGGGGGGGGGAATACCTTGTTGCTTAGCAACACCAAATGTAGAGGAGCAGCCATCTGAAGAGCTGACCTGGTGGCACACCTGGGTGTCTTCCTCTGGGGCTTGTTCGAATGACAGAGCAGAGCCTGACCAGACCTTGAAGCCCCCAAAGAGCTCACTGAGGCAAGTGGGTGCTGTTGCCTCATGCAGGCCTAAACCTCAGGCTTGTCTCCAGAGACCTTGAGATTCTGGATATGAAGCTGAAAGGCTTCAGGACACAGGAGAAACTTTTATCTCTTTTTACTGTTGAAGGATCTTGGCTTGAAAGAGAACAAAGATATGGGACTTGGACAGCTCCTTGGTGTTGCTCTAAATTATAGGTTATTTCATTCTACCTGATTTCCATTTGCCAGAAGACTAGGGTTGGGCAAATCAGCCAGTTTTTAAAAATGGAAAATAAGCAAGGTTAAAATGGTTATTTTAATCATAGAAGCTTGACAGTAATCTCTAGTGAAGTCTGTTCTACCCAGTACATGGTTGATAATCAGTAGTTCTTTTTTTTATTAAATCAAAAAAAGTGAAAACTTGGGGGCAAGGTGATAAACATATTGTTAGAATTTCTAAATGACTATAGAATTACTAGGAACCAATGTCATAGGTTAGCTAAGAGTGAATGGAAGTGACTTTGGGCTGTTTGATCTTATTTTAGGAATACAGTTGATGGGGCTTCTTATAATATCCTTGTGGGCTAGATGTTAGATGAACTCATCATTTATTTAAAAACAATCTGGCATTGAAACATGTATAATATCATGTATGAAACGAGTTGCCAGTCCAGGTTCGATGCACGATACTGGATGCTAGGGGCTAGTGCACTGGGACGACCCAGAGGGATGGTATGGGGAGGGAGGAGGGAGGAGGGTTCAGGATGGGGAACACATGTATACCTGTGGTGGATTCATTTTGATATTTGGCAAAACTAATACAATTTTGTAAAGTTTAAAAATAAAATAAAATAAAAAAAAAACAATCTGGTTGGTGTTTTTTGTTTTTGTTTTGAGCCATCAGAAAAGGACAGGCAGATTCACTGGATTTCATAAGGCTGTCATATCTTCACCTAAAAAAAAATTAGTGTTTTATATCTAGAGGGCTTACTCAAAATGGTTGAAAGTGATGGAAAGCTGATAGGAGTACCTAATGTTTTATGACAAAGTTGAGATGTTGAAAGGTTGGAATCGACAAAAAAAGTGGAACATAATTGAAATAAATGTCCTGCCTCTTGGGCAAAATGTTATTATACGAGTATAGAAAGATACTGAGAAATAGCATTTTTATAAAAGATGACCCGTGTGCTTTGCTGCTGTTGTTCAGTCACTAAGTCATGTCGGACCCAATGAGACCCCATGGACTGCAGCAGGCCAGGCTTCCCTGTCCTTCACTATCTCCTGGAGTTTGCTCAGATTCATGTCCTTTGAGTCAGTGATGCTATCTAGCCATTTGATCCTGTATGCTTTAGTTGACTACATTTTACAAAAAATAAAGCTATATAGGATGAGATGGTCTGTAAAGTTTTATATTCTTTCAAAGGGGTATATAGACTCTGGCTGCAGTGCTCTGTAAGCCACATCTTAGGGGGGCCTCTGACTGTTTAAAGGGTGTTCTGAACAGCACGCAGGAGAATTTGGGGGCAGCCAGAGGGCTTAGGGAGGCCTGGCCTTGAAACCTGGCAGGGTTGTGAAGAGAATCTTCGTGATTTTCATGACTGTCTTGAGGAAGGAGCAGGCCTGTTCTGGGCGGCTCCCTTGGGCAGCACTACTTCTGTGGGGAGAGGTTACTGGTGGACGTATTGGGCTCAGGTTTGAGCAAGCCTATTGGCTGGGTGAGGATGCATTTTAAGTGTGTGGAAAGTAGAATTTCGTGCCCTCTGAGGTCCCTTCCAAATCTTAAATTCTGCAGTCCTGGGCACTCTGCATTTTGTTTTAATTTCAGAGTTAATAGCATATGGTTTAGAGATGAGTTTATGATTATAATTTGGGTTGTGTAATACTATAGAAGGAAACTGTGATTGTCGTGCGTACTCAGTTGTGTCCGACTTTTCTGTCCCCATGGACTATATATAGCCCGCCAGGCTCCTTTGTCCCTGGGATTTTCCAGGCAAGAATACTGGCGTGGGTTGCCATTCCCCCCTCCAGGGGATCTTCCCGACCCAGGGATCGAACTCATGTCTCCTGCATTGGCAGGCCGATTCTTTTAGCCCTATATAGGATTGTCCTTTAAGTGGGAACTTTGCAGAGAAGCAAGAGAAACTGGGACTGTTTTGCAGAGTGCAAATTTTGTTGAATGTAACTGTAATGATAAAACAAACTTGTTACCTGAACAATGTGCAGTCCCTGGAGGGAGTATATGGGGGAACATGTCACCAGAATTCGTTTTGCATTTAGTCACTGAAGGTTGACTCCATTTGAGGAAATCTGAAGATTAAAAAAAAAAAATCCCGTTTTCCGCTGGTGATTCTTTTTGAGCATTTCTGCCTTCCAGTAATCATAGCTTTATTTTACCAAGAAAGCTCTGCCTCGAGGGGAGCTGTGATTTTCAGACTAGTTATTACAGCTGGCACGAGCGGCCAGGCCCATCAGGACCATGGTCGCCCTGGAGATTTTCTTCAGAAACAGACTCTGATTGCTCTTTATTTTTGCTCCTGTTGTTTTACTCTAATTTGTAATTTAAAGTCCACTTTACAAAGAGTCCACAGAGCGCCAGCTGGATACTGGTTTAAAGACTTTCCTTTCTTTCTCTAGTTTTTAAATTTTAAAGAGGACTGTTGATTTTGGTGATTGCTGTTTCGAAATTGGTGAGATGTATCTTTCTGTTTCTTTAACTTCGGTGGATGGGAAGGTTGAAAACAAAATCACCAGCTTCAGATTTATGTTAAAGGTCTTTTCCTAGCAAAGGGGATAGGTCTGCCCCGGCCAACTTCATCTTCCATCGATAGGGGGAAGGAACCGTGGGGTCTCTGAAGTTAGTCCCCTGATTGCAAGTTGTCATCTCAGGAGACCTGGGAGTGTGTGCCGTGTGCCCTGCTGTGCTGGTCCTTCTCTGGGCGTGTCAGGGTCACACGTGGAAGGGAGGAAGGCAGTCCAGTGGGACTGACCAAGACAGTACTGGGACTCATGGGTTGTGGTCAACCGCAGAGGGCAGTAAATGGCACCTTCTTGCTGCTTTTGAAAAGCAGATGCTTAACCTCCTATATAATAACGCTGTGCCTTGACTTTTGCTCAGAGTTCTTTACCATATGTTTGGACTGTATTGTTTGGAGGGCATGGATTTTCTTTTTGGTGCTATGATTCTCTGCCTTTGCAGTTTAGGTTAAAGCCTTGTTTTTCTATTTTCCCTTCCTGTTAATTGTTCAAATGTCTTAGGCTCATTGACTCTTGAATAAAATCACTCATATAACCCAGACTTAATAGGACACCATAAAGTGTTCTTAAACTGCTTTTGCTTTGGGCGTGTAGTCCTTTAGGAAGGCAGTTAGGCAACATGTACTTACGTATTACTTTTATTATTATTAGGAAAGATCTTTACAAATTTATTCTGTTTGTCCCAGTAATTTCTGGGAATCAATCGTAAGGAAATCTTATGAAATACAAAACATAAACATAAAGAATTGTTTATAAGAATGAATTCTAATAAGTATTGTACTGCTGCTGCTGCTAAGTCGCTTCAGTCGTGTCCGACTCTGTGCGACCCCATAGACGGCAGCCCACCAGGCTCCCCCGTCCCTGGGATTCTCCAGGCAAGAACACTGGAGTGGGTTGCCATTTCCTTCTCCAATGCATGAAAGTGAAAAAATAAAGTGAAGTTGCTCCGTCGTGTCTGACTATTTGCAACCCCATGGACTGCAGCCTACCAGGCTCCTCCGTCCTTGGGGATTTCCAAGCAAGAATACTGGAGTGGGTGGCCATTGCCTTCTCCAAGTATTGTACATTGTTACCTAAATTTTTTTGCTTATGACTTTTTGGTATAATTTTTCACTTATTCCATCAGTAGATATGGTTTGTACAGTGTACATTGGTTTTATTTCAGAAAATAAAAAAATCAAATTATGAAAAAAATAACTAAACACACTGTATGTCTAATAGTTGCAAGATGGGTATTGTTTCTTCTTTCTAATTATCTGCATTTTTCAGCATCTTTTAAAAATGTGTTCATTTGATTTGTTCCAGCAGCTAGTGGGTCACGTCTTCTATGGGTGAGAGGCTAGACTAAATGAGATTTAAATTATTTTGCTTGTATATAGCTAGTGTAAAGGAAAAAATACTCAGCTTGGGATATTTCATAGTTGTTGATTGTATACCCTGGGCTTCTGTTCCTGGAAGATAGTAGTTGAGATATCTTGAAAACCCTGCTGTCACAGACCGCTTAGTCCTGCTGGCTGTAAAACATCGAGTATCCTTTTAAGTGTATGGCAGAGATGACAAGAAATCACAGGAAATCACCAGTGTTCAAAACTTTTTTCATCAGTGAGAACAATGTGAGCTGATACCAGAGCAGCCTTGCAAAAACGGGCCAATTTTGGTGACTGCAGAGCACCTAGGAGGCTGTGGAGATAGGAGATGAGACCTTAGGTTTTTGGAGCGTGAGGATTCCTGTTTAAAGTCAGACTCCTCAGGACCACATGCTCGGTGAAAGAATGGCCAGGGAAAATGTGCCCCCAGACTAGGGAGATTAGTAGGAAGTTTATCCCCTCTTGCTTGAGACAGGTATGGTAGCATTTGTAATCTCAGGTGTACCCTCACTTGGGTTTGGGGTTTAAATGATATTACTTGTGTAAGAATCCTTAATCTGATCAATTAGGTTAAGAGGGGTCCCAAAGTGGGGATGCTTTTCTTGAGGGACACTCTGTACCCAGGCTGCATGGGATTCCCACGGATCAAGTATTTCTGAAGATGGACTCACAATCCAAAATTAAAGACCCCCAAGTGAACCATCTAGCACACTGGGAGCTTAGTACACATGGCCTGAAGCTTAGTACACATGGCCTGAAGCTTAGTACACATGGCCTGAAGCTTAGTACACAGGAGTCTTTCATTTAAATACTCAGTGGACAAGTTAAGCATTGGATTAATAAAATTGAAGAAGAACTTGTGTAGTGGAAGATGGATGAGAAAAATTTACTGAAATTGTACGGAGCTGCGTACTTCTTTAAGGAGACATATTGAGAGTTTTGGAAGAACAGCGAAACCAGGGCCAAAAAGATAATGTGTGAATTTTATTAATAAAAGCTAACAAGTAATGTCTAACAGCATATAACTTTAATATGTAGTTGAATGTTTCCGACCATATTTTATTTTATGAGACTGCCAAATTGGGTGAGACCAGTAATTGCTGCTATTTTGAGCACTTGTTGTGTGTAAAGCCTTTTTTTCATGCTTCCCATTCCATGAGGAGGTATGGGGGCTCTCTGCTGTTTCTGGCTGTCTCTTTTCCCACTTTCCCTGGTAGCGCCACTTGCTTCCTCTTTGGGGGGGCCATCCTTCTCTAAGATGTGGGGGAGGTCCTGGTGGAGGCTTGCCTGTGAATCGAGTTACATCAGATGTCCCTGCTGCTGGGTCCCCAGTGGGCATCTCTCTTCTTGGAATCCTGATCATGAGGTAAGTGCCACAGGATGAAGCTGATTCAACAGCAGGGTCCTCTGAAAAGACTCCCTATAATTTGTTGCCCACACCCCCAGGGATACTCTACTCCTGGCCCTTCCCAAGGCCCAGCCATTAGCTTTTCTTTGGATTCTGAGAGCTACTCTTATACTGTTAATGCATTTTTCTTTTTCTTTTTAAAAGCCAGTTACTCTTTTGCTTCAGTTCAGTTCAGTTCAGTTGCTCAGTTGTGTCCGACTCTTTGCGACCCCATGGACTACAGCAAGCCAGGCTTCCCTGTCCATCACCAACTCCTGGTGCTTGCTCAAACTCATGTCCATCGAGTTGGTGATGCCATCCAACCATCTCATCCTCTGTCATCCCCTTTTCCTCCAGCCTTCAGTCTTTGCCAGCATGAGGGTCTTTTCAAACGAGTCAGTTCTTTGCATCAGGTGGCCAAAGTGCTGGAGTTTCAGCTTCAGTATCAGTCCTTCCAATGAATATTCAGGATTGATTTCCTTTAGGATGTACTGGTTGGATCTCCTTGCAGTCCAAGGGTCTCTCAAGAGTCTTCTCCAACACCACAGTTCAAAGCATCAATTCTTTGGTGCTCAGCTTTTTTTTATAGTCCAACTCTCACATCCATACATGACTACTGGAAAAACCATAGTTTTGACTAGATGGACCTTTGTTGGCAAAGTAATGTTTTTGCTTTTTAATATGCTGTCTAGGTTGGTCATAGCTTTTCTTTCAAGGAGCAAGCAAGGAGCAAGAGACTCTCTTGCTTACAGTCATAGAAACTTAACCGATTTAGTAGGTATTTAACTTCTCTGTCTTTTAGATACTAAAAATGGGATGTAGAAAAATCACATGATTTCCCACAGCCCATAGGATCAGTCAAGGCTAGAGGCTGAATTTGAAGCGAGATCTGGTCTGTTCCAGATGCTCCTGTTGCCTCATTTCCTTGTAGCCTCCCTCCCAAGGAGCTTTTCTGTCCATTGAGACAAATCGTTTCCAGGTCACACATGCTTTCCTTCCATGACAATATCTCCATATACTTGCATGTTTTTGCGATGGAAACTTGTCAAAAGTTAGCAGTATGTACAAAGAAGTTTTACTTTTGGATTCCCCCTTTATTAGTCTTCTTTCATTGCATAGTAAATTACCACAGACTTAGGCCTCAAAATAACACTTTCTGTTAACAACTTATTTCTGACACTTAAATCAGCAACTTAGCCCAGCTTTGCTTACCTGGGGGGCTCAGGGTCTCACTAGGCTGAAATAAAAGTGTCAGCCAGGGCGTGTTCTCATCTGAGGCTCAGGTTCTTCTCCCAAGCTCACTGGTTGTTGGTGGGATTCAAGTCCTGAGGTTGGAAGACTGAGGTCCTCAGCTTCTACAGGCTGTCTGCCCTTCCCTATTATGTGGTTCCCTCTTCAACCCATTAGTGGCAGCTGCCAATTGAAGATCAACAGCAAAGCTCCTCTGCTGATTCTTACTTCTTAGCTCCATACCCTTTATTAAAGGGCTCACTTGATTAGGTCCCCACCTCTCGCCTCCTCCAGGAAATCTCCCCTTTGATGAACTCAAACTGATACGGGACTAATAACATCTACAAAATTCTGCCGTCTTTGGTATACAGTGTGTCTAACCATGGGAGTGATAGGCTGTCACATTCTCTGGTCTCACCCACATTCATGGGAAGAGGATTTTACAGAGTTTTTGTACCATGGAAGGGAATCTTGGGGCCATCTCAGAATTCTGTCCACTACACTCCTCTGAACACTTGTTCACTTAAGCCTCAAAGAACTGCACAGGATTAGCAACAATTTTTTCTTATATTCCTCTCCTCCTCAGGGCTTCCCTTGTAGTTCAGCTGGTGAAGAATCCACCTGCAATGTGGGAGACCTGGGTTTGATCCCTGGGTTGGGAAGATCCCTTGGAGAAGGGAAAGGCTACCCACTCCAATATTCTGGCCTGGAGAATTCCATGGACTGTATAGTCTATGGTGTCGCAAAGAGTCAGACACAACTGAGCGACTTTCACTTCACTTCACTTTCCTCCTCAAGTTCACTCATTTGTACTTTATTATTAATTTCACCAAGCTCTCTGTGGGAATGTGCTCTAGTACTACTTGTAACATAAGTGAAGAGGTTAGAAAATTTGCTCAGTCTTAAAGTAGGTTGTAATTTTACTGAATCTAGACTATTCTGAGCATGAGATTTAGACAGGTGGATAAAGTGTTGTCCATAGATTACTGTAAGTTTGTGAACTGTTTATCAGTTCACAGTGAGTTGTTTAGGACCTAATAGTAAGCATTTAGAAACATTTATAAAAATTCAACATTATTAGAGTATCCAAGAAAGGGATCAATAGCCAAATCGTGTTGGCCAGAGTATAGCAGAGGTTGGATGTTACTGGACTCATGTAGCATATGCAACATGCATCAGTCATGTGTAACATCAGAACTAATGCTACAAGGAGTGATTTTATTTTTAATCAACTGTATTGAGTTATACCTTTCATTTCAGAAAAAACACACCTATATAAGTGACAATTTGATAAATTTTGATAAGAGTACCACATCTGTATAATGACCAGTAGCACAATCAAGGTATAGAACATGGCTATGTTCCTAGAAGGGCTGCCTTGGTGGCTCAGTGGCAAAGAATATGTCTGCAATGCAGGAGACGCAAGTTCAGTCCCTGGGCTGGGAAGATCTGCTTGTGAAGGAAATGGCAACTCACTCCAGTATCCTTCCTTGGGAGAATCCCTTTGACAGAGGAGCCTGGCGGGCTACAGTCTATGGGATCTCAAAGAGTCAGACACAACTGAGTGACTGAGCATGCGCTTCTAAAAAGCTCTCTTTTGCCCCTTCTCAGTCATTCTGGACTCTGTCTCCATTCTCACTCCTTCCCTTCAAGCCACTGGTAATCACTGCTGCACCTTTTGTCACTATGGATTGAATCTGTCTTTTCTGGAGCTTCACGAAAATGGAATTACTTATTCACTATGGGCTGATTTTTTTTTGATCTGGCTTCTTTTATTCACCACAATGATTTTAAGATCCATTTATATTGTTGTTGTGTTATTGATAGTATATTACATTTTATTGCTGATGACTAAGTCATTGTGTGGACATACCACAGTTTAACTATTTATCAAATGTCAAGTATTTATTGACACTTGTGTTTCTAATTTTGGCCATTATGAGTAAAACTGCTGTAAACATAGATGTACAAGCTTTATATATTTTTCATTTTTCTTGTATAAATACCTAGAAATGGAATTGATGAGTAATATGGTAAGTGTATGTTTAATAGGAAACTGACCAAGTTTTTTCCCAAAATGATTATGCCATTTTACATTAATACCAGCAGTGCATGAGAATTCCAGTTGCTCCATAACCATGCCAACACTGAGTATTCCAGTTTTTTAAGTATTAGTCATTCTAATAAGTCATTCTAATAATAAATACAATTGTCATTGTATTTCATCTGGGATCTGGTTTGTTTTTCTCTGATGACAAATAGTGATGAACTTCATTTCACATGCTTATTGGCCATCCAGATATCTTCTTAGTGAAGTATCTGCCCAAAACCTTTGCCCATTCTTTTTTATTGGCTTGTTTGTCTTCTTTGAGTTATGAGTTCTTCATGTGTTCAGTTTTTTATAGCTTAATATTGTTCGCTGAATGTTGTCAGTAAAAATATATTAATTATTCTTAACCTTAATTTAATACTGGCAAAACAAATGTCACTGGACTTTTTTTTTTTTTTTGGTCGAGAAAAGTCTCCTTTTCTGTGTGAACAGTAGTAGTAAACTAAAAGGTGACAGTGGAAGTCATTTGAAAGCAAAAGATTTGATATTAGTTTTAGTTGACAGTATTAACCTTCATACATTCAGTTCAGTTTTGTAGCCATAATTAGCCAAATAAGCTACTAAACACAATATGTTATTTTCTGAGAAAGTACTGGCGGATGAAGAGATCAGACCATTAATTCTTAAAAAGCATTTTCAGATAAACCAAAGAAATGTAGTGAAAGCAAAATGAATTCTTTGAAAGAAAGTGTTCAGTTGAAAGAGCTGACAGATGCAAGTGTTCACTATTTCATATGTCAGCATGAGTGTTCTGCAGTCTTATTATTAAAGAACAGTTTGATTTGCTAGGAATAAAGAGACAGTATATCTTTGTCCACACAGTGGTGAAGGATTGCATCAAGGATGCTGATGTGGGAATGTCCGGTGACTCTGTGGCCAAGAAAATGGCTCAGTACCACTTCCTAATGATGTATTCAGAAACTGGCTAATGATACAGAAAGCCAATGCACAGAACAAATAGTAGAGAATTTTTCACTATAGTTTACTAATTGGCAATTCTAATAAATGTGTAATTTGAACATGATGTTGATATAGGAAGAATTCTTTTTAATTTCATTGCTGATAAACACAACTAATTCTGAACTACTATATAAAGCCATGACAAATTACACTGTCAGCATGTTTAGTTTGAAATTTGAGTTTTGCGTAAGGGAATGTGTCCTGACAGCGTAGAAGAATATTCTAGAGTAGCCACATGGATTAAGAAGCTTGCTTCCAGTGTAAATCACTCTACTCTCCCCTCCACTGAGAAAGCTGTGGTTCAGAAGAATGCCATCTGAACAGTGTGCTTACTGATGATGTAAAAATTGTAAATATGCAAAGGCCTTAAAGATTATCCTCCTTTATGTGACAGTAATTATCCTCCCATAATATGGATGCTAATTATTTCCAACTGTTACTGCATCCTGAGGTATCATGGTTGTCTATGGAAAAAACATCTCTGGAAAATGAACTGTAAAATAAGCTGTAGTATTTTTTGAAGACAGGAAACCAGTTTGTTCTCAAGTTTTTAAGAATAGGAGTTAGCCAGACTTGCTTAGTTGTTTGATATCTTAGGCATTGAAACTTCCATGCAACAAAGGAATGCAACATGTTTTTATTAATAAATGGCAGATAAGATCAAAAGATAGAAACAAAAGCTATATGTTTAGAAGAATAGAGTTTTCAGATTGCTAGTTTATGTTCCATGATCACGCCTGGTGCCACTGCCTGAAACCTCCTAGCCACTAGTAGCTATAGCTATTACTGAAGCAGGTAATGATCTTGACCTTGCATCTCTAGGAAACAGTATCACTGAATACTAAATGATTTTATCGACCATTTTGAATTTTATTTTCTATCCAAAAAGCCAGGCTTGTGAAATTTATGGATTTCATTTCTTCTTACTTCATCAAAAGATAATTTTTAACAGTAACCACCCAGGATACAGCTGAGTGACTGAACTGACTGACTGACTGACTGACCCACCCAGGATAGATTGGGAAATTGGCAACTACCGAAGGATTGAAGATGCATTTGAAAACATGGCATCATCTGCTTTCATTTTGGATAAAAGTTAAAAATTAATGTTCTGAGCTTGTCAAAGTTGTGCTAAAATCTTTTCACTCATTTCCATCAACATACCTCTGCAAGATTGGTTTTTTACAATGTGATGGGTGTTACTAAAACAAAATAGGAAACAACTTACCTATACATTATCCCCTGAGAGTAGCTTTGTAGATCCACCCTAGAATAGGTAAGTTAACAAGCAAAAACTAGTGTAGTTTTTCCCATCTAAAGACTTTAAATACTGATAATACATAGCCTTTATTCATTGTATGTGTATTAGGTTTTAATGTGGTAAATCAATTTCACTTGCAACTTTTTCTGCTACAAGAAAGTTGTGAGAGTAATTGTGACTTAATGTCTGTATGCTTTCTTTTGTAGGCTATTTTGTGTAATTCTTTTATTTTTTTCTGAATTATGTTTGTTCAGATTATATTAAGACAGGATCTTGTTAGTATTAAGTCTAATGATAATGATATGCATTCATGGGTCCTGTTGTATATCCTTTACTGCTCATTCATTTTTGTTGTAAATAGTTTACCAAGGCATTGGTCAACAGTGGATTGGAAATTACAACCTGACAAATGAATCCTTCAACCTGGGTAGTTTGAGACACACAGAAATGAATGTTTGGTTTCTCCTTGGGAGCATTTATTTTCGGTGGCATCTCCCCTGGCCTGCTCTCTGCCTCCCATCTCTGCAGAGGTGGCTTGTAGGGTCGCTGGACCAGTTTAGTAGCATTTTCCACCACAGGGCTAGAGGGAGCCTTGGTGAATACCTTAAGTAGCTCCACAAAGAACATTTGACCATAGAAGGCGTTATCCAGAAATAACTTAGGTTTATCTGCTTAGGTTTGCCAAGCAGCCCAGCACAGTGGGTGTTGTCAGCAACCGCTGCTGCTTCGGCTCTGAGGACACACCGGCATCCCGGCCCTCTGTCTGCACTTCCTCACTGATGCCATCGGACAGGAAATGTGCTTTCAGGTTCAGCAGCTTGGTCCTTGCAAATGCAGAGACCTTTTTTCATGTGTTCTCGCTCTCTCCCAAGTCCTGGAGGCTGTTTGCCGTCTGTGATTTTTAAATCATCCTCTCCCACTGGCTCCGCTGGCAACAGGCTGCCCTGGTTTCTCCCTTTTTATTTTTTTCTCCTCTTTCTTTCTGGCAGCTTCTCCGAGTCCTTTTCCAGCTCCTGGTGTGACACCCCGCTTTGGCCCTTTCCTCTGGTCTCCGTCTGTCCGCTCTCCTCCCGCTCTGACTTCAGAAGCATTTCTGCCTAGCTCCTCTCCTCTGACCTGGATCTCTGTCAGTTTCCAGCATGTCATGTCTCATAGCCTCTCAGCGTATTGACCAATCAGTAGATCTCTTCTGATGTGGACGATTTGAAGGTGTTTATTGAATTTGTTACAGCATTGCTTCTGGAGGAGGAAATGGCAACCCACTCTGGAATTCTTGCCTGAAAAATCCCATAGGCAGAGGAGCCTGTCCTTGGGGTCTCAAAGAGTCAACATGATTGAGTGACTGAGCATGCACAGTATCGCTTCTGTGTTATGCTTTGGCTTTTTTAGCTGTGGGGCATGGGGGATCTTAGCTCCCAACCAGGGATCAAACCTGCAGCTCCTGCATTGGAAAGCAAACTAAACCTTCCAAATCTTAACCAAAATCTTAACCAAACCTAAACCAAATCTTAACCACTAAATCACCAGGGAAGTCCCTTCAACAGATCTCTTATCTGATGATGGTCCCCAACCCTGAGGCCCAGCCAGCTCCCTTATCCTGCCCACTCACCCGGGCGTGGAGACTGTGCCTGGTGTCCACTGCCTGAAACCTCCCAGCCTCGCTCTCTCCACTCCATCCTCGCCCTGCCTTGGCTCAGGCCCTCACTCTCATCTGCTCCCCATTCCTGCCTCCTGGCTCTTTCCTCCAGCTTCTTCTCCACTCAGGGATCCAAGTTTTCTCTTTGAAAAACAGTTCTGATTCTGGTCTGACCTCTCTGTGGGTGTGGGGTGAGGTCCAGATCCTTTGCAGCCTGGCCCAAGCATGTCTGGGTTCACCTTGGATGACTCTGTTTACCTTGAACACCAAGTCATGCTGAACATAGTCAGATGCTGATGCAGGCCATTTAGGATCTGTGTTATCTGCAACACAACAAAGTTAATCTATTAGCATCTCACAGAAACTGTGGGCAAGAGAGAATGTGAAAGTGTCAGCCAGGAGAGGATGCCAAATGGAAAGCAATAGTGTAGCACCTTACTGATGAAAGTGTAAAAGGCCCTTGAGGGTTTTTTTTTAACCAAGGGGGCTCTTTCATTGTATTGTTGTTCAGTCGCTCATTCGTGTCTGAATCTTTGTGACCCCATGGACTGCAGCAGTCCAGGCTTCCCTGCCCTTCACCATCTCCCAAAGTTTGTTCAGACTCATTTCCATTGAGTCAGTGATGCTATCTAACCACCTCATCCTCTGTTGTCCCCTTTTCCTCCTACCCGCAGTCTTTCCCAGCATCAGGAGTTTTTCCAATGAGTTGGCTCTTCCCTTCAGGTGGCCAAAATATTGGAGCTTCAGCATCAGTCTTTCCAATGCATATTCAGGGTTGATTTCCTTTAGGATTGACTGGTTGGATCTCCTTGCAGTCCAAGGGACTCTCAAGAGTCTTCTCCAGCACCACAGTTTGAAAGCATCAGTTATTGAGTGCTCAGCTTTCTTTATGGTCCAACTCTTGCATCCATACTTGACTACTGGAAAAACCATAGCTTTGACTATATGGACCTTTATTGGCAAAGTAATGTCATTGTATTTAGAGTATACTTTTTCTAAAGATTTTCACTGATCTATCCACAACCCTGGACTCTATGGCTTCCTTCTGAAAGGATCTCCAGTTTCTCGGCTGTGGACTTCCTCTCTCCAGGCTGCAGAAGGATAGCGGCATCACTAGCTCACCTGGCTGTCTCTCCTCCTGGCCCTCGTAGGTGCCTTGTCACATCTTTGGATCTGTCCCGGATACAGCAGAGAAGTCAGTGAATGTCAGGAATGAGGAAATGAATCCTCCTGCGTCCTAGGTCTGAATCAGTGCTTCTCACACCTTAATGAGCGTGTGACTCTCCTGGGGATCTTGTTAAAATGCAGATGATGTTTCAGGAGGTGTGTGTGGGGGCACCAAGGTTCTGTGTCTCTTGCCATCTCCTGGGTGATGCTGATGTTGCTGGTCCAGACCCCATGCTTTGAAGAGCTAAGGATTGAACCCCTCACCTTGGATAAATGTAGGGGCCATTCAGCCAGCCACCTGCCATGAGGACGGGCAGCTGTCATCGTCTATCGTAGGAGCAGGCTCCAGGGTATTTCTAGAAGCCTTTCTGCATCCGCCTGGGGGAAAGCCTTTTCTTCCTGATGGAGGATGTGGTTACTCGCCTGCTTCCTTATTTGAGGAGCCCTGTGGAAGGGTTGCACACTCATGGGATGGAAGAGATGTGAAGCACTATCCCAGGTGGGCGCTCTGACCAGCTGACTCCGAGTCTCCATCTGGAAAATGACACTCCAGTGGAGGATGTCCTCAGCCCTCCTGGTGCTCCTATTCTGCCCTGAGACCCCGAGGACCACCAGTACTGTCCCCCCGCCCCCCACCAGGAATACAGAGATTATCTTGACAGGATTGGCTGAGGCTGAGTTCCAAAATTTTTGTTAATGAACCTAAGCACCTTTATGGTTGAAAAAAATCCAATCCATAATAAAGTCTATTAATATCTCCCCACATATCCACATAGTTCACATACTTGTCATTTTTAAATGGCTCAGTAGTTACATTCCCTCAGGTTGTCTGGCTAAGGCCATGTGTAGCCATTCCCTTGAGGCTGGCTGTTGGCTCTTCTCCAGGTTTTTTTTCCCTCGAATTTTAAGCAGAGGGGTTATGACTGTCTGCTGAATTTATCCCCTCCTCCCCAACCTCCATTATTGCCTTGGTTAAGCTTTTACAATTTATAGCTCACATGGTCAGGTCGTCTAGTTACATGATCTTATGGCCCTGCTATACTTTTGCTTTTTTGATGATGTTTTCCCCAATTGTAGTTACATAATTATTTGCATGGTGGTGTGTTTCAAGTCAGTCTACCACTGGATTCTCAGTCCAGAGGCCAGCCTTCCTGCACCTTCATCATCGCAGTGTTCTGACCACCTGGAACATGGCTGGGGGGCACATAAGTTACATTAAGAAGCACGTGCTTTGTGGCTGGACTGCAGGCACGTCAGGCGTGCCTCACACAGGTGCCCCAGCCTGCTGGCATGTGTCAGGTGGCCTCTATGGACCAAGCATCCTGACAGATGCTGTGTGCTTAGTCGCTCTGACTCTTTGCGACCCCATGAGCTGTAGCCCACCAGGCTCTGTCAGATGGGGATGTACCAAAGGATGTGTGTGGACCCTGCCTTCAGGTAGCTCACATCCAACTGGGAGAGAAGGAAGGAAAATGGGTAATTGCACTTCATTGTTTGAAGTGCCAGCAAGCGTGGAAGCACAGGGTTCTTTGGAGACACAGAGAAGGAGGACCAGACTGAAGCTGAGGTCTAAAGGAAGTTGACCTGGAGACAGGGAGGTCTGAATTGGGGTCTAGAAGGCTTTAGCACATGTCTGACAGCCTTGTTTTGGGCTGATAGCTGCTGTAGTGGGCAGAGCCCTGGCTGGCAAGATCCTTCTAGGCATTGTGTTTCCTGGTGCATCTTTAATTTGATTTTTAAGGTCATTAAAAAAATTGCGTTTTACATTGGGAAACCACACATTATAGGGGCAGCCTCGCTGATATAGCTGGGCTGTGCAGTTGCCTTTATGTGCCTTAGTTATGGACAGCACGGTTATGCGCTCTCTCTCCATCACATTTGAGATGAGGTTCCTGCCTGTGGAACAAAATGCACCTACTCATTGAGTTGTGGGGCTTCCTGGGCAGCCAAATGGTAAAAAAATCTGTCCACTAAGCAGAAGACGCAGGTTCGATTGGGTTGGGAATATCCCCTAGAGAAGGAAATGGCAATCCACTCCAGTATTCTTGCCTGGAAAATCCCATGGACAGAGGAGCCTGGCAGGCTACAGTCCTTGGGGTTGCAAGAGTTGGACACGACTTAGCAAATAAACAATGACATAGAGTTGTGGACTCACTGAGCTTGTGTGGTCACAGTAGAAGGGAGCTTGGTTAACTAGCAGGGACACGTTGTATCATGGGAGACAAAGTGTTTCCCACCCAACCCCCACTCCCATGCCTCCCCTCCCCCGTCAGAAAGGCCAAGTCAAATTCCGCTAAGTGCGGATTTTTCACTTCAGTTCGTGAAGCCAGTGAGTAAAGCTGAGGAACAGAATAATAAATTACTGATTACAGAGTGTTTCCTCAATGAGTCATGGTGTGTTAGTGTCCTTATTTCTCACAATTTAGAAATGCCATTGCCAGCAACTGGGATACCCAGAAACTTCCAGACCCTGGACGTCCCGTGTGTTCTTGAGGCGCCCCCTCCCTGCTCCCATTTCCCCCGCATCCCCTTCCTCTTTGTTCTGTTTTATGTAATATGTGTGCAGGACTGTGCTTCAAACATTCCTCTGAACATGTGGCATTTTTCAAGCAGAAGGTAGTCCATGGAGGCCATCAGCTTTTTTTCTTTTCTTTGAAGGTATATTCATGATAATATGTTTATCATACACACAACGGTATTTCCACATGTAGCTCAAAAGTAGTGGATTTTGTTCCTCAGCTCTTTATAAATGGATTTCCTCTACTAGATTTTTTTCATCACGTGACTTTCTTATGTTGGCATGTGAAATTCTGACATTGATATGCTTATTTTTCTTTCCGTCTGTTTCTTTGTCTCATCTCATGTGGTTGCACAGGAAAAAGGCAGCCGACTTCCCAAGAAATGAGGATTTGGTGGAAAATTTTGTCTTTCGATTTTAACTTTTCATTTGAAATAATTGCAGACCTCCTCCTCACCCCCAAATTGCATAAATAGTACCTAGAAACATAGACTTTCTGTATGGGCTTCACCCACCTTCGCCAGATATTATATCATCTGATAAACCACAGTACAGACATCAAAACCAGGAAATTGTTATTGCTATGATCCCACTGGGTTTCCCTAGTGGCTCAGCAGTAAAGAATCCATCTGCCAGTGAGGAGATGCGAGTTTGCTCCCTGGGTCGGGAAGAGGAAAATGGTACACCACTCTAGTATTCATGCCTGGGAAATCCCATAAGAGGAGCCTGGCTGGCTACAGTCCATGGGGTCGCAAAGAGTTGGGCATGACTGAGCGACTAAACAAGAGCAAAGATGCACCGGTCAAATTTTTGTTGGTTGTCCCAATATTGTCTTTTTTTCTTTTTTCAGTTCCAGGGTCCAATTTGGCATCCAGTCCAGGATCATGCATCTCATTTTAGCATTTGGCACATCTCCTTAGTATCTCCTGGTTTGTGGTCATTCCTCATTCTCTTTCTTCCACAACCTTGACCCTTTGGAAGAGCACTGGCCAGTTATTTTGTAGACTGTCCCTCAAAATGGATGTGTTTGATGTTTCCTCATGACGGAATTTAAGCTACACATTTTTGACAAAAGTATCACAGAAAAGTTGTGTCTGTCTTCGTTCATCCTAGGAGGTGGGGCATGATACTGATAGGTTCCATTGCTGCTGATGGTAACTTTGGTCCCTTGGGTGAGGTGCTCTCTGTAAGCATTCTCCACTAAAAAGTTACTCTTTCCCCCTTTGCAATTAATAAACATCTTGTCAGGAAATGCTTTGAGATCATATAAATGTCCTGTGTCTCATTACACTTTAAAATCCCTTGATAATTATTGACAGTGACGATCATTATTAACGATATTTGCCAAATGGTAATTTTCTATCATCCCAAATGCATGTATGCATTGAAATTTTACTATAAGAAACAGCTTCCCTCTTCTATGTATTTATTCATTTACTTGTTAGTATCAGTATGGACTCAGGGGTATTTGTTTTATTCCATTACTATCATCATTTATTTTGTGGCTAAAATTGTTCCAGATTTGACCATTAGGAGATCTTTCGAGTTGACTGCTGTGTCCTTTAGATCCTTTATCTAGCCCTACATCATGTTTTTTCTACTTTTAAATTTCTGGTATCTTGAAATATTTTATGCTCATTTTATACTTGCCCTGCCCAGTCCTGGAAGTAGCTATTTCTCCAAGGAACTCTGTTTCTTTAGTGGAGAATAGCATTTAGAAGCCAAGATCTTAGAAGGTAGATATACTCATTCTACATTGGTTTTATATCTTCTCAGAGCACAGAACTAGAAAATATATATGTATATACACATGTACTTCCTTGTCTTTATCTGTATATCTATCTATCTATCAAAATCTTTGAATTTGTCCAAAAAACTGACTCCAAGTTACCTTGTTGTTGTTCAGTTGCTAAGTCGTGTCTGACTCTTTGACCCCGTGGACTCTAGCATGCCAGACTTCCCTATCCTTCATCCTCTCCCGGAGTCTGCTCAAACTCATATCCATTGAGTCAGTGATGCCATCCAACCATCTCATCCTCTAAACTACCTACACAGTGCTTTTTCTCCTCTTTTTTCCATTTATTATTTGTATCTCTTTTCTCCATCAGAGAGACACCTGGATTCTGTTAGCCACAATATGTTTACTTATTTACTCAACCTTAAAAGGAACAAGAATAAAGTACAGTAGTTTCCAAATTGTTAACTCATGTGACTGTGGGGAAAAAACTTACTGTCAGGCTAAAGATTTATACTCTAGTATCTGATCAAGAAGTTAGCTATTTTCCGAAGTTACTTAAGTTACTTTTCTTCCCCCACCCCCTCATGTGATTTTATTATTCATTTATGGTACAGTTTGATTCATTTCCTGCTTTTTGTACTCCATTTTGGGTTCCTTTCATGTCTTGGTTGATTTTAATTGTTTATTTTTGACTATGTCAGAAACATAAGCAAGATTTTAAAAATCTAAACAGTTAAAAAGGTCTTGCTCAGGAAGTGTTACTTCCTCCTTATCCTTTCTCAATTTCACATTTCCCCCTCTTTCCACCTTGTTTCCACCCACACCCTGTAGATAGCCAACTCCTTAGTTTCTCATTTCTCATATTGTATTTCTTTTGTACAAATGAGCAGATACATCAATATTTTCTAATCTCTTCTTTCTTATACGAAGATAACATGCTATAGATACTCTTTTGCACTTTGCCTTTTTTGCTTAACAGAATGTCCTGCAAATGACTTCATATCAACTCATAGAGATCTTCCTCAATTCTTCTTAGAAGCTGTGTTAGATTCCATTTTATGGATACACCATAGTTTTTTCAACCAGTCTCTTGCGTGTAAGCATTGTCAGTTGTTTTCAGTGTGTTTCAATTACAAACAGTGCTGCAATAAATAGCCTTATACATATGTATTTTCACGTTGTGGGAGGTGAACTGTCAGGGTAAATCCCTGGAAATAAAAGATAAGTCAAAAGATAAACGTGCCTCTATGGTGGAGATGCTGACAAGTTCACCTGCAAAATTCTGGTTGGAGAATTTGAATAGGACAAGCTTCGCAAACTGCGTGTGCCAAAGGTGGTGGCTGTGAGGGCATTCAGTGGGTGTGGAGATGGGCATGCGTGCTTCCCTGACGGCATTCAGTGGGTGTGGAGATGGGCATGCGTGCTTCCCTGACGGCATTCAGTGGGTGTGGAGATGGGCATGCGTGCTTCCCCTGGAGGGTGGGGACTTTGACCCATTGCCCTGTCCCTCCTCCTGGCTTCTAGGGCAATAAGATAGTGGGCATTCAGTGGGTGTGGAGATGGGCATGGGTGCTTCCCCTGGAGGGTGGGGACTTTGACCCATTGCCCTGTCCCTCCTCCTGGCTTCTAGGGCAATAAGATAGTGTAGTGGAAAGAGAATGGAGGCCCGCTGGGAATTTAGATGATCCATGCTTTTCCAAGCTACCTGGGGGCCATATGAGATATTTGTCATGGTGGTGCATGAAATCATCTCTTAGGGAAAGAGCATGGAGTGGAGTGGAGGTGAGAGGTGGGTTAAATAACTTCTGGGTTTGAGTCCTGCCTTGAATTGTAGTGGTCTGATTCCTAAGCAGGCTTTTAACTTCCCTGGACAATTAGAATAATAAATTCCAATGCATGGAAAGTGCATTTCATGGTGTCTGGTAAGGTTGATATGGTTGGCCTGAGGAGTCAGTAAATCATCGATGGAGTACACACGTAGTGATCGTTACTTCCCAATCCTGTCCAATTTATTTGCAGTAAGAAGGGGGATTCTAAATCATTCTGCTGACTGACCATGGGGCTGTGTTTAAAAATCTCTGTAAAAATAAGCTTTGTTTTACTTCAGTATTTGACAGACTGGCTAAGGGCGTGATTATGAAAGTTTGGGCCTCTGCCTCATCTCAGCTTTCCTCTTTCCAGTTGAGGATGTCTGGCTGGTGAGTTCCAGGCGTTTCCAGGTAGTACCACCGAGGCTGGATCTACTTAGCCACAGCAATTGTGGTTGTAGTCTCCTGGATCTTAATACAAGTCGCATTGAAAATAATGAAGTCATGCATTTCTTGTAAGTCAATGAATGAAGAGTTCTTGACCCCCCCTCTTCAGGGTTCTCCAGGCTCGCCAGTGTTTTTTTGTTGTTGTTGCATTCAAAGCTGTGAAGCCTTCCTCCAGGCTTCTGCTGATACCGACACCCTGAATCCTGTACTGGGTGAGGCTTCGAGGACAGGAATGTGTTGCTAGGACAACAGATATTAAAGGGTTTAAAATTGCTAAAGAATCATCAGCAGTTAATTCTGCTGCAAATCCTGGACTGATCCTTGTGGGGTAAGCCACTGAAAAGCAGACGTCAAAATGCGATGTTGTCACCCATGACTTGGGGACCCAGAGTGCTGGGGACCTTGTCTGTCTACCTGCAGGACCAAGGGGCCCTCAAAGTTCTCAGAATGATGGATCCTTGTTAGCGGCAGCCTGAAATCACCAGCAACTGGAGAAGTCAGCAACAGCCAAACTCTCTCTTAACAGCTTTAGACTTAACGTATTGATTTCTCCTACTCAGCAGCATCAGCCTCCGCGGGCATCTTTGTTTTCCAGCACGCTGTGTCCTCAGCACCCGAGTCTGCTCTCCGGCGAGGTCGGGGGGATAATTCCTCGCTGGCACGTTTTGCCTCACTTGAATCCACATGTCCCAGATTGAACCCTTTTTGGATGGAAAGGCTTTGTAAGTCCGTAAGGATCTGCAAGTAAGCAGAGAAAATTGAGGGAGGCGCCCCAGTTGGGGAGGTTATGAATTCACATCTTGTGCAAGGCCACAGTCCCGATGGAAAGCCACCCGTGTGCGTGGCCAGTCCGTACACAGCTCAATTCACGCTTTTGTTGCTTCCCCACCCTTAGTATAAACTGTTGCTCTGATAGATTTTTAACATAGCCATTTCCCGCCACAAGTGTGATTACTGAAAGGTGAACTGTTTTATGAACTGCAGACCATGGCATTGCAAAGAGTCAGACACGACGGAGCGACTGAACTGAACCGTTTTACTCCTCTGTTACCCTACTGGATACCTGTCCTTTAGGCTTCCTTGATAAAAGCTTATCCAAATGAGTAAGAGAGCCACTGATTGTGGTGGAAGAGAGGAGAAGAAAGCCTGCCTGCTTCTTCCCTTGCTGGGGAGGTGGAGTGCATGGCTGAAAGTCCATGGACCCTTGCCCTCTCCATGCCTGATCACCTAAAAGGCATTTTCACACAGCACCCCATGGCAGCTCCTTGGCATCTGGGATTGAGCTGAATTTCTATCAAAGCCCACAGTGTCTTAATGATGGTGTATTCACACTTAGATTTGTGTTCCTCAGACCCGAAGTTCAGGGTGGCCCCGGGGCAGCACCTTAACTGGCTGCCTTTACCAACATGCTGTTGAGATCTTTTCTTGTTATCTTAGCTTTATTTTTAGAAACTCTTTTTGACTGTGTCTTCCCTTTAATACTTCATCTCCTAAACCTTTGGGTGAGAATGATGTTCAGGATGGGGCATGCTGGCCCTGTGGATTAACCTGTGTCACTGCAGATCCCAGGTGTGAGCACGTGTTAGAGGGGCCCAGGCCAGAGGGTCTCTCACAATGCCATCGTCTGCATGCCTTTGTGCTCGGTGGCCTGGGGACACGATGTCTGACTTGGCCTTGGTGTATGATGACAGTGTCGGGGCGTCGTCAGCCTGACCTGGCCCACCTTGATAGGTTTAATTTTTTTCCACTTGTGCAGGTCTTGTCCTGTAGGGCAGCGGGGCTGGTGTGGACTGTGGACCTCAAGGCTTCACGTGGTGTGGACTGCACGCTTCTCTTTGCCTTCAGTGAGGCCATCAAAACGACTGATGGATGTGAGACAGGGGATGGACAGCTCCAGCCTCAGGAAAACGTCCATAATATGGCAAAAGCTGGCCAGTGTCCCCTCATGGCTATTGCAGCATTATTCATCATGAAACTCTGAAAGCAACCTTTTTGTTTAATTGCAACAGGATAAGTTGAAGTACATTATTGACTTGATGGAATATCCTGCAGTTATTAACCTCATCTTTAGCTTAACAACCTGGAAGAGGGTTGTTAAATAAAAGCAGGTTTCAGACTTGATTTAGAAACACATTCAATGCACGTCTGGTTAAGAAGCTGGTGCCTTGGGTCTCTTCGGAGGAGGGGAACCTGGCAGCTGTGGGTACAGGATAGGGAAGAGGTGTTGTGCCTTTTGACTTTTACAACATGTGAATGTTTTTCAAAATAAATAACAAAGAAGAGAGGAATGTGTAGAAATTGAAGGGAAATACAGCAAAAGGAGTTTAGTAGTTATATTAATAGTGCTTAGTTGCTCAGTTGTGTCCGACTCTGCGACCCCATGGACTGTAGCCCGCCAGACTCCTCTGTCCATGGAATTCTCCAGGCAAGAATCCTTGAGAGGGTTGCCATGCCCTCCTCCAGGGAATCTTCCCAACCCAGGGACTGAACTCAGGTCCCTGCTTTACAGGCAGATTCTTCACCATCTGAGGCACCAAGGAAGCCTGTAGGTGGGTTAGGTGGTGCCATAAAGAGTATTTTCATTTTATTAATACTCTAGACTTAAAATAAGAAATAATGATGACATTATTATTATTTTGAATTAAAAAAGCAAATATGAAATATATGTAGCAAAAAGAATTTCCCTGAAGTGGCTCAGCGTTGGAGAAAGTAGAGAGTACCCTCTGGATGTCGTGTGTTGCTGCATACAGGATAGGGTAGGAATCACCTCATGTAGTACAGAACAGCAACAGGTATGTGACAGTAATTTTATTGGAAGCTTGGATTGAATTTTTAATTTGCTTCAGAGGCACACATTTATTATAATAATGAAGACCTATTTTTAATCATAACCCAGCCCTTTTCTGCAGAGCCCTGCGGAGCCCTGCCTACATCTCCCTCCTTGTTAACATCCCTCTGCCCCGGGCTGGCCCTTGTTGAGGCCTGAAGGTGGACAGTGGTGAGCCCCACCTTTCCCCACGTGGCTCGCAGAGGCTGGGCTGACCCGGCTGCCCTGCCTACTCCTGCATAAGGGAGTGGTTTCGTTAGACAGCCTCCTGTCTTTTCAGGCCCAGGCCAAGGATAGGACCTCAGATCACTGTCCCCCCCTCCCCCTCATGCTGGGCCCAGTCAAGCTCCAGACAGAGTGTGCGGGCTGACTCAGGCTGGGGTACCTGCCAGGGGGACCTCTGGCTCTCCCTGGGGGCTCTCATAGCTGGTTTCACAGTTGGGAAATCTGTGTTGGGTGCCTTGCCTTGCTGGGCTCCCAACCTCTCTGGGGTTTCACCCCCACTTAGCCTGCTTGCCCTCCCTGTGACCAAACATGAGGCTTTTGTCTGTTATCCTTTACTCAACCCAGGGCTCCCTGTTCGCCCTTCCCACCCCAGCTAGCCTCCCTTCAAAACAGCCATTTCTTTCTTTCTTTTTAATATTTATTTGACTGCATCAGGTCTTAACTGTGGCACATGTGATCTCTGTTGCGGCAGGCAGCAGATCTTCCATTGTGGCATGCAGGCTTCTCGCTAGTTGTGGAGCACAGGCTCAGTCGTTGCCCCATGGCACGTGGGATCTTAGTTACCAGGGACTGAACCTGTGTCTCCTACAGAGGAAGGTGGATTCTTAACCACTGGATCACCAGGGAGGTCCTGACAGCCATTTCTCAGTGTTCTCTTTTTTGGGAGTGATGGGAAGAACTCCCTTACCCTGGGGCCTCATGGGGGTATTTGCGTTTAAAAGATTCTTGAAGAGTACAGTGTTTTAATCAAAGCAATTAATCCCTAATGGAAGAATTACAGGCTGCATTGCAGGGACATGCTGACCCTCAAATCACTTGGAAACTGCCCACATTTCCTGTGTTTGAAAGCAGTTCTGTCACTGGGCTTGATGGCTAGATAACTGAAAGGAAATGGTACATATATATTTTAAATATTTATTGTGTTTATTAAGATAAAACGTAAAGGAAGACACAGAATATTAAGTATATAGCTTGAATAATTTTTGCTCTCTGTGCTCAGTTGTGTCAGACTCTTTGCAGCCCCAGGGACTGTAGCCTGCCAGGATCCTCTGCTCATGGAATTTTCCAGCAAGAGTTCTGAAGTGGGGTGCCATTTCCTACACCAGGGGATCTTCCCCACCCAGGGATCGAACCCGAGTCTCTTGTGTCTCCTGCGTTGGCAGGCAGATTCGTTACTGCAGGTTCCACCTGGGAACTTTCAGTACTATTTAATTCTTAATTTTATTTATGTGTCACTTTATGTTTATACTGTATATGCCAATGTCATCCTGATAATATAGGTGGAGGGTAGAGACTCTTAAGGTTCCTGCCTGTGTCCCAGAGACACCCAAGTCTGGAACCCAAGTCTGTCTGACCCCAGAACCTCAGTCACTGTGTTAACTGTTTCCCTCACTCTTTTACTCCCTTCTTCCCCAACATTTTCACCAGAATTATACTACAGGAGATAAATACATTCTAAAACAGCAATAAAATATAAAGTCTAAAAAAACCCATAGCATTTTATTCTTGGTTAGAGAGTCTTGGAATTTTAAAAATGACATTTCTTTCCTTGTGTTCTAATATATACAAAAGTTTGTTCAGTAAGTTGTCAAACATAGATCTTAAAATATAAATTATTTAGAGAAAAATGCGTTCTAAGTTCAATTTGATTATTGATTCATTACTGAATAGGTGCCCAGGGTAGGAAGCATTAATAAACACCAAATTATGCTTATAATTAATAAACACCATGATTATGGTTATAATCCTGATGAAAATAACCATATGACCATATTCTGGTTTGGGGAAATTTTGGAAGTCATGTTTTTTATTATAGTTTGATAAAGGGAAAGAAATCCACATTTGATGAGCGGCCAGTGATAAATCTAGGAGAGAATTAGAGGGAGGGGGCAGGCAACCAGGGTGCTCTCTGGAGGGGTGGAGAAGACTGGGGTGCTGAGCTAAGGTCGTCTGTGGTGTCTTGAGGTGAAGTGTATAAAATAAGGGGGTGTTTGGACTAATATTCATAATTAGTACATTTAAAGGAAATTCACTGTATTAGAGACTATTTAGAAAACATGCATTTATTTTAAAAATTAAAAAAATTAACTTCAGGGCTTCCCAGTTGGTGCTCGTGGTAAGGAACCCATCTGCCAATGCAGGAGACCTAAGAGATGCAGGTTCAATCCCTGGGTCAGGAAGATCCCCTGGAGAAGGGTATGGCAGCCCACTCCAGTGTTCTCGTCTGGAAAATCCCATGGATGGAGGAGCCTGGTGGGTCACAGTCCATAGTGTTGCCAAGAGTCGGACACGACTGGAACAACTTAGCACACATGTGAGACAACTACTTAATGGGCAATGAACCCAGAAAAGCCGGACCTGGTTCCAGTCTCTGGGGTCTCACAGAACAGTTAATCACTTTCATTCACTGACTGGTACTAGCTACGATAGTCTTTTCATTTAGTTTCCTTTTTACAAGCTAAACATACCCATGTTTATATTACGAATTTTCTTAGCAAACCACTTTCATTTCTTTCGTGATTCCAAGAGGGGCAAAACACCCAAATCACTTGAAAAACAAAGGGTTTATAACCTTGTTCTGACATCCCAAATTAATCTAAGGCATATCTCTTGGTCTTGTGATGGTCAGCATGAACTGAAATATGATGGGTACAGCAAAGAGAAAGCTAGTTTATACATCATGTTAGAACATGTAGCCAAGGTCATGGATCTCAGAGCTGGTGAGGCGTGTGTCCCCTCAGGAAGTCAGCACTCATCAGGGCCTGTCTTGCAGAGAGGTCATGGTAAAGAGAGGATCTGGCAGCTGAAAGTCATTTCAACAGAGCTGAAATTGGTTCTTTACTTTCGTCAGAGTGATTACAAATCCCTCTTTCTCTTCTTCCCATGTCTGTCAGAACTCAAAACTGCTAGGATAGAAGAGCCAGAAATCTTGCCCTTCTTCCCCACCAGCAACCATGGTGTCTCCATCTTTCCCTGCTACTCTTTGGTCCTGTGGGAAGTAGATGGACTTAGCCAGTCTGCTCATTCCTCAGACGTATGCAGCCTTCTCTCCTCTCCTCTCCTCTCCTCTCCTCTCCTCTGAGTCCTGGGGGCTGCACACCAGCATTCAGAAAGCTGCCTGGCAGGAACTGAGTCCTCCCCAGGGCAAAGTGCAGATTTTCTGTGGGGGTGGGGTGAAGGGAAACAGGGGAGCAGGGAAGATTGGTCATAGTACTAGCTAATGGTTCTGCACCATCCACCGATAGGACCTGTTTGTCAGAGATGTCATGTGTCCAGAATTAATTAGACTGGGTCAGATTGAAATTTGCATTCTCAGGCCACCACAGTGGCTTGGCCCACCCTGGCCTTGGTGTCAACCCCCTTTCAGCCTCAAACCAGCCTGCTCTCCAAGCTCCTTTCTTTCCTGCCTGAGATTCAGTCTCCTAGATTTGCCCCTGTAAATGTGTCTTTAGCCCCTCCCCGATCAGCAGCCTTATTTGCCTGCAAGTTCCTTTGAGCCAGGCTGGGGTTGTGGATCCGCTCGCCCTCTTGAAAGTGATTGGCCATGATGGTGACCTGTGAATGCAACCCATTGTCATCAGGGCTTATGAGAATGAGGAGAGTGCCTGCTAGCGTTTTTTTTTTGTGTGTGTGCCACAGATGTTGAGAACATTAAGGCTTTAACCTTAAAAGCACCTCATGAGCCTTTTCAATGCTCTTGCCACCTTTCAGAGCTGCAGGATCGAACAGAAGTTTTTCTTGAAGAATTAAGGCAGAGTCCACCTACAAAGCAGGCCCGTCTGGCTTGGAATTTACCATGTGCTGTCAGTGTGGATCAAGAAGAGAAGCCCAAAGGATTTGAAAAGTGAAAAGAAAACATCTTAACATTTACAGATTATTATTTCTTATTTTTGTAATAAGAGCATTTAACATGAGGTCAACCCTTTTAACAAATTTTTAAGTGTACAATACAGTATTATTAACCGTAGGCACAGCATTGTACAGCATATCTCTAGAACTTATCTTGCATAACTGAGAGTTCATGCTCACTGATTAGTAACTCCCCATTTCCCCTCCCCTTAGCCTCTGGCAACCACCATTCTACTCTCTGGTTCTAGGAATCTGACTATGTTAGATACCTCATATAAGTGGAATCATACAGTATTTGTCCTTCTGTGACTGGCTTGTTTTGCTTAGCATAATATCCTCCAGGCTCATCTATGCTGTTGCATGTTTTAGATTTCTCATTTTTAAGGCTGAATTCTGTTCCATATCACATCTTCTTTATCCATCCGTCTCTTGATGGACACTTGGGATGGTTTCAATAGTTGTAGAAACAACTGTTATTGTTTCTGTTGTGAATAGCGCTGCAGGGAACACGGGACTGCAGATACCTGTCCCAGATTCTTATTTGAATTCTTTTGGATAAATACCCCAATATGGGATTGCTGGATAAAATGGTGCATCTGCTATGGAAAATAGTAGAGAGGTTCCTTGAGAAATTAAGAATACAGGCTAAGTACTTTTAGCACAGTTCTTGGTCAAGCTTAACTGGTGTTGCCCTGAGGATGTAATCATTTTCCATTAACTTTTTGTATCAGATCAGATGCCATAGAGACATCAGGATCAAGGAATCAGCTTGATGCATCTCTGGGTATAAAAATACCTTTCGTTTGGCAAAGGTTTTCCTCTACAAGAGGATTTGCTACCTCACAGTGTAAGGTGGGTCAGGTGAGAACTGAGGAGAGGAGTCTTGGAGGAGAGTCAGCTCTGGGACCCAGAAAGGAAGGGAGGAGCTTGATCTTCAGAATCGTCCTGTGACCCCCAGCCACATTGCCCACCCCACCCATGCACTCGACTCTGGCACTGGGGGTACTCCCCCTCATCTTCACATGGGACCTCTTTTTTTATTTTTTATTTTATTTTATTTTTAAACTTTACATAATTGTATTAGTTTTGCCAAATATCAAAATGAATCCACCACAGGTTATTTCTTTATTTATGTGTGGCTGCACTGGGTCTTGGTTGCCACGTGCAGACCTTCCCTAGTTGTGCCAAGCAGGGGCTAATCTTTGCTCTGGTTCAGGGTCTTATTGTGGTGGCTTCTCTTGTCGGGAGCAAGGGTTCTGGGGCGTGGACTTGGCAGTTGTGGTGCACGGGCTTAGTTGCTCCATGGCACATGGGATCTTCCTGGGCCAGGGATTGAACCCCTGTCCCCTGCATTGGCACATGGATTCTCAACCACTGGATCACCAGGGTAGACCCACATGAGGTCTCTTAAGAGGCTTTATTTTATTTATTTATTTATTTTAGTTGGAGGCTAATTACTTTACAGTATTGTAGTGGTTTTTGTCATACATTGACATGAATCAGCCATGGGTGTACATGTGTTCCCCATCTTGAACCCCCCTCCCACCTCACTCCCCATCCCATCCCTTTGGGTCATTCCAGTGCACCAGCCCTGAGCACCCTGTTTCATGCATCAAACCTGGACTGGAGATACGTTTCACATATGATAATATACATGTTTCAATGCTATTCTCCCAGATCATCCCACCCTTGCCTTCTCCCACAGAGTCCAAAAGACTGTTCTATACATCTGTGTCTCTTTTTCTGTCTCGCATATAGGGTTATTGTTACCATCTTTCTAAATTCCATATATATGTGTTAGTATACTGTATTGGTGTTTTTCTTTCTGGCTTACTTCACTCTGTATAATAGGCTCCAGTTTCATCCACCTCATTAGAACTGACTCAAATGTATTCTTTTTAATGGCTGAGTAATATTCCGTCGTGTATATGTAATTCGTCTGCTGATGGACATCTGGGTTGCTTCCATGTCCTGGCTATTATAAACAGTGCTGCGATGAACATTGGGGTACACGTGTCTCTTTGAATTCTGGTTTCCTCAGTGTGTATGTCCAGCAGTGGGATTGCTGGGTCATATGGCAGTTCTGCCTATAGATGACACCACCCTTATGGCAGAAAGTGAAGAGGAACTAAAAAGCTTCTTGATGAAAGTGAAAGAGGAGAGTGAAACACTTGGCTTAAAGCTCAACATTCAGAAAACTAAGATCATGGCATCTGGTCCCATCACTTCATGGAAAATAGATGGGGAAACAGTGGAAACAGTGTCAGACTTTATTTTTTGGGCTCCAAAATCACTGCAGATGGTGATTGCAGCCATGAAATTAAAAGACACTCCTTGGAAAGAAAGTTATGACCAACCTAGATAGCATATTGAAAAGCAGAGACATTACTTTGCTAACAAAGGTCCATCTAGTCAAGGCTATGGTTTTCCCAGTGGTCATGTATGGATGTGAGAGTTGGACTGTGAAGAAAGCTGAGCACTGAAGAATTGATGCTTTTGAACTGTGGTGTTGGAGAAGACTCCTGAGAGTCCCTTGGACTGCAAGGAGATCCAACTAGTCCATTCTAAAGGAGATCAGTCCTGGGTGTTCTTTGGAAGGAATGATGCTAAAGCTGAAACTCCAGTACTTTGGCTACTTCATATGAAGAGTTGACTCATTGGAAAAGACTCTGATGCTGGGAGGGATTGGGGGCAGGAGAAAAAGGGGACGACAGAGGATGAGATGGCTGGAAGGCATCACCGACTTGATGGACGTGAGTTTGAGTGAACTCCGGGAGTTGGTGATGGACAGGGAGGCCTGGCGTGCTGCGATTCATGGGGTTGCAAAGAGTCGGACACAACTGAGCGACTGAACTGAACTGAACTGATGGCAGTTCTATTTCCAGTTTTTTTAAGGAATCTCCACACTGTTCTCCATAGTGGCTGTACTAGTTTGCATTCCCACCAACAGTGTAAGAGGGTTCCCTTTTCTCCACACCCTCTCCAGCATTTATTGTTTGTAGACTTTTGGATAGCAGCCATTCTGACCAGTGTGAGATGGTACCTCATTGTGGTTTTGATTTGCATTTCTCTGATAATGAGTGATTTTGAGCATCTTTTCATGTGTTTATTAGCCATCTGTATGTTTTCTTTGGAGAACTGTCTGTTTAGTTCTTTGGCGCATTTTTTGATTGGGTCATTTATTTTTCTGGAATTGAGCTACAGTAGTTGCTTGTATATTTTTGAGATTAATTCTTCATCAGTTGCTTCATTTGCTATTATTTTCTCCCATTCTGAAGGCTGTCTTTTCACCTTGCTTATAGTTTCCTTTGTTGTGCAGAAGCTTTTAAGTTTAATTAGGTCCCATTTGGTTATTTTTGCTTTTATTTCCAATATTCTGGGAGGTGGGTCATAGAGGATCCTGCTGTGATTTATGTTAGAGAGTGTTTTGCCTATGTTCTCCTCTAGGAGTTTTATAGTTTCTGGTCTTATGTTTAGATCTTTAATCCATTTTGAGTTTATTTTTGTGTATGGTGTTAGAAAGTGTTCTAGTTTCATTCTTTTACAAGTGGTTGACCAGTTTTCCCAGCACCACTTGTTAAAGAGATTGTCTTTTCTCCATTGTATATTCTTGCCTCCTTTGTCAAAGGTAAGGTGTCCACAGGTGCATAGATTTATCTCTGGGCTTTCTATTTTGTTCCATTGATCTATATTTCTGTGTTTGTGCCAGTACCATACTGTCTTGATGACTGTGGCTTTGTAGTAGAGCCTGAAGTCAGGCAGGTTGATTCCTCCTGTTCCATTCTTCTTTCTCAAGATTGCTTTGGCTATTCAAGGTTTTTTGTATTTCCATACAAATTGTGAAATTATTTGTTCTAGTTCTCTGAAAAATACTGTTGGTAGTTTGATAGGAATTGCATTGAATCATACCCAAAGATTGCTTTGGGTAGTATACCCATTTTCACTGTGTTGATTCTTCCAATCCATGAACATGGTATATTTCTCCATCTATTTGTGTCTTCTTTGACTTCTTTCACCAGTGTTTTAGTTTTCTTCAGTCTTTTGTTTCTTTAGGTAGATATATTCTTAAGTATTTTATTCTTTTGGTTGCAATGGTGAATGGAATTGTTTCCTTAATTTCTCTTTTTGTTTTCTCATTGTTAGTATATAGGAATGCAAGGGGTTTCTGTGTGCTAATTTTATATCCTGCAACTTTACTATATTCATTGATTAGCTCTAGTAATTTTCTGGTAGAGTCTTTAGGGTTTTAAAGAGGCTTTAGACCCAGGCTTTGCCTTCATGGAGCTTATACCCCTAAGAGGACATGAGTGTCGCATATATGTGGTGGTGGTGGTGTTCAGTCACTCAGTCGTGTCTGACTCTTTGCGACCCCATGATCTGCAACATGCCTGGCTTCCCTGTCCTTCACTATCTTCCAGAGTTTGCTCATACTCATGTCCATTGAGTTGGTGATGCCATCCAACTATCTCGTCCTCTGTTGTCTCCTTTTCCTCCTGCCTTCAATCTTTTCCAGCATCAGGGTCTTTTCCACTGAGGCGACTCTTCAAATTAGGTGACCAAAGTACTGGAGCTTCAGCTTCAGCATCAGTCCTTCCATTGAATATTCAGGGTTGATTTTCTTTAGGGTTGACTGGTTTCATCTGCTTGCTGTCTAAGGGACTGTCAAGAATCTTCTCTACACCACAGTTTGAAGGCATCAATTCTTTGGAGGTCAGTCTTCTTTATTGTCCAACTCTCACGTCCGTACATGACTACTGGAAAAACCATAGCTTTGGCTATAAGGACCTTTGTCAGCAAAGTGATGTCTCTGCTTTTAAATACTCTGTCTAGGTTTGTCATAGCTTTTCTGTCAAGGAGCAAGAGTCTTTTAATTTCATTGCTGCAGTTACTGAATTGCTCACAACCTTGAAGTGGGGTGCCGATCCTGGGGTGCTATCATGGGACTAGTGCTGGGAGCCAAGGGATGTCAGGACATAGGACAACTTCCCCTTTTTTTCTGTGTATCTGTTACAAGTTTATCCCTGATTTCTGATAGAGCTGAGAAGAAAGTTTCTCAATCTGTTTGGATATACCAGAAATTCCACCAGTTCAATTTTTTCTTGACTTTTTCCACCTGGGGCCTGTCTCTCCAGCCTGCCTGTTCTGCTTCCACAATCCCCTACCCTCTTTGTCCTCTGATGGGGGCAGAGTCAGTGTCCTGGTTCCTTGGCTTGGAAGAGGATATCCCCACATTGAACTGTTCCTTTTACTACTTTGAACCCATCCTCCCTGTCTCAGCTCCAGCCAGCACCTAGCTTTCCATATCATAAAGTGACCCACTTTGTTTTATTATTTAAATATTTTTATTTATTTAACTTTTAGCTGTGCCAGGTCTTTGTGGCTTTGTGTGGGCTTCCTCTAGTTGCAGCAAGGCGGGGCTACTCTCTGTTGCAGTGCAAGGGTTCTGGGGCGTGTGGATTTCAGTGGCTGCAGTGCATGAGCTTAGTTGCTCCGAGGCAAGTAGAATCTTCCCGGACCAGGGATCAAACCCGGGTTCTCTGCATTGGCAGGTGGACTCCTATCCTCTGTGCCACCAGGGAAGTTCGAAGTGACACTTTTTTTTTCTTCTTCTTCTTTTTTTTTTTTTTGCTGCACAGCAGGTGGGGTCTCAGTTTTCCAACCAGGAATTAAACCAATGCCCCTGACTTGGAGGCATGGAATCTTAACCACTGGACCGCTTAGGGAAGTCCCTGACCCACTTCTTACTGCCCCCACTTAGGCTTTGGCTTTCTCTAGTCTGCAAGGTTAGAACACATGCCTGTTTATCTCTGATTTTCAAACCTTCCAAACTGAGATCCACTTGTTATGGAACAAAGGCAAAACCCCATAAGGACAAAGAAAACTGGAGAGGAGATGATAGCAGAACAGGTGTATCAGGAATATTTCGGAAACCAGACTGCACGTGTTCAAGCTGCTGGATTTAGCTGGAGGTCCATTAAGTTTCTTATTGATTCCCCAGTATAATCCTTGAAGTGACTATTCCAGAACCTTCTACCCTGCAGAATGTCTGCCACAATCTTCTGTCCCTGCTTCTGGCATGGAGCCCACCCAAAGTGCTAGTTTACATCCAGCCTTATCTGCGTTGACCCTAGGAGGAGCCTGTTGTCAAGAACTGTTTGAATTTGAAAACAAAAATTGTTAGGGAGGTATCTTGGGATCGAGTGGGGAGAATGAGAAGGGGGAAGAATCTTCAGGTTTCACTGTAGATCTTTTGTTTTGATCATATTTGTATAATGATAAGGCTTCCCAGGTAGCGCCAGTGGTAAAGAACCCATGTGCCAAAGCAGGAAATGTAAGAGACTCGGATTTGATCCCTGGGTCAGGAAGATCTCCTGGAGGAGGAAATGGCAAGCCACTTCAGTATTCTTACCTGGAGAATCCCATGGACAGAGGAGCCTGGTGGTCTATAGTCCATAGGGCTGCAAAGAGTCTGACATGACTGAAGTAGCTTAGAATGCCCGCACATAATGATAATATATCTATCATAATTCTTTTAGGGTAGAAAACTTTTACATATGTCCCCTCTTTCTTGAACTCTCCTCCCACCTCCTTCCCCATCTCACCCCTCTCGGTTGTTACAGAGCCCTGGTTTAAGTTCCTTGAGTCATACAGCAAATTCCCTTTGGCTATCTATTTTACATATGGTAATGTAAGTTTCCATGGTACTCTGTCCATACATCAGGGCGGAAAACTTTTAAATAAAATTTTATTAAAAGAGATTTGTTTTTCACTTGGACAGGTGCTGGCAGTATTTTTTGAACTTCCTTCTTTTTCAAAGTTGTCCAGGGATCACAGGGAAATGTATTTAATATGGGAAAGAGCCAAAGAATTAAAATATATATATAAACCATGCTATGAGTCCTGCCTTCCTCAGGCTCTGTGTTGGGTCAGCAGGTATTGGAGTGAACATTTCAGTATTTATTGCATACACTGTGATCCTGGCTTAAGCTGTCAAGGAGGGCAAAAGTAGAAACAGATGGGGCTGCCTGTGGCCTTCTTCGGAAGAGGAGCAGACCCATCTCTTTCTATCCATGGTTTGGTTCTGTCCTCCCCTCTCCTCCTAGTCTCTCTCCACGGGGTGTATTAACAGCTGGGACCACCTGCCACACCTGAGTGGCTCCTGGACCCTGCATCCTAATGCAGAAACTCTGCATCTATAAATACCACCAGTTCCTCGTGCATCCTGGGTATGCACTGGTGTTTGGGTCTGCCACCCCTGAGGGCCTGTACTTTTCCAGTGTTTTCCAGACCTCCTGCAGAGTTAATGGGGCTCTGTTCTGCTGAACTCCTTTTGTCCAGAGCAGTGAACAGTGACAGGTGAGTCCGGCTCCCTCCCCAAGTGCGGTTATCATTAACCCTGGGCCTCAAACAGACCCTTTAGCTATGCATGATTTTCCATCTCTGTGACCTCTGATGGTCTGTGCTGCATCAACTCCTGACAGCGACTGGAAGCAGTTTTCCGAGAAATGTGGAAGGCTGCCCAGAGGACTGGGGTTCAAGTGCAGACTTTATCAGCTGAACCAGCACAAGAGGTCTTAGGTTGGATATACTGATGGGTTTCTTTCTTGAAAGAGGGGACAGAGGGTAGTTGATTGTAATGCATTAGAAGGTATTTTGAAAATAGCTGCTCATTTCTTGTCAAAACAAATGTGTATTCTTACGTCACAGGTAGGGACGTAATAGGAGGAGAAAGCTGCAGCCATTGTCGAGTCTATAGTCCTCAAGCTGCTCATTGAGGTCCTTCCTTAGGGGTGGCTGTAAGGATAGGGAGGGGCTTCCAGCTTTTGGGTCCCTCAGAGTGTCATTCAAACAGGGTGACAGTGTCAGGGCCAGTGATGGGGTCAGAGAGGGGCCCACTTCTACTGCCCTGCTGTGTTGAGCTCTTAGGGGCTGCTCAACACTTCCTGAGAGAGTCCTGCCTGAAGCCCAGTGCTTTGTACACACCCTGGTTCTTGCCTATCCATGGGAAGCAGAACCACACAGACTAGCACCCTCCCTAGGTCATGAGGTGACTTATCATAGCCACTTACTGCTGAAGAATATGAGTCTGAGAAGGAAGACACTGGTGTATAAATATTCTCCAGTAAAGGGATCTTCCTTTAAAGGCACATGTTTCCCTTTTTAGCACCTGTGCTTTTGCTTTCCTGGAAAAAGGTCGGTTTTCATCCCAATCCCAAAAAAAGGCAATGCCAAAGAATGCTCAAACTACTGCACAATTGCACTCATCTCACACGCTAGCAAAGTAATGCTCAAAATTCTCCAAGCCAGGCCTCAACAGTACGTGAACCGTGAACTTCCAAATGTTCAAACTGGATTTAGAAAAGGCAGAGAAACCAGAGATTAAAATGCCAACATCCACTGGATCATCATCAAAAAAGCAAGAGAGTTCCAAAAAAACATCAACTTCTGCTTTATTGACTATGCCAAAGCCTTTGACTGTGTGGATCACAACAAACTGTGGAAAATTTTTCAAGAGATGAGAATGCCAGACCACTTTACCTGCCTCCTGAGAAATCTATATGCAGTTCAAGAAGCAACAGTTAGAACTGGGCATGGAACAACAGACTGATTCCAAATTGGAAAAGGAGTACGTCAGGCTGTATATTGTCACCCTGGTTATTTAACTTCTATGCAGAGTACATCATGGGAAATGTGGCACTGGATGAAACACAAGCTGGAATCAAGATTGCCAGGACAAATATTAATAACCTCAGATATGCAGATGACACCACACTTATGGCAGAAAGGGAAGACAAGCTAAAGAGCCTCTTGATGAAAGTGAAAAAGGAGAGTGAAAAAGTTGGCTTAAAACTCAACATTCAGAAAACTAAGATCATGGCATCCAGTCCCATCACTTCATGGGAAATAGATGGGGAAACAATGGAAACAGTGAGAGACTTTCTTTTTTTGGGCTCCAAAATCACTGCAGATAATGACTGCAGCCATGAAATTAAAAGACACTTGCTCCTTGGAAGAAAAACTATGACCAACCTAGACAGCATATTAAAAAGCAGAGACATTACTTTGCCAACAAAGGTCCATCTAGTCAAGGCTATGGTTTTTCCAGTGGTCATGTATGGATGTGAGAGTTGGACTATAAAGAAAGCTGAGCATCGAAGAATTGATGCTTTTGAACTGTGGTGTTGGAGAAGACTCTTGAGAGTCCCTTGGACTGCAAGGAGATCCAACCAGTCCATTCTAAAGGAGATCAGTCCTGAATATTCATTGGAAGGACTGATGCAGAAGCTGAAACTGCTATACTTTGGCCACATGATGGGACGAACTGACTCACTGGAAAAGACCCTGATGCTGGGAAAGATTGAAGGTGGGAGGAGAAGGGGATGGCAGAGGATGAGATGGTTGGATGGCATCACTGACTCGATGAAAATGAATTTGAGTAAACTCCAGGGGTTGGTGATGGACAGGGAAGTCTGGCATGCCACAGTCCATGGGGTCACAAAGAGTCGGACATGACTGAGTGAACTGAAAGGAGAAGAAATAGAAAAATGTGAGAGAGGTTAGATGGGGCATGGAGCTCCAGGTTATATCCAACCTGTAAGGAAGTGGGAAGTGAAAGAAGGGGTCAGGATGTTTTGGGAAGAGAGAAGTTTTCTGGGAGTCGCCTCCCAGATGCATGTGACTTGGGTGAGAGAGACAGGTGAAGAAAAGCTTGAGGATGTATGGCTGTGAGTTGATGCCTAATCAAGAGAGTTCAATATGGATTTAGAAAACCGTTGAGGATTCATTTGATGTTGGGTTTCATTTAACTTTTTTTAAATGAATGCAACGTCATGCTGGGCACAGCTGTGGCAATTACTCATCTTGGTCTGGATCCTCCTGTGATGGGTCATCATGTGGACTTCCTGGTGAAAGTTGTAGCCCTCAGCCTTGGTGGGTTATCCACTTCAGATGTGGTAGAAAACTCTGTAGTAAGCACAAGCTCCTGAATAGAGCATGTGGTTTTTGCAAGAATTTTGGCTTACATTCAAAGACTAATCGTGTCTGAACCCAGCAGTAAAAAGGTGGAGTATTTAAAAAGGAAGAGAAAGAGACAGCTTTTGTAATTTGACTTTATTGGTAAAATTGGTAGAGCTGAAACTGATTCCGTGGAGTCGGGCAGGCTTGCTTGATGGGATGAGGATAAAGAAAACCACAGCGGCTGCTGCAGCAGGTGAACAGTGATGTGTCTGCTCTTGAACTGTTTTTTCTCTCTGAGTCAGTTCCTGCTCTTTGTTTTTGGCAAGGTAGGGGAGAATTCTAAATAAAAAATTTTAAATTGATGTGCGGTTGATTTACAATGTTTTATTAATTTCTGTTGTATGGTAAAGTGACTCAGTTATATATATATATGTATATATATATATGTATATGTATATATATACACACACATAATTCTTTTTCATGTTCTTTTCCATTATGGCTTATCTGAGAATACTGAATATACAGTAGGGCCTTGTTGTCCATCCATTCTGTCTGTAGCAGTTTGCGCCTGTTAACCCCATATTCCCAGTCTATCCCTCCACCTCCCCCCACCCCCACTTGGCAACCTCAAATCTGTTCTCTGTATCATATTTTAGATTCCACATATAAGTGATATCATATGGTGTTTGACTTTCTCTTTCTGACTTATTTCACTTAGTATGATAATCTCTAGTTGCGTCCTCGTTGCTGCAAATGGCATTATTTCATTCTTTTTTATGGCCGAGTAGCATTCTGTTGCATGTGCTTACCACATCTTCACCCACTCATCTGTCAATGGACATTTAGGTTGTTTGCACGTCTTGACTGTTGTGAACAGTGCCAGTTCCTGCTCTTGCTTGATTTCTCTTAGAGAGATCTCTGGAGCCTCATACAGTTAACTAAGCTCAGGAGGTTACAGCCTGGGTATAGTAAATGGCTTTTGTTTCTGTTTCATCATGGGCGATGTATCGAGCAAAGATCTAAGGAATCAAATGCTGGACTCATAGTCTATCGTGTTTTATTTCATTAACATCTTGAATGTTCATAATATTCAGCTAACATATAAGGTCCTGAGCTTATTGAAGAGTGAGTCCTGGAGTCTCCAAGAAGGAGAGAAATGTTTGAGAATCCTGAAAAAGAGGAAGGGGGGAACAGGAGGAATGGATGGGCGCCTTCACATCCTCTAATCCCCTTCTTCCCACTCACTGGGTCAAAGGGTGCTCTGTCTGGGAAATGGGATTAAAGCAGTTGTGTGTGTGTGTGAATAATTGAATGACACATTCTCTCTGAGGCTATTTGGAGGCTCGAAGGAAACATACAGGATCACAAGAATGACTCTTTGGTTGGTGGAATGAGAAAGAAAGATGGACATGGAGACTTAGTAGTTAGGTTGAGCAGTGGTGGCAAGGAGGGTGGTCTTGGGGCCCCTTCTGGCTGTCATTTCAGGTGGGCTTTTTACCCCTTGCTCCTTCATAAATCCCTAAGGACTGAAATAAAAGAGGACTGAACAGTTTTAAAAATATATTTTTTGGTGGCCTGTCACTTTGAACCATCCACCCCTGGTCACTTTTACGAAGATGTCTGTACACCAGGTGCTGCTGCAGAGAAGACAGAAAAACTGAATCGAGGCTGGGAGTGTCTCTGAATTACAATAGTTCCTGCCTCGATTGAGGGCCTCCTTCCGGCCTCCTTCCTGCCTCCATCGGCCTGGTGACGTTTTGCTGCCCTGAGGGGAGGTGGGACAGTCCTCAAGCCTTTTTACAAAACCTATTCTTTTGTCCTTGTTTGGTAGAAAGTCAGGCTCCCACCATTGCCCTCCCAGCCCCTCCCCACTGCAACCATGACCTCTCCAAATGGCTCCATTGAACCATATGGATGACTTGGCCAAATTGGTTTTCATGAGTCCTTCTTACCTCCCCATCCCCTCTGTAATCGTCAAATATATTTTAGTACTTTCTAACCTTAAAAAAATCAGTCTCTATGGAGCGTGACCTGTTTCTGAGCTGCATTATTTTACCTACTTGTATCCTAGATCACATGGCCCAGGTAGTTGGTCAGGTTTCTCCACTCAGTTGAAGTCTTTCTTCCTTTTCCAAACTGGCCTTTTTAGAAGAAAGTCACTACATGTAGCCCAGTTCAACTGGTGGGGAGGTATGCTCCATCTATTGGTCTATTCTTCCCCTTTATTTATTCATTCTTTTATTTATATCAGTACAGACCTATGAAGATTTATTTTATCTTTTAGAGCAGGGGTCTTGTAAACCACACATCATTTTGCACATGGGGGATTTGAATATAATCATTGTGTTCTATGCAGTGGAACCTGGAGGTCATTTTCCCAGGAGGCCTTGCTCTGAGCCGCTTCCTGAACAGGCTCAGCGGCCTGTGCGACCCTCAGCATAGACAGTGAGCTCGATAGCCCCTAAGCTGTGTGCAGTGGTACATGGGAACCAGCGTTCAGTGGGCCCGCTGGGGGCAGTGGCACGTGCCCCACGTGGCCACGCAGCTGTTGATTTGAGCCTCGTTCCCCTTTGCTTGCTGTCTAACCTTGGACAAGTCACGATACCTCTCTAAACATCAGTGTCTAACTGATCGGATCAGGACATGAAGACTGGTGTCAAGGTTGTCATGGGAGGTGAATAAAGAGGGGCCTGTCCAGTGCCTGGCGTGGGGAGGACGATGGTTCAGTACCCTGCTTGCCCCTGTTCCACCTCCTCTCCTGCTGACCAGGGAGAGTGAAGTCTGCCCGGAGTCTGGTGGGGTCCCCTCAGTCAGGGCACAGAAGCGCTGTTGGAAGTGAAGGTAGGGCTGAGACCTTCGGGAGGTGCGCTGGCTGGGGACTGAGAGGGTCGGACAGAAGGGTGGTGGCAGGGGCTTCCCTGCAGAGTAAAGGAGGGCAGGCTTGGGTGGTGTCTTTCTCCAGGTCCTCGGATACGCCTCTGCTTCTGACCCCTGATCTGGGGCCGGCTGCCCACGTCCTTCTCCACCACCGCCCTCTGCTTCCAGGCAGGACTTCTCTCCTCTGGGGCATGGCATCTTTTCACTAGCCTCTCTCTTCACTTGTTCCTGGAGGGAGAAGGGCTCTTTTGATAGTTAACCCGCCAGCGTGGCAGGCACACACATGAAGAAGAAAAGCATTTCCCTGTCCCATTCTCTTCTTTTTCCATTAGATTCTTGCTGAGAGAATAAAGCCTGTAACTCTCCGCCAAGGTTGGGTGAACCTGAACTTGAACTCAGGCTGGTCTCATTTCAAAGCCTTTGTATTTACGCACTTCGCCCTCACGGTTTGACAATGACTTGGCTCGTGAGTCGAAGCTTGCCCAGCGCTGGAACCTCAGTTAAAGGTATTTGACGACTTACAGCATCTCAGAAGGCTCAAGGATTACCTGCTTCTGCTTCTCATAGCTTCTAAATTCGTTTTTGTGGACTAGCCTGGGATCTCATCCAACAGAGGCAACATTGCTTTCATAGGGAAATTTCTTCTTAATTTCAAGTAAACTTACTTACCAATAAGTTCTTGGAACCTAGGTAGTTCGCCTTGCAGACTTGGGGTTCTGCCTGTCTGTTGTGTAAGAAGCAGCAGGATTCCAGCAAGGAAAGGGAGACGTAGTGGAAAGAGCACTGCCCTGGGAATTGGAAGACCTCTGCCTTAGTCATGGATCTGTCACAGATTACAGGGAACCTGAGCCAGTGCCTTCCGAGCTTGAGCTTTCCAATGTGTTTTCAGTAAGATCAAGGTGGTCTAAGAGGTCTGGAAGATCTCTTTTAGGTCTAAGAACTTAGGCTCCACTGTAGAGTGATGTGCAGAAGTGAAAGCAGTTGTAATTAGTTTAGATAGGCCTGTTTTATTAAAGTTACCTGTTTTTACTTATTAAAGCTACTTTATTAAGTCCCACGTGCCCCAGTAGGATTGCTCACTGGTCAGATGCTGGAGAAATAGATGAACCTTCTGTGGTTTTGGTGGAGCAGTTTGGATGCAAGCAGGAAGGTTTCCTTTCAGCTGCCCTCGTTGAGTTCTCTGGTCTTTGCTATGTTACATGGCTCAAAGTAACCTATATATGATTCCTTCCAATTGTCTGTTACTTACCCTGGTAGGTTCCCAGTAGATTAAAGACAGTAACAAATATCTGTCCATTATAAGGCAACCCATTGCAATTCTGGTTTGCATGATTTCTGGTTTTTATTATTAAGATTGACAGCTTTGTTAATGGGAATTTTTATCTCCAGAGATTAACTGATTTTTATCTCCAGAGCTAAACCATTTCAGCAAAATTCAAATTAATTAGATGGCTGTCCTTGGTTTCCATGATCTCTGTACAGTCAGGACTGAATACCTGGGAATTCCTTTCAGATAACCTTACAGTCTGTGACAAGCTTTTAATCCAAATGTCAGTTTACCTGCAGAAAACATAAATATTCTCAGTGCTTTCTTATTGTGTGTAGGCTTAGGAGACATTGGAAGTTGGGGAAATTAAAATCAAGCAATTTCTTAAAAGTGCTAAATAGATGGAGAGATTAACAATACAATTATTGTCTTTAATTTTTTTCTTTATTTGGGTCTCTGTTTACTATAAAAATACTCAGACATAAAATCCATTCAGAAAAATAGGTTCTTAAGCTAAAAGGAAATCCGTAATGTTGCTGGAAATGTTCCCACAATGATAGAGCAAGTAATGTTTGCAATGAGATTAAACAGGAGAAAGCAACCAACTCTAATTGTGTTTAATCAGAAGAGCGTTCTGTTTTCAATAGCTGGCATTTGGCTGGGGCCATATCTGTGGCCAGGTTGATAATTCTCTTGGGAAACATGCCACTGTACTTGAGTTTTCAGATGAGTGTGTCGATATTGACGTGTTGAAGAAATGAACTGCGTGCCTCTCTGATAAAAGATATCTGGGGAAAGGATTAGTAAAGAACAAGTCCGTTACAGAGCAATAAACATTCCTTTCATTAATAACATTTGAATGGTTCCTGAGGACATTTTGCCGCCCTTAAAGTTCTTCCAGGAAAGGCTGTGAATGGCAGCAGCACGTATACTGCTGTTGGGAGATGATGCAGCCAAGTGGACCTCTGGGTCCTGGTGGGGGCTCAGTACGTGCTGTGTGCGGGATGCTGCGGTGCAGCCTGAGCCCCCGCACCCAGGAGGCTCTGGCTGGTTGGACTGGCTCCTGCAGAGTGAGTCAGGCCCAGTCGGGGAAACTTGGGTCAAGAAGATAAGTTTCCATCAACTCCCAGAGACATTGCATTTATTTTCCTTTGGAGACTGCCAGTGTGATAACTCGCAGTGGAAAGGATGTGTGTGCAAGTGGAGAAAGAGAATTCCAGAGATGCAGCGTCAGGAAGGGAGGTGTGGATGGGTCTCCAGCGGAGTGGGCAGGCCCAGGAGGAGGCATGGACGGGGAGGGAGGCCCCAAGGAGTAGGTGGTGGTGATTTGGCTTCAATGGAAGTGAGAACAAAGACTCTCAGCCCTCTTCTTTGTCTCTCTTCCCCTCCCTCTTCCTTCTTTCCTTGGTAGCATAGGGCCTGAGCATACACAGGATAGCTGCCCTTCAGGATCTGCCTGTCCGTCTATCTGCTGGACTCTCTCTCTCATACACACACATGCAAACTACCATGGGATGCTTAAGACTTTTAAAATAAAAGTAAGGCAGAAATATAGAATCAAAATCGTGTGACACTTGTAGGCAGAAAATAGACAGACATGGATATCTGAGAGGATTTCATGCGGTGATACTGGTGGCCACCTTCCTGTCACTGAGGGTCCAGAAGTGACCTGGGATAGCCGGAGGCCTAGGCTGACAGGTGTGAGACTGCGGCCTGGGCTTGCTTCCACAGAATCCTGAGGTGGGAGCCAAGCATTTGCACAGCCCTTGTGGAGGTCCTTCTGGTCCCCAAGCCTGACATGATCACCCAGGGGTGCTGTAGGAGAAGGTTCTGAGTTCCTTAAATATCTGTTGGTGATTGGCCATCCACCCAGTAATTTAAACCAAAGATCCCCAAGTAACCTACTTATTTTAAGGGAAACACCTATTGTTTGATACTGGATTCCCAGGATGCTGTGTTAAGAATGATTCTGAGGTTGTGCTTGGGCTTGGTAGGTTCAGTTAAGTAGTATCTGCCATGAGGACAGTGGGAGAGGTAGGTATTTCTTTTCCTTCTCTAATCTAAATCCTTTTATATCATATTAAACTTAGATTTTCCTCCCTCTCTTCTCCACACACTGGTGCATTTTACCTGCACAGACCACGATTGGCTCTGACCTCAATTTTTAAGCATAACTTTAGAGCAGGACCTCAAAGTAGATGATGCTTGTCAGTTGCTTGTAGACCATCTTGATCTCTCACTGTCTTGTACACCATTGTTCCCGCCTTCTCCCCATTTCCCAGTGTGTACAGATCTTACACGATGCTGACCATGCTGAGGGAGCAGAGACTCATCACCTCTCCTTCCAAGTGCTACCCTGCCCTGGCTGAGTCCCTTCAGTGCATATTCTCCCAGGGAGAGTAGACCCTTGGGCCACCCCGCAGGCACTTGGTTACTATAAATGGGTGAATTTGCCCCTCAACCTGGATGAGTTGTCTGGGCCTGGCCACCTGGTCTTCCCAGACCCTGTCCCCTCCTGCTGACTAGCAAGCCCAGCTCTTAAAAGAAGGCGGAGAAGACACTGCATTCTAGGGGAGGGATGAGGAGGAGATGGGTCCCATTTCCCAACCTCTCCTGGCACCTTCCACCTTCACCTTTGTCCCGGGAGACAGAAGCATCCTCCTTGCTTATGGTCTTGCTCCTCCAGTGGTCTGGTCATCCCGAGAGACTGCCGACACTCTGCCAAAGGGTTCTTTTTCCGGGATGGTTGGAAAGTCGTTGTGGAAAGAAGGTCATCAACACATAAAGCTGGAAATGCCCTTTCTCGTGTACCCTGTGGTCCTGAGAGAGGACCACTTGTGCCGGTGAGGAGGCAGTAGCCCACTGTGGGGCCGCCCCATGGAGCTGTACACCCTGGGGACACCTTCTTCCTTCTGGCTCAGTCATGAGGTGGTCCAGCATGGCCCCCACAGGGCAGAGGCTTCAGGCTCCTCAGTGTATTACTGGGTCCCCTGACTTGCCTCTTCTCAGTTTATTTCTTTATAAAACTGAGAAAACCTTCCTCTCCGGACTCAGAGCACTCGCCACACTGTCCGCATCCTAGGGAGCGCCACGCTGGCCTCTGTGTGGAACGAATGGCCTCCCTGCCTGCCTGTTTATCTTTCAACCCTCACAAGAGATGGGTGCTTTGCATGGTGGTTGAGAGGGGGCGTTGGGGATACAGATGACACCAGGCATCGTCCAGAGCACAGGTGCCCACACTGCAGACTGGCGAAGATGGAGACGTTTGTTAAACCCAAAGGCCAAGAAGCTGCAACAGATTTGTGCAATTTGAAGGCAGAGAGGAGGTCTGGATCTGACCCTGGATTCAGCTGGACAGTCAGGGCGGCTCCTGGGCTCCCATACCCCCCTCACCCGCCACCCCAACTCTCCACTGGCAGGAAGATAGATGCTCCTGTGTGAAGCTTTTGGGTGTGGGAGGAACAACAACCAGAGAAGCGGCACACATCGGCCTCCAGCTGCTGACCCGGGGACAGCCATGTCCATCCCCGTGGGACCCCAGTCTGGCTCGATTGTCTCTGATGTGACTCCCACCTTGCGAACCCTACAGCACCAAAGCTCCATGGGTGGCGGGGCCTCTGCCCCCGCCCGGATGATGCGGCCAGGAGGCCCAGGCACAGGGAGGACGGGGGCCGGAGGGGAATGAGGTACTAAGAATAGCTAGCGAGACTCGGTGATAAGGGCCTGGTTGGTCAGGGACGTCAGTTGGGGACAGGAGAGGCGGAGGTGGTGGGGGAAGAACAGGGAGATAAGATAGGGCCTGAGACACAGGAATGCACAGCTGGGGCTCTGGAAACGGCTGGAGGGGGCCTAGTGTTGACAGGGTGCCCCAGCAGCCGTGGGGGACAGAGCTGCCCAGGGGCCTCCCGGGTGCGCCCTGAGGATGGGAATCGGGGTGAGGAAGGGCGAACAGGCAGTGAGCTGCCGTGCATCTCAGAGGCAGCCAGAGTATAGTGGTCTTGTGCCCTCCCCTGCCAGCCTCCATTCACGATACTTTCTGAGGTAGGAATCTGTGGCTCGGAGGTGGGAAGGGACTGCTTCAAAGTTGGGGGCAGAACCTAGTCCAACCCTAGCCCTCCCAGCTCCTCCCACCTCCAGGCCAGGCCCTCCTGCGGCTGAGACTGACCCTCTACTCCGGGGGCACAGGGCACCCCAGGTGGGGCCAGCCCTGTGCACCTTCTCACCACAGGTCTGGGCATTATCACTGGGGGTGTAATGGGAAATACAGCAGAGCACGCCTGTGCCTCCCTGGAACTTGGGGAAGATGTGCTTAGTTGCTCAGTCAAGGCTAATTCTTTGTGACCCTTATGGACTGTAGCCCACCAGGGTCCTCTGTCCAGGCAAGAATATTGGAGTAGGTTGCCATTTCCTACTCCAGGGGATCTTCCCAACCCAGAGATCAAACCCAGGTCTCCTGCATTGCATGCGGATTCTTTACTACCTGAGTCACCAGACAGTAAATAAGCAGATGATGCTGCTGGCTTCAGATGATGTCAGACAGGAGGCTGAGCCATGCGGGGCTGGAGCTGTTCCTGCTTCTGGACTTTGACATTGTTGTACTTGGGGGTGTTTCCTCTTAGAACTGGGACCACTTGGATGCTTCCTGAGAATTGGGGTGAAATTTTCTGTTTTACGTACGTCCCTGTGCCTCTCCCCAGCCCCCAGCCTGGGTCCAGAGCTGCACACAGTGAGTACTGACCCTCTTGGGGTTGGATAGCTGTTCACTTGTCCTTGTGAAACTTGAGATGTTTCTCCTGGGATTAGGTCCTGTGGATTTGGGTGCAGATTAAGGGGTGTCACACTCAGAGCTGACACATTGAGTGCAGCACTTTAACAGCATCATCTTTTAGGATTTTATGATGTGTGATTTGACTGTGTGGATCACAACAAACTGTGGAAAAGTCTTAAAGAGATGGGAATACCAAACCACCTTACCTGCCTCCTGAAAAACCTGTATGCAGGTTAAGAAGAAACAGAACTGGACATGGAATAAAGGACTGGTTCAAAACTGGGAAAGGAGTATGTCAAGGCTGTATATTGTCACCCTAGTTATTTAACTTATATGCAGAGTACATCATGTGAAATGCTGGGCTGGATGAATCACAAGCTGGAATCAAGATTTCCAGGAGAAATATCAGCAACCTCAGATATGCAGATGACACCACTCTTAAGGCAGAAAGCAAAGAGGAACTAAAGAGCCTCTTGATGAAGGTGAAAGAGGAGGGTGAAAAAACTGACTTAAAACTCAATATTCAAAAAACTGAGATCATAGCATCCGGTCCCATCACTTCATGGCAAATGTATGGGGAAAAAGTGGAAACAGTGATAGATCTTCTCTTCTTGAGCTCCAAAATCACTGTGGACAGTGACTACAGCCATGAAATTAAAAGACGCTTCCTTCTTAAAAGGAAAGCTATGACGAACCTAGCCATTATATTAAAAAGCAGAGACATCCATCACTTTACTGACAAAGATCCATATAGTCAAAGCTATGGTTTTTCTAGTAGTCATGTACAGGTGTGAGAGTTGGACCATAAAGAAGGTTGAGTGCTGAAGAATTGATGCTTTTGAACTGTGGTTTTGGAGAAGACTCTTGAGAATCCCTTGGACTGCAAGGAGATCAGCTAGTCAATAGTCAATCCTAAAGAATATCAACCCTGAATATTCATGGGAAGGGCTGATGCTGAAGCTCCAATACTTTGGCCACCTGACGTGAAGAACTGACTCATTGGAATAGATCCTAATGCTGGGATAGATTGAGGACAGGAGGACAAGGGGATGACAGAGGATGAGATGGTTGGATGGCATCGCTGACGTGATGAACCTGAGTTTGAGCAAACTCAGGGAGATAATGAAGGACAGGGAACCTGGTGTGCTGCAGTCTTTGGGGTCACAAAGAGTTAGGTACAACTTAGTGACTGAACAACAGCAGCACTCAGAGCTCTCTGGGCCTTGACAGCTGAGCTGGCTGACAGAGGTGCAGATATCTTTCTCCTGGGTGCTGCAGTTGGGGCTGGGCCTTGGATCCAGAACATTGGTCCCTCTTGGCCTCACGTTCTGCAGGCTAGCTGAGCTCCCCTCAAGGGGTCCACCCCCTTGTCCTTCAGCAGGGGGAGTGCCAAGTGTCATGTTAAGGGCACAAAACCCAAGCTACTTCAAGAGCTCCGAGAAATCACACCCTTCCCACTCAGTGATTGCTGCCCCATAGGCCGCTGATGCAGCCTGAAAATAACTTGGCAGGAATGTCAGGCTCCACAAGGGGATTCGAGGCCTCGTTGTGTTGGGTTGGATCACAATATGAAAGAAGCTGGTGCTTCCACCAGCTTTCACGGGCATTCAAGTGTTCCGGAGCCTGGGCTCCAGCAGGCCCTGGGGGGAGTTTTTGGAGGTTCAGGGGGTGGCAGTGGCTCTCCGAGGATGCTCCGGGGCACTGTGGCTCCTCCAGAACAAGCATTATTTCCACAAATCAAGCCATTTTCATGCACATTTCCCCTGGTGTCTTGATCTGTGTAATTATGGAAGGCGTATGTGTGGGAAGGCATCTTTGGAAAATGAGTCCCTGCTCTTTGTCAAGAGGCTGACCTAAAAGTGTAGGAAAATGGTTCATGAGGCAGTTCTGTAGTGGAGAACTGGCAGGAGTTCCAGATGGTAGGAGAGGGTGGGGCCTCCTCTCTGTTGCTTTGTTCCTCTGGACTCTGAAAAGGTCAGATGCAGATCTCAATGCACAAAGAATAGAGGTGAACAAGGGCGGCAGTGGGCATATCCTTTTTGATAAAAACTTTTTTAAATTTGTTTTTGGCTGATCTGGGTCTTTGGTGCTGAACAGGCTTTTCTCTAGCTGTGGAGATCGGCGGCTCCTCTTACTTGCGGTGCATGGGCTTCTCACTCTAGTGGCTGCTCTTGGTGTGGAGCACGGGCTCAGTACTTGTGCCCTGTGGCTCAGTACTTGTGCCCTGTGGCTCAGTAGTTGTGGCTCCCGGGCTCCAGGGCACAGGCTCAATAGTTGTGGCACACAGGCTGAGTTCCTCTACGGCACGTGGGATCTTCCTAGATCAAGGATTGAACCTGTCGGTGGATTCTTTACCACTGAGCTACCAGGGGAGCCCTGGTATATGCTTTTAAAGTCAGGACACCCCTGGATGGGGTTTCTGTTCTGCCACTGAGCAGGAACTGCACCCTTTACCACTATCTCATCAGTGCTTAACAGGCACCCAGCACATAGTAGATGCTCGGTAAGTATCAGTGATATGAATGAACATCCATAGTCTCCCTGGCCTCAGTTTCTTCAGGCATAACAGGAAGGAACTGGATTAGCTCAGAGACGGTCAAGTTCATCATTCAAGTTTTGACAGTTGTCCTATAGGACAGGAGAGCTTTATTGGGAGGTTTCTGAGGCTCAGATTTGGCATGTTAGTGGCAGGGTACACACTTTCTAATGGGACTTTCTCCCATCCTGGGCTTTCTATAACCTGTGTGACTCTATAATGACATACCATTAATATATTTAAAATTTGATGAAATGTAGTGCTTGATGATATGTATAGACCCTGGATCTGTTGGCTGACTTTGCATGTTCCTTGGTGAGAGAAGCACCTTGTCCCCTGGCGATGAAACCCCACAGAGTCAGCCAGGTTCCTGCTCGGCTCTGGAATGTCAGGCAGTGTCGAAGCCCCTGGACACTGATGTTCCTACTGGCGGTAGGGATGACAAGGCCAAGGTCAGTGGGTTGGAAGTGAAGTCACAGGTGAAGAGCTGTCAGGTGGCAAGCGTTTAGTGAGTGGTGAGTTGCTGGCAGCTTTGTCCCTGGACTGGTGACACCTTCCAACAGAGACGCCATGGCGTCTGGCCTGACAGCCTGCTTCACCTCTCTGAGCGGGGCCCTAGGGCTTTCAGTCTTGGCCCTGGAGGCCCACTAGTGTTCCCTTGTGGCTCAGATTCTGCTTCATCAGGGCTTCCCTGGTGACTCAGTGGTAAAGAATTCACTTGTCAATGCAGGGGACATGGGTTCGATCCCTGGTCTGGGAAGATCCCACATGCCACAGAGCAGCTAAGCCTGTGAGCCACGACAGGAGAAGCCACCATAATGAGAAGCCCTCGCACTGTGCATCCCATCTAGAGAGTAGCTCCCGCTCACTGCAACTAGAGAAAAGCTCATGTAGCCACGAAGACCCAGCACAGCCCCAAAGCAAAAAGAAATACATAAAAAATTTTAAAAAGATATGGCAGCATCCCAGAGGTAACAGTGTTAATACATTTCTGCCATAAAATGAAAGGTCAAAGGAAGCGTTCTCTTTTGAGTAGATGGATTTGAGAAGGTGAGGATGCTGTTCCTGGTCCTCTGTGTTGCCCCAGGAGGCAGAGGAACACCAGCTCATGCTGTGTGGATGCTGTCGGGAGTGTCAGGAGCTGTGAAAGCCTTGCTGCCTCCTTGGGAACCTGCAGTCTCACACCCAGGCCCCAGCGCTTGCTCCCGCCTGACCGGAGCTGGCTTGCATCCTGCTTCACGATGCATGCTCTTGGGGTTTCCTGTGGTTGCACCTTCTCCCCAAAGGCTGCAAGGTTGCTCTGGGTAGAAACCATCCTTTCTACCCTCGGTGTCCCTGTGTGCCTGCAGGGCGAGTGGTTGTCACCAGCTGCCCTGTGCAAGTAGCCCCTATCTCCTCCTGAGCACTGGCCTCAACCAGAACAAAGAGTGGTCCATGTCTTTAGGATGGAAACAATGATCTATTCAGCGCTCCTCTGAGTAAAGGCTCCTTTTGTCCAGATTGCTGACTTTGAAAAGTTCTTCTTGAGGTTTTGCTGTAGGAAATTAGAATCACCAGCACAGAGACAAAGACAACCTCCTCATTGGGAAAATGACCCTGATTAAAGGTAGCTGATTTTCTGCAACTCCCATAGTTGCTTGTCCGTGCATCCACAGTGTGAGGGGTAAGCACCTGGAAAGGTTATTTGTTTTAGGGACTGAGCTTCCAGAGTACAGTTTTCATTTTTCCATCCCAGGGAATTTTCCATGAACTAGATGATATGAATGATGATTTTCATAGCTTTTTGTGACAAAATACCTGTGAAAGAGTCCAAACCAGGTAAAGAAACAATTGCTGTTTTCAGTCATTTCAGTACCAGGATTCTCGGGACCTCAGCAAATGTTGAGAGGATAAAATTGTCAAAATCAGGTGATGTCGCTTGGTAGGTGGGTGGGGGTGGCAGAAAGGAAGTCCTGAGCAAAAAGTGAAGAGAATGTTAAGTGCCAGTCCTATTTCTCTGTCGTGTATATTTTGTTACAATCTTAAACATATAAATTATGTGGTCTATGTGGCTCCCATTAGAGATGCAACTGTTATGAACTTTGAAGCCCAAATTAGTGTCTGGTTGTGTTTTCAACGACCCTGCTGAGGACTTTGAGCGAGTTTGGGGTTGCTGGTGTTAATGTAATGGCAGCCAGCCAGCTTCACAGCCACTCTGTGTGGGTTACTCCTACATCATCCCTGTGTTATGGATGAGAAAAAGCTATTTAACTTGTCCAAGGTCACGTATTCAGTAAGTGAAGGAACAGGGATACACCAGAGTATTCATCCTTTTAAAATGTACCGCTCAAGGTGTTTTGGTAAATCCACAAATTTATGCAACCATCAGCAGTATCTAATTCCAGAACATTGCCATCACCCCAGAAGGAAACCTTATAGCCATTAGCACTCACCCCCCCATTCTGTCTTCCCCTTTTCTGCCCTATGTAACACTAATCTGCTTTCTGTTTCTATGCATTAGTCTATTCTGGGCAATTCACGTAAGAGAATCTCATACTACTGGGTCTTTTGTGACTGGCTGCTTTCACTTAGCACAATATTTTTGAGTTTCATCTGTGTATCAGTACCTCATTATTTTTTATGGCTGCTAGCCCCATGTGTGTAAATACCATATTTTATTTATCCATTCATCAGTTGGTGGACATTTTGCATTATATTCACTTTTTGGCTATTCTAAACAACACTGCTATGAACACTGTGTGGGCAAAAGGAGCTAGAATTTGAACCTATCTCTTAGCAACTCTGTTGTCTACATGTGATTGTCACTAATACTTTGCATTTGCTCCAACGAAAAATGGGATATTACGATAGGCAGAGTTCTTAGAGATTTGTTTTCAAATCTGAATCAAGCTTCCTTCATTTGAAGGCAGGACACCAGCTCAGCAAAATGTAATGAAGTACTCTAAACTTGGACTTCCCTGGTGGCTCAGTGGTAAAGAATCCACCTGCCAGTCCAGGAGATGTGGGTTCACTCCCTGGGTCAGGAAGATCCCCTGGAGAAGGAAATGGCAACCCACTCCAGCCTGGGAAACCCTGTGGACAGAGGAGCCTGGAAGGCTACAGTCTATGGGGTTGCAAAGAGCTGGACACGACTTAGGACTAAACAACAACAGCTGTAACCTTGTCCACTCACAGTGTGGTCTGTGGGCCAGCGGGGCCAGCTTCTTCTGGGAGCTTGCTAGAAATGCTGAATCAAAGATCTCGCCCAGACCTGCTAAATCGTAACCTGCATTTCTACACAATCCCTGAATGATACCTAAGTTCATTAAATTGTGAGAAGATCTATTGAGTCACTCAGCTCTGGTTTCCTAATTTCTAGTCTAGGGGGATTTTTTTTTCTCTTCTGTGTTACCTCTGGGCATTTTCTGAGTGCATTGCTATTCTATAAAATATTTAATAACTTCCTCACTGACTCAAAGTGAGATATGGAGAAACCAGTACCCTCTCTGCATTGACTCAATGGAGTAGATAAAACTAAAAGGAAGATATTTTAGCATCACTCTTCATCATTTTCAGAGTGTGTTTCTAGTCTCTCTTGGGCCAGCAGAGTCTAACCTCCCTCTGTAGAATTTCCACTCCCCTGGAATGTATCAACAGCTCTGATAATACCTTGGTTAAGAAAACTCTTTATTTCAGAACATATTTTTGAGCATCTTCAGATATTAATAATGCTTGTATATCAGGGTTCTCTAGAGAGACAAAACTGACAGGATACATATATGGAAGCCGAGATTTATTACATCAGTAGGAATTGGCTCACACAATTACGGAGGCCAAGAAGTCCCACTGTCTGCCATCTGCAAACTGAAGAACCAGGAAAGTTGTGATGTAGTTCAGTCTGAGTCTAAGGTCCAAGAGCCAGAAGTGCTGATATCTGAGGGAAGGAGAAGATGGAGATTCCAGCTCAAGCATAAAAAATAAAGCAAATGTGCTCCGTTTCCATCATTTTATTTTACCCTAAGTCCTGAGGATTGATGATCCCACCTGAGTTGATCTTTATTCATTCTACCAGTTCAAATGCTAATCTCTTCTGGAAACACCCTCAAAGACACAGCCAGAAATAATGGTTTACCAGTTACCTGGGTATCCTTCAACTCATATTGACATGGAAAGTTGACCATCACAACTTTGAACCCATTTTTAGAAACAAATCTGATCCCAATATTGTAGATCCCATATCCCATCCATATGTTATGGTCTGAGGGCAGTGACATCCAAGTTCTCTACTGAATTTTTAGTTCCTTTACTTCTGAATTTCTTCTTCCATTTTCCATAACAGTTGAAAATAGAGTTTAGGAAGCCACACTTTTTCCTAATATTTAGGCAACAGAGAACGATTAGAAGACCTTGGAAAGGACTTAGAGATCCCTAAAGAGACATCTTGATTTTTTGGTTGATCTTGTAAAACAGGAATGACTATATTCCAGAAGACATACCTATTTGTTTGTTTTACTGACTCCAGTATGTCCATGAGTGCATGGTTTTCCTTTGTTTTGTCTCATAAATTAGTTCACGTCCTACAGGAGGGACTCATTGATAGTGATGGGGATGTGAACTGAGAGGAAGGGAATTAGGATTGAGACATCAATATTACTTCCACAGGTTTTGGCAAATACCTTAAAGAAAATTCTTGTCCTATCCCATCCGCCATTTGGGCCATGCCCATATAATTAGGAGTATTTTGAGTAGGAGACAGACTTCAAACTGAAGGCTGGAGCTGTTTCCTTGCAGCTGACAGCCTGACACTCCCTAGAAGGTGAGGAGTGTTCAGAAGGACTGAAATCCAAGAAGTCAGTGCCTGAGGAGAGTGGGCCGAGAATGGGGATAGAGGTCGGGGGAGCCCTGGGAAAGTCAGGGAAGAACCTTCAGCTGTCTGAGGTCTGGGTAGGTTGGCTCAGTGGCCTCTGCTCTGACTTGGCCTGAGCCCTCTCCTGGCCCCGAGTGGACCTCTAAGGCCTCTGGCATGTTGAACCCCCAGACTTTGGAAAGTGTGGCCAGTTTCCCTTCAAGTTGAGGCCTGAGCTGCAGGCCATTCTTGGCTGATTTAGGGCTCAGCTCAGTCTTCAGGGTTTTTTGAGGAGATTGAATATCCTGAGGCTCTAAGGAGCACGGGGTTCTGGAATGTTCCCTGGGTGGAGGTCTTCTGGCTTTTCACATCTTTTGCATTTTGTGAAATGTCAGGGTCTTATGTGCTATGGCCACAGATCATGAAAACTGTGTGTGTTGGTAGGGAAGGGACTGCTGAGATTTACTGGAGAAAAAATTATTAATCAAAAACTGCTGTTACTGGAGTTAATGTGTGGTGACCCAGAAGTTCTACCCCTAGTTTAACTCTACCCAAGAGTTAAAAACATATGCCCCCTCAAAAACTTACACACAGATATTCATAAGAGCACTATTCATAAGAGCCAAAAGGCAGAAACAACCCACACCTCCATCAGCGTATAAATGGGTAAACAAATGTGGCATATCCATCCATATACAGGAATATTATTCAACCATAAGAAGTATTGATATACTGGTATGTGCTATAATACTTCCATGCTGGCTCAGTGGTAAAGAATCTGCCTGTCAATGCAAGAGACAGGAGTTCGACCCCTGGGTCAGAAAGATCCCCTGGAGAAGGAAATGGCAAGCCTCTCCAGTATTCTTGCCTGGGGAATTCCATGGACACAGGAGCCTGGCAGGCTACAGTCCATGGGGGTCACAAAGAGTCAGACACAACTTAGTGACTATGTACTCATGCATGCACATGCTATAACACTGAAAACATTAGTTTAAGTGAAGGAAGCCAAATATAAAAGTCCACCTATCATATAATTCCTTTAATATGAATTTTCCAGGATAGGCAAATTCATAAAATAAAAGGATTAGTGGTTGCTTCGGGCTAGAGGGAGTGGTGACTGCAGAGGAACTGCTAATAGGTGTGGGGGTTTTTTTTAGAGTGATGAAAAATATAGTTATATAGTGGGATGGTTGCCCAACTTTGTAATTATACTAGAAATCATTTAATTGTACAGTTTAAAGGGTGAATTTTATGGTATATGAGGTATATCTCCATAAAACAAGCCAAAAGCCAAGGTTAACACCTTGTAGTTGGAGAACAGAAAGTCTTGGGACTATTTCTTTATTCTCTAATTTAATCTGTAAAGGGTTTTTGCTTGCAGGGTGGATAGGAGACAGTCGCTTTCATGGCAGTACTTCCCTCATCCCTTGGCTCCTAAGTGGTTTATCCTCTCTCTTGGCCCATGTGTGGCTGTGTCTCCACTTTTGATGGACTTGGGTGCTCACCTGCATCTTGGTGCTGCCCCTGGACTAAAGCTGTGTGCAGGGATGGTGCCCACAGGACCCTGGCAGCTCAGCTGGCTAGCATTCCTAGCCAGCCTGTGGTCTATGTAGAGACCCAGCCGTGGTGTGTGGAGGGCTGTGGCTGATATTCTTCATTGGCTGTCACAGAGGATGTTTTTGCTGGTGCACTGGGATGACTCAGAGGGATGGTACGGGGAGGGAGAAGGGTTCAGGATGGGGAACACATGTATACCTGTGGCGGATTCATGTTGATATATGGCAAAACCAATACAATATTGTAAAGTTAAAAAATAAAATAATTAAAAAAAAACAGTTTTAAGAATCCAAGGAAAATTGTTGTATAGGGGAACAGCAAAATTGCAGGGCATAATAATAAGCTTTAGTTATTTGACTATTGCTTTGAATTAAAGTGAGATTCTTTTCTTTTTAGAAAAAAAAAAAGTCAGGCAGTTTAAATCTCAGAGGGAGATGAAGAAGCACAAAGGAAATACTCAAAGGGAATTGAGAATTTTGATGGGAAGGACCTGCTGCTGAAATAAAGATTGACAAGGTGATTTCTTAGAAGCTTTCCCTGATATAACTAGGAGTAGTGGTTATTATAAACAATGCTTAGTTTAAATGACGTTACTTTATTAATTTAACAAATCTGGAAGACTGTATACTAAAGTCTGTAAGGGTGGGATTCCAGGAGACTTTTACTTCATATATGGATATTTAATTATAGTGTTTTATTATTTTTCTGAATAATAACAGCATTTCCCTCAGTGGGAATGTATTACTTTTGTAGTCAGAGAAACTAAACATATTAAAAAATTAAAAAAAATGGCTTAGATAATATTATCTAGAATCTATGAGTTAAAACATGTGATTGTCAGAACTTACAATTCACTAGGTATGTTAGGGAAAACATGATCCAAAGATTGGTCTAGAGAGATGTATTTTTTAAAGTATTTCACTAATATAGTGATTCATGGTTTACAAAGTTTGTGCTCTCATTCACTCATTCAGTCTGTCCATCAACCCATCGGTCCCTTACTCTGTCCTGGCACTGTCAGAGTGCTGAATAAGCCCAAGGATGCTGAGGTACCTGGCCGTGATGCCCCGTCTCCCAAAGTACATGGATTTGCTGATTGAAACATGTCCTGTCTCCCTGGGTCCTGCTGTAAGGAGGACAAGGGCTGACAAGGGCCTGAAGGCCAGGCTCATCTCTGCCAGGGTGGGAAAGGTGATGCCATCAGATGGGCAGGAAGGGATCTCTGTCTTGTTTCTGTGGATGCCCCTGTTGGCCATGGGTTTTGGGACTATGGGACGGAGCCCGTTTCTCCACCCAGAGCAGAGGGCAGGCAGAGCAGCAAGACTGAGAAAGGAGAGAGCCCGGCCGTGTGAATGAGGGAGAGGTTCATGCTGTAGCTTCCTTCACTGTAAATTGGGTTCAGCTTTGAGAGTGAGCAGAGCCCATGAAGCTGCAGTCATCCTAGGAGGGATCCTAGGAAGCAGTCACCTTTCTAAGGGCTGGATTGAGGGACTGTGACCCTGTGGGAGGTCTGGGAATGGCAAGATTGTGCTTAGTCGCTCAGTCATGTCTGAGTCTTTGTTGCCCCATGGACTGTAGCCTGCCAGGCTTCTCTGCCCATGGGGATTCTCCAGGCAAGAATTGGAGTGGGTTGCCATGCCCTCCTCCAGGGCATCTTTCCAACCCAGGGATTGAACCCAGGTCTCCCACATTGTGGGCAGAATCTTTACCATCTGAGCCACTGGAGAAGCCCATGAATACTGGAGTGGGTAGCTTATCCCTTCTCCAGAGTATCTTCCCAACCCAGGAATCAACCCAGGGTCTCCTGCATTGTGGGCAGATCCTTTACCATTTGAGCCACCAGGGAAGCCAAAGAATACTGGAGAGGGTAGTCTATCCCTTCTGCAGTGGATCTTCCCAACCCAGGAATCAAACCAGTATCTTCTGCACTGCAGGTGGATTCTTTACCAGTTGAGCTACCAGGGGAGCCCATGGCAAGATTGGTGGGGGCTTTTTGTTTTTTCTCTTGGTGCCCCTCATAGTTGCTTTCTTTCTGAATCCCTTCTGTTTTCACTGAATCTCTCCATTGCTTGGCCCTGGTTGTCATAATACTGAAATATATCATGTTTTATTACTTGCTATACTAACTGAGCATGCATGCATGCATTAAGTGAATAATTGGAAGGCTTTTTATTCTTAATTAAAAATACAGATGTGTCATATGCTTTCTCCTTTTCTCTCTGAAAAATTCCTCATTATAGGAGAGAAATCAATTTTTCCCTTACCATTGTGTTTGTTTTTATGGGCTAATGACCTTTAGGTGGGGAAAAAAAAAGACTCATAAGGACTTTGGGACCAGAATAAGTGACCTGATTATAACGAGGTGATATCTAAATTCCCTGGGTGTCTAGATCAAGGTTGTATGACTTTTCTCCTGACTGAGCCTCTGAACTGAGGAGGTAGTGAGGCCTGGATGTTTTATGAATCACTGGCAGCCAGATGGGCAGTCAGCAGAGGCCAAGCCATTGATGGGGTGTGAAAGAATGAGCTAGGGGGCCGCGGAGGCCCCCCTGAGTGGACCCGTTTCCCACAGCTCTGAGATCTAGGAATGTATGGGAGGGGAATGTGGACCAGGAGATTCTGGGCCTCCTGTCTAGGGTGGCAGTGGAGGTGCCTGGGAGCAGCAGTTTCTTAATGATGGTGTGGTCACATTTTGTGCCCTCTCCTGTAAGCCATCTTCAGATGAGAGCACCACTCCCCAAGATTCTGCTTCGGGCCGGGTCTCTGATTGTTGCCCCCCGTAGCTAGGAAAGAGCTGCAGAGTACTTGTCACTTTTATGTCTAAGTCAGATCTTAAGCCAGCTTGAGTCACTGAATCTCCACGATCAAAGGCAACCATTTCACATCTTATAGCCACTTCAAAGCAAGTTGTGGAAAAAATTAGGAATCTGGAAGCAAATTGAATTATACATCAAAGAAAAACAATCTCCTGACCTTTCTTCCTTCCAAAGCCAACTGTTCCTAAGCATAAAGATCCAGGCAGGATGCTGCCGATTCAGCGTTGGCGGGGGCGGGGGTGGGGGTGGGGTGCAGTGGGTGGGTTCAGGGGATGGAGGTTCAGTTAAACCAAAGGGCTCGTTGAACACTTTCTTGACAAGGAACGTTCTTGGAGCCACCGGATGTGGGAGAAAGTTAGCATAAGGGTGAGGGTTTTGTCAGAAAAGTACTCACGGTTAGTTGGGGAAGCAAGAATGGCACACAGCACAATTTCTGTGCCAGGGTTGCAATTCAGGGGTGAATTGGGTGATGCAGTGTGAAGTGTGGTGAGACTTCAAAGGGGAGGAAGACCAGTTGTGGTGGCAGCTGTGGGTGAGGACGGATTTCATAGCCGGGCTGTCGAGTTGGGTGACAGGATGAAGAGGGGCTCTGGGAGAAGGAGAGGCCGAACTGGCCTGTGGGGTGTGTGTGAGGGAGGTCAGCCCTGTCTTCTCAGTTGAGGTGGGGAAGAGGAGTGGTTGCAGTGGGGAACGGCCCCAAGAAAGATGAGTCCCTGAGGCTAGACATGATGTCAAAGATAAACGAAGCCAGACACTGGTTCAAGTGGCGAGGGCAGATTTTAATCAGTAATAGGCATGATAGGGAGAGGAGGCCAGTGTGAACTGAACCTAACTTTGATTTGTAGGGAGGTGACTGGGCCGTTTGAGCAGAGTGAGGGGCTAGGGAGGGGCCTCGAGGGGAAACATTATAAAAAGCTGGAAGGGAGGTTGGTCCATGTGAAGCCCATCTGGGTTTTCAAACTGGCCCTTCTTCAAGTTAGGCTCCCTCCCTCCCGCCGAGGCTGGAGACAGAGCCCTATCTCCAGGTGTTGGCTGGAGCAAATAGTAAATTCTTTTTGGCAGCCCTGAGTTTTCTCAGGCAGGCACTTTAACGGGGGTGTGAGCCATCCGAGGGATGTGGCCTTGAGCTGTTAGAAACTGTGCTAATGTTTGTTCAGGTCTTTACAGGCCAAGGTTGAGGGGCCTGGCCAGGAGGAGGGCTCAGAGGAGCCCAGGGTTCAGTCAAGGTGAAAACCTCCATGAGGAGACATTTGATGTGAAGAGGCAGGAAATGGATTTAATGATAGTTTTCAAAGTGGGAACAACTTCCTGGGATGGATATTAAAGGAGATTAGATTGGCTTTGAGTATTAATCACTTTTCATTGACTCTTAGGGCCACAAATAACCAAAGCAATCATTAAATTTTAAAGCCTTTTATTTACAGAGGATGTCACGGGGATCTAAGAAATCAAGTAATTTTTACCCTGTTACATGAAAATAGTCAAGGCGTGTGTATATTCCCAGCCTTCTGTGTATGAGTTGAATACCAGGAAGGTACTAGATACAGTGCTGGGTATCGTGGGAGGTACAAAGATCAGTCCTAATCCCTGGGGGCTCCGGGATGCTCACAGTCCAATGGAAAGGCCCACGTGTGGAGAGTTGGCAGCACACGTAGAGACGATGGGCTCTCCTGGCAGGAAGTGAGGGCAGAGGCAGGAGAGTCCCTGGACTGTCCGGGAAGACAAAGGCTCTTGGGATTCTAGAGCTGAACAGACGCAGGGATGCTGTAGTCCAACGAACTCACTTCATGGTCTTGACACATGGATTTGGACAAACAGAAAGCAGAGCAGAGCTCTGGGAAGGGCAGAGGGAGACCCCAGGATGCGTAGGAGGACACAGAGTCTATTCGAGTGTCAGTGAATGGTCCTTTTATATACTTGTATCTCTGTATTTATTTATATTTGGCCGCACTGGGTCTTCATGGCTGCGCTGGCCTTTCTCTAGCTGCAGAAAGTGGGAGCTACTCTCTAATTGTGATGGGTGGGCTTCTCATGGGAGTGGCTTCTCTCGGGCATGTGGGCTTCAGTAGTTGCAGCTCGCAGGCTCTAGAGCCCAGGCTCAGTAGTTGTGGTGCACGGGCTTAGTTGTTCCGCAACACGTGGGATCTTCCCAGACCAGGGATTGAACCTGTGTCTCCCACATTGGCAGGCAGGTTCTTTACCACTGAGCCACCAGGGAAGCCCTGGGCAGGGATTGTTGAACAGAAGGTTCTGAAAGGTGAGCAGTACTTGGTCGCCTGTAACACTGGTGTATTCATGAAGGATAGAAAGGTTTTTAATGTGACTTTTCTTGGTCTACCTGTCACCTGTAGTGTTGACAGACTACCTTAATCCAGGCCATTGTTACCGCATTTTTCGATGGATGGAGCATCTTCTTAACAGATATCCCTCCTCCCTTGGTATCAAGTCCCTTGGATCCCTCCAAATGCTTTTCCTCAGTGAATGTAGTCAGAGTGATTTCTGGGTTGTGTCTCCCTTCTCCGCTTAAAACTGCTCAGTAGCTTTCAATAACATTTATCTTCCCTTGTCCTTAACGTCATCCATTGGTCCTGCTGTGATACTCCTGATACCCTCACACTCATAACTCTTGCCTTCCCAACCCCTCCACTCCTTCAGACTACTAAAGCTTTGCTTCTGTGATCTTCTAGTCTAGGACTTGAGAATATTAACCTCTATTAATATTAATAATCTATTATTCTCTAGTATTAGAGAATATTATTCTCTATTTCTTTTCTACTTAGAAAATATCAAAGGGAGAATTCTAATTATAGCTTATATTGCATATATAAAGATTAGGTTTAATGGATTTTTGTCAACTTCAGATAGTCAGTGAAGCTCATTGCCAGCATCTTTTGTGTCTTTTCATGTCCTGTGTGCACTCTGCCCTCATCTTGATGTTGGTGGCCATTCCTGTGTATCTTCCTTGTGTTCGTTCAGTTGTTTGCCCAGGTGACAGATATCAAGAGTGATTTCTGTCTTACAGAGATGGGAGTGAGCTGTATACATAATATAGTCTTCAAGAAAATGAAAAATTATGCCTTAAATGCCCCAATTTTAAAGCGGTTGATCTGATTTTGATGTAAGTCTTTCTAACAGATACTCTGCTTCTCCTTGTTTATACTTTTGTCTGTTAAATAAATAATTCTGATGAACCTACACACTGTTGAATGCTTTCTTTGTCATTACATGAACTTCAAGTCCTTTGGGGTCCTTTTTGTCTAGTGAATAGTTTTCCTGACTTACTTGTTTCCTTCATATTTGTTAAGTTTGTAGCCACTTGTGTTGGAACTATCATAAAGTTTATAGCGCCTGAGAATTTCTCACATTTTAATCTGCTTTCATTTGTCCCAGTAGCAGCATTTTAGATCATAAAAGGTTATTTTCAAAATATGTAATTTTTGGAATATATTTGATGAAAATGAACATTCATTTTTCTTAGACGTATATTCTTAAGAACATTTTTTTTACTGTGCTAAATGACTGTATTAGATATTTATTTATTTGTAGCAAGTTTAAATCAGGAGGGAATGTCTGAGATCAAAGGACCAGGGGCATACATGTAAAATGCACGATCCCCCACCTTTCCACTTCTGCCTGCCCCTCTGTCTACTGCTCAGTTAGGCAGTGCTGGTGCCCCCACTTCCTTCTCCTGACTCCCCAACATGGCTCTTCCCAGCTGAAGCTGCTGGGGGCTGAGTTAGAAACAAATTAACCATTCCTAAAACCAGTCATCCAGAAGTAGGCAGAATTAGCTGTTAAAACAATCACATCGAATGAGGTTGCTAAAATTTCATGAAATAATGGAGACAAATAAGTAAATTCTGCAAGTTGGGTTTAGGCAAATGAACATTCTGCAAGTTGGCCCACTTCCGTGTTGGTAGCACCTGGATGGTCCAATGGAAGATGGTTTTCCTCGGAGCCTTGGGCGGTGCTGAGGTCCAGTGGCCAGGTGCTGTTTCTTCCCCAATGCTGCTCCAGACACCCCTAGCTCCCCAAGCCATACCTCCCTTTGTGTACTGCTTCTGGTTTCCTGTGTTCCATCACCAGGTCACCAAGCACACGAGAGCCACGAAAAAGTTTGATTTAATTCTCTAAAGAAGTATTTGCCTACATGCCTGGAGATGTTCATTGTCCAATGTCCATCAAAGGTTTCCATCGTGCAAAATTGAGGGGAGCTGAAATGTCTGCTCAGGAGAGTGGATGCAAACTTAATCCTGGTCCTTCTATTCAAGACACATGCAGCAGGGGGCTTTTGCCTCTGGCTTCAAGGACATCATCACTGTTGACAACTCTTTTAGTTATGCAGAGGTCTTCCCTGCTTATTTAGTTTTTCTAAATAAAAAGACTCTATTCCAGAAGTTTTAGAGTTTTCAGACTGTAGAAAAGTGGGAGAGTGACTTCAATCATATTACTCGCTCTTGTGATTAGATGTTGTATGCAACATCTAATATAAATTGTAGCAGGCAAACAGCATTTGATCCCTAATTTATATCTTGGTAGCAACCAGGTTCAGTAGACCAGACTAACTGCAATATTAGAGAATGATTTGTGTTTCATATATGTAGGCAGGCATTAGTAATGATCTCATTAAAGGACCATCACAGCACCATGAATTGCCCCCATGCACCTACTGTGCTTCTTTGTGGCCCTATGGACTGTAGCTCCCCAGGATCCTCTGTCTGTGGGATTTCCTAGGCAAGACTACTGGAGTGGGTTGCCATTTCCTCCTCCAGAGGATCTTCCTCACCCAGGGATAGAACCCATGTCTCCTGCACTGACAGGTGTATTCTTTATCACTGTGCCACCTGGGAAGATCCTAGCAAAATGCTCCCATCTCTTGTGTCCTGGGTCCTTCCTCCCTTGTGGCATCAGGAGAGTATTCAGACTTCTCTGGAAATTCAAGCTACTTGTAATGATAGTTTTCCTGTGCTGTGCTGGGCTAGAGGCATTGTTAGTCTTTTTGCTTTTGAAAAGCATAATTTCTTTTCTTTTCTTTTTTAAGCTTTTAGAGTATTATTCTGCTGGTATTGGAAATAAACCTTCATTTCCTTCAGCTTTTTTCTTTCACTGAAAGAGAAAAGCAACAGGACTTGAAGGAAGAGGGGAGTGGGGAAAATCATTGTTGCTTTCTGTGTTTGCTCTCTGCATCTCTTTTCTTAGTAAATTGCCTCAGGAATTTCTGCAGTCAGGTCTAATCAGCTCTTGAAAGGCCTCTTTTGGACGAAACTCTTCAAGTGAGCCAAAACTCTAAGACTACAGGGTTTGGGAGGAGACAATGAAAAGAAAGGGGGTATTAACATGTGGCCCTTCTATTAAGATTGTGAAATTTCCTTAAGTTGTAAATGTGGCTGGGAAAAAGGGGGAAAACTCCACTTTTGGGGAGGCAGCACTTACATCTTCTCCTCTTCCCTTTTTTTCTTTCTTCCCTTCCCACCTAAGTTGGTTGCAACAGAGAGGTTTTTTAAATAGTCTTGGGTTATTTTAACTGCTTTTATTATTTTTAAATTAATCTTTATTGGAGTATAGTTGATGTAAAACATTGTGTTAGTTGCTGCTATATAGCAAAGGGAATTAAATAGTTAAATATATATATATATATATACACACACACACATATATATATATATATATATATATATATATATATATCTCCACTCATTTTTAGGTTCTATTCTCATATAGGTCATTACAGAGTATTGAGTAGAGTTCCTTGTGCTATACAGTAGGTCCTTATTAATTATCTCTTTTATATATAGTAGTGTGTATGTGTCAATTCCAACCTCCCTTTCCTCCTTGGTAACCATAAATTTGTTTTCTGTATGGCAGCAGAGAGCTTTTTATACATTTCTGAAAACGGGCATTTTGTGTTCTACTGGTACCATGGACAGATACCAAAAAATATTTTTGTCTCCTCTTGGTATTTTGAATTAGCATCTTACCTCAAAATAAACATAAAATGCAAATGACAAAAATTTGACTTTTATTATCACTTCCAAAGTCAGTTAAACATGGCAGTTTTGAAAATAGGTTGAACACATCTTTATATAAAACACCCAAGACAGAGGTATTTTTTCTGACAGCTGGTGTTTTCAGAAGCTGTTCTCTCCCCTCCTGCCCACTAAGGAGAATGTCCTTTTGCTACCACATCAGAGGCAGTGCTTCTGATGTGACTTGTGCCATTAATTTAGTTGAAATGAATTCATGTTTCCTTAATTCCTAACAAGGGTGTGAAGCAAGCTTGTGACTATTTTATGCCCAGACCTGGGTTGGAGTTCTTAAGGAATTAGGCAGAAGGTGGGTGGGTGTGTGTGCCACTTTATCTGTCTTAAAGATCGTGAAAGTTATTCCTAGCTCTCAGAAATTATAAAAAAGAAGGGGGTGGAAACAGATCACATGCTCTATTCATAGGATAAGAGGAAGAGGAGGGAGGGAGGAAACTTTCATTCACTTCACAGAAATGTATTCTGTATTGTTACGTGCCAGCCACTGTTTAAGGACCTGGGGCCACAGCAATGCATGAATTAGACAAAAGTCCTTGATCTCTGTGGACCTTCCACTGCAGTGGGAGTCGGAGAGAGAGATGATAAACAGGGTAAAAAAGTAAAGTATAGAGTGTGACAGGGATCAATGGTATGAGAAGAAAGAAAGGCAGGGGGTTCTGAAATGTGTGTATTTGAGTGCATGTTGGGTATTTTAAAATAGGGAGCCAGGGGAGCTCTCACCCAGAAGGCGCCGTTTTCATGGGAATGGCAGGGCTTGTAAGAGGGAAGCAGGGTGAGCAGGTCTGAGGCCCCTGCATAACCCAGGTGAGGGGTGACTGCTTCAGGCCAGAGGGTGGCAGGTCAGGGATAAGAAAGGTTGGATGAGGAATTCCTTGCTAGATCAGAGTAGTGGGTATGGGAGAGAGAAACAGGAAACCTGGCCTCAGGGTTCAACCTGAGCCTCTGACACAGACCCTATGATCCATTCGCTGCGGCCTCTGCAGCTGTCACTGAAGGTTTTCAGCTTGTGCTGTTTTATAAGTGAAAGTGTTTGTCACTCAGTCGTGTCCGACTCTTTGCGACCCTTGGATTGTAGTCCGCCGGGGGGACTATCCATGGGGTTCTCCAGGCAAGAATACCCGGTGTAGAATGCATGACTCAAAATGTTAGTCATGATGGAGTCTTCCGTGAGCCAACCTGGCGCGCTCATGCACTCTGAACGCCAGGAGGAGAGGTGGGGCCTTGCTCCCAGTGCGGACCCTGAGGCTCGTTGTCCTAATACTAGAGCCACCCAGGTGACCATGCTATGGGTGGGGGTGGGGGTGGTTTGGAAGAATCTGGGATTTTACTGGGTGGTGTGTTTTCTAGTTGGGAGGCCAGTCACTGAAAATGACCCAGGGTTTTTAGTGTGTACGGAATCCAGGACAAGCCGACAACGCAGTGTGCCTGCGGGAGGAGCAGGAGTAGTCTGAGGAGGGGGGCACTTCCGGCCATGAGGAGAGGTCACTTCCAGCCATGAGGAGGGGGCCACTTCCGGCTGTGACCTGGCCCTGCTTGCTGCTCCACTCAGCACAGCAAACCAGTGTCTCCGAGCTGCGGGGGTGAGGCGAGCTGTAGTCACCTCACACCTGCCCTCTTCTCTTCCTGGCCGCTCAGCATTGTGTGTTTTGCTCTAGTTTAATCTGTTTGTTGAATGTGAGACTCAGGTGTGAGTCAGGGGAGTCCACACCCCACTGGACCCTTTTGTTTCATTACCAGGTGAAAGGGCTTCCCAGGTGGCACTAGTGGTCAGGAACCCTCCTGCCCATGCAGAAGACGTAAGAGACCCGGGTTCGATCCCTGAGTCAGGAAGATCCCTGGAGAACGACATGGCAACCCACTCCAGTGTTCTTACCTGGAGAATCTTCATGGACAGAGGAGTCTGGCGGGCTACAGTCCATGGGGTTGCAAAGAGCTGGACATGACTGAAGCGACTAAGCACTGCACAGCACACCAGGTGAAAAAAAGTCACGATCAATGCTAGTAAAATGCATCTCCAAGTATTTTCACAGGAGCGAGTGGGTTCTATGTTACCCCTATTTTAGATAAACGGCTGGCTCAGAGGTTATGCGTGGGGAAATGGCAGACTGCCTATCTTAGTGACATCTTGATTACCGTACATTTCACCGTTGGGCAAGCACTGAATCGTCTGTGATGCTGGTTACTGGGCTCTGAGGAGCAGGTTTGGGAGCGGAGGCTCTTGTGGTATCCACCCTCAGTGCGGCCTTCAGATTCTAACTTGCCATACCTGCTGGAGGGGGCTCTCCTAGCAATCCAGGTGTTGACCTGGACCAAGGTTGGTGCTTCTCCCAGCATGGTCCTGGGCCTCTAAGTCCGGTGGAACCTCGGGGCCACCCAGATGGACCAACTCCATATCTCCATTCTGCTAGCTCCCAGGTGATTTCTGTGCATTTTCAAGCATGAGAAAATCAAGGGAACCGCACATTAGCCGGTCTGTTTTGGAATAAATCAGGTAACGTGACAACCCCACCTGTGGCTCGTTCTCCATCATGAAGGTTCCTCTTCTCCAGGCACCCACTCCTCTCATTGCTTCCTTTTTGTTGCTGATCCTCAAAACTTTTGTCTCTTCACGAGTCTTTTTCCTTCAACACATGCTGCCTCGGAAAACGTGCAACCAGTTTCCGTTGATTTGCTTTGCTGTCGAAGGTGGGTGTGGCTGTACCCGCCGGCCCCTCCCATGCCACGTGTAGTCCTGGCCTGGAGAGTGCGTGAGGGGAAGAAGCTTAGCTCTTTAAATTCTGACCTGACTCATGTAGCTGCTAAAAATTCTTCCCTGACTTAGGGCCGACTTGGCTTCTACATTCTCTAAATACAGGTATGAACGGGTAGGATGAGGCTAAAATTGTCTCAGGTCCCAGTGAGAATCTAAAAAACAAGTCTCATAATTTTTAGCCTGGGAGAAAAATGAAACAACCCCCCCCCCCCCCCTCCTTGAAGGGCAAAGCAAGGGTTTGGGCCCTCGGTTTTGTTCTAATGGCACCTTCGTCTGCAGTCAGTGTTTGAGGGAGCCTCTGAGTGTGCTATAATGATGGGTATTCAGTCTCTTTCCTGAGGACGGAGCTTTAGCCCCCCAGGGGGTGTGGTGAAGGCTGGGGCCCTGCTGTCCGACCACAGAGATTACTGAGGACAGTTTCCATGCCTGTGGCTCCAATCTGTGTGGAGGCGGGGCAGAGCCCAAGGGAGACGGTCCAGGGGGGCAGCAAAGGCAGCCACCCGTGCTGGGCCCCCAGTCCTGGTTCTGTGGGCACCTGCCCTCACAGCCTTGTACCTGGAGAGGCCGCCTAGATTGTGGTTCACATGGCGGGTGTGGCGGAGCCAGCCCCGTACTGCGTTATCCCGCGCTCCCATTTTTACTCCTGGAAATACCTTCTGAGCTTGGGAAGGGGTGGGAGTCACTCTCTGAGTCTGGGGGGAGTGTGTGTGGAGCCTGGGCATTAGGGCAGGTGGGTGGTACCCACCTGTACAAAGGTGCTTTAAGCCCCCTCCCTTCCCCACTGCTGTAACCTGTAGTCAGAAGCTGACCCACTTACCCTGCCTGAAATAACCAACCCACAGCAGGTCTGCCCAGATTCATGGTGACTTGACAACTGTGTTGTGATGTTGCAAGGGCACGCCCTTGCTTGCCTTTCCTTCTCAGTGTCCTGTAGTTGTGACTTTTTTTTTAATTTAATTTTATTTATTATTACTTTTGTTGGGTGCACGGGGTCTTTGTTGTGGTGCATGGGCTTGGTAATTGTAACCTGAGGGCTTAGTTGCCCAACAGCATGTGGGCTCTCAGTTCCCCGACCGTGGATTGAACCTGTGTCCCTACCTTGCAAGGCAGATTCTTAACCACTGGATCCCCAGGGAAGTCCCTGTGACTCTTTTCCTAAAACCTCCCTTGGCCGAGAGCCCAGGGCAGCTGGATGGTGGAGGCACTGAGGGTGAGCTTGCACCCAGGAAGCCCGGCGTGGCCCATGGTTTCCTCTTCAGCTGCTCCTCGCCCTGGCTCCTTGAAAATCCAGGGCTTTCCCTTGGAGGAAACCAGGTGAATCAGGTGGCCCCCCACGTGGAGCTGTTCCTCCAGAGACTGAGTCCCTGGAGGAACAGGGAAGTCAGAGTCAGCCGGATCCGGGAAGTGGGCCTTCTAGGCTGGGGTTGGGAGCAGGGGGGCGAGGCTGGAGCCCTTTAACTGGCTGACACGTGGCACCACCGTGGCAGGTCACCGAGTATACTGAGTGAGCCTGAAACGGCCCGAGCCTGGTACATACTGTAGGGACATAGTGTTGGCTGGGTGAATGCTATTCACCTGAGTAACCAACTCATTTTCCCAAAGTTTACCTGCTCTCCTCTCTGAACGGTGTCACCGTACAGCTCCTTATTCCATGGGAGGACTTACAGCTACGTCAATAGCTGAAGGTATCTGTGAATCTCTCTCTCCTTTTTAGACTCAAAGCTCCTCATGGGAGCACAGTATTGTGCTCATCTTTTTTTTTTTTTTCCTTTTAAAAGAAGATTTTATTATTTATTTATCTGACCACACCACAGGGCATGTGGGATCTTAGTTCCCTGACTGAGGCTTGAACCCGTGCCCTCTGAAATGGAAGTGTGGAATATTAACCACTGGACCCCCAGGGAAGTCCCGTATGTTCATCTTTGAGGCCAGGATGCGGTGCCTCTCCCCTAAAGTGACTGCTTGTAAGTGATTGTTCAGAGTCACAAGCCCCCTTCCCTGTGAGGTGCCACTGTCAGTTCAGTCGCTCAGTCGTGTCCAACTCTCTGTGACCCCATGGACTGCAGCACGCGAGGCTTCTCTGTCCGTCACCAACTCCCGGAGCTTACTCAAACTCATGTCCATTGAGTCAGGGATGCCATCCAACCAGCTCATCCTCTGTCGTCCCCTTCTTCTCTGCCCTCAATCTTTCCCAGCTTCAGGGTCGTTTCCAGGGAGTCAGTTCTTCACCTCAGGTGGCCAAAGTATTGGAGTTTCAGCTTCAACATCAGTCCCTCCAGTGAATATTCAGGACTGATCTCCTTCAGGATTGACTGGTTTGATCTCCTTGCAGTCCAAGGGACTCTCAAGAGTCTTCTCCAACACCACGGTTCAAAAGCATCAATTCTTTGGCACTCAGCTTTCTTTATAGTCCACCTCTCACATCTGTACATGACTGCTGGAAAAACCATAACTTTGCCAGTGTCTCTGTACAAGCTCCCTGTGCCATGGGAGGACTTACAACCAGGCCAACAGCCGATTTCATTAGGACATGTGTACTGATTAAGTATCAGGTCTAGAAATACCAATTCCACTGAGATGTCTGTGTTCTGGTCCTCTTCTCTCTGATGGAGTCCTCCAGAAGCTGAATCCACATTGTTTCCTGAGTTCTTCAGGACATTGGGCTTAGCTAGCTTTCACCGTGGAGCGGACAAGAGCAGTCAGTCTCGGCTCATTTCGTCTTCTCACTGCACGACTCCTTGCTCAGCCCTCCTCAGCACAAGACCTGGAAATAAACCCAGAGGGAGAGTCAGGAGGTCGGGGAGGATAAGGAGGCAGCTTGTCCTTTTGATGTGTAGAAACATTTGGTTCAGACGTGAGTTTGCTCCCCATGACAAAACCGGTATTTAAGGTTTGCTGCACTTAATTGTAAAAATAACAACATGATTTTTCTTTTACTGTGGTCCCTCCTCTCCCTTGGTGAGTGAATAAACTCTGAGAACAGTTGTTTTAAAAACCATTTTCTCTGCTGCAGTTTTGTTGCATCCCTATGATACTCACTGTAGAAAACGGCCGTTTCCATCTTGAAGAATACTTGCAGAGCCTGGCCCCATGGGGTGGGTCAGGTGAACGCCTGAGTTTTGCCATCTTGGTTCCATGACATGATTGATGCCAGATTGTTCCCTTTTGACCCCAACTAATGATCCTTATCTTCTCCCCAAGGGTTAGACAGTCACTTCTTTTTCTCCAAGTGTTTAGGGCAGGGATGGGGAACATTTTCCCTGTCAAGAGCCCTTGACCTCAGGAAGGAAGAGACCATTTCTTCACAGGAGTGATGGTGCCTTGGAGAGGCACCCCCGGGGCCCAGCTGGGCCTGTCTGAGCTCAGGCAACCTTCTCAGCAAGAAGGAGCTGACAGATGACAGGAGCTGCCTTACTAGCTCGGGGTCAAAGGCCTGACTGTTCACTCTGGTGGGTCTTGGGTATGCTCTAGAAACATTTTGAAGCCTTTGGGGCTGGCAAGAGAAGGAAAAGTAATCTTTATCGGGCAGTAAAGTGTGCCGGGTGCTTTGCCGATATTATCGCATTCTTTGTCACATTGCTTTAGAATGTTGGAATGTATGCTTTTTAATCCTGTTTTGCTGATAAGAAAACCAAGGCACAGAGAGGAATTTCTTCCAAAATGCTAACATCAATTTAGGAGTCTGGGTGGTGGTGAGGTCCAGGGCCATGGTGAAATGGTGCGGAGGCCACGTACAAACCAGAGCAGTGCATGGTGCTGGGCGAGGGCCCTGGCAGCTGGACGTGCAGGGGAGGACAGCAGAAGTGGACACAGCATCTCCAACAATGGGCACGAGAGAAGCTGGGGGGCCCCTGGAGGCAGGTTCTGTGAGCTGAGCCTGGGGATAATGGAGTGCTTCACCGAGGCCGAGAGTAGGACCATCCTGGCTGTGGTCAGTGCCCAGGTAAGAGGCTGAGTAGTTTCAGTGTGTGTTCTCAGGAGCTGTTTGGGGTTGGGGTGTGTGGCTTGGGGCCATTGTACCAAGATGATTTTCTTCTCTTAAATTGTTCCCCTTGGAGAGTAAAACCAAGTTGGGCCTCGTGCCCCATTGAGAAGGTTGGTCTCCCATACACATGGCCACAGGCTCTGGATGCTTCCAGAAGCTCAGAGAGAGAATGGGCTGGTTTGATCAGGAAGCCTCTTTTCCATTTGTGCCCGGTCAGGGGGTGGTGAGAAGGGCTGAGCTGCGGGCAGTGACTGCCATCGTGCTGTGGCCAGCTTGGGTGGAACCCCCACTTCTTGCTCAACCAAAACCACCCAGTGGAGCCGTTTCTCTGTCATTGTGAAAACAGAACCAGAAAGAAATATATGTCATTTTGGGGTTGGGGGGGAAGCGTGCATCTAAACGTTCCCACTTAATTCTAAAATTAAGAAAGGGGATGATAAAAGCCCATAAATTATTTTGAGTTCTCCAGATTTCTAATTTGGGGAGAAGAGAGGAAAGAAAGCAGGAGCTGTAAGGGGAGGAGGCGGGAAAGTCAGGAGGGCAGGGGCCAAGTCATTGCAGGAGAGAGAGAGACAGGCGTGGAGATGAAGGGAGCAGAGGAGATCTGAAGTGAAGGGTGCCCATCACCTGTTTTTCACACCACTGGTTGCCACAGGGTGTTTTTGCTGCTTTTCAGATGCTAATGATCTGATTACCCTGGGTCAGCAGCCTTTTTTGTGGGTGGTGTCAAAGTGCGGACCCTCTGGGCTCCTGCCAGGGTCCTGCTGGCTGGATAAGTGACCACAGGGCTGGATGGTATCTGAGGGCCCTGCTCTCTCTCTACCATTCTTTGATCCCAGGGAAAAACAAAGGCATGTTTTGAACAGAATTCCTATTCATTAAGTGGCCGGCACTAGCTGACCCCAGCCTTTTTGCCTCTGAGAAGGATCACGTTTGTTAAAGCAGAGATATTAGCGGACCAGATGGTAGTGCCCTTCACTGGGGCCCAAAGCTAGCTGGTGCCCTCCGTTCGGAGGGAAAAATCGGTTCCTACGGAGGGATTCAGAACCCAGGACTCTGCCTGGATCGCTTTCCTCAGTGAAGAGGAGGGTGGGGGTGGGGGTCCCAAGGTCGCAGGCAGAAAGAACATGGAGCTGGGTGGGGCTCGGCAGGGAATGATGACAGATGAGCAACCATGCAGGTTGCTTGTAATTTCAAGTCTCGTGCAGTGTTTTGGTCAACAGCTCCTTGGAGGCTGCTCGCCTCTTGCAGGGGGGCTCCCGTGTTCCTTGCTAGCACCGTGCCTGCATCCCCCCGTCTGCTGTTGACACGGTATCTTCATCACTGACTGCAACCTTCATGCAGCCAGGCTGTGTCTCATGCGTCTCTCTTACTCCCCAGCCTGGCATGGCGCTTGGAGCCAGTGATCGTTTGAAGGAAGGGAAGCCTGCTGAGTGCTACAAGAAGCATCCTAGGGTGCCCAGCGTCCTGAAAGTTCTCTGTGTCCTGCCCTTCGGAAGTCAGGGAAGGCTTCAAATCTGGGCTAAAACCATATACACAAAACAGGCCTGGAACTTCTCTGTGGGACCCAAGGTTAACAGATCCTGGTCTTAGACAGTAGGGCGTGTGCATCTGTCAATGAGCCATGTATCCCGAGCCTGGTCCCTTGCCAGACTGTCATGGATGCAAGCTGGTTCTCGAGCAGGGAGATCACATAAGTGTATGCCAAGTCTCAGGTCTGCCCCCACATGTGTACAGAGGAGTTATACAAAACAGTGCCCTTCATAAACTCTAGGCTTATGGCCCTTCACTTCCTGTGGTTCACCTTTGATATTTCTTAATAGACACCATTTTGGTGGGAGGGCAGTTGTAATGTTACAGAAATGATGGAGCAAAAAGTCCAGAGTTCCCATATGCCCTTCCAACCTCCCCCAGGTCCCTCTGTTATCAATATGTTGCATGAATGTGGTACACGGTTATAATTGATGAACAGATACTATTTTTCATCATTGTACATTAAAATTTTTTTAAATTTATATTGTAATATAGTTGATTAACAGTGTTGTATTGCTTTCAGGTGTCCAGAAATCGATGCATTTTTATTGACTATAAAAATTGTACTTTGTGGTTTATTAGGGTTCGTTCTTTGTGCTGTCTGTTCTGTGGGCTTAAGCAAATTTATGTAATGAGATGTTGCCACCATTATAGTACCATGTGAGATAGTTTCACTGTCCTAAGCATCCCCCACGCTCTACCTAGTCATTCTTCTCTCTTTCCCTCCGAGTCCCTGGCAACCACTGATCTTTTTATTGTTGCCATGGTTTTGCCTTTTCCAGACTGTCAGATTGTAGGAATCATGCAGCCTGCAGCCTTTTCAGATCGGCTTCTTTCACTTAGTAACACGTGTTTAAGGTTCTGCCGTGCCTTTTTGTGACTTGACAGCTCATTTCTTTTTACCACTGAACAGTATTCCATTATCTGATGTACTGCATTTTGTTATCCCGTCACCAAGTAAAGGACACTGAGGTTGCTTTTAAGTCTTGACAATTATGATTGTAGATATGCTTTTTGTGTCTTAGGAAGTGTGGCCACAGGGGTGTGGCAGACTGGGGCTGTGTCTTTGGGGACTGGGCTCATTCACAGAAGGCAAAACTAGCATCTTCTTAGGTTCTAACCTGTAAAGCTGTAACCAGGCCAGATGTTGGGGGCATTAGGAGTCTGGATGGTTAGGGTTCCTCCTGGGTTTTGTTCCAGCCCCCATAGTCAGTTTGGTCAATTAATTAATCAATTATTTATTGAGGTATTAGGTCCTGGAGATACTTATGCAAGTAAGTTATTTATGGACCCTGATATCAGAACGCCCTCAGTTTAGTGTGGGGATAGAATTGCAAAAGAATCATTACTGTTGGCAATATTTAAACAAACACTGACTGTGAATAATTAAGGACAATGGCTGATTCACAGAGTTAAAAGCCAAGGCCATCATCAGAACTCATTCTAGCTCAAGTGATAAGTGTGACAATAGGGGTGAATACTTTTGGGGGGTGGGGAGGTGAGGGAGGTGTATGCAGAAGGAGGTGACCTGACACACAGGAAGGGGAGAGGTGGAAGAAACCGGAAACCCTATTCCAGGCTGGAGCGTGAAGGCTGGAGAGTGAGGCTTCTTCTGATCCTCAATGGACCCCAAAGACTCAAGGATGTCTCAGGGGGTCCATTTCAAGGCAGGGGCACTGCTCGCTGGCAGTGATTGTCCAGGCTCCTCCAGGTCCCATCTCTCCAGCAGCCCCGTCAGCCAGGCTGGAAATCTGCGAGTCCACATGCTTTGTCCCACAATCAGCTCTGTCCCTAAAGTTCTCTCCAGTCGACATCTCCTCGTCATCCTAAGGTCATATCTTGCCTGCAGGGTTCCAGAGTTCTCTTAACTGGTTCCCTGCTCCTGCCCCATTCAAATTATCTGCCCTCATTGACCAGACTGACAGTGAACTGGGAAAAAACCATGTCTCACTGGCTTCCTTCTTGCCTGAGAGACAAGAAGCTGAAACTCCAGGGCACAGCAGCTGGGCTACCACTCCGCTCCAGCATGGACCCTCTGTGTGTCATCAGCCTGATGCTCTCTCTGCACGACCTGCCCACGCACTGGCCCCACTGAAGTGCGGTCCGCTTTGAACACACTTCCGTCCTCAGCCGCCCAGGCTGCACGCTGCTCTTCTCCTCCTCACGCTCCCCCTTTGCACAGCGCTTCTCACACTGGTTGGTTTCCACTCGCGCCTCTGAAGTCTGTCCCACGTCGCCACGGCTGAGTCTCCATCTCCAGCCCCAGCTTCACAGGGTTTTCCACTCCTTTCTCCGTGGCCCCTTGTTACTGCCACGTCCTTCTCACATGGCAGGGGCTTTGTCTGGGATAAGCCTGTCCTCCCCAGTCGGCCATCAGCTCTCATGCCTGAGACTGTCTTCATTTCCCTCTGTCACCCAAGTGCTCAGCACACTCCCTGCTTAGTGGATAATAAAAGACTGTTAAAAAGATGATGTTATAAATACATAAAGGGAGATTGCACTCTAAGCGATCTAAGGATTAAAGAGGTCATCTCAAGCAGTCTTGCCTCGTTGGGTCTTAGGACCTTCTCATCGTTCACACTTAGCCTCTTCCACCCTCAGGCTGCGGGGGCTGCCCCTTTGCCAGTGGGGGAGCCCCCTCATTCGTGCCCACTCACCATCATCACCATGGTCACTTGTCTCAGTTGGTCCCCAGAACAGAAGCCCTTGCTTTTATATGTGTGTGTGTGCTTCTGAATTTACTTGGTGACAAGCGTGTCATGGTCAGGGTGTGAGTGAGTTTTAGTGGCCCAGTTGTTTATTGTGTAAACAGAACGTAAGGCCATCTCCATTTCTCCTAGGCATCTTCTGTTACTCTTCCCTACTTCTGAGAGCCTGTTATCCCAGCACTGGGGACAGCCTTGATGTCACTTCTCTGGCTTTGGTTCCTTCACCTGTGAAATGAGGATGTTGGATTAGATCAAGAATTCTTACCTCTGGACCATAGGATCCCCTGATGGCCCATAGGAAGCTTCTGTGTACCCATACTCTCTGAAATTGTATTAACATTTTGTGCGTCTGAACATCTTTTTATAACTTGTGTATGACTTTCAGATGAGTCTGAGACTCCCATCACTGGAAAAAATGGTTTCCAAAATCTGACCCAGCAGTTTTTTTTTTTTTTTTAACTGAAAAATGGTTTCTACGGTGTCACTTTTTTTTTCCCCTTTAAAATATCATCATGGTAACTGAGTATCAATTTCAGGCTGAGAGGGGTTATTCTTCCCAGTCATTGGTGTATCATGTGGCACTTTTGGATTCAGGGGAAGAATTTCCAGAGTAGAATTTCTTTGACTCACTCAGTGTTGACAGTAACTTGGTCTGTGGGCTTCCCCAGCTGGGGAAGAGAAGCATAGCCCAGGCTTGGCCGCTCAGTTTGTCTTTTGTCACATTTTGCCAGTTTCTGAGTGGGGAGTCTGATGTCACAGCTACATCCAGGCGAAGCAGAGGCTCATTTCTCATCGCCACATCTGAAAATTCATGACGGTCACGGTTCTCTGTAACTGGTGCAAACAGATTTTTAAATATAGACGTGGTATTTTGCCAATGAATAAATCTGCTCTCTACATGTGATGTCTTTCATAGCAGCCCAAGGGTAGAAAGAAGGTTACTGTCATTCCATATAGAGGAAGGACCCCTAGGTCTTGAACCCAGTTTCCCATGGAGTGCTTGGTGACTGAGTTTGCCTCTTGAGATAAGAGTGTGCTATAATTGTTAAAGTCAGTGAGTTCTATGGGCCTGAAAACATGATATTCTGGATGTTTCTTTCACTCGTCTACTTCCCCAGACTTCCCCACAGGCCTGGGGTTCTTCCCCTCCATATTCTTCCACCAACATAACCAGTTTTTCATCTGGCTTCACTGGTGGCTCAGATGGTAAAGAATCTCCTGCAATGTAGAAGATGAGGGTTTGATCCCTAGGTCAGGAAGATGCCCTGGAGAAGGGAATGGCCACCCACTCCAGTATTCTTGCCTGGAGAATTCTATGGACAGGGAAGCCTGGCGGGTACAGTCCACGGGGTCTCAAAGAGACAGACACAACCGAATGACTAACACTTTGCTTCACCAGTTTTTTATACTGGTTCCTTTTCATGTTTTGATCTTCCCCTCCTCGCAGAGGTTTTCTTCATTGTGCTCCTGCCTGAGCAGGCAGCATAAGACCTCTGTGGCCGTGCTTTTCAGCACTGAGATTTTCGAGACATGCAGGTTTCCTTCCCAAAGACAGAAGGTCTCTGATGGCCTTTGATTAATTTCCCCTCACCTCATTATTGTAAGCTAGTTTAGCATATAATACAGTAATTACATCTCTTAAAGGAACATATTTCATTTTATTTATTTATTTTTATTTTATTATTTTTTTTATTTTTTTTTACTTGTGAAATTTATTTTTTTTTAATTTTATTTTATTTTTAAACTTTACATAATTGTATTAGTTTTGCCAAATATCAAAATGAATCCGCCACAGGTATACATGTGTTCCCCATCCTGAACCCTCCATTTTAAACAGAATCGTGGAGGGAAAAGACGGGAGGGCTTATAAGACTTTAACAAATGATGTTCTGATTACACCTCCTTTCTCCACCACCTACCATAGGCTCCCAGTTGCTCTTTACTGAAAGGTGAATGCCTGCCCCCCAGGCAGATTCAGCCTGGAATGGGGGAGGGGGGAGAATAAATGCACATGGGCTGTGCTTCACCTCAAAAATAACGAATGGATGTATAATTGCCCCCTCCTACAGCTTCTCCCCAGCTGCTGGGCCCAAAGCCCTCCTCCCTCCAGGGGACGTTCTGAGCCTGAGCTGTAGGCTACCCCCTTCTGTGCTGGCGGGAGGGGCCTTTGCACACTTTGGACCTGGCAGTGTCAGAGTTTCAGGAGAATGGACAACCTTGGGGATCACAGGCTGATCCCAGCCCTACATTTTACACATAAGGGTTCTACTTTGGGTCTGACTGTTGTGTGCTCTTGAGGTTTGTTAGGAAGGAAGGTTTCCATGTTTTACTGCTGAGACCCCAGTCCCCCCCACCACCTTCATTGCCCCCTGCCCAGGCACCTTTTCCTCTGATGCTCTTAGGACTCTCAAACTGAGTTCCAGTGGCAAGAACCATCTTTTTCCTTATAGCCCCCACCACCTGGGAGGGGTTACACCACTCTCACTGGCCTCTGTTCACAACCCAGGTGGACAAGGAGGAGTAGGGAGCACCTTTGAGCTCCTGGGAGACATGTGAAGTTCACATGCAGGTAGAGGCTGTGAGGCTCCCCTCTTGCTGGATTCAGGTGGGCTCCACCGTCCCTCCCTGTGCTCAGCATTTGGGGTCTCTTTTTCTTTGGCATCACCTGATACTCAGGCAGTGTGCACACATGGAATTCCCTCCCTTGGAACTTGGGATCCATGAGCACTACACAGTGTGTGAGGTATAGGTGGAGGGTCAGAGGACTTCTAAGCTCTGCTCCATCATCCACAAGCTGAAGCCAAGGGTGCATCTGCACCCACGTACACAAACCCAGAGACATGCATGTGAGACCTATGTAGAGCAGAGCCTGCAGACATTGATGGCAGACTGGGGATGCACCAAAATTATCAGTCATCCTCCCTGAGGAAGCTTTGCTTTACCATGTAACCCAAGACTGATCATCACACCTGAATACACAGGCTAGAAGTAGGACTTCTTAATGTTCAGTAGGCCTGCATCCAAGAGAGACATCAGGCACACCCTTGGGAAGCTGGAAGGCCATCCTCTGCTCCTGGGTGAGCCCTTTACCCTCTAGTCTAAGCTGAAGAGGAGGCCAGCACAGCCGTGGTGAGTCTGACTTTGTGTATGGTGAGGCGTGGATACAACATAAAAGGAACACCCAGTTCCTTGAACTCAGAGTGTCCCCCAGCATTGAAAGCTCCAAAGCACACCACCCGTGGCCTGGCTAGCCCAGCATCAAGGAAGCCAGGACCTGGACTGGGGAGAAGGACTGCTTCTCCTTTGGCCTGTGTAGGCCTCTCGAGCCCATCAAAGGGCTGTCAGCAGTCTTTGGTTTGGGTATGATGTCTGACGTGGGAAAACGTCTGCTGGCTCCTCTTCTACCACAGGAATTGTCCCTCTTCATCAAACGACAAATTGACATTTATGAACATCCTTGGTCCCTGATCCTTCCTCACCTCTAGGTAAGCAGTGGTGTCTCCTAAAATATACGTTCATCAACAGAACAATCAGGTAGGGCAGAGGGGCTGTTCCGTACCATGCATTTTTTAAGATAGATGGCAGTTTTGAGTTTCAGTTAAGCACTGTGGTTTTATTTTATACCACAACGTTGGTTCTTTCTAGAGAGGTAATATCAATTGCCTTTTCAAAAAAAAAAATCAGTACTCTAGAGTAATATTCCTTTGAATGAGTATTTGGTCATTTAAATCTCAACCACAAGAGTGGCGATTCCAGTGTTGTTCTCATTTGATATGGGGGCCAACTCATGACATTTATTAACATGTTTATTACATAGAACAAGGAAAGGTTTGCAGTACTTTGGGAGAGAGTATCTTTGGCCATAAATTTGAAACTTTGCTGCCTATCACTTTTATGAAAGATTTAAAAATTAAAAGAGAAAGCTACAATTTAACAGACACCGAGTGGAAGGATTTCTGAGGTACACCTCATCTAGGGCTTTATAGCTTATGGAATTAAAAAATGAAGTATTTCAACGGATATTTCAGCCAAAATATGTAATATAAATAAAGTTATTACTCTTTTGAGCTTTGATTTTAAAAAACAAATATTTACAACTTGCTTTCAGAAGTCTGTTTGATAATTTTCTCACATAAAAGACAGAATTATTATTTGGAAACCATACTATTTTTTTCAGCTTTGTTTGAAATGTTTGTGCCTAGTCGTGTTGGACTCCTTGTGACCCCACAGACTGTAGCCCACCAGCCTCCTCTGTCCATGGACTTTTCCAGGCAAAACTACTGGAGCAGGTTGCCATTTCCTACTCCAAGGGATTTTCCCAACCCAGGGATCGAACCCACGTCTCCTGTCAGCAGGCAGATTCTTTACCAGTGAGCCACCTAGGAAGTGGAATAGATAATTGTTTAAATAAAATGTATAACTAGTTTTTAAAAAGTTGGAGACAATTGGAATGAAAATTGCTTACTCCTTGAACAGAAATTACTGTTTGTTTTAATTAAGACAACTGGCAAAAAAAAAAAAAAAAAAAAAAAAGGGAGAGATTTCTGGCACCACTCAAGGATATGTTTGGCATTTGTTCAGGATGTTTCTCATCAAAGGCTGAGGCCTCCCTGAGGTCTTCTGTCCCAGTGTCACAGAGAAGTTATTTGTGATGTCCTGGAGGTTAAAAACACAGAGAATGCATACCAATTAAAAGATAGATTGGATAAAAACAAGTTTCAAGTGTTGACAAGAAACTCTACATAGACAAGGTAGAAATAAAAGGATGGAGAAAAGATAGACCATGCAAACACGAACCAAACACTAATCATTTACGTATTAGAAAAATAGACTTTAAAAAGGAATATTTCCAGGGAGGAAGAGAAACATTACATGGTGCCTGTGTACTTGTGTGCTCAGTAGCTCAATCATGTCTGACTCTTCGTGACCCCATGGACTGTAGCCCACCAGGCTCCTCTGTCCATGGGATTTCCTAGGCAAGAATACTGAAGTGGGTTGCCATTTCCTCCTCCAGGGGATCTTCCTGACCCAGGGATCAAACTTGTGTCTCTTGCATCTCCTGCATTGGCAGGCATGTTCTTTACCACTGTGCCACCTGAGTGATGGATTACATGGTGATAGATGGTCTATTAACCTAAAATCCATACCCTTTCTAATTGTGAGTATACTCAACAGTTGAACTTCAGAGGACCTAAAGCAGAGGCTCGTAAAGCTGAAAGAATAAATAGAAAAATCCAGTATAATAAAGATTTAAATACTCCTCTCACAGTAAAATATAGAATAGATAGACAGAAAATTGATTAAAAGAAGACCTGAATAGTACTATCATTCAACTCGACCTAGTGAATATTTATGGAATGGTTCAGCCAATAACAGCAGAATATACATTCTTTTCATGTGTCCATGAGACAGTCATCAGGATAAACCATATTCTGGGTCACAAAATAAACCTTAATAAATTATAAATATTTGATATCATAACAAAGTATGTGTTTTCACCATAAAGATATTCAACTAGAAATTGATAACAGATACATATCTGGAAAATCCTCAAATGGTTGGAAGCTAAGCAGTAGCATAGCTCCTAAATAAACCAGAGATTAACATCAACAACAAAAAACTCCACAGGTTTAAGTTATCCCCTTTTGAAATGAATGAAATGTTCACAACCATAAAATTTTAAATGGAAAGAAAAGAAAAACATTATATGTAAATTTTCAGAATACTGCTGAAGTAGTGCTTAGAAATTTATAGCCTTAAATACTTAGATTCAATAAGAAGAAAGTCCTCAAATCATTGAAGTTTTCACCATAAAAAACTAGAGCAAAAGAGCAAATTAAGCCAAAAGTAATCAATAAAATAGAAATCAGAAAAGCAATGAAAAATGGAATGAAATTAAAAGCTGATTCTTTGAAAAGATCAATAAAATCTATATTCTTATAGCCTGACTGACCAAGCATGAAAGAGAAAAGACAGATCACCCGTATCAGGGATAAAAGAGAGGCTGCAGTAGTCAGTAAAAGGATAAAGGAGTATCACGGGAACAGCTTTATGTTGTTGAATAATATTGAATAATCCATAGCTTAAAACCTTTTATTAAAGGGAACTCCAGGTGCAGGTAGCTTCATTGGAGAATTCTGCCAAACATTTAAAGAATCAGTAGCACCAAGTCTGCACAAACTTATTCTTGAAGACGAGAGAACACTCCCAGCTCACGAGGTTGGCATCACCTCAATGTCAACAACATCACAAGAAATGAAAACTGTAGATTAATGCTCCTCATGAATATGAATGTAAAAATCCTCAACAAAATATTGTAATTCTCAACTGAATTTTTTTTTAATCTATTAATACTTAGTCCATATTTGAACCCTCCTACTCTGTTGGTGGGAATGTAAATTGGTGCGGCCACTATGGAGAACAGTATGGACTTTCCTCAAAAAACTAAAAATAGTTGCCAGATCCAGCAGTCCTACTTCTGGGCATATATCTAGACAAAGCTACAATCAAAAAGATACACGCACCCTTTATCATTTATAGCAAGACCATTTATAGTAGCCAAGACATGGAAACAACCATCGACAGATGAATAGATAAAGATGTGGTACATATATTCAGTGAAATGTTACTCAGCCATAAAGAAACAATGAAATAATGCCATTTGCACTAACATGGATGGACCTAGAGATTATCATACTAAGCAAAGTAAGTCAGAAAGAGAAAGACAAATACCATATGATTATCACTTATATGCGGAGTCTAAAATACGATACGAACTTATCTCTGAAACAGATTCACAGACACGGAGAACAGACTTGTGGTTGCCAAGGGAGAGGGATGGCATGGGAGGTTTGGATTGGGAGTTAGGTACTAGCAGATGCAAAGTGTTACATATAGAATGGATAAACAATGAGGTCCTGTTAAATAGCACAGGGAACTATATTTAATATCCTGTAATAAAACATAATGGAAAAGAATATGAACAAAAAATATATAAAACAGAATCACTTTTCTATACAGGTAACATAACATTGTAAATCAACTATAGTTCACAAAACTACTTAATCTTCATTTTTAAAACTGATTATTTTGATTATAGCACCAAGTGCTAAAATCTTAGCAGCCAGAACACAGCAAACCATAATCTTTATTCACGTGAATTGGAAGCCGCGATAGATCACTGGTAACTAAAAGAGAGTCTAACTGGGATATTGTTAATCTATGAAGACATGTTTCTGCCCGTCGTTTGGTGTTACATAAGCAAGAAAGTCTAATGCAAGCCTTATTATGTTGTAAAGAGGTACCTGGAATTGAATCTCTCCTCTACTGATGCCCTTCCTGGACAAGAGAAATCTTCTCTTGTTCTTCCAGATATATTAGCCCCATGCTTGCATTTGAGAACTTTATTCTTATTAGAAGTGGTATTGGCTAAAAACAAAGTCTGTCCCTCTGAGATTTCAGGTTCTGATATGTTAGCTGTAGAAACTGGAGGAAGAATGATCTCCCAGGGACCTGGCTTCTACTACAAGGGGGATGCAATTCACTCTATTTATTTACTTCAGTTCAGTTGGTCAGTTGTGCCCAACTCTTTGCGACCCCATGGACCATAGCATGCTAGGCTTCCCGGTCCACCACCAACTCCTGGAGCTTACTCAAACTCATCTCCATCAAGTTGGTGATGCTATCCAACCATCTCATCCTCTGTCATCCCCTTCTCCTCCTGCCTTCAATCTTTCCCAGCATTAGGGTCTTTTCAAATGAGTCAGTTCTTCGTATCAGGTGGCCAAAGTATTGGAGTTTCAGTTTCAGCATCAGTCCTTCCAATCAATATTCATGACTGATTTCCTTTAGGATTGACTGGTTTGATCTCCTTGCAGTCCAAGGGACTCACAAGAGTCTGCTCCAATACTACAGTTCAAAAGCATCAATTCTTTGGCGTTCAGCTTTCTTTATAGTCCCAACTCTCACATCCATACATGACTACTGGAAAAACCATAGCTTTGACTAGACAGACCTTTGTTGACACAGTAATGTCTCTGCTTTTTAATATGCTGTCTAGGTTGTCATAGCTTTTCTTCCAAGGAGCATGCGTCTTTAATTTCATGGCTACAGTCACCATTGGCAGTGATTTTGGAGCCCTCAAGAATAAAGTCTGTCACTGTTTCCATTGTTTCCCCATCTATTTGCCATGAAACAGTGGGACCAGATGCCATGATCTTAGTTTTCTGAATGTTGAGTTTTAAGCCAACTTTTTCACTCTCCTCTTTCACTTTCATCAAGAGGCTCTTTTGTTCTTCGCTTTTTGCCATAAGGGTGGTGTCATCTGCATATCTGAGGTTATTGATATTTGTCCCAGCAATCTTGATTCCAGCTTGTGCTTCATCCAGCCCTGCATTTCCCATGATGTACTCTGCATAGAAGTTAAATAAGCAGGATGATAGTATACAGCCTTGACGTATTCCTTTTCCTATTTGGAACCAATCTGTTGTTCCATGTCTGGTTCTAACTGTTGCTTCTTGACCAGCATAGAGATTTCTCAGGAGGCAGGTCAGGTGGTCTGGTATTCCCATATCTTTAAGAATTTTCCATAGTTTGTTGTGATCCACACAGTCAAAGGCTTTGGCACAGTCAATAAAGCAGAAGTAGATGTTTTTCTGGAACTCTCTTGCTTTTTCAATGATCCAATAGATATTGGCAATTTTATCTCTGGTTCTTCTGCCTTGTCTAAATCCAGCTTGAACATCTGGAAGTTCACAGTTCAGGTACTGCTGAAGCCTGGCTTGGAGAATTTTGAGCATTACTTTACTAGCATGTGAGATGAGTGCAATTGTGCGGTAGTTTGAACATTCTTTGGCATTGCCTTTCTTTGGGATTGGAATGAAAACTGACCTTTTCCAGTCCTGTGGCCACTGCTGACTTTTCCAAATATGCTGACATATTGAGTGCAGCACTTTCATAGCATAATCTTTTAGAATTTGAAAAAGCTCTACTGGAATTCCATCACCTCCACTAGCTTTCTTCGTAGTGATGCTTCCTAAGGCCCACTTGACTTTGCATTCCAGGATGTCTGGCTTTAGATGAGTGATCACACCATCATGGTTATCTGGGTCATGAAGATCTCTTTTTTATAGTTCTTCTGTGTATTCTTGCCACCTCTTCTTAATATCTTCTGCTTCTGTTAGGTCCATACCATTTCTGTCCTTTATTGTGCCCATCTTTGCATGAAATGTTCTTTTGGTATCTCTATTTTTCTTAAAGAAACCTCTGGTCTTTCCCCTTCTATTGTTTTCCTCTATTTCTTTGCATTGATCACTGAGGAAGGCTTTCTTATGTCTCCGTGCTATTCTTTGGAACTCTGCATTCAAATTGGTATATTTTTCTTTTCTCCTTTGCTTTCACTTCTTTCTCAGCTATTTGTATGGCATCCTCAGACAACCATTTTGCCTTTTTGCATTTCTTTTTCTTGGGAATGATCTTGATCACTGCCTCCTGTACTGTGTCACGAACCTCTGTCCATAGTTCTTCAGGCATTCTGTGTGTCATATCTAATCTCTTGAATCTATTTGTTACTTCCACTGTATAATCATAAGGGATTTGATTTGGGTCATACCTGAATGGTCTAGTGGTTTTCCCTACTTTCTTCAATTTAAGTTTGAATTTGGCAATAAGGAGTTTATGATCTGAGCAACAGCTCCCAGTCTTATTTTTGCTGACTGTATAGAGCTTCTGCATCCTTGGCTGCAAAGAATATAATCAATGTGATTTTGGTGTTGACCATCTGGTGATGTCCATGTATAGAGTCTTCGCTTGTGTTGTTGGAAGAGGGTGTTTGCTGTGACTAGTGCATTCTCTTGGCAAAGCTATGTTAGCCTTTGACCTGCTTCATTTTGTACTCCAAGGCCAAATTTGCCTGTTACTCCAGATGTCTCTTGACTTCCTAGTTTTGCATCCCAGTCCCCTATAATGAAAAGGACACCTTTTTTGGGTGTTAGTTGTAGAAGGTCTTGTAGATTTTCATAAAACCATTCAAGTTCAGTTTCTTCAGCATTACTGGTTGGGGCATAGACTTCGATTACTGTGATATTGAATGGTTTGCCTTGGAAATGAACAGAGATCATTGTGTCATTTTTGAGATTGCATCCAAGTACTGCATTTCCAACTCTTTTGTTGACCATGATGGCTACTCCATTTCTTCTAAGGGATTCTTGCCCACAGTAGTAGATATAATGATCATCTGAGTTAAATTCACCCATTCCAGTCCATTTTAGTTCACTGATTCCTAAAATGTTGATGTTCACCCTTGCCATCTCCTGTTTGATCACTTCCAATTTACCTTGATTCATGGACCTAACATTCCAGGTTCCTATGCAATATTGCTCTTCATAGCATTGGACTTTACTTCCATCACCAGTCACATCCACAACTAGGTGTTGTTTTTGCCTTGACTCTGTCTCTTCATTCTTTCAGGAGTTAGTAGTCCACTGATCTCCAGTAGCATATTGGGCACCTGCCCACCTGGGGAGTTCCTCTTTTAGTGTCCTGTCTTTTTGCCTTGTCATACTGTTCATGGGGTTTTCAAGGCAAGAATACTGAAGTGGCTTGCCATTCCCTTCTCCAGTGGACCACGTTTTGTCAGAACTCTCCACCATAACTCATCTATCTTGGATGGCCCTACATGGCATGGCTCATAGTTTCATTGAGTTAGACAAGGCTGTGGTCCATGTGATCAGTTTGTTTAGTTTTCTGTGATTGTGGTTTTCATTCGGTCTGCCCTCTGAAGGAGAAGGATAAGAGGCTTATGGAAGCTTCCTGATGGGAGAGACTGACTCAGGGGGACACTGGGTCTTGTTCTGATGGGGGGGGGGCATGCTCAGTAAGTCTTTAATCTAATTTTCTGTTGATGGGCGGGGCTGTGTTCCCTGTTTGTTGTTTGGCCTGAGACCAAACTATGGTGGAGGTAGTGAAGATGATGGCGACCTCCTTCAAAAGGCCAGGTGCACGCGGTGCTGCAGTCAGTGTCACCGGCCCTGCAGGCCACCACTGACCCACGCCTCCACCGGACACTCCTGGACACTCACAGCAAGTCTGGGTCAGTCTCTGTGGGATCACCGCTCCTTTCTCCTGGGTTCTGGTGCACACAAGGTTGTTTGTTTGTTTGTGCCCTCCAGGAGTCTGTTTCCCCAGTCCTGTGTAAGTTCTGGTGGCTCTATGGTGGGGTTAATGGGACCTCCTCCAAGAGGGCTCATGCAATACCCAGGTCTGCTGCACCCAGCGTCCTTGCCCCTGTGGCAGACCACTGCTGACCCCGAGGAGACACTCCAACACAGTTCTGGCTCAGTCTCTGTGGGGTCTCTGGGTCCTTGTGTGCACTAGGTTTGTTTGAGTCCTCTGAGCATCTCTGGTGGTTATGGGGTTTGATTGTAAACGTGATTTTGCCCCTCCTACCATCTTGCTGGGGCTTCTCCTTTGCCCTTGAGCGTGGGGTATCTTTTTTTAGTAAGATACAACATTCTCCTGTTGACAGTTGTTCAGCAGCAAGTTGTAATTTTGGAGTTTTTGCAGGAGATGAGCGCACATCCTTGTACTCCGCCATCTCTATTTCTTATGTCTTTTGGGGCCACACATATATTAATGCTTTAGAGGTCGACTTGTGAGTCATTGGGCCTCATTTTTTAGGGTCTGTGATGAATTAGATGTTTAGTTTGGGGATGGTTGATTTCTCTGGAGGCTTCCCGGCTTCTTGTGTTCAGGAAGACAAGGAGTGATTCTCTCTCAATCGAAACACTGCATAATTATCAAGCGACTGGGGGTTGCATATTGTATTTACAGGAGCAGAACTGCATAATGGGCAAACACTAGGAGGCCCTGGGTCAGACCCCACAGGATCCTGCCTCTGCTCCTTAAGCTGTGTGTGTAAGTTGTGAGTCTGGAGGAGACTGGCCTGCCTCAGGAGCTGAGAGAACAGGTGTCTGCTGCACGATGAGTTGGTATGTGGTTGGGGGCTGGGGCGGCAGATCTCTGTGACCAAGGATTGGCAGACCACGGAAAGGATTTGGGGTTTGTTACTGCCGTGGGCAGCCACTGAAGGGTTTGAATGGGGGCAGGGATGTTTTCAGGTGATGGTTTTCACCCTGTCCTTCTGGCCTTGGTCTGGAGGATGGGTGAGAAGAGGGGAAGTGGGCAGGGTGTCCATAGGAAGCCCTTCGAGGAAGCTGTTGCCATTCAGAGGCTTAGCCAGGCCCATGCTCCATCATTTTAAGTCTCTCTCAGATGGGAACCTTCCATCACCTCAGATGGGGCACTTTTAGAGCCACAGTGCAAAGGGGCATGTCTTTCTCACAACCAGACTTCTGCTAAGTCATTTAGATCTGTGCATTTCATCCCCTTCCACTCACATGTGAGGAGAACATGGCTTTGCCCATCACCTCCCCCCAGTAGGCTGGTGTTGAAGCCCAAGGTTGCCGACCATGCAGGTGACATTACTTTGAAATCTATAATTCTAAGTATTTTAAGTAATTTTGCATTCCACTGCATCATTTCAGTGCTGGATTTAACACACAAAACCATCTTCTACTAGATCTACTATTATCTGTTCCCCCTTTGTGGATAAGGAATCTAAGACTTAGAGAGGTAGTATCAGATCAGATCAGATCAGATCTGTCACTCAGTCGTGTCCGACTCTTTGCGACCCCATGAATCGCAGCACGCCAGGCCTCCCTGTCCATCACCAACTCCTGGAGTTCACTCAGACTCACGTCCATCGAGTCAGTGATGCCATCCAGCCATCTCATCCTCTGTCGTCCCCTTCTCCTCCTGCCCCCAATCCCTCCCAGCATCAGAGTCTTTTCCAATGAGTCAACTCTTTGCATGAGGTGGCCAAAGTACTGGAGTTTCAGCTTTAGCATCATTCCTTCCAAAGAAATCCCAGGGCTGATCTCCTCCAGAATGGACTGGTTAGATCTCCTTGCAGTCCAAGGGACTCTCAAGAGTCTTCTCCAACACCACAGTTCAAAAGCATCAATTCTTCAGTGCTCAGCCTTCTTCACAGTCCAACTCTCACATCCATACATGACCACAGGAAAAACCATAGCCTTGACTAGATGAACCATTGTTGGCAAAGTAATGTCTCTGCTTTTGAATATGCTATCTAGGCTGGTCATAACTTTCCTTCCAAGGAGTAAGCATCTTTTAATTTCATGGCTGCAGTCACCATCTGCAGTGATTTTGGAGCCCAGAAAAATAATGTCTGACACTGTTTCCACTGTTTCCCCATCTATTTCCCATGAAGTGATGGGAGCAGATGCCATGATCTTCATTTTCTGAATGTTGAGCTTTAAGCCAACTTTTTCACTCTCCACTTTCACTTTCATCAAGAGGCTTTTGAGTTCCTCTTCATTTTCTGCCATAAGAGTGGTGTCATCCGCATATCTGAGGTTATTGATATTTCTCCTGGCAATCTTGATTCCAGCTTGTGCTTCTTCCAGTCCAGCGTTTCTCATGATGTACTCTGCATATAAGTTAAATAAACAGGGTGACAGTATACAGCCTTGACGAACTCCTTTTCCTATTTGGAACCAGTCTGTTGTTCCATGTCCAGTTCTAACTGTTGCTTCCTGACCTGCATACAAATTTCTCAAGAGGCAGATCAGGTGGTCTGGTATTCCCATCTCTTTCAGAATTTTCCACAGTTTATTGTGATCCACACAGTCAAAGGCTTTGGCATAGTCAATAAAGCAGAAATAGATGCTTTTCTGGAACTCTCTTGCTTTTTCCATGATCCAGCGGATGTTGGCAATTTGATCTCTGGTTCCTCTGCCTTTTCTAAAACCAGCTTGAACATCAGGAAGTTCACGGTTCACATATTGCTAAAGCCTGGCTTGGAGATTTTTGAGCATTACTTTACTAGCGTGTGAGATGAGTGCAATTGTGCAGTAGTTTGAGCATTTTTCACCCAAATCACATACCAGTTTGAAATACAGGCCCTTGGATTGCTTAGTCTTTGCTCTGAGTTCATTTTTCACTACTGTACCCTCAGTACCTAGAACAGCGCCTGGCAGGTGCTCAGTAAATGTGCGCTGGATTGTTTATATTGGGGCGCTCTGACATGCAGTGTTAGGAACCCAACCCCGGGCACCTGAGCCACCTGGGAGGACAAGCGGAATCCATGCTCCTGGGAGTCTGCGTGCACCAGTAGAAGGGGATGCTCCCGGCATTCTCCATGCCTTCAGCACATTCTGGCACCGCCCCACTGACCAGTGAAGACTTGGGGCATACCCATCTGCCACTTCTGCCCACTGTAACTGCTGGAGGGTGGGTCCTGGGTCAGGCTCCCCTCCTCATGCATGAGGCCTGGCCCAACTAGTACATGTTACATGTCACTGGTTATAGAATTCAACCTGAGTATCGAGCCCCAGAATACTGACAGGGGCTCCTGCATCTGCCTTGCTCCAGGCCAGGAGTTATCCTCGAACCCGTCTCATATGAGGGAGAGTCCAGATACAGGCAGAGCTAAGGCTAGGTCCCTGCTGGAAGGGCTGGCAGCAGGTGGGGGCCAGTCAGTCCTTAGAGATATCATGCTGCTCTTGGTTCTCTTGAGGTGAGCATCAGATTCCATGGAAAAGAAAGCAGTTTGAAGCTTCCTGAGCCCGACTGTGGAGAGTATGGTGATGCAGGCCTGTGAGATGAAACAGAAGGATGAGTTCCGTTTTGACTGTGTTAATTTTCCTGATAGATTTGGCTGTCAACTATCAAGTCTGTGGTGGTGGTTTAGTTGCTAATTCACGTCTGACTCTTAGGACCCCATGAACTGTAGCCTGCCAGGCTCCTCTGTCCATGGGATTTTTCTAGGCAAAAATACTGGAGTGGCTTGCCATTTTTTTCTCCAGGGGATCTTCCCGACCCAGGGATCAAACCTGGGTCTCCTGCATTGGCAGGCAGATTCTTTACCAACTGAATCACTATATTTGTAAACAGCTGGAAATGGAGCTCTGGAAAGAGGGAGGTGAAGGCTGAGGGTATACAGATCAGGGCACTTCCCCACACTCACAATCCCCTCTTCCTGCCTCCTTGAAACGGCTAGGCTAGACGGTTCTTTGCACCATTAGAGGTGGGGCTGCATCCTGAATGAAATGAATTTGTTTTACTCACCTTTCCAGCGGAAGTTCTGTAATTGCTCACACCCTGTCTCTATTTTTACCATCTGTTGAGTCAGTTTAATGAATTTTATATGGTGTGTTCTTTATTTCAGAAAAACTGTACAACTCCACTGGACGAGATTTAAGAAGGGCCCTCTTCTCCCTGAAGCAGATATTTCAGGTAAAAAAAAAAAAAAAGAATACTGTCAGGTTCTGTTTTTGCATTGCTGTGGGATTAGATGCAGACAAATTTATGCTTTTTACTGATTACAAAAAGAGAAACGCTTTAGAGTACAAAGTGAATTTTGGTCAAAATATCAGTTAAGAGTATTTTTACCATATCAAATATTTCAAACAATAGGAAGTAAAGAAAACATCATCAGAACCACAATATTTTTCCATGTTAACTTCAGATTAAAAAAAAAAAATACCTACTACAGATGTAATTGAAGTCTTCTGCTCAATACTGGCCACCTCTCGGTGGGCTTTTCTCTACTGAATGTCAGATACAGTGTTTACCATGCAAATGCACATTTCGATACTAGTGGTGCATATTCGCCCACAATATGTGAAATTCGTTTGTGTCAATTGTATATGCATGACATCATGCAGCATGTATCCTGATGCAGTTTACTTTGAGAACGAGGTCAGTGTGGGCATGACCTGGGAACGAGGTCAGTGTGGGCATGACCCGGGTAGCTCTGAGTGTCCACTGTGTGAAGGAAGCAGTTTGTCTCGTTCATCGTCTGTTGGTGGACAGTTGCGTTCCTCTCCAGGGCTCTGCTGTTATAAACCGTGCTGCTAGGGACACGCCCCCTTGTGTGCATGTGCTGGCATCTCTGTTAGGTTCCATCTTATTCTTTGCCCCAGACTTTCCCTCTGCTTCTCCCCTGGGCAAGTCACGAGCTTAGTGAAGAGGGCTGGGACTGGGGTGCAGGCAAACTCCAAGCTGTCACCCGCAGGAGACTTCAGGGGACAGAGACAGAGAACCAGGGGTAGAGAGTGAGGCCGCTGTGCCAGGACAGGGTCAGGAAAGGCAGAATGAGTTTCGTGGAGTAGATGGCGTTTGCATTGAGCTCGTGTCTGCATAGGTTCATCGTTCTCTCTCTCATGATATTAGACTCTAGGGTGTAGTCAGTCCATTTCTCTTTAGTTCCCATCTCCTTCACACCCTTAAAGAGTGTTCTGTCAGTGATAGCTCCAGCCTGAATGGCCGTCTCCTTCATGGATGTTTCCTGTCTCGGGGGGATTGGCAGAAAGGCAGGCCAATAGGCCATCCTGCCTGCACATTCTTGTCCCGTTTTAAAACCTGGTCAACTGTTCACGCCCTCATCTTTTTCCCAGAGCAGAGCCCTTCTCAGTGACCGTGCTTTTGGAGACGAGTCCTCATTTCTCAGCTTCCCACACTACAGGTGTGACCCCGAGTCACTGTTGTCCCTTTAGATCACACATCTCAGAAGTGCCTTGAGGTTTGGGGTCAGCCTTGGTTCAGGCCATTTCTTCTGGGAGAATTGTAACAGCTGTTTTGGACACTGGTCCTCCATGACCCAGTCCATCCTCCAGCTTCCACCAGAGGGCGCTCACGAAGTCCTTCTCATGCTGGTTCTGTGTAGCCTTCTGGGTTACGTCTGAATCTCTCAGTACAACGTTGAGGCCCTCTGGCCCTGGCCTCTGCAGCCCACCTCCCTGTCCTTCGCTGCAGTGACGTCTCACTGTGATTGTGTTCTGGGAACAAGCCATGCCCTTTCCTTTCTGTGCCTTCAGCCCCGGACCTATTGAGTCTATCCCAGGATGGTTCCTCCCCACATCCACTCCCCGTGTCTCTCCGTTTCGCACCCCATGTCTCCTCCTGCCAGGGATTCTCTAGATGAACCCTCACTGCAGTCAGGGGCTCTCCAAATACCTCTGTTCCTGTGCTTACCTCTGGAATAGAACCTGAGATACTCTAGCTCACTTGTCTGAGTCCAGTCACCTGTGAGCTCCCTGGAGTCTATCCGTGGCTCTTTGGGGCCTCATGCAGTGGCTGATGCTGCTGAAGCAATAGATGAACAGGCCAGGCGATTGGAATACTCTTCTCAAGGGTGTCTATCTTCAGTCTTTCCTCTCTTTTAATTGAGTAAATGCTTCGCTATTTACTTGTTCCCAAGTTTCACTTCCCATGTATTCATCAGTGTCTCTCTGCCTCTTTTTTCCTTTTTTCAATTTCAATAAGCTTTCCCCAGCCCCGCTAAACTTATTTATTTTTAATCGAAGCAAAATTGCTTCACAATATTGTGTTGGCCTCTGCCATACATCAACATGACAGCCATAGGTATACATGTGTCCCCTCCCTCTTTAACTTCCTTCCTATCTCCCACGTCTTCCCACCCCTCTAGCTTGTTACAGAGCCCTGGGTTGAGTTCCCTGGGTCATACAGCAAATTCCTATCAACTGAACAAAACAGAACTTCTTTACCCTCTGTTATGTTCTTCTCTCGAACTCAAATTCCTGACAGCAGTTGGGCTGGACTCTTACTGCCAGAAGTCCATACTCATCACACTCCACACCCTCACTCTTATAGCCCTTCAGCCTGCCTGCTGTTTCCATTGTTCAGCTTTTCCATTGTTCACCTCACTGAGTATCCAGATGGTGGCAGAACCACACAGAGAAGAGCTCTTCCACGTAACTTGGAAACATTGCAGTTTGTGTACTCTGGGTGGAATATACTCTGAGAAGAAAAAGAACCACGCACGCATGCAGATCAACTGTTTATAATAATCATTTGCTGATAGTAGTGTTAGTATTGCTATTCTGATACTGCAGTTTGTGTGTTTTCTAATTTTGTTATTCTTAGAGTTCTTAAGGATTAGGGTTCTTAGTACACACTAAGAAAGTTGGAAGAAAGTTGATGGAAAGATAAAACAGTTAAGTTAAAAAAACTCTGGATTTCTGAATTTAATTAGAAGTATTGAAATGAACCCATGGTGTTTATTATCCTAACAAACTTGCAAGAAAGCATATTTCGAGCACTAAGTTTATTGAAAAGTACCAGAAGCAGTGATCAACCCATTAGCAAAAACCACTACTAACACAGAGATTGTGGTCTTAAAATACTGAAAGGAACCAGAGTTCTTGGAGAAATAGCTGACTTCAAGTCTGGCCTAGGAAATGGGTAAAATAAACTTGGAACATATTATTATACAGATAGCAAGGAAGCTATCAAATAAGACTAGGATTATTGCCAGAGGAACTTGGGAGCATGTTGAAGGTCTCCCACTGGCTGGCTGAAGATGGACATATAAACATCAACAAGCATGATAATTACAGTGGACTGAAGCACATCAGCGTAATCTACATGGATGAGTTCATAACAATACTAAAGAATAACAATGAATTGGTTAGCAATGGAAGAACCAGCTCTTTATTTTGAAAAATGGGTAAAATTCTAAAATCACACATTTATCTTACTTTTTCCTATATGAGCTTTAGGATAATCAAACAGTAGTTGAGGGAAGGTATGCTTATAAGAATATTCTAGCTATTTAGTAAGAAGGAGTGATATACTTAGAGTATCACTTAGAACATCAGAGTTTTGCAACCCTGAATGAATGAATAGATCTAGGTATGGAGCTTCAAGGAGAAGGCAATGGCAACCCACTCCAGTACTCTTGCTTGGAAAATCCCATGGACGGAGGAGCCTGGTAGGCTGCAGTCCATGGGGTCGCAAAGAGTCGGACACAACTGAAAGACTTCACTTTCACTTTTCACTTTCATGCATTGGAGAAGGAAATGGCAACCCACTCCAGCATTCTTGCCTGGAGAATCCCAGGGATGGCGGAGCCTGGTGGGCTGCTGTCTATGGGGTCACACAGAGTTGGACACAACTGAAGTGACTTAGCAGAAGCAGCATGGAGCTTCAAGACCTGCTGACACAGTGGAAATGAGATACAACCAGCTATTACGTACCTCCTCATGGAAACTCACACTGCCATTGAGGATGCAGTCATACCAACAGATTCAACCCTGCGTGTGTCTGACCCTGCCTCTCTACGTGGTAGCCAATTTACAAATGATCTAAGACAGAAGCACGTGTTAAACCACACCACAAGTAATCAACACAACCCAGAATACAGGTTACTCTGTAGGACAAATGATCTAGCTTCTTCAGCACACAGATTTCAAGGGAAAAAAAGAGATGATTTAAAAGACATTTTAAAGTTGTATCAACTAATCGCCACATGTGGATCTTATTTCGATCCTACTACAAAATGTCAAAAAAAAAAACAACAACTGTAAGTTTGAGATAGTTGAAATTGGTCATTGTCCAGTTGAAACTGGACATTTGATAATATTAAGAAAGTATTCATTTTTATGGTGAGTATATAATTTTTTATGGTGATTACATAATTTTAAAAAGAGTTCCTATACTCTGGAGGTACATATTAGAATATTTATGGATTAAATGATGTGACATCTGGGATTTGCTTCAAGTGAATATGGCAGCAGACAGGGTGGGGTGATAGATGGGACAGGATTGACATGAATTGATTGGCACCTGGCTCCCTAAATTGTTCTCTCTTCTTTTGCATGTTTCAAGTTTTCCATGGTGAAAAAGTTAAAAGATACATTGAGCACGTGGCAATCTGGTTTAATACCCCCTCACATGCTTGTTCTGTAGTGCTGTCTCTCTGAATTCTCAAGGCTACTGTTTCCACCTTTTACTCAGCAGACCCGTATTTTTGAACAGCCTTTGTTGGCATTATGTAGGCAAGGATGAAGACATTTGCTCCCAGAAGTTTAATCTTTTGGAAGACCACAGACCTGTTTGGAAGACCACAGACCTGTCCGTCAAAGAGCTCCATCCATGGAGCTTCCTGTTTGGAAGACCCCAGACCTGTCCGTCAAATAGCTCCATCCCACAGTAGTCTTGGGTGGATTCCACAGCCAGCAAGCTGTCTGGAGTTTAGATCACCTTCTTCCACACCCATGTGTCTGCATCTCTCTCATCTCTTGGGTTTCCTTGATGTGTGGAGGTTCCTTTTGGAACTCCAGTGTAGAGGGTGTAAAAACACAACCATTGGTCATTTGGATTGAGTTGAATATTCCTTGATTAACAGGTGTCAGAAAAAATGATCACAGGTTAAAGTGTGGCTATTAATCTGAAATTTAAGGATAATCTCTTATTAGTTAGTGTTAACATGTTGATTTCATTGGAGTCAGAAAGCAGTGTTTCAAAAATCATTTATTTATTAATGCCCATATACTTTAAGGTATGTGTTCAAAATCCTGCATGTTGCCAATTTGGAAGACATTTTCTACATTTATTATCAGTATATTTTAATTTCCTAAGTGCATTATCTACATATGTGCATCAATTTTAGTTAGGGTTCTGGATTATTTTTATAAACACTGCCCAGTGTCTTTTTCCAAGAGCCTTTGCTAGGCAGTCAGCTCTCTGCTATATGAATATTAGTGATTAGCTTGAGTGGTTTCTTGAGAGCTTGTTCTCACTTTTTCACCATGAAGTCATGTGTGAATCTAGTTTTAGTTAAAGTAATAAACATTTGTTACATGCTTGGAAAAACTTTCTGACTAGACATGAGCTCATCTAAATGTTCGCTTTTCACATATGCTGGTGGAAAAGAATATGGATGGAGGGAGAATTATTTTTATTTCCTTCATACATACGAGTGTAAAGTGATTTTCCAAAAATCATGATATTGTCCCATTTTCTCTTGCTTCCAAAGCCATGATTATCTTCAAGTCTGAGTTAACACAGCTGTCTTTCATTACCGTTGGGGCACGGCAGTGTTCACCCCTCCCCCCAGTGCCCTCTGAATGTTAAGAGTGTGTTTTTGGTTCAAAGGGAGTATCTGCCTGGCCTACCACCTCCTCCCCCACCCCCACACCCCTTTGCTCAAGTCCTCCATCCATATAATTGGAAAATGCCATAAAATCAAAATGAGAGGCTGCTTTCAACATGGAGACAGGAGAATTATGCCAGTGTGTCTAAATTACTTTTTTCTTTTCTGGAGATAGACCGTGGTTGCTGACCGTTTCTATAATAATAACCTTTAATTATTCTATTAAACTTTCTACTACTTACATCACTGAGGTTTTTCATGTTTGCTCTGTTGTTATAATTGAAGATGAATGTATCCTAGCTGCATTTGAGACAAGGCAGGTTCCAATCAAGGAAATCTCCCAAAACAGTAGTGGAAAAGTTTGTCTCATAGGGCTCTATCGAACTTGGTACTCCAGGCAAGGGGCTGGCTGACCATAGTTAGGTCATCTTGGCCAAAGTTTTGCCACTCCTGAGTCTTCATCTGTGAAGGGAAGGCAGGATTAGATGAGTGATTCTTGAACTGGTTGCCCTTTAGGATGGATTTCCTTGGGAATTTAATGTCAGAACCTGGACCCCACACCAGAAATTCTGGTTAAACCCATCTGGGAGGGGGCTGTTCCTGTTCCTTTTTAAAAGCTCCATTGATGATCCTAATGTGAGGGAGTCAGGGGTGAGAAGAAGACCCTGAGCGCCTCTGTAACCCCTGCAGAGCTTATTAAGCACTGGTTGCTGGGCCCCACAGTGGAGCTTCCTGTCCAGTAAGTCAGGGTGGAGCTGGCTACTTTGCATTTCTAACCAGTTTCCAGTTGACGCTCAGGTGCCTGTGGCTCCGGAGAACTGTCTTTGAGAACCACCCTATTAGATGACTCCAGTGATTCCCTCCAGGTCCTGCCTTCTGTGATTAGACTGCAGGCTGACCGCAGTGGCTCTTTTGAGGGACAGTGTGGCTGCTCCAGACACACGGTGAATTCTGTATTCTGCCTCCTTGCTTGTCCTGTGAGCAGCACAACTTGGGAGGTGGAGAAACTGCTCCTTTTCTTTCTCAGATGCTGTTTGCAAGACCCTTGTAACCTTCCTTAGGGATTGTCCTTTGAAACACACGAGTGGCTTTGAATCCTTCACACGATGGTCTGTACTGCAGGCCAGTGTTTCCTGTGTTGAAACCCAGCAGGCTTCATGTGGCCGGTCCCTGGGGACCTGTGGGGGCCTGGAGCCTGGTGATTTCTGAAGAATGAAAACCAGATCACTATAAATATTCCTGACAGTCAGGGGATTCATTTGCTTTATCTTTATTAGATTGCCCAGAAGGCAATAATTGGTCTTTGGCAAACAACGACGTGAAGACTGGTTGTAAAATTCCTCTGGCAACAGTTAAGATGCTTCATTTGAATAGAGCCGAACAATCTTCAGAGGTCAGTCTGGAGTCAGAGGCTTGTACGTAGTTTTCACTGTACAGCCTGGATGGACGATGGACCGGGACAGTATTTGAAGTTTCTCTCTCTCTTTCTCTTTTTTTTCTTTCCCTGTTTCCTGCCAGGATGACAAGGATTTGGTGCATGAATTTGTAGTGGCTGAAGGTCTGACGTGTTTGATCAAGGTGGGAGCTGAGGCAGATCAGAACTATCAGAACTACATTCTGAGGGGTAAGTTACGCTGGGTGGGTGGCACCCAGCCCCTCCAGGAACTTCAATACTGAGAGCTTTTTAAAAAGACTTGGATTACCAGGTAAGGTGATGAAGACGTCCTGTAGCAGAAGATGACTCCTTCACCAGGTTTTATCAGTTCTTGTAACTTAGAGACCGAGTTCATTTTACTGACTTTACGTGAAGTCTCTTCCTAGTCATTGAGAAAAGAGCGTTCTGCACACTGGGTTCTTTATATTCTCTTTTACTTAGTGAGAAAAGGGACATACCATGTGTCTTGAAAAAGGCCTGCTTTGCAGCACAAAGCCCCCTAAAACCAACAAGGCCAGTTATTACCTGGGAAAAATACTGTCTACAACTTTGGTTATCCCCGGGAGCACCTGTAAGAAGCACGCATTCCTCATCAGGTCTGGGGTGGGCCCAGAATCTGCATTTTAAAGAAGGATGCTGGAAACTACCTCTGTAATCTCATTTTTTTTTTACAAAGTGGTGCATGTGTGGTGTTTTAAGCACTGATTACTATTCCAGTTCATAAAGTAAATGCTCTTTTCAGAGTTAAAGTATCTTGTGTACCTTCATGTAAATAATTTTCTTTGCTTCCGTAAAGTCTGTGAATAGGTAGGGCGGGCATTATTAGGTTAGATCATATGACATAGCTATTATCAACAGTATTAACTTAGCAGAGAAAAAATTTAATGTAGTTCAGTATTGTCTCCATTTTGCAATTGAAAAAGCTGACTCAAAGAGTTTGAGCACTTGCCTAAAAAATTCACTTCTTCTCGTGTGAAGTTGACCACGGGCCATATCCAGGCACTGGGGTGCATCATGGCTGATTGGGGTCCTGTTCCCCCTTCTGTACCTATGCCTGTAACTCCACAACTCTGTGCTCATATAAGGAAGAAAAAGACCTTCTTTTCTTTTCCCTGGATGAAGGCAAAATGCACAAAATGTGGTTTAATAGCAAATGTCCTTGGTTAGAGTTGAATGAGATGCGCACAGGGAAGCAGTCTCCTGCAGTTTCCTGTGTGTTTTAACCCCGAGAAGGTTTCTTATGTGCTGATTTGTGACCCAGCACCTGGAACTCTCTGGATCCTTTCCCGTTTTCTCTGTTTCTGGAGAGCCACTGCAACCAGGGAAGAAGCAAAAGGGAAAACTGAGCACTCATTAAAAAGAAATTTTAACAATGTATTGTCATAAAAAAATTTTAAGGATGTATTGTCATGTCAGTGTTAATTATTTCTGTTCATTTTGATAAGTGCCAGGTGTGTGTGCGAGAGAGGCTTCCTCAGCCTCGGTTTCTCTGCTCCATGTGTTTGTCAGGCTGGCGAGGCACCTCCTTCTGTCCACTTTCTATCTTTTCCTGGATGTGTGGAAGTGTCTCACTACAAGCTGTTGGTACAAATGCTTTATGGATGAATTTTATGATTTCTGGCCTCAATGTCATTAAATCATTTATATGGAAGCTTTTATGGTATGTGTAGACAATTAACCATAGACTTTGTCCTGCAAATGCAGCAGTCCTTCTGTGTCTGAAAAGACGTGTAAGGGCCTTGATGCTCATCCTCATATTTCCATCTCCACTGGCCCAGCACCTGGAAGAGGGCACGGCACAGAAATAAGGAGCTTTTCCTCTGTGTTATTTTCCAGGTTACTTATACCGTGGATGCTCATAAGTTGAACCACTTGGAAATAAGTATACCTAAAATTGCCTAATTCTGAATACCAGGTCCAAATTGACAGTGTTTTTTTGTTGTTGTTGTTATGTTTAAAGTATACATCATTTTCACTTAAAAAGAAAGTCTTCCCCAGGGGATGCTGGCATGAATACACAGACCTCCACATACCTCTGTAGAACTAATAACATCTACATGTTTATGCTCTGAGCCTTACCTAGGCGTGTGTATGCATTTTATAGAGCCATCATCAGTATAAGCATCTTTGTTCATCTGCCTCCAAGGCTGGAGGGGGTGCGGTGGCTCGGCCTGCTGTGATCAGCCCCCTCTTATCAGGAAGGTAAAATTCTTGTCAGGAGCCCCCCCACAGACCTCCCATGGATTAGAACTGGGTTGCATGACCACCTATAGCTGCAAGAGAGGCTGGCACAGCGGGTGCTTGGCTTCCTGGACTCTAAGGGGAGTCAGGCAGCAAGAGAGAAGGGGTTGGCTTTGTGTCTGCAGGTTGCTCGTGCCTGCCACATAGAGGGAGTGAGGACGGAAAAACTCAGCCCAGCTGAGAAAGCCTTCTGGTAAGCAGTCCAGTGGTGGCCTGGTTGGAGATAGAGAGGCATCTGTCTGTCAATGAGGGCATTATGATATAGGGGCAGTGTAAGCTCAGTGACTGCACAAGGTCCCAAATGATGAATTGTGTCCATGGTTCTTGCAGGTAATCAAAGATGGTGTTGACCTGGAATACTTCAGCTGGGCTCTCCACCCAGTGTACACTTATCATTAAGCTTGTGGTGGCTTGTTAATCTATAGTATCCTCATCTGCACTGGAAAGACACCAAAAGCCATCACCCAATGCTTGAGAATCAGAACTCCCAGGCACAGCCAGGGGAGAGCCCTGCCAACTGCCTGCTACTTCTCTGTCCCTGCAGGAAATGCCACTGAGGTAGGACCCTCACATAACAGCCCTGCCTAATCTGTGAGGAGACCCCATGTCTCCATTGCCACCACCGAGGTCTTGCCTTCTGATTTTGATTTTCCAGCGGTGTCTGTTTATTGGAGGCCAGACAGCCACCATCTGTTACCTGGGAAACGAGTGAGCGCCCGCTCCCATTCAGGTTACTACAAGATGTCCTGCTTTCCATGTAGCTGAGGGGCCTTTGCACACCTTCCCCACTTCCACTGAGTCTCAGAGAACTTGGGGTAAGCAGGGCACTGGGTGCACATGTTAGCATGTCTGGACGTATCTGACTGAAGCCCGTGCCAAGAAAGTGTGCTTCTGAGGAATGTAAAGGACAGATTTCTTAGGCTGTGACTTTTGTGCTTTGATATAAGGAAGCTATCATTTTCCCCAGCCCACGTGTTGAGTCACCCCTTCCTGACCTTGAAGATGTGGGCTTTTCTAGGTTGTGATCGACTGCCAGCAGCCACCAGACATTTGCAATCAAGGACAGCCTTTGAATTGCCTCTTTGTCCAACCTCATTTTAGCCAAATTACCTTGGGTGAAGGATGATGAAGCTGGATGCACATCAAGAGAGAGAAACTGGGAAGAGGTGTCCAGTTTGGTCATTCACCGTCCCCTGGGGAGAACAAATGCTTCCCTGGGCCCCTCGGGAGAAGCACGACAGAGGGTGAGGGCCGGCACCTCTACTGTGGTGTCCACAGAAGGCGGGGTGAGCAGGATTAGGGTTTGCATTGTGTCAGTGGGCCCTGGGGTTCAGGGGCCATGAGGACAGAAATGTCAGGGCGTGGAGTGTCAGTGGCAGGTGGTTGGGGGTGTGGACTTGAGCTGCTGTAGAAGGGGACTGACTGACCTCTAACCAGAGCCTCCAAACCGAGCCCAGACGTCATTTGGAAATGCTCACAAGCCATAAGGTGGACCAGTTGTCCCGGTGCTGTGGGGGAACATGCCCTTCACAAAATTTCCTCAGGAGTCCTGGTCTATGTGACTGTATATAAGGCCCCCAGATCCAAAGGAAACAGGAGCATTTGGAGAACCCACTCCTTTTCACACCTGCTTTTAGGACTCTTGTAATTTATCTTTATTTTTGTACTCAATCATCTGTCAGCTTTTTTTTTTTTTTTTTTTTTTAAGGCCCAAGTATCTGTTGCTCTGTGTTGAGGGTGTATCTGCTAAGAGGTAAATACAGGTTTTAAGTTACGGTGTAGCCTTGTACTCTCCATAAATGTGAGCCAGCTGCTGGGAAGAGGTCTTAAAGGCACAACATGCAGAAATAATATTTATCTGACTTACTATTCTTGAATGGTTATACCTAGTGATCTACAGGGTGTGTGTGTATGTGTATGTGAGAGAGAGAGAGAGGGAGAGAGATTGCCCATATTTAATATATATATATACTAAAGAATTTGTAATCTCACAATTATTCTTATTGAAGTAAGACCTTGAAAGCTACATTCCTGGGAACTTGAACTTTCTATGCACATGCTGAGCATTCACAATAGGCCATGTCAGGCCCTGGGATGTGCTGATAAAACCAAGCCAGGTCCTGGAGAAGCTCCCTGGAGGTGCTGCCTGTGACCCGCTTTACATGTTATATTGCAGATGTCTTACACATCTAGAAATTGCATAGAGGTGATCTGCTTTGGTGAGGAAAGAGAAAGAGATATGTAGGATCAGTAAGACCAGATGCCTTTTCTGGCTGTCCCTCAAAAGACTGCCTCTTACAGGCTAGTTTTAAGTGGAGAAATTTGATCATTTTGCCTAAAGCAAAATACCCATTAATTTTAAAGTATTCTAATTCTAAATTCTAATGACTAAAATACCTAGTCTTTATCAGAGCTGGTTAAGATCTTAGAACTCTTTTAGCTCAGGCTTTGCATTTTAGGAGGAAACTGCAGATAGACTGTGTTTGCTCCTAAATTAAAAAAAAAAGAAATTGAAGTATAATTGCTTTACAATGTTGTGCTAGTTTCTGCTGTACAACACAGTGAATCAGCTACATTTGTTTAAATGTTTTAATGGTTGACATTTAAAAATTGAGAGATTTGACATTAAAAAAAAAAAATCCAGATTTCTGGTGTCTTTGGAAAAACTGAACCAGAGAATTTCAGTGCCTTGCCAGATATCACTTAACTAATGTGGGGAAATGCCTTGTGTATTAGGGGTCTCTTAATGAGGATCAGGACTTGTGGTCAGATAGCTTTGGTCGGGATCTATATCACCAGGAACCAGGCAGGAGTACAAAAGGATCAGATGGTAACCAAATGATGAAACCAACATTCTCCATCCCAGGAAAACCTAAATGTTTATCTTTTGACATTTCAAAGCCAAGGTGGAGAGTGGAGGTTGGGTTCAAACTAGATGAGGGAGGGGAGCGAGGGGCCCAAACTGGCGCCAGGGGGAGAGACGAGAACAGAAGGCGGGAGCTGCTTACTTCCTGAGCCAAAGTCCATTCCTTGGCTGCCATGTTTTCTATCCTCCACCCGGAGGATGCTCCTCTGCCCCTTACCCTGGTCCTGAGGGGCACCCAACTGTCCGGGAGGAAACGTCCTCTTTCTTACCTCTTGCTGAGTCAGGACGTCGGGAATTAATCATGGCAGCCACATGGCTAGTTGTGTGGGTGACCCAACAGCACGTGTCGTGGTGGTGTTTGTCACAGCCCCTGAAGAGAGGGGAGTTGAACCCAGGGTCACGGACAGAATCCTCCTTCATTTGATGTTTCTCCTCTTAGTCAGTCAGTGTGATGGGGGCTGTTCCCACTAGGAAGTCACGTTGGCCATCTGAAGTTAACAGCCCAAGGGGCCAAATTGACCCTGCAGAGATGAGAGTGTCAGGGCATCAAGTCAGTGGAATAAATGTGGCCTGAGATGGCACAGCTGACAAGAAAACCTGGTAAACACTGATATGTAGATTTTAAAAAAAAAAAACGGAAATAGAGTTTTTAATTTTTTTTTATCGTGTAGTTTGTGAAGACACAATTGTCTGAAAGGCAAACAGCATAAAAAGGAAAAATGTAAAAAACCACCCATCGTCCCATAAAACGAAGACCGTTTTCTACCCACCCGTGTACATGCTTGTGTTGTACGTGCCTTTTACGAAAACAAAGTGTCCTGCCCAGATGTTGTCAGCCACGACCCCAGGAAGGGAACAGTGGGCCTTGGTGGCTGGCTTTGTGACATCTCCTAGTGTGCTTAGTCACTCAGTCGTGTCTTTTTGCGACCCCATGGACTGTAGCCCACCAGGCTCCACTGTCCGTGGAATTCTCCAGGCAAGAATACTGGAGTGGGTTGCCATTTCCTACTCCAGACATCTCCTAGTCCTTGGCACTATTCTTTAACTTCTTTAAACTGCTTCTCCCTCACCTAAAGAGATAATACCTTCTTTACAGGAATGGTGTGAAGCTTAAAGAGCTCATTGTTGTTGTTTAGTCGCGATGTCGTATTTGACTCTTTTGCATCCCCATGGACTATAGTCTGCCAGGCTCCTCTGTCCATAGGATTTCCCAGGCAAGAATGCTGTAGGGAGTCACCATTTCTTACTCCAGGGGGTGTTCCCTACCCAGGGATTGAACTCGTGTCTCCTGCACTGGCAGGTGGATTCTTTACCACTGAGCCACCAGGGAATCCTAAAGAGCTCATAGAAAGATCTAAATAAAGGCGTGAATTGTAGGTATGACAGGTGTTATCAGTAGTAATGTTGTTAATGCAGTAGTCATCTGTTATGGGCTGAATTATGCACCTCTCAAATTCATGTTGAAGTCATACCCCTCAATACCTCAGAATGTGACTGTATGTGAAGACAGGCGGTTAAGTTAAAATGAGATCATTTAACTGGGCCCTGATCCAGTATGACTGCTGTCCTTAGAAGAAAAAGAGATTAATCACAGACCTGTTGAGGGGAAATGATGTGAAGACAGAGGGAGAAGAGAGTCAAGGAGAGAGACCTCAATAGAAACCAACTCTGCAGACAGTCTGAGCTTGGATGCTCATCTCCAAACTGTGAGAAGTAAAGATCTGTTGCTCAAAGCCCAGAGCCTGTGGTATTTGTCACACCAGCTCAAGTGGCTGATACACTGTCTTTGCAAAAGAGACTCTGGGAGTTATTGGGTAGTACCTAGGGTGAAAGTCCTGGGGATAGAGTTGCTGGGTTCAGAGGATGTACATTTCCATTTTATTTTTGGTTGAATAATTGCCTCCGGGGTGGATGTGTGAATTTACGCTTCCGTCCGTGGTCTCCACTTCTTCTCGTTTACCCCAGGCTGGGGGTGAGCATTCTTTGTAATCTTTGTCATTCCTGGTGATTGCGTGCGTGCATACTAAGTCCCTTCAGTCGTGTCCAACTCTTTGCGACCCTATGAACTGTAGCCTACCAGGCTCCTCTGTCCATGGGATTCTTTAGGGAAGAATATTGGAGCGGGTTACCATGCCCTCCTCTAGGGGAATCTTCCCAACCCTGGGATCAAAACTGCATCTCTTGTATTGGCAGGTGGGTTCTTTACCACTAGCGCCAACTGGGAAGCCCGTCATTGTACAGAAATGTCATTCCTGATGATTAGGGCACACTTACTACTACTATGGACCAATTTTATAGTCATTTTAATAAAGTAGTTTGTAGTTTTTGGTTGTCATTGTGTGAAATTTGTCCATAAATTTAGGAAGAATTGATATCCTTATTTAAAAATTCAGAACTATTGCCTAGATGCTCTTTCATGGCCCGGGACAAATCCTTTGCAAGAATATTTTCTCCATCTAACTCTTGTGTGCCATGTCCGTCCTCATTTGTTACAGAGCTTTCTGCATATCTCCCCAGGTGTTTTTGTGTTTGTTTTTTCTTGTTTATTCATTTTTGAATTGGGTCTGGTATTGACCACATGAAAGGATGAGAGGATTCTCTTGGATCTTTTTCCTATTTATTTTGTAAACTTGGCTTGGAAGTGTCATCTAAGAAAGATCTGTCTTGCCCTCCTTGGAGGTGTTTTGCTTCAGTTGGGGAACACTGTGTCTTGGGGCCTGGATTCCTCAGTTGTGGCAACTGCTTGGCTAAGACTGGCTCAAGAATGAAGTACTTCTTCCCGAGGGAGTGTTAGCTTCCTCTTCTTGTGTCTTTGCACGTTGGAAACTCTCCCTTTGAGGACTTAGATGAGCATCGTGCTGGCTGGAGACTTGGTCTGTCAGTTCTGGGTGCTCACAGCTGTGATATGTGGGCTGGGCATGGCTGGAGAAGCTGGGCCACTCATACCTGTGGGATGTGGCCTCCACATTTTGTTTGTTTACTCTCATTTGCTTTCCTGCTGTAGTTTTTGAAACCTCTGCTTTTGGTGTCTTGGTGCCCTGGTGTATCTCACCTTGGCCTGACGTTTCTGTTCACATGCTTGGCATGCTGTTGGGGACATGGCCTCGGGGTTGAACCAGTCACAGACCTGCCTTGGGCTTTGGTCAGGCCAGGAAAGCCATGGCCTGCCCTCCTTGGGGGAGGGAGGCTGAGTCGCTCTTGCTGCTGCTATTGGTTTGTGGTGACAGAAGGGTCACCCTTGGTGCTCTGAGTGTCCCTCAAGGCGTCTCTTGCCACCCCTTCCATCCCCACCCTCCGTCAGGCCTCCTCATCCCTCTTAAAAAAAAAACTGGGTTAGAGAATATCAAGAGCTGCACTTATGTCTTTCCTCTTCTAGCCTGTCCAGGCACAGGGGCCAAAAGTGGATTCATGCTGAGGCCCTCTGTGTCGTTCCTGTGGCCCATGTGATCATGCAATATTGTGGACGTGTAAGGCTTTTCTCCATGACTTTCTCCCAGGAGAAGGAGCTGGTTGCTGGAATCGCCACTCCCCACAGGCCTGCCGCAGTCTCTGGTGTATTTAGATGGAGTCCTCAGGGGCCGTAATGTGTGGTGGGCTACCCCGAGTCTCGGGGCTCATGGAACCTCTTCTCTACTTGGGTTTCTCATTGGTTATTTGGGTCGATTGAAAGGAAGGGTGCTTGGAGGCTTCTCATTGTGCTGCCATTTTCCTGGAAGTGTGAACTTGTCAGAATCATCATCGCTTGTGCTCTGTGTCCGGCCAGACCCTTAGTCTGCCATGCTGCATGCAGGAACATGGTGGGTCGAGTGGGTGAGGGAGCGAGGGAAGGCCAGAGCCAGGTCCTGACCTTTGAGGGGACACCGTGCCCTGTGTTTTTCCTCAGGGTTCTCAGGTGAGAGAGGCAGGTCCTGGGATGAACCGCAGGTAAGACAGGCAACTCGCATGACCTGAGCCCTTCACCACCTTGGGCAGCAAGCAGGATGTTTACCTTCAATATCCAGTTCTAAGTGGGCACTTCCAACTTTGAACACCTTCTTGGTTTTTCCCTTCACCCTCCTACAGGGTATTTTTTTCCTTATAGTTAGACAGTGCTTGTCTCTTGGTTAACTTTACCTTAGAATAGATAAAGCTTTTCTTTCAAGTTTTAGTTTTTCTGAAGTAAAAACCAGTGATTAATTCTGTTGAATGTAGCAAGAATTAAGTAGTAATAGAAGCACTCCATAAGATAGTCTTTATAAAGCATTGCACGCCTAGGTCTACCTGGCCAACATTATCTCAAACCTGGAGCATAGTTAGGTGAAACTGCTGATCTGTGACCATTTTTACCAGAGACATGGCATAGCTGAATGGTTTAACTTAATATTATCATAATTCATTCTTAGACTGATAAGATGCTTATTTACAATTCACCTTGCATTTTACATGGGCTTACCTGGTGGCTCAGACAGTAAAGAGTATGCCTGCAACGCAGGAGACCCAGGTTAGATCCCTGAGTTGGGAAGATCCCCTGGAGAAGGAAATGGCAACTCACTCCAGCATTCTTGCCTGGAGAATCCCATGGACAGAGGAGCCTGGTGGGCTACAGTCCATGGGGTTGCAAAGAGTCGGATACGACACGACTGAGAGACTTCACTCGTTTTGCATTTTATATAGACTACAAGCCCTCTGGAAATTCAGGCCAGTTTATAGACCAAAAAGAAAGAAAGAAAGAAAGAAAAACCATTCTCCCCCTAAGAAAGAAACTCTTGCTATTTTGTGCAGTCATGCCTCCAAGCACTTCAACCCCTCACAGTCTCAGCCAAAGAGATTTCTCCAGAATTTCCATCTCCATTAGCAGCCCTCATCTTCTTGTTTTATCTGAGATGAGAAGGAAGAAATTAAAACAGAGTTATTTGGCCTTTCCTATGTGTGGAATTTTCCGCAACTAAATCTCGTTGCTCTGTGTTCATCAGGAATTTTTCCACTTTATTTACACCCAAGATGTGTCTCCTCGCTCCGTCCTTCTCTCCTTTCAGTGGAGTTTTCCAGAGGAACTGCTGACAGAGTGTACTTTGAATCACAATTGTTATTTCCTTGGCTATAACCTTATCTTTTACATAGTCCTTATAGGGCTTCTACTTACAAATCCAGGCTTATGATAAAACAGAATGTCTTAAGCAAATTTTAAACCTAGCCTCAAACATGGATTAAAGTTATTTTCCTGGCTGGATTTACTGGGGAAATGTCAGTATCTGTGTTCATAGATTCTTGCCTTTTAGAGTTTTGAGGGCTCTTGGTAGATTGAGCCAGTACCCTACAGGACACCACTCTCTCCCGACACTGACTTCCCTTGCCATTGAGAGTCCCAAGGTCCCCAGCCCGGTCCCTCTGCAGAGCCTCAGACCCGCAAAGCCAGCAGTGTCCTGGGTGTCCCACATGTGCCACGTCTAAACCCCAGCCCAACAGCTTCACCCCCCGGGCCAGCACTCCCATGGCTCTGTTCAGAGTATGGATGAAGAGCACAGTTACCCATCATATTCTGGCACTACCTGGGGCCCTCCCAGACCCCTCACTCTCAACCCCTCTCTGTCATCATCAACTACCAAATTTGGGCTTCCCTGGTGGCTTAAATGGTAAAGAATCTGCCTGCAATGCAGGAGACTCGGGTTCGATCCCTGAGTCAGGAAGATTCCTTGATGAAGGAAAAGGCAACCCACTCCAGTGTTCTTGCCTGGAGAATCTCATGGACAGAGGAGCCTGGCGGGCTACAGTCCATGGGGTCACAAAGAGTCAGAATACAACTGAGCAACTTAACACACAATCTTCACCCCCTTTCAAGTCTTTGCATTTTTTTTCATTCCCGGTGTTAGTTTCTGAGATCAGACCATCATTTTTTCCTTCTGGATCTGCTCTCCCAACCCCATAACTAGCCTCTCTGTTTTCAACCCTGTCTCCTATAGTCCATTTTGTCCCCTGTTGCCTGATTGACCTTCTGCAGTGCCCAGCTGGTCTCCTTGGTTCTCCTCAGATGAAGGCTTGACCCTCCCCTGTAGGTAGCACCCACCTTGGGCCCGCCTTGGTGTCCCTGTTCAGCCCTCTCCCTGGCTTTAGCATCACCCCTCCTCACCTGGTTCACATCTTATCCTTTGCTACCTGCTCATTCTCAGGATGAGGCTCAGATACAGTGTTCTGCAGGAGACCTTCCCTTGCCTCTCTCATATGTTAGTGCTCTCTGCTTACCATGGTCTTCACACTTACCTCACTGATAATAAATATTTGTTGAGCATAGACTATGGGCCAGAGACCCCGGGCTAATCCCCTGCACCGTACTTGGCTGCCTTTGTGTCAGTTTCCATCCTTGATGCCAGGCTCATTTTAGGAGCTCAGTGAAAGACAGATGGTAGAATGTCTGCAGGGAAGAGAACTCATGATTCCTGAGGAAGCTGCTGGTTTGTACTAAGAACTTGGCAGAGTCTGGCCTTGCTGACCTGAAGCCTTAGCTCACCATATCTTCTTGTTTTGGAAGTACTATAGCACACATGGATTGTCTTGGGTACTTAGAAAAAAGCTTAATTATTGATTTTTTCTTTTTGAAAAGCTTACTAGTTCAGTTCATCAATATATTGTATGTCTTACTCTTTTTTTTAAACTATTTTCTTTATTGAAGTATAGTTAATTTACAATGTGTTGATTTCAGGTATACAACAAAGTGATTAAGTTATATATGTATATATGTGTGTGTGTGTGTTCTTTTTCAGATTCAGTGTATATCTTGATTTTAAATTGGTCATGATTTCTGCAGATAAATGGTATGCTTTATAACTGGTTTTGGATCTCAGGGAGTTATTTACTTGCCACCAAAACAAATATGCTCTGAGTTCCTTGGTGTCTGGAACTCATCGACTTCGTGGTCCCAGCTCCAGCCTGCTCTTTGGTGTCATGTAGATCTTCAACAGATATTTGATGGAAAGAAAATGAATAAATGAATGAGTGAAAGGGGATTCCCCAGAGTCATGGCACAGAGCTCTGTCTTGGTCTTATTCAGTATTTTCTGAGTGATTGTGGCTGATCATGGATGATCAGAAGACTGTAAAATGTGGGGACGGTTGTCACATGCTAACTGATGAAGTGCGATCTGGAGGGTTTTCATTTGGGTGGTTTCTGGTATCCTTGCCATATCAACCGCATTATCCCTTGCTTCCTTTCCTCTGCATCTTCTTTCTCCAGCTCCTTAAAGCTGGGCTCCGCCAAAACCACTCCTGTGCTAGGCTGGTCTGACTCATTTCTGGAGTCAGTTCCCACAGGCAGAGCAATGCTCTGTGGCCCCCGCCTCACACACTTGTCTGTGCCCCCAGTGCCTTCTTGGCTCCAGGGTTCCCCAAAACACCATAAGGGCACCTGATTGTCCCAGAATTAGAGCCCTACTCCTTTCTCTCCCAGGTAGCCCCCTGTCCTTGATGGAGCTTGAGCCTGCAAGGGTTTGAGGAGGGAATGAATTTACATAGTTTGATAAGTAAGGGGTTGCTTGTGGAGAAAGGGACAGAGTTGTTTGTTGCTTTTAGAGGCAGATTAGGAGCAGTGAGTAGGAGTTACAGGAAAGTGGCTTTTGACTGAAGACGAGCTCCTAAAAGAGAGTTGGAAAGTGAGTTGATTTCTCTTGCCAACGTAAACTGATCATTGGTGACTTTCTGGAGCATTCTGTTGAGGATTCGGAAGCCACATCCAGCATCAGCAGGAAAGTGAGCCATGATGGATTAGTGATGTCTGTCAATAGCCCAAGCGGTGGGAGTGAGAGCTGGAGGACCAAACATGGCATTTGCTTCTCCTGGGGAAATAGTAGGCATTTTCAGAATGTTTACTGAGCTGATTTCAGACAGGTGTGTGAGGCAATTGGTCTTCCAACCACAGAACAGACTACTTTGCCATGGGAATGTACCAACAGAGCCTGGGGTTGAGGACCTGTTAGGGCCACTAGGATTGGGGTAGGGTGCTACTGGGTGACCTTGTAGATTCCTCCCAGCTCTGAGATTCCCTGATTCTTAAGGTGCTACTGGGTGACCCTGTAGATTCATCCCAGCTCTGAGGTTCCGTGATTCTAAGTAAAACAGAAAAAGCAGAAGGGATGAATGCAGAGCCATTTGATTCTGCCTCTTTTATGTGTTCTGTATTAGTCGTCATAGGATTCCCAGGCTACCACTGAGCCTGTATTGTCCTTTTTCAGAAAGTTTCAAAGAAGCCCATCTGGTTACATGGCATGGAGTCCAGCCAAGTCATGGAAAAGATAAACTGCACTTAGCCATTTCAGAGTCAGTGTTCATAATGACCTGCAAGAGTCTGAAGGGTTATTAGTGAGTTTATATGCAGTTCATCTGTTCACGGTGAGGTCAGGAGCACAGGGGCCAGTGGGCGCTTGTTCTTTCTCCAGAGCCTTAGGACTGGGGGCACAGAGGGCTCACAGCAACACTGCAGGTTTGGACTCATTGCTCAAACAAGGCAGGATGGAGAAGTGGGTTGGGAGCTATGAAAAGAGGCCCACAGACACAGCCGCTTTCTGGGCTTTTTTCTTGCCTTCCCTGCTGTCTCTCCACACCAGCATCCCCCTGATCCAAATAGTTTCTCTCCCTCTCTGCCCCTTGCTGCCTTACACCGTTCTTTCCAGATCCTCTTCCTATCTTTCCCAGCTCCTCCGGGTCTTAATTGGAGGGCTGCGAAAAGGCTGATGTCCCCCGATTCTAGATTTCACTGTTCTTTGTCAGTTTATGACTCTAGTTGGTCTGTGGTTGCAGGCCTCAGTAAGTGAAGATGGGCTGGTCCATTCATTCATCAGTGAGTGTGGCCTGGTGGCCTTACCTGAGCTAGTCACTTCGGGGTCTGAATATGGACAAACAGAGAACAATACAAATAAGCACTGTAATTTGTCCTGTATTAAGTTATGCGGTTAAGTTCAAGAATAAGCTGCGAAGGGAGAGTAACCTTAACTTTAGTAGGGAAAGCAATAGGCATACTGTGGTCAAGGAGGAATCTGATATGGCCCAAACAATTCCATTCTCCTGGCTGACATCCTGTATCATCCTTTCTCCTTGAATGTGGACAAGATCTGCGATTATGATGAATGTGTAAGTATCACAGAACCACGATTAGGTTGCATTATGTGGTAGAGGAGAAAGGGTTTTACAGATGCAATTGCGGTCCCAAATCAGTTGAGTTCAAATTGGTTAAAAGGGAGGGGAGGAACACACTCTTCTGCTGACCTTGAGAAAGCGAGTTGCCTCGAGTTCTCCAGCCGCGATGAAGCTGGTGCTGCCAACAACCGCAGAAGCTTGGCAGGGGCTCCCCAGCCTCAGAGGGGACCACAACCCCAGCTGTCACCTTGATTGCAGCTTTGAGACACCCAGAGCAGAGGACCCAATTAAGCTCCTCCTGGACTCCTGCCCCGTGGAAATGGTGAGATAATAAATATGTGTTGTTTTAGGCTAAGTTTGTGGTAGTTTGTTATATAGCAATAGAAGGCGAATACAATTAGTTGTAAACAGTCTCCATACAAAGCCATCTGGATGAGTTGAAATTGGTATAAAATACTGAGTGACCTCACAGGAGGCAGAGATCTTGGGGGATGGTCAGTGGAGGGCTTCATGAGGACAGTGACTTTGTCTTTTCTCCTTGGGCCCTACAGTCAACCATGTGGCTGCCACCCATTCCGGCCGAGTTCCCTGGGAGGGGGGGGTCCCTGCTGCTGCTGGCGTCATCCTCTCTTGCCGTCTCCTGGGACCCCTCACCCAGGTGGCAGTTGCTCCTTTGGACCTCTCAGATGTCGGTGGAGCCCATGCAATGATGGCTTTGTGCTGCACACAAATGAGCAAATAAAGGAGAAAGTGATCCAGAAGAAAGTTCAGTATTTCCAGTATGCCGGTGTCAGAAGAGGACGCGGTGATCTGAAAAAGACTGGGCTGAGTTTTTAGGAAGAAAAGGGAAGTTGATAAGCAGTGCCATGGGTCTTCTTGCCCATGAACTTGAGATGGGTGCAAGGCTCTGGGAACAAGGACTCTGGGGCAGGTCTGCAGAGATGGTTTTTGCTCGTCTTCCTCTGCCTCCTCCTGTTGACTCCTTCACATGTTCATGCATCCGGCACGTGCCCTATGCAGGGAGCCGCAGTGGGAGGGGGAGAGCTCCAGCCGCGATCCCACACCACAAGGGATTTGGCAGTGGCCTGAGGATAGGAACCATCAAGTGAGGATGGATATCCACAAAAACACTGTATTAAGTTGGGTTTTGGATGAAAATCCTGAAATCCTGTTTTTTTCTCTCAACTTTGCTTGTATCAACATTATGTTTCCAAAAGTGGTTGATGCATTTTAAGTACTTCAATCCTATAGCATCCATTTCAAAGATACAAGAAACTGTTTCTCAGTTATTCTTTGCTCAGTTGTTCAAGATGTATGCTTTTTATATTTCAGCTTTTCTTTTTTAAAAAAGAATCAGCTTAATGTATCATGTTTCATGGGAATTTCATAAAAGATGAAATGTGGTTCTTGAATCAATTATTCATTCTCATGTAGGCAAAACACAGCATAGAGGTTTCTAGGCATTATCAGGCTTGGAAATAAAGGAAATATGTAATTTTATGGTTTTGTTTCTAAATTCCATCTGGATTACAAAATCCCTCTGATATCAGTTGAAGTCCTAATATGAATGGTGCTTGGAACCAAGAATGGCTGATCTTTTTGTAAATTACAGTTGAGATAGCAGGGACTTTCTAGATTTCCTAAGAGCACAGCTCGTTCCCAGCCTGCCTGGACAAGCAGATGCTTCGTGGAAGCTGCATCCAGGCACCTCGGCACTGAGGGTGGGAACAGTGGGTGATGCTCCTTGGTGTCTGTGGATGGCTCCTGGGAGCGGGATCCCACCTGAGACCTTCTTGACTGTTCCCCCAGGGACCTGTGCCCAGTCAGAATTGAGCAAGCTGGTTGCTACTGGACTCTTTACTCCAGGAGGCAGAGCCATATTTTTATTTGACTCATCTGGTCTCAATTAGCTTTTCTGATGAGTCATGCAGTGAGAGACGAGTATAATTTCTCATAAAAGGGATTTCTCTAGAAGGTGTAGCGGGTACCCTGTGAGTATTCCTCTAATCTGCCAAACCTTGAGAGACGGTCGGGGTGCAGCCTGTCTTGTAACTTGATGGACGCCTTGAACAACAGCTGGTGCTTCTTTGCCCACAGTCTTTGGAGGCTTGATGGCCGTAGGACAACTGCAGGAGGTCATGCTTTGGGGCTGCTTCTCCCCATGCTGCCAACAGCAAGGGCGGCGAGCGTTTCCTGCGCCTGCCGTCTCTGTCAGCCTCCAGGTCTCCTGTCATCTGAGGGTGTCCCTGAAAGTCACCCTTATGAGCCTGTGGCCTGGCCACAGGGCCCGTTCCCTTGCTTGGTTGATGGCTGCAAAAGTGAAAAGGTAGATATTTATATTGCCAGGGGGCTAATGTGGCGTCCACTCTGGCTCTCTGTGGGGAGGTACCTGAGGCTGAGCTGCGTGCAAGTGTCTGAGTCTGCCGTGTACCTGACCTCTTCCTTCTCCTCCTCAGCTTAAGCAGGGTGTCTGTTTCCTCTTTGTGACACCTTTCCCTTGCCCATGATGCCTTCTTTGGGTCCCCCCCTAAAGCCCCTCGGGATGCTTTCCCACCATGCAGAATACTCATAACCATTTATCCTCTTGTCCTTCTCCCTGACTAGGCGAAGTCTTCCTTGTGGACCAGACATTCTTTTTTTTGAACATTTTATTTTGTATCGGGGTGTAATGGACTAGCAATGATGTGATAGTTCAGATGAACAGTGAAGGGACTCAGTCATACATATACATGTATCCATTCTCCCTTAAACCCTGCTCCTATCCATGCTGCCTCATAACAGAGCTCCGTGTGCTATACAATAAGTCCTTGTTGGTTATCCATTTTAAATATAGCAGTGTGTACATGACCTTCCTGAACTCCCTCACTGCCCCTTCCCCTCCAGCAAACATAAGATCATTTTCTAAGACTGTGTGTCTGGACCCTCCGTGTCCCTCTCTGAGCAAGCAGCTCAAAAAGGGCAAGGTACTTGCTTGTGTGTGTCTGTGTGTGCGTGCTCAGTCAGGTCCAACTTTTTTGTGACCCCATGGACAGAGAAGCCTGGCAGGCTCCTCTGTTCATGGGATTTCCCAGGCAAGCATACTGGAATGGATTGCCATTTCCTCTTCCAGGGGATCTTCCCGACCTAGGGATCGAACCCACATGTCTTGCATCTCCTGCATTGCAGGTGGGTTCTTTACCAGTGAGCCACCTGGGAAGGTACTTGCTAGGCTTTTCAATAAAGGAGTCAACCAGTGACTGCTGTCCAGGGGGTCTCAGGGGGAGAACAAATCCGTGCAATGAAGGTAAGACAGAGAAGTCTTAGAATCAAAAGCTGGAAAAACAGAAAGAATCAAAAGACACGAATGTGGTTATAGCCAAAGCTATGTCCGTGCACACCTGGGCAGTTAGGTGGAACCTCGACATTCTTGACTTGTCCCATGGAGGCTGCCATGTTAGATGATGGGAACCTGAGAGAACGAGCCCTGTCCTGGGCATCCGGAATGCTTTGCTGGGAAGGGAGTGTTCTCTGTTTCTGATCAGAGCCCTGTGTTTCTCAAGAATGAAGTCTGCCTTTCCACCGTGTGCTCCTCTTTTCCCCATGCAGAGGGCACAGTGGAGAGAAGCACAGGGCAGTTGCAAAGCAGTGCAGGCTCAGTTCGTGTGGAGCCTGCATGCACACGCACTCAAGTCATGTTGGACTCTGTGTTGACGGTATGGACCGTAGCCCGCCAGGCCCCTCTGTCCATGGGATTTTCCAGGCAAGAATACTGGAGTGGGTTACCATTTCCTCCTCCATCGTGGAGCCTGGGGTGCCTGCAAAACTCAGCTGATGGCCGCTGGCTTTCTTTTTTAGCAGGACTTCTCAGGGTATTGAAAGAGAATGTGGTTGATTTGTTGCACTCGGCCTGCAAGGTTTTGGGTGCTGAACAAGTTGACTTCATTGCATAGCTTCTGCTCTTTCAGAAACCTGAGCTTGTGCACGTCATCTCACCTGTTTCCAGCCCAGTTTCCGTGTCAGTGCGTGTGCAGCATCATGTTCACTCTGCTTCTTGCACCCTCACGACGATGCTCATGGGTTGGTTCTGCACATCACAGGTAGCTCCTCTTAACCTCCAGGGAGGATCTGACCTTCAGCAAATATCACCATCATTTGCTCTAAAGAGGGTGTCTGGAGACAGATTTCTTAGTTGCATTTTTGTGTGCTATTGCTTCTGAATATCTTGTTGCTCGAAAGTTCCTGTGTTTGTTCTGGAAACGTGGCAGCATTCAAGGACAGAGGGGTTTAAATGCGAATTCCTTATCTGATGGATAGAATTTGACATGCGATTTTGTCTGTTCTTTTTCTGTTTAGCTGGATGCTCCTATTATACAGTGAGGCAGTGGCCATATCTTTTTCCAGTATTTTCATGGCTAAGATTTGGGAGTGGTTTACTTCAGCTGCTTTATATTTCCAGGGGGAGAGAGCCTTCACTGAGTAAATACTTTCAATCCATCTTAAGTTCTGATCTTTTTCTTTTTAGTACAAGAAACTAAACAGACATGGGATTTTGGAAAATATGTTCATGTCACATGTATAAAAGAGTTAATAAGGCTGAGGCAGTCTAAAGCCTGAAAAGCCATGTAATTTGGAATGGAAGCCTATTGTCCAACATTGGAAGTCAGGCATCTGTAAAGGTTCCTGGCAGGGCTGTGTAGCAGCAGGCACTATGAGGTTTAGGCTGGATTCTGGGAGCATTGCCTTTGACCTCGAGAACCTCTGCTTCTTGAGAGACACCAGCTTCCCTGGGTGGGAGGTTTGGTCCCATGGTGGTGAGTGGCCTGCTGTGTCTGCACTTTTACAAAACCACCAAAGGCAGGAAGGGAGAGGGTATGGCCAGTTGGGGAGAGGACAGATGGCTTGGGATCAGGAAGATGGAATATATTTAATATAAAAGAATATGCACTCATCTATTAATTACTTCTCTTATCAGTCTTAAATATAATTAAGATTATTTTGAAATATATTAAGCAGATAAAGGCATAAGGGGTAATAAAAATGATCCTGTGTGCATCCATCACTCAGTTTAAGAAATGTCACCAGTCTGTGATGCAGCCTTTCCTGGCCACTGCATAAAATAGCACCACCTCCAACTTGCTCTTTCTTGCTTCATACTTCTCTGCAGGGCACCGCACAGTCTATCCTACAGCCTGTATTACTGGGAGGTGCTTTCTTTTCTTTGTCCCTCCACCATGAGAGCCAGGGCTTCGTCCTTTTGGTCAATCAAGTGTCCCCATGCCTAGACCAGCTTCAGCACAGAGTCTCATGCTGTGAGTGCTTGAAAGATGAGTAAACACATGATGTGAGATTCTTAACAAGCTGTGAACCTGCCCCTTGCCTGTCTGTTTCACTGCTGGGTGGTTGTCCATTGTTGGAGTGTATGGCCACTATTTATCAGCTTCCCAGTTGGTCCACAGTTAGGTGATGTCCCATTTTCTGGAATTGTAATCAATGCTGAGAGAGACTGAAGGCCAAAGGAAAAGGAGGCGACAGAGGATGAGATGGTTGGATGGCATCACTGACTCAATGGACAAGGATCTGAACAAATTCTGCAAAATAGTGAGGACAGGGAAGCTTGGAGTGCTGCAGTCCGTGGGGTCGCAAAGAGTCGGACCCGACTTAGCGACTGAACAACAACAATCAGTGCTACCCCACACATTCTCCTAGTGTTTCCTTGTGTGTAGGTGTGAGTTCCTCCAGGGTGTACACGGAGGCGTGGGAGTGCTGGGCTGAGGGGATGTTCATGTTAATCTATAATGTGCAACGTGTTTTCATACAGCTGTGTGAACCGCTGTGAAGGAACCCAGGCGTCTGGCATCCATGCTGTTGCTTCTCAGGTTTGTTGTGAGTTTCGTCCTCCCTGAGGCCCCAGTGGGGAGAGACCATGTGGCTGCAGTGGCTGCCGAGCCTGGTTCTGGAGTCTTGGGGCTGGGAGGGACTTTTTCTTGGCTCCTTTCCCCTGTCCCCTGGGGCCTTGCTCCTGTCACGATGCTGCCAGGTTCAGTGTTCCAACCAGGGGCTGGTCTGCTTGGATGAGGGGCGTTAGAAGCTGCCGGGTCAGCCCTTCTCGTCGCACCATAGAGGAAATGCGGTCTGAAGGGTAGAGGTGACTTGGCCATGGCCTTGCTTCCCTGGTAGCTCAGCTGGTAAAGAATCCACCTGCAATGCAGGAGACCCTGGTTCAATTCCTGGGTCAGGAAGATCTGCTGGAGAAGGGATAGTCTATCCACTCCTGTTTCATTGGGCTTCTCTGCTGGCTCAGCTGGTAAAGAATCTGCCTGCAATGCAGGAGACCTGGGTTCGATTCCTGGGTTGGGAAGATCCCCTGGAGGAGGGAAAGGCTAACCACTCCAGTATTCCGGCCTGGAGAATTCCATGGACTGTGTAGTCCGTGGGGTCGCAAAGAGTCGGACACAACTGAGTGACTTTTACACTTCACACACTTCATACTTGGAGCTGCAGGTGATACAGACTGAGGTGCTTTCCAAAATGCTCACGACAGCCCCGATGAGGACGGGCACAAGCAGCCTCTGTGTGCCTCCCTTGCACCTTCCACATCTGTGCCCGGCCTCCGATAAGCGCGTGGCCTGGTGCACACAGCCGCCCCGTGCTCCTCCCCTTGGCGATGCTTTTCTGTTGGTGACCTTGCTGTGACAGTCTGTCCCTTTGCTTTTCTTTCAGCCGTGGCTCTTGTTTCAGGGCTCACAGCCACTCTGGTTGTTGGGACCCTTCCCCCTTCCTGTGTTCTCAGCAGCTAGCCCCCACTCCTTCTTGGTCTCTGGAAAGCACTTCTTGTGTCATTGGGAGGGGCAGGGTGTCTCCAGGACACCTCCGGTTACATGAACTCCTGGGTTTAACAGGGGCCTCTTTGATATTTAAGAATTGGGCCTTCAAAAGCAAACATATGGCTCAATGGAACAGAATGGAGAGCCTAGACATAAACCCACACACCTATTTGTTATTGAGTTGTATGAGCTGCTTGTATATTTTGGATATTAACCCCTTGTCAGTCACATCATTTGTAAATATTTGCTCCCATTCAGTAGGTTGCATTTTCATTTTGTTGATGATTTCCTTTGCTGTACAAAAGCTTTCAAGTTTGATTTTGTCTCATTTGTTTATTTTTGCTCTTATTTCCATTGGTCTAGGAGACCAGTGTCGATTAACCTATGACAAAGGAGGCAAGGCTATATGATGGAGGAAAGACAGTCTTTTCACTAAATGTTGTGGGTAAAATTGGACAGACTACATGTAAATGAATAAAATTAGAATGTCCTCTAACATCACATACACAAACTCAAAATGGATTAAAAACCTAAATATAAGACCATATACTGTAAAACTTGTAGAGGAAAAAACAAGCAGAATACTTTTAAGCATAAATTGCAGAAATAATTTTTTATTCATATCCTAGACCAATGGAAGTAAAAGCGAGAGTAAATAAGTGGGATGATGTAATTGAACTTGAAAGCTTTTGTACAGCAAAGGAAATCATCAACAAAGTGAAAATGCAATCCACTGAATGGGAGAAAATGTTTGAAATGATATGACTGACAAGGGGTTAATATCCAAATACACAATCAGCTCATACAACTCAGTAACAAAAAACAACTCAATCAAAAAATGTGCAGAAGACCTAGACATTTCTTCAGAGAAGACATCCAGAGGGCCAGTAGGCACATGAAAAGATGCTCAACATCACTAAGTATGAGAGAAATGCACATCAGAACCACAGTAAGGCATCACCTCGCTCTGATCGGAATGACTATCATCAAGAAGCCTGTAAGTAATAAGTGCTGAAGAGGGTGTGGAGGAAAGAGAAGCCTTGGACACTATTGGTGGGAATGTAAACTGGTGCAGCTACTATGAAAAACAGTATGGAATTTCCTTAAAAAAAAAAAAAAAAACAACTAGAAATAGAACTACAGTATGATCCAGGAATTCCACTCCTGGGTATGTATCCAGACAAAACAATTAACTCTATTTCAAAAAGATACATGCACACCATGTTCAAATAGCAGCATTATTTACAATAGCCAAGGCATGGAAACAGCCCAGGTGCCCATCAACATATGATTGGCTTAAGAAGATATACACATGCAGAGGAATATTACTCAGCCATAAAAAGAGTGAAATAGTACCATTTGCAGCTACATGGAAAGACCTAGAGATGATTAGACTGAGTGAAGTAAGTCAGACAGACAAAGATAAATACTATCTGTTATCATTTATATGTAGAATCTAAGAAATGATACAAATGAATCTATAGTCAAAATAGAAACAGACTCACAAACATAGAAAGCAAGCTTATGGTTACCAAAGGAGGGGGAGAGAGGATAGGGCTCAATTTTGGAGTATGGGATTAACAGATACAAACTACTACATGTAAAATAGATTAAAAAAAACCAGGATTCACTGTATAGTACAGGGAACTATAGTCACTGGAAAATATTATGAAAATATATATTATATAACTGAGAAGAAAAATCCAAAACAAAAAAAAACCTGTGCCTTGAATGTCCTGCTGATGCAGCAAAACTTCGAGAAACAGGTTGTATCTAATGTGAGTCAGGAAAATGTCTCCAAAACGGGACTCTCGGGGTTGGCTCTTCATCCGGCTTCTCTCCCACTGTCAGCTGTCCATCAATTCAGTCACATGTCTCACGCCAGAGTTGTGGCGCCAGCCTGGCCCCTCCGGGTTCTCCTGTGCATGCCCCTGAGTCCCTTGCCCTGCCTGGTATCTCTGCTCTCCCTTTCTTCCTTCCTTAAGTCTTGCACTTTCTCTGACGTAGGACTGTCTCTGCCCATCTCCCTCTGCTCTCACACCAACCCTTGACCTTGTCCCCTCCCTGCTTCTATTCTCCAGCTCTGGAGAAATCTCCCTACCATGTGGCTTTTATGACATCAGTGAAGGAAAACCCTGAGTTCCTCCCATGCCCAGACTGTGCCCCTAAACGTGCACTCTCCATACCTAGAACTTGGGCATAGCTGTCTGGAGCTGCCCAGGAGCCCTGGGTATTTAATCTCATGCCCACGTGCTCCCAGTGCCAGAGGAATAGGGAAAGGTTGTTGCGACCCCATGGACTGCAGCCTGCCAGGCTTCCCTGTCCTTCACTCTCTCCCGGAGTTTGCCCAAACTCATGTCCATTGAATCAGTGATGCCATCCAGCCATCTCATCGTCAGTCACTCCCTTCTCCTCCTGCTCTCAATCTTGCCCAGCATCACAGTCTTTGGATACAAGAGACAGGAAGGATAGCTGTGTTTTAAGTTCAAGCATGGGGTACAATTGTGTTGCTAGTTGTAGAGAAGATGAAAGATGCTGGTCTGTTGCCTCATGCCAGTCAGGCTGCCATGGGTCCAAGAGTGATGCGTTATCGTCAGCCAGGGGGCAGTTCTCTGCAACAGAAGGCAGACCAAGTTCTATGGTGGAGTGCAGGGGTAAGGATGGTGCAGAAAAATGTCAAACCTAAGGGAACTATGTGATGTGGGGCTTCTAGGTCAGGTGGCACTGTAGTGATCGAGACCATTCACAGACATTTCTTCAGAGCCTGCAGAGCACTGGGCCTAGAGATAAAGAAATGAGATGAAGCCCCCACAACCCTCCTACTCTCTGCTCTGTGGCAGGAGAGGCAGAGATGTCAGAAGTCGGCCACCTCGTCCCCATGGGTCAGGCCTGAAACCACAGAATATCCTTCTGGTGTCATGGGCCCCAGGTGGTAACCCTGCCAGCGGGGGGTGAGGAGGGGAAGCAGGGAAGAGGGGTAACTGAGAGAGTCCAGAGGAGCATGACTGGCATGGCAGAAGGAAGGCACAAGTGACGGCATGATGCCTGCCTAAAGCTTCTGGCAGCTTCCAGCTCCTGGAGGGCGGGGGAGCAGAGTAGGAGTGAGGAGCACTGAGGTTGGGGTGCAGCAGGTCCCGGGGTGTGCTTGGTGTTGGGTGTCCTGTAGAGGGTACAGCAGGGAGCAGGACACTCAGTAGGGGCGAGGGGCCTGGTCAAGGTTTGTTCCGGAGGTCACCATGGGACTGGAGAACAGGAGAGAGTGTGGGGGTTGAGAGAGGTGGGGTGGTCCTCACTACAGCCCTGGGATGAGGTCCCAGCAGCTACTTCCCCCGGAGGAGGTAGAAGTATGGTGTTTGAGGGAGAGGACACATCAGGTGACCACAGGTTCCCACCGCAGTCAAAGGCGACATCGCTCAGCGAGGCGGGGAGGGCCACAGGGGGAGCCGTTTGAGGGTGTGTTGGAGCTGGAGCTGCTGGGGGACGTGTAGGTGGAAATGTCAGCCGTTGGGTGTCTGGATCTAAAACTCAAGCTGAAACAAGCCCTTCAGGTTTGGGCAGCACCCAAGTTACCCCAGGGGAAGGGGCGGAGAGGCGTGGGCCTTGAGGGCAGCTCTGAGCCTGCCAGCCGGGGCTCTCAGCCTTTGTCTCCTGAGGGTTGATGGGGTTGTGGGGTCACTAGTTAAGCAGGAGGCTGGCTGGAATCATCATGGGGCCTGAGGGTGAGCAGGCTTGAGGAGTGCAATGCTCTAGAGTAGAGCAACAGCTTGGGGGCTCCAGCAGGCAGGGGGCACGGGGAGGGGAGAAAGCATGGACCGCGAGGGAGCACACTATACTGGTCAGAGAGGCGGGAGGAAGCCCTGTGGATCGAGCTGTCCCAGCAACCCCGGGACCCCACACTCTGAGCATTCCAGGTCACAGGCGAGGTGGAAATCTGGTGCTTCATCAGTGGAATCCACGAGAACTTCGCCAGAACTTAGAAGGAGGGTGGGTCACTCGCAGAAGCTGTATAGCTAGCTTTTAGCACCAGGAACTCAGAATTCGCAAAGGCTTAGTTTCTTCCTCTGTAAGTGGGCTATGACGCGCGCCTCCTATAGGTTCCTGTAGGGTTGAGTGAATGCAGGGGGGATGCACTTAAGTGTTTCCCAGCATGCAGTGAGAGCTTCAGAGATGCTCGGTCTACTCCTGGCCCTTCGCCCAGGGCTGGAGGCTGGGCTGGGTCCTACAGGCCAGACTGCCTCCTGGAAATGGGGCCTGACCTGTGCAGAGCCTGCGCAGAACGCTGTCTTCTGAGTGGGCTGTGCTCTGTGTGGGTGACACGGCCTGAGTTCAGGGATGCAAGCTGCTGGTCCACACACGATGGCTCCTGAAAAGGTCTGAGGGCCTTGGTGGCGGTCTTGTGGTATGCTTTGGATGGAGAAAAAGAGGGGCTGAGTGATTGGCGGGCTGAGTGATCAGTCGGTAGTTCTTATCACTTCATGGTGGCCATGAGGTTACCTGGAAGATGGCTTAACATCTTAATTATTGAGGAAACCATAGCACAACCTGGCCTGCCCTCCAGGCTTGCAGGCAAATTGTAAGAAAACCTGACAGCCAAGTGCCCCTGAGGGTATATGTGTGTGTGTGTGCATGCATGCATGTGTGTATGTGTGTACAGGACAAGAGTTGGGAAGGGGAAAACTCAGTGGTGTAATCTGATGTCTAAATGTATATTTCTGAGAACTACTATTTTCCCATTAGTACAAAGAATCCGAGAATGCCAGCATTACAGGGGCACCTGGGCTGATTTTGCATCCATGGCTAGTGGGCTTGCTAGTTCCAGTGAAAAGTGGGCCTCGTCCCATTTTGGACATTTCCCACTAATGAAAGTCATTTTTTTCTGAAGTCTGCACCATTGTAACATCCTCCTCTTGGCCTGAGATGTTGGACGCACAGCGGCTCTGATCCGCATCACGGTGACAGCCCTTCAGATGTCCGGTGACAAGAGTCACATTTCCTGCCTCCTCTGCTCCAGGGCTCAGGAGACAATAGATCGGCAGCTAAGTCAGGGCATGGTCTTCCTGCCTGGCCTGGGTGGTGGTTGTTCAGTCGCTTAGTTGTGTCCGACTCTTTGCGACCCCATGGACTGCAGCACGCCAGGCTTCCCTGTCCATCACCAACTCCTGGAGTCTACTCAAACTCATGTCCCTTGAGTCGGTGATGCCATCCAACCATCTCATCCTCTGTCGCCCCTTTCTCCCGCCTTCAGTCTTTCCCAGCATCAGGGTCTATTCAAAGGAGTTAGCTCTTTGCATCAGGTGGCCAAAGTTGGAGCTTCAGCTTCAGCATCAGTCCTTCTAATGAATATTCAGGACTGATTTCCTTTAGGATGGACTGCTTGGATCTCCTTCAGTCCAAGGGACTCTCAAGAGTCTTTTCCAACACCACAGCTCAAAAGCATCAATTCTTCGGCATTCGGCCTTCTTTGTAGTCGAGTTCTCACATCCATACATGACTACTGGAAAAACCATAGCTTTGACTAGACAGACATTTGTCAGCGAAGTAATGGCCCTGGTTAACACTGTGCTGTTTATCCGTGGTAAGGAGTGTGGCGGCTGCTCATGGCCAGCTGTGCCAGGGAGAGTGGATGCAGGCCTCCCATGGGCGAAGCGGAGGAAGGATGTTTCAGCCACTGGGCCTGGGAGGGGCCGTTCCCCACCCCGGGTGACTCTCTGAGGTGGAATTTGATTAGTGTGGCTCATAAGTCCAGCATCTGCCTATCTAATGAATTGCCCTGGGTTGTTATTGTGGATTAATACCTTTGAAAGATGTTGGGCTGCTGCATCTGGCCTCCTCATTTCCTCTTTCCCCTGTTTTGCAAAGCTGTGCTGAGCTGAGTGGCTCCCAAGACCCCCTTCCCTACCCTCTCCCAGCTCACACAAAAGAGGGCTTGTTTTCCTGGTGCTAACTTGCAAACCCTGGGTCTAGTTTTTTACTTGACTATATAAACGTACTGTCCTTAGAAAGCCACTCAAAACACTCAGGACCATCTGTGAAAATTGACCTCTGCTGTGGGGTGAAATGGGGGCACAGAGACCCTACTGGGCCACTTTAATGTCTTTATCATGTTTTTCTTCTTCTTGTGTTTCTTGTCCCATTTGTTCCTTCAAACTCCCCACCCCTCTGCTACCCTAGGAAACTCACTTTTTCAGATTAAAAAAAAAAAAAATCAGTGTCACAAACAAACTTAGCATCTCAGAACAGTGTTACCTGTGAGCGAATATGCAGGACTCAATAGATTGGTCAGTGGCTTAAAGTGAGAGTGCAGTTTTTACTCTCCAAGAGCAAAATTACATGTCCTCACATGATAGCTTCATCCAGATTAGAAGATTCAGGTGGTCCCTGGTGAGGGGTGCTCACCCAGCTTGCCCAGGGCGGGTAATCTACTCACCTGCCCTCTGCTGCCTGCCCCTCCCCACGTTTGCCCCTCTGCCCTAACCCCACCTGCGCCCACCTGCCCCTGTTCCTTCCTAGTTGCTTAGGGGAGAAGTAAAGGGTTAATCTGAGGTCTGAACACTTGAAGATCTTGAACAATAAAAAGCTGGGTCAGTGAGGGACACATTTATCAGGAACCCCTTTAATCAGGTCCCATGTTACTTTCCTTTCCCTGCAAACAGAAGGCTCTTAGAGGGAAGAAGTCTGCGTTAGAGGAGAGTTTAAAACAGTTATGCCTGTCACATTTAAGTTATAGCTACAGAGGCAAATTGGGTGCTACTAAGTTGTACTTTAATGAACAGGTCATTAGGTCAACACGCGTTTAGTTTGTCTGGCAGCTTTAACAACATTTCAGGGATTCAGTTTTTGGCCATTTTATTTACATGATTAATTTATACCAAAGGTTACTTTTCTGTAAAGGGCCAGAAAGTAAATATTTTAGGCATTTTGGACCAAGAGCAAAACTGAGAATAGTGAGTAGTTCTGTGATAGGAGAGAAAGTGAATTTGCACAGACTTTTTATTGACTGAGTTCAAAATATAATAATGATTGAGTACAATGTTTTTATAACTCAGATTTACTAATGATACAAATGGAATTCGGGTGGGAAGGAATAACGTATCACTTAATTGAGGCTCGAAATTAGTGTTGCTTATTGTCAAATTGATCCCCAGTGTTTATCTGTGAAAAACAATTCTTAGCTGTACAAAAACAGGCGGTAAACCAAGTTTGGCCTGTGAACAGTGGTTTGCCAACCCCTGGTTTATACAAATGATTTGCTTAGAAAATTGGTCCTCCCCCAACAGATAGGACCAAGATAACTGTCTGTCTGGTCTTATAAAATACAGATTTCTGTAAGCATCATGGCCTCTGCCTGTTAGAGAACTTTGTGACCCTTCGATTTTAAACAACGTGCTCTGGATGTTGGTGCAGTTTTACAAAGAAGTCTCGGTGACTTCCTGTCATTAACGAACATGCATTCGAGGCAGTCCTGTCCCATTGCGCTGGCCTAGGCTTTTTATGGTTGGCTGTGAGCAGGGGTCTCTCACTGAGCTTGTCCTACTACAGGTGCAGGGGTTTTCCCCATCCAGGCCACCTGCCAGAGAGGCTGCCCTGAGCACAGACTCCCTGCTGGAGCAGAGGGGGCCGGAGCAGCTTCCTGGTGAGGATCAAAGCAGGGAGGAGGAGGTGGAGGCCCTGTTCCCACACTCCCGTCGGCTCTCACCGCAGGCTCCTCACACCAGGCCAGTCCCCACCCTGACTCTGCTAGCAATCCTGGCCCCTATGCAAATGCCCAGGTGATATTCCCTTTACCCCTTAGTTCAATTAAAATACTGTTAGTTTTAAAACAGAAGCTTTTCTAGAAATACCAATTGAAAAAGGAAAGAAAAACAGAAGTGGAGAAAGATAAAGTCTTTGGGTCAGAGCAGAGCTTGATCAAAACATTCTAACCTGAGTGAAATCTGACATGGCCTTGGTTTCCCCTAAGTGGAGGGGCCCCTCCCCGCTTGCCCTGTCTTGTTTTGGAGCCGAGGCATCTGCTTGCACCACCTGCTGTATCCGATCAAGCCCCCAGGCTGCTGCTTGCCTGTGGGGTGGTCCCACTGGCCATCTATACTGCAGACACAACACTCGCCCCCGCAGCACCACCTTTGCATTTCGGGGTGGGGGCTCCAGCCTGGGAGACTCCCCATCATTGACACTTGCTGTGCAGGAGGCCCCAAGTCCTCCTGCTTGCATCCCCAAGTCATGCTGCTGCTGTGGGTTTCTCCGCTCCCCCAAGTGGGTTCCTCCTGAACTTTCTCTGTGCTGTTCTCAGATGGGAACCTGGGGCCATCATCCGTTTCTGATGATAGGTGCCCCCCACCCCCACCCGGGGAATCAGTGGAGACCACATGGGGAATCTGGACCATCACTCCTTCCTAGGGACAATGAAGTGCCCTTCTGCCTCCTTGCTGGGTGATGTCAGAGCAGGCCATGGGGACAGTCAGGACTTTTACTGCAGCTCAGTTGAAACAAGGGCAAGAAAGTTACCAGAGACAAAGAAGATGTAACATAGAGATGGAAAAATCAGTCTACCAAGAAGGCATAGTTGAAGTTTGTATGTACAAAAGAGTGGAGCTATAATACATGTTAGGCCAAAACTGATAGAACTGAAGGGGAAAATAGACAAACACACACTTACAGCTTGAGATTCCAATACCCCCCTCTCAACAATCGGCAGAACAGAGTTAGACAGAAAGGCCTGTAGAACACTTCAATGACTCCATCGAACATTTCCAGAATAGTCCAGCCAATGAGAGCAAAATGCATAATCTTTTCAAAGTTTCATGGAATATACTAATAAATTTAAAAAGACTGAGATCATATTCTCAAACCACAGTAGAATTAAATTAGAAACCAATGACAGATAACAGGAAAAATCTCCAAAGCCCAGGAAGCTAATAGTAGCCTTCTAGATAATCCATGAATCGAAGGGGAAGTCTCAAGGGAAATTTAAAAACACCATATATTGAATTGTATGAAAATGAAAAACAACATAGCAAAACTCGTGTAATATAGTAAAAGCACCACTGAGAAGGAAATTTATAGCGCTAGATATTTGCATTAGAAAATAAGAACAGTCTCAAATGAATAATCTCAGTTTCCACTTCCAGAAGCTTGAGACAGAGCAAAATAAACAAACCCCAAATAAGCAGAAGGAAGAAAATAATCAAGGACAGGAACCAGTGAGATTGAAAAGAGAAAATAGAGAAAATCAATGAAACAAAACATTGTTTATTTGACAAGATCAATAAAATTGATAAATCTCCAGCAGGAAAGATAAAAGAGATAAATTACTAATATCATGAATGAAAGAAAGGATGTCCTGACAGACTCTACAGACATTAAGTGGATAATAAGTGAACACTGCAGACGACTCTACACACACAAACTTGACACCTTCAGTTAAATGGAGCGATTGGTCTCCTCAGTAGGTGAAAGGTTAAACCAACTGATACGCCCTACCGTGGAATACTGCTCAGCAATAAAAAGTAATGGCTGCTGGCACACACAACCTGGATAGATCTCCAGGGCATTATTCTGGTTATAGAAAGCCAGTCCCCAAGGTCACATACTGTCTTATGTTCTGTTTATGTAATGTTCTTGAAACAGCGCTACGATTGATATGAGAAGCGGGGGTTGCCGGGGCTTAGAGACGGTGGTGGTGGGCTGGGGGGAGGTGAGTGTGGCTGTGAAGGTGTAGCGCGTGGAAGATCTTGGTAGTGACGGAGCAGCTCTTGTTCTTGACTGTAGTGGTGATTACACAGATCTGCACATGTGACAAAATGATATGGAGGTATCCATACACATTACATCAGTGTGCACTGCTTGGTTTTGATACTGTACTATCGCTGTGTTAAGATGTAACCATTGGAGGAAACTGGTGAAGAGTGCCTGGGACCTCTCAGTGCTACTTGTGCATTTTCCTGTGTATTTTTAAAAAAGATTTAGGAGCCTTTCATTTAAGGTGGCTTTACTGATGTATTTTTGACTGTGTTGGGTCTTCGCTGCTGCCAGGGTTTTCCTCTAGTTGTGGAGAGCAGGGGCTGCTCTCTAGCTGCAGTGCACAGGCTTCTATTGCAATGGCTTCTCTTACTGCAGAGCACGGGCTCTAGGGTGCTTGGGCTTCAGTAATTGTGGCTCCCAGGCTCTAGAGCGCAGGCTCAGTAGCGCACCGGCTTAGCTGCTCTGCAGCACATGGGATCTTCCTGGATCAGGGATTGAACCTGTGTCTCCCGCGTTGGCAGCTGGATTCTTTACCACTGAGCCACCAGAGAAGCCCCTTTCCTGTGTATTTTTATTTCAAAATAAAAAGTTGAAAGAGGATGAAGGCATCATCAATCCTTAGCTGCTATAAAACCAGTACCCTTCCAATTCGACCCAGCTCGAGTCCCTTGTGCACTTTGGGTTGGGCTGGCTGGAATTTGGGGCATGAGGTAGTTGAAGGAACCTGGGAAAGATTTGCCACGGAGGGCAGGCAATACTGTAATTATTTGAATAGTTCAAATTTGCTGTGTGTAGGTCCTGAAGCCAAAACCGGGGCCAGAGTGAAATTGGGCCTCAGGGTAAGGAAATCTGGCCACTGTCCAGGGAGGGAAACAGACTACAGCCTTCCTGTTGCCAGCTTCCTGGTTAGCTTGGAGTGGTGAGCAGAGGGAGACTTATGGATGTCCACCAGGGATGCCATTGAAGTGGGGACTGCAGTGGTAGAAATGGGACCTACATGGCATCTTTTGGTGGTACACCAAAGCTGCTGGTCAAGTTGTGATTAAAGAAACGCTGTCGCTAGGTGAGTGGAATGAGAGGTGACAAAACCTTCAAATGGACCATGTATCAGTCTTCACTATTTTCAGAAAATTAAAATCAAAGCTTAATTTTCTGGGATTATTTTTGGTCTCATTAGAATACTGGGCTTCCCTGGTGGCTCAGATGGTAAAGAATCTACCTGCCATGCAAGAGACCTGGGTCCGATCCCTGGATCAGGAAGATCCCCTGGAGAAGAAAATGTCAACCTTCTCCAGTATTCTTGCCTGGAGAATTCCATGGACAGAGGAGCCCAGTGGGCTACAGTCCATAGGGTCACAAAGAGTCAAAAACAGCTAACACTTTCTATCTTTATCAATTATCAATCTTTGTTATTTTGAGAAAATTAAAATCAAAGTCTGATTTTCTGGGATTATTTTTGGTCCCATTAGACTACTAGTTCCAGAGTAGGAATGGCTCAGGCCTTGAGGTGGATTTGAGGGGGATGTGCTCATTAAAGTTGCCAGAAGGGGGAACAAGAGCAGTGAGGAATCAGGATGTGAGCATTGCGGGGAGAGGCCTGGTTCTGATGCAGCAATGGGGGGTGCAGGTCCACACCTCTCCTCGAAGCCTCGGACTCAAACAAAGGGAGACCCTGCAGAACATCCTCTGCTGCCTCTGGCTTCATGTAACCTACACTGAAGCACCAATCCCTCTCATCATGTTGTGCCAACAGGCATGCTCTCCTGATCAAAGCAGATTCCTCAGTGATACACAGAACTGCGTGCCGTGAAGTGCTAGGCAGATTTTGTAAGGCCTTTAAGAAAGGAGGACATTCTGCATCTAGAGGATGTCCGATTGGGCCAGGTTCCAGTTAAGGCAGAGATTGTTCGCTTAAATTGTTTGCTTATTTATACTTGTATACATGTATTATAATTTCCATGAACAGTTCCTCTTCTTGGAATGGCTCTCAGAACTGTGGTGGCTAAAAGTATAGGTAGTTGATAGAAAAAGAGCCCTACAAATGAAGATCATTCATTGCCTTGAGGTCACCCGAGCTAGAACTTTCAAAGACAGTTGGAAGGTGGGCTGGGGCAGAACGGTGCTCATGGTGCCAAATGTAACTTAGAGACGTTGGGGTTTTGCTGACTAAAGGTGATTGCATTTGGAGTAACATAATTGACAGTGCTGGTGTGTTCAGGCCTGTTCTTGTATGACCAAATTCTCTTTTCTGAATGGTATTCCTGGTGGCTAAGACGGTAAAGAATCTGTCTGCAATGTGGGACACCCGGGTTCAATCCCTGGGTCAGAAAGATCCCCTGGAGAAGGAAATGGTGCCCACTCTCCAGGTATTTTTACCTGGAGAATTCCATGGACAGAGGAGCCTGGCGAGCTATAGTCCATGGGGTCACAAAGAGTTGGACACCACTGAGTGACTTTCACTCACTCAGTCCACCAGTGGTGTAGTGATTCCCTGGTGGCTCAGTGGTAAAGAACCCCCTGCCAATGCAGGAGATGCAGGTTAAAAGAGAGGGCATTAATTTCTAAGTTACATTTGGCACCATGAGCACCCTTCTATCCAAGCCCACCTTCCGACTGTCTATGAAAGTTCTAGCTCAGGTAACCTCAAATTCAGTAGGGTGCCTGCCAAGGCAATGAGTGATCTTCACTTGTAGGGCTCTTTTCCTGTCAAACCCCCTGCATATGGCTGATGCAGATTCGATCCCTGGGTCAGGAGAAGGAAATGGGAACCCAGTCCAGTATTCTTGCCTGGGAAATCTTGTGGACAGAGGAGCCTGGCGGGCTTGTGTCTGACTCTGGCATGCATGAACAACGGCTTTATGCAAGCGTGAGGGGGAGGGTGGGATGGAAGAGTGTAGAAAGAGGAGGGAGAGTTGTTCATATAAAGTGAGAACAGGAAGGGCTGGTTGGCTGGAAAACAGTTTCCAGGGGAAGAACTGGAGGTAGCCCATCCTAAGGCCAGCCCTGTGGTCACTCCCTGTGTGCTCTGGTCAGTGGGACAGAAGACACTTAACCCCATTCCCCTTCACTCAGTCTCTATTTTCCATAATCTTCTTCTCCAGGCTGGCTTGTCCTCACCAACAGGGAGTATTTGGTTCTGTTCTGTTTCTTTTCCTATTTAATGCCATTTTTCAAAGGGAGATTATGAGAAAAAATGTTGGTATGTTTATTTTTTTTTGCTTTCAATTTTAGCAGCCAGAAATCTAAAGCAAGGTGTAGATGTTTATGTATGGGATTCCAAATAGAGTGAGAAGTTATTCAGGTAAAATATAGAATGCAGCACTAGCCCCAGGACATTAGGATAACAGCAAAGTTGCTACATGGTTGAGGGTCTGAGTCCATAGTTCCTAAAATATTTGTCAAGTTTAACCTTTTTAAAGTTGGCGTTTAACCTAATGTGTCTCTTTGTCCGACAGAATTAGAATTGAACCTCAAATTGAACTGAGCTAAATCTCCAAGTCATCCCCTTTGAGAATTCTGTGAAATTAATGCCCTCTCTTTTAAGTACTTAGAGATCTTCAGATACCAATACTCTATGCTTTTAAAGTGCCTTTTGCTTGTATACTAGCTTGAGGGGAAGGTAGAAGATACATGCCAACATCTGAAGCTCCCAGGAAATACCCCTTGCCAATCCAGTCCTCACCAGCCCCACATCAAAGCTGTTTAACAAATGGGAACTTGGATTCCAGTTTATAACACTGGAATTAAAAGGCTGACATACTGAGGACAGAGCTATTATAAGGCGGATGATTTTAATGTGTTTCCCCACAGCTCTTTGTAGAGCTAGCACATCCTTGTGTTTTTATGATGACAGATGCCTTGTGAAATTAGATCAGAACTGGAGCTCAAAGAGGAAGTACAGCTCCTCATGATCTCCACGGTGACTGCATTTTCATCTCATGGATGACGAGGGGGATAGAGCTGGAGGCGCTTTTATCTGTTTTATAGGTTGCACTCTCCTTAATTTATTTTTATTTTTAAGGATTTAAAAATTAGCCTCAGTTTTTGGTAAATTCTAAGCAAAATCATGAACAACCATTTTAACTAATGTTTTCTAAAACTAAAAACAAAGAAGTTAAAGGAAAGGCCACTCAGTTGTGTTGTGTATCCTGTGTTCTTGGCTTTTGTGTTTATTCTTCCACCTGGTAAATATACATGATGTGCTCTGAATTTTCATCTTCTTCCCAGAATGAACTTGCTGAAAAGGCATTATGTTGGAAAAAATCCACTTTGTCTTAAAACACTTTTCCCCCGTTATCAAAAGTTTGATCTGTTTTTCTCCAAAAAAATTTTTTGGCATATTTAGAAAACAAAAATTTACCCTTGAGATTTGTGTGACTTCCTCTGTAAAATGGATGAATTTGTAACTTGTCAGAAATGCTTGATAAAGCTTCAAAGTTACTAGGGGCATCTGTATTGCCGAGGGACATGTTATTATATTTTGAAAACATTTAGTACATCTGAAAGCACAAAAAAGTGAAGAAAGGGATTCGTTCCCTGCACTGGTGATTTTAATGCATGAACTTGGCAGGGCCACGGTGCCCAGATATGTGGTCAAATATCACTCTGGGTGTTTCTATGAGGGATTTTAGGATGAGATTCACATTTAAGTGAGTGGATGTTGATTACTGCCGACTGCCCTCCACTATGATTATGTGGCTGGGTCTTATCCGAGCAGTTGAAAACCTGGATAGAACGAAAGACCATCCTTCTACGAGCAGGAGGGAGCTGCAGTAGCAGGCTTTGGATTCGAACTGTTAACATCGGCGCTTTTGGGATCTCCAGGCTGCCAGCCCACCCTGCAGGTGTAGGATTTGCCAGCTTCAGTGAGCCAGTCACTTAAAATAAGTCTCTGTATGTATGCACACAGATGGGTGTTGCTAGTCGTAAAGAATCCACCTGCAATGCAGGAGACATAAGAGACAAGGGTTTGATCCCTGGGTTGGGAAGATTCCCTGGAGGAAGGCATGGCAACCCACTCCAGTATTCCTGCATGGAGAATCCCATGGACAGCAGAGCCTGGCGGGCTACAGTCCATAGCGTCAAAAAGAGTCAGACACAACTGAAGGCGACTTACAATGCACTAATGGATACATATATACATACATATTTTTGTGTGTGTGTATAAAATATATTGGGTTGGCCAAAACAGTCATTCAGATTTTCTATAACATCTTACAGAAAAACCTGAATTAACAGTTTGGCCAACCTAATATATATGTGTGTGCATATACATGTATATATTTTATGTATATTTATCCTCCATTGGTTCTGTTTCTCAGGAGAGCCCTGACAAAACTCTCCTCTTCTGGAGAAATCCAACAGCAGAGAAATCGGGGCATCACAAATTTAACTGCCTGGTTGAACCAAATGCCGTCACACATGTACCCTTCCTGCCTGTGTCCAGAGAGGACAGCTCAGGGTACTTGGGGAAGAACAGCCCATTGGGCCAAGAAGGAACTCTAATCTTTCTACCCTTGGTGAGCAAGAGAGAAGGTTCTTAAAGTTTCTAGATGCTGAAAAGCTTTCAAAGCCATGCTGGGCTGAAGTTCTGAAGGCCTCAGAGCCCTGCCGCCCGCCCGGAACTCTGGTGGAAGGGAAGGAGCAGGCCCAGTGTGTTGACGTTAGGGTGCGGTCCACGCGAGTGCTGTGGGGAAAGGCACTAACGTGTCACACAGTGCTTATTCTCCCCAGAGTTCGTTCTCTGTCCACTTTAAGTGTTTGGTAATATTGCCAGCAGTTAGTGTTTCAAAAACCGTTCTGCTTCTTAAAATAAAAGTGTTTATGGATAAAGATCACACTTCCCATCTCTTTCAGTTATCTCTGTGATGGGGGCTGTTGCACTTTATGACTAAAACCCAGTTGAATCGTCCAGGACAGGGGGAGTGGTTTGAATATAGTTGTAGCTAAATCTTCACGCCAAATGTATAATTCTTTTTAAAGTTCTTTTATCGTCTTCTGGCACATGGTACATGTTCATGAAGTATGTCAAGTGGATGAGAAATTCTCTGGTTGTTCCCTAGAGAGGTAGATCACATCTTTATTTCTGGAGTTTGGTCTTTGACTCTCAGAGCAGACTGGATACTACCCTTGAAGAAAAGCTCCTGACCAGACTCTCACCTAAGCAGAAGAGATGGGCTATGGACTCAGTGCTGGAGGCTGGCACAGGATCCCTGACCAGCACCCCCAACACACACACACACACACACACACACACACACACACACACACACATGTTCTTCACAGCAGAGCTGTACTCGGCCCACTCGGGAGTCATTCATGAAGAAGGTCATTCATCACGTGCCCATCACATGTTGACTTTCCTTTTTATTTCTGCTTGTTTGTTCCCTCATCTAATTGCACCCAGTCTGTGGGTAAATGCTTTATGAGCTGGGGCCAAAGCCCAGGCCTCCTCTCTGCCTGATGAATCAGGTTCTGTCTGGAGTCAGCTCTTACTGTGAGGTGCCGGGGCACCTGAGTCATTCAGAGGCTGCTGGCTGCTGACGCCGCGGTGCCCGTCATGGTCACAGCCACCTGCTGCCCCAGAGCCTCTGGACGTGCAAAAGTTTTGGTGACCAGAGAAGCTGGCCTGAGACTGAAAAGAGCTGAGGAGAACCAACCAGGGTTGTGGGGCAGTAAATACGTGTTGGAGAAAAACCTAAAAACCAGGTGAGTGTTGGTGGACGAGTCAGGGCTTGGCAGCCAAATGTTGCTCCCTGCTTTCCTGCCGAACCTCTTTCCTCAGTGGTTTTTCTTTGAACAGAGTGAGGGGCACTTTTCCAGCTCAAGCTCTAAACAGAGAACATATGCAGATGTGTTTATCTTTAAAAAACAAAAAGTAGCTGATCTTCAGAAGCTGATGGTTCTTAAAGCGTTGGGCAAATAACTTAAACTTTCTCAACCTGGTTTTCTCATCTCTAAAGTTAGGATGATAATATTATCTACCTGTGTTGTCATGTGAATTCAAGGAAGCGATGCTTGTAGCTTATTCTCAGTGTTGGAGATACTAGGATGGTATTGTCGTTGGAAACGCAGGCGCTTACTTGAGGCTTTGGATTTTAATGTTGATCCATGTTCAGCCCCTTTGCACTCCTCTCTCCCTCGGCTTTGGTCAACAGAAACTCGTTCTGTGTCCAGCGAGCCAGGACCAGGGCATACAGTGGTGACCAAGGCAGATGTGGTCCTGCCTCGTGGAACTTTCCAGTCCAGTCAAGGCGGTAGACAGGAGTGTGTAAAGGGTATACATACTAATGATGGAGTGAAGAGAGATAAAGTGGGACTTGGGGTGGAGGGGAGCAGGTGTGAGGTGGGCAGAGTCTGTTTTATGTAGGATGACATTTTCTGAATCCACAGCAACCAGCCCTACTGCTGATACCATGTCAGCTCAGAGGTGTTTATCATGAAATGTTTTGAAGTTTGGAAAACAGTGTCTGTACCTCTGTGTATATGAGTATATCTGTGTGTGTTATGTAGGTATATGTGTGTGTGTTGTGTGTGTGTGTGGAGAAGGTGCCTTTTCCTTGGTGTGAACTGTGCTTTATCTTTATGAAGACATTGTTGAGAGAAGAGGAATTCTGCATGATTTAGTAGAATTTATGTATAAAGTAGAGGATTTGGAAGATGCTAGTGTTTGGTTCTCCTTCAAGTGTGATTGAATGGAGCTACCAAATTGTTATTTCTTTGACGTGTGAAATGGGTAAAAAATAATGCATGTCTCTTTAAAAAAAATCTGCTACTTTAGCACCAAAAAATGCTGTTTAAAACAAATTTTATGCTCCTACAAGTGTCAGAAAGGCAGGGTAGGGGTACCTCGTAAGATGTGTGTTAGTAGCTCAGTCGTGTCTGACTCTTTGCAACCCCATGGATTGTAACTTGCCAGGATCCTCTGTTTATGGGATTCTCCAGGCAAGAATATTGGAGTGGGTTGCCATTCCTGTCTCCAAGGGATCTTCCCAACCCAGGGATCAAACCCAGGCCTCTCCCATTACAGGCGGATTCTTTACCAGCTGAGCCACAAGGGAAGCCCAAGAATACTGGAGTGGGTAGCCTATCCCTTCTCCAGGGGATCTTCCTGACCCAGGGATAGAACCTGGGTCTCCTGCATTGTAGGCAGATTCTTTACTGCTGAGCCACCAGGGAAGCCCACCTTGTGAAGTACCTCCTCGCTAAAGGGCTGTCTTGGGCCCCTGTTTCCTGGAAGGACCCTTCATGTGTGCTGTAGGCTTGCCTTTTGGAATGTAACCAGTGTGAAATCTGTGTGTCTCACATCTGTGTGTGTGTGTGTGTGTGTGTGTCATGGCAGATTTTTCTTCGTGGAGAATAAATGCTGGGGCTGAATGTCCTAGAAGCCCTTTTCTGTAGGTGCACAGGAAGAAGAAATCCCGCTCAGACTGCATTTCCTGAGGCTGTCCCTCCACCGGGCTTCCTTTTCCTGTGTTTCTGGTAATCCCCCGCTTTCAGTGTCACTACAAATAGGGTTTGCCTCCCTCCCCCAGGATGTACTTACCACTAAGGTTCTTCGTGGCAGTTTGGGTGCTTTTATTCCACATCGTGTATTCCTCAGCAGTGTTCTGTTTCTTTGCATTGTTCCTATTGCTTATGCTTCCAAAGTTTTGCTATTTCACTGAAAAAAAGAAAACTGACCTTGGGCAGCCTAAAAGCAGCTTTGAGCTGGAGAAACAGACCTGGGCAGCCTTTAAGCAACTTTGTGTGTGGTGGCTGGCAACTTTCAGCCTCGGGGCATCAACAGGGACTGGTGATCCTAGGAGCCTAGCGACTTTTCAGATGTTGGTCTGTTGTTTTCTTCAGGGGCTGTGGCATTAATGAGCAACCCTGGGAAGTTCCCCGAGTTCCCTCTCCAGCAGCCGGAAGGGAGGAGGCAGTCTGGAATGGTCATCAAAGAGAGAGCAGTTTCTTCTCTTACAAGCTGTAGTGTGTGTTTTTTGTTTGTTTGTTTGTTTGTTTTTTGCTTGTTTGTTTTTTTCATGGAAGATACTTTTAATGTTCAATTTTTAAAAATTGGGGTATAGTTGCTTTATAGTGTGGTACTGGTTTCTGCTGAACAACAAAGTATGTTGTTTTTTAACTTGGGCTTTAGGACCTCAAGGGTCTTCCCTGGTGGCTCGGAGGATAAAGCATCTGCCTGCAATGCAGGAGACCTGGGTTCGATCCCTGGGTTGGGAAGATCCCCTGGAGAAGGAAATGGCAACCAGCTCCAGTATTCTTGCCTGGAGAATCCCATGGACAGAGGAGCCTGGCGGGCTACAGTTCACGGGGTCGCAAAGAGTTGGACACGACTGAGCAACTTCACTTTCTTTAGGACCTTAAGTACATCAACTGGGATGGGTGTATTAGCTTGTTTATCTGCATCCCTGTCTCAGGCAGCACATTTTGGTGTGATATTCATCAGTGCCATTGGGGCACCAGTTTGCATGGCATGAAGAAGTTAGTGATGACCTTGGGTACTTACTTACTGTTTCCCTTTGAATCTTAAATGCTGGTTCCCTCAGGCCTCTCCCTCTTCTTTCATGGGGAAATCAGTACAGAAACTCAAAATGAGAAATATGCTAGGACCATAAGGTCAGTGCTGCCCAGGACGGACAGACTCTTGGCTGAAGTGTGGACTTGAGAGCTGATTGTCCCTGCCCTGAGCCAGTCTCCTGGGGTGAGCTTAACCCCAAACCCTGGACCCTGCAGGTACACAGTGACACTGAGGAGAGAGGCATCCCTGAGGGGCCAGCGGATACAGGAGAGTATGGGCGGGGAAGGCCAAACCCCCAGCAGCTCAGGGCTGTCCTTCCTGCAGGTGGAGTTCAAGGTCTGGTGCACTGTCTAGGGTGGGAGAGCCCCGCCGCTCTTCAGTGCCATTGTTTCAAAGCACAATTGCTGCTGCTAAGTCGCTTCAGTCATGTCTGACTCTGTGCGACCCCATAGACAGCAGCCCACCAGGTTCCCCTTTCCCTGGGATTCTCCAGGCAAGAACACTGGAGTGGGTTGCCATTTCCTTCTCCAATGCATGGAAGTGAAAAGTGAAAGTGAAGTCGCTCAGTCGTGTCCGACCCTCAGCAACCCCATGGACTGCAGCCTTCCAGGCTCCTCCGTCCATGGGATTCTCCAGGCAAGAGTACTGGAGTGGGGTGCCATTGCCCTCTCCTCAAAGCACAATAGCCAAGACTTAAAGGAGAACAACCAAAGGTAGAAAAGAGTGCCTGTTGTTTATTCCTTACTTTGAGGAAAATTTGTCCCATGCTAAACCATCTGATTTTAAAATCCAGGACAAAGACCTTGAACATTTATCTCCATAGGTAAATAAGACAAAAAGAGAGAGAGAAAGAACATGGGATGGTGAAACTCTGGAGAAAGGCAGAGAGGGAAGGAACATTTGTGGGAGCTGGTATCACTTGCTCGTAGCTTTGTACATTCCGTGACCTTTTTTCTGTGGTGTGGGGCCAGTTCCTTCATGAAGTAGGTAGTTTTGAATTTAGGCTTTGGAGCAAAGAAAAAAAGGATTAAAGCAGGGGAGTGAAATTTGGGTTTGATAAGTGTTTAAAACAAAAGGTTGTTCATTCACTGAGCTGAAGTGACTGTATCTGTTTTGTACTTTTAGCTTTACAGAATATTCCTTTGTCTATTTCCTCAGGTGCAACTATTAGTATTTCAAAACTGCTCTTGAAGTCAGAGGGACATATAATAACCTATGCATGCGTACAGTGTACAGTTTGATGTGTTTTGACAAAGGTACACAGGTGAAACCACAACTACAATAGAGAGAGTGAAGGTTATCCATCACCCCAAAATGTTTTCTTTGCCCCCTTATAGTGCTTCTCACCTCCAATCCCACCCAGCCCTTTCCCAGGCAACCAGTGAGCTACTTTCTGTCACCATAGATTGCTTTGTATTTTCTCAGATAAGTTGAATCATATAGTTGCTGCTGCTGCTAACTCGCTTCAGTCGTGTCCGACTCTGTATGACCCCTTAGACGGCAGCCCACCAGGCTCCCCCGTCCCTGGGATTCCCCAGGCAAGAACACTGGAGTGGGTTGCCATTTCCTTCTCCAGTGCATGGAAGTGAAAAGTGAAAGTGAAGTCGCTCAGTCGTGTCCGACTCTTAGCGACCCCACGGACTGCAGCCCACCAGGCTCCTCCGTCATTGTTGCACCATAATTATTTTGAAATTCACCCATGTTGTGTGATATTGATACTCATTCCTGTTTATTGCCAAGTAGCATTCCATTGTATGGACATACCACATCTGTTTATGCATTCACATGTTCATGGACATTTGGGTGTTTCCAGTTTCAGACGTTTGTGTTCCAGTTTTAACAGTTTCAGAATAGAACTATTATGAACATTTATGTACACATGTTTTTGGAGACATAGCTTTAATTTCTCCGTGAAAGTGAAAGTGTTAGTTGCTTAGTTGTGTCCAACTTTTTGTGACTCCATGGACTGTAGCCCACCAGGCTCTTCTGTCCATGGAATCCTCCAGGCAGGCAAGAATACTGGAGTGGGTTGCCATGCCCTTCTGCAGGGGATCTTCCCGACCTAGGGATCATACCCAGGTCTCTTGCATTGCGGGCAAATTCTTTACTGTTTGAGCTACCCAAGTAAGTGGCTTAAGGCTCAGATGGTAAAGAATCTGCCTGCAATGCAGGAGACCTGAGTTCAATTTCTGGGTCAGGAAGAGCCCCTAGAGAAGTGAATGGCTACCCACTCCAGTATTCTTGCCTGGAGAATTCCATGAACAGGGGAGTCTGGCATGCTACAGTCCATGGAGTTGGTTTGAACTTACATTTGTCCAGTGACAAATGATATTGAACATCTTCTCTAGTGCTTATTTACCATCTATCTACCTTTTTTGGGTGAAATGTTTGTTCACATCTTTTGCCAGTTTTTAAATGGAATTGTCTGTTCCTGGTTATTTAATATTTATTTTATTTCTTATTATTCCAGTTTTTTTGTTTTGAGAATTCTTTATAGGTTACAGATGCAAGTCCTTAATTTATTTGCAGATGTTTCCCCTAGTCAATAACTTGTCTTTTCATTTTCTTAATGGTCAATGTCTCCTTTCAAAGAGGAGACATTTTCAATTTCAAAGAAGTTTGATTTATCAGGTTTTTTTTTCTTTCATGAAATGTACATTTAGTTTCATATCTAAGAAATCTTTACCTAGCTCAAGGTCACAAAGACGTACTCCCATGTTTGCTTCTAGGTTTATAGTTTCGGATTGTAAATGTATATCTATGTCTTATTTTTGAGTTAATCTTTGCACATGGTATGGGTCAGGGTTCTTTTTTTCTCCCCTGTGTATAAACACCTGTTCTAGTACAGTTAGTTGGGAGAAAACCTAGCAAATATGTTTTCTCTATTGAATTATCTCCAAATTTTTGTTAAAAATCAGTTGCCCATATATATATGAATCTGTTTCTGGACTTTAAATTGTTTTCCACTTTTGGTCTTTTTTTTTTATTTTCTAGGTTTCTAAAATTGATGTATTGTCTATATATATCATTATATTAAGAGTTTCAGGTGTACAATGTTATTATTTGAAATTTGTATATAGTGCAAATTGATCACCACAGTGTCTAGTAGTCTTGCCTAGAATCCCATGGACAGAGGAGCCTGGCGGGTTGCAAAGAGTCAAACAGGACTGAAGTGACTTAGCACGGACAGCATGGCCCAAGCCTTCCAGTTTTGTTCCTCCCTTTTGAAGGATTGTATCAGACCTTTTACATTTCCATGTGAATTCTAGATTTGGTCTGTAACTTTCTAGAGCAGAGATCCCACTTAGATTTTGATTAGGAATGCACTGAATCTTTAAATCAATTTGGGAGGAATGGACGTCTCCAAAATATTGAGTTTTCTAATCCGTGAGCATGGTCTGTCTCTTTCTTTAGGTCATTAATATCAGCAGTATTTTGTAGTTTTCAGTGTATCGGTATTACGTATTTTTAATGATGTTTATCCCTAAGCATTTTATATTTTTGATGTAGTTTTAAAATTTCAACTTCTAATTTTTCATTGGCACTACATAGACATACAACTGAATTTTGTGTGTTGATCTAGTTTTCTGCAATCCTGTTAAGGTCACTTTTCTTATTTGTTCTACTAGATTTTTTGTGACTTCTGTAGCATGTTTTTACCTAGATAATCTTGTTGTTTGTGAATAATGACAGTTTAACTTTTTCCTTTCCAATCTAAATTACTTATAATTTTTTCTTATTGTACTGGCTGTATAAGGTTGAATAACATTGAATGGAAGTGATGAGTGGACATTCTTTTTTTTTTTTTACTGTCTTTTTTTTTTTTTAAACTTTACAAAATTGTATTAGTTTTGCCAAATATCAAAATGAATCTGCCACAGGTATACATGTGTTCCCCATCCTGAACCCTCCTTCCTCCTCCCTCCCCATACCATCCCTCTGGGTCGTCCCAGTGCACCAGCCCCAAGCATCCAGTATCGTGCATCGAACCTGGACTGGCAACTCGTTTCATACATGATATTTTACATGTTTCAATGCCATTCTCCCAAATCTCCCCACCCTCTCCCTCTCCCACAGAGTCCATAAGACTGTTCTATACATCAGTGTCTCTTTTGCTGTCTCGTACACAGGGTTATTGTTACCATCTTTCTAAATCCCATATATATGTGTTAGTATACTGTATTGGTGTTTTTCTTTCTGGCTTACTTCACTCTGTATAATAGGCTCCAGTTTCATCCATCTCATTAGAATTGATTCAAATGTATTCTTTTTAATGGCTGAATAATACTCCATTGTGTATATGTACCACAGCTTTCTCATCCATTCATCTGCTGATGGACATCTAGGTTGCTTCCATGTCCTGGCTATTATAAACAGTGCTGCGATGAACATTGGGGTACACGTGTCTCTTTCCCTTCTGGTTTCCTCAGTGTGTATGCCCAGCAGTGGGATTACTGGATCATAAGATAGGTCTATTTCCAGTTTTTTAAGGAATCTCCACACTGTTCTCCATAGTGGCTGTACTAGTTTGCATTCCCACCAACAGTGTAAGAGGGTTCCCTTTTCTCCACACCCTCTCCAGCATTTATTACTTGTAGACTTTTGGATCGCAGCCATTCTGACTGGTGTGAAATGGTACCTCATAGTGGTTTTGATTTGCATTTCTCTGATAATGAGTGATGTTGAGCATCTTTTCATGTGTTTGTTAGCCATCTGTATGTCTTCTTTGGAGAAATGTCTATTTAGTTCTTTGGCCCATTTTTTGATTGGGTCATTTATTTTTCTGGAGTTGAGCTGTAGGAGTTGCTTGTATATTCTCGAGATTAGTTGTTTGTCAGTTGCTTCATTTGCTATTATTCTCTCCCATTCTGAAGGCTGTCTTTTCACCTTGCTAATAGTTTCCTTTGATGTGCAGAAGCTTTTAAGGTTAATTAGGTCCCATTTGTTTATTTTTGCTTTTATTTCCAATATTCTGGGAGGTGGGTCATAGAGGATCCTGCTGTGATGTATGTCAGAGAGTGTTTTGCCTATGTTCTCCTCTAGGAGTTTTATAGTTTCTGGTCTTACGTTTAGATCTTTAATCCATTTTGAGTTAATTTTTGTGTATGGTGTTAGAAAGTGTTCTAGTTTCATTCTTTTACAAGTGGTTGACCAGATTTCCCAGCACCACTTGTTAAAGAGATCGTCTTTAATCCATTGTATATTCTTGCCTCCTTTGTCAAAGATAAGGTATCCGTATGTGCGTGGATTTATCTCTGGGCTTTCTATTTTGTTCCATTGATCTATATTTCTGTCTTTGTGCCAGTACCATACTGTCTTGATAACTGTGGCTTTGTAGTAGAGCCTGAAGTCTGGTAGGTTGATTCCTCCGGTTCCATTCTTCTTTCTCAAGATCGCTTTGGCTATTTGAGGTTTTTTGTATTTCCATACAAATTGTGAAATTATTTGTTCTAGCTCTGTGAAGAATACTGTTGGTAGCTTGATAGGGATTGCATTGAATCTATAAATTGCTTTGGGTAGTATACTCATTTTCACTATATTGATTCTTCCAATCCATGAACATGGTATATTTCTCCATCTATTAGTGTCCTCTTTGATTTCTTTCACCAGTGTTTTATAGTTTTCTATATATAGGTCTTTAGTTTCTTTAGGTAGATATATTCCTAAGTATTTTATTCTTTCCGTTGCAATGGTGAATGGAATTGTTTCCTTAACTTCTCTTTCTGTTTTCTCATTATTAGTGTATAGGAATGCAAGGGATTTCTGTGTGTTGATTTTGAGTGGACATTCTTGTTTCCTATCTTAGTAGAAAAGCAGTCAGTCTCTTTCACCATGCAGTATGATGTTATCTGTAGGTTTTTTGTAGATATCCTTTATCAAGTTAAGAAAGTTCCCTTATATTCCTTGTTTGCTGAAAGTTTGTATCAGAAAAGCACATTAGTTTTGTTAAATGATTCTTCTCCATCTATGGTGATTATCTTTTTTGTTGTTGATATTATGAGTTACATTGACTCATTTTTAAATTGTCCAACAAACTTGGATAAACTCTACTTAGTCATGATATGTATTTTTAAGATAAATTGTTTGGTTTAATTGGCTAAAATTTTTTATTATTGTTCATGAGAACTATATTCATGTGAGATACTGGTCTATAGTTTCTTTTCCTCTGATGCCTTTGTTTTGTTACCATGATAATGATGTTTTCATCAGGTAAGTTAAGAAAATTTGCCCCCGTTCATTTTCTGGAAGAGTTTGTGTAGAATTGGCATTTTTCATTCTTAAATGTTTGATAGAATTCACCAGTATATCCATCTGGGTCTGGAGATCTCTTTCTGGGAAAAAATCGATAAATTCTATCTCTTTAGTAGATGTTGGACTATTCAAGTTACTTATTTGTTCTTGTGTATGGTTTTGTTTATGTTTTTAAGGGGATTTGTCAGTTTCATTTATCAGTTTTTTTGGAATAAAGCTGTTTTACTCCCATTATCATTTTCATATCTGCAGAGTCTTTAGTGTTGTCATCTATCTCCTTTTTGGTACCGTAATTTGTGCCCTGTCTTTCTCCCTCTCTCTCTTTCTCTGTGTCTCTCTCTTTCTGATTGGCCTGGTTATAGGTATATCAATATTACTGACTTTTTCTTTTTTTTTTTAATTTTATTTTATTTTTAAACTTTACATAATTGTATTAGTTTTGCCAAATATAAACTTTACATAATTGTATTAGTTTTGCCAAATATCAAAATGAATCTGCCACAGGTATACATGTGTTCCCCATCCTGAACCCTCCTTCCTCCTCCCTCCCCATACCATCCCTCTGGGTCGTCCCAGTGCACCAGCCCCAAGCATCCAGTATCGTGCATCGAACCTGGACTGGCAACTCGTTTCATACATGATATTTTACATGTTTCAATGCCATTCTCCCAAATCTTCCCACCCTCTCCCTCTCCCACAGAGTCCATAAGACTGTTCTATACATCAGTGTCTCTTTTGCTGTCTCGTACACAGGGTTATTGTTTTTTCAAAGAACTCAATAAGATTCTTTATTGTTTTCTTTTATCATTTCATTGATTTCTCCTCTGATCTTTATTAATACCTGTTTTCTGTTTACTGTAGGCTTAATTAACTCTTCTTTTTCTCATTTCTGAAGGTGAAAGCTGAGCTCCTTGATTTGAGACCTTTATTATTTATAATATAGACCTTTATTCTTTATAAAAATTTAGTGCTATAAATTTCCTTCTAAGTCCTGCTGTTTAGCAGCATCACATACATTTTGATGTATCACTTTCATTTCATTCATTTTAGAATACTTTGTCATTTTCTTTTTGACTTATTCTTTAACCCTTGGGTTACTTTGAACTATGTTGTTTATTATATAAATATTTGGGAATTTTCTGGAGATCTTTCTGTTATTGATTAATTCTACTGTGGTCAAAGGATATTCTTTCTATGACTTGAATCCTTTAAATTTATTGAGACTATTTGTATAGGTTAAAATCTGGTTAGTCTTTGGGACCTGAGTAGAATGTGTATTCTATTGTTGGGTAGAATATTCTATAAATGTCAATTAGGTCAAGTTGATGGATAGTTTTATTCCAGTCTTTACTGATTTTCTGTCTACTTATTCCATAGAATCCTCTGACAGTAGAGTTGGAGTTTTCCAACTGTAATTCTGAGTTTTTCTGTTTTTATTTTTTCTTTCAGCTCTGTCAATTTTTGCTTCAGATACTTTGAAGCTCTGTTGTTAAGTGCATAAACATTTAGGATTGTTATTAAATTGACCCCTTTGTTCTGAAGTGACATTCTTCATCCCTGGCAATATTCATTTATCTTAAATCTATCTTGTCTGATAATAACATTAGCATGGTTTATCTTTTTTCCCATCCTTTCACTTTTATCTTATTTTTGTCTTTAAAGGAAAAGTTTGTTTTCTGTAGGAAGCATTTTGGTACTTTTCCTCTGTGTTTCAATTGGGGTGGTTTCTATTGCCATGTCAACTTCACCAATCTTTTCTCCTTCCTTATTTAATCTGCCATGAATCAACATCTGATGTAATTTTCATCTTGGAGGTTGTGTTTCTCATCTAGAAGTTAAGTTTGCTGTTTAATATTTTTCATGTCCGTAGTTAACTTTTTGATTATATAGAATACTGTTGTAATACTCATTTTAATGTTCTTGTCTGATAATTATACTATCTATGTTAGTTCTATTTTAGTTTTGGTTGATTTTCTCCAAACTCAGAACATTTTCCTGCTTCTTTGCATGCCTCGTAATTTTTGTTTTTATTGAATTCCAGACTGAATTTTATCTCATTGCATGCTGATATTTTTGTATTCTTAAAAAATTTGTTATGGGATAGTTTTAATTTATTCTGGGATGGTTAAGTTACGTGGAAACAATTTGATCCTTCTGGGTTTTGCTTTTAGGTGATATCAGAGAAGCATTTATTATAGGGCTAATTATTTGCCATGATTAGACAAGATCCTTCTGAGTACTATTCCTCATTTTCCATGAATTATGAAATTCTAGTCTGGCTGGTGAGTAGCCCAGTATGAGTACTTCTGATTGTTTGGCTGCCTCTTTCCCTGGTCTCAGGTCTTTCCCTTACATGTACTGATGAGTACTCTGCTGAATACTCAGAGGGACCCTCGGTAGATTTCCAGATTCTTCTCTGGGCTACACACTCATATTTGGCTCTGTGAATTCTCCTTACCTTGCTCCCCCAGTCTCCCAACTTAGCATCTGATTACTCCCTAGCTCTGTCTAGAGTCCTTTTCCCCATGTCATGCCTGGGAATTTTCTCAAAGCAGTAAGGCAGCATTTTGTATGTCTTAAGCAGAAGAGGAAAGATGATGCATATTCCTTAATCATGGCCAGAACAAAAGTTGTGCAGCCATTAATATTTCAAATGTGTTGACAGTATATAATGATTCACAGAAAATGATCAAAGTTTTTATGAAAATCCTGTCTCTGGGTACGTATCTTAGTAGTGTAGTGTCTGACTCTTTGTGATCCCATGGACTGTAACCCACCAGGCTTCTCTGTCCATGGGGTTCTCCAGGCAAGAATACTGGAGTGGGTCTCCATTTCCTTCTCCAGGGTACATATCTTGCTGCTGCTACTGCTAAGTCTCTTCAGTCATGTCCGACTCTGTGCGACCCCATAGACGGTGGTAGCCCACTAGGCTGCCCCGTCCCTGGGATTCTCCAGGCAAGAACACTGGAGTGGGTTACCATTTCCTTCTCCAATGCATGAAAGTGAAAAGTGAAAGTGAAGTCGCTCAGTCGTGTCCGACTCTTAGCAACCCCATGGACCACAGCCTTCCAGGCTCCTCCGTCCATGGGATTTTCTAGGCAAGAGTACTGGAGTGGGGTGCCATTGCCTTCTCCGGTACATATCTTAAGTAGCTCTAAAAATGAAAGAGATACTGTGCACATAAAAATATTCTGTACAGCATTATTTGTGATGGGCAGTTAGAAGAAATCTAAGAAAAGGAGAGTGGTTAAAATTACAGCATATGCATGCACTGAAATATTAGGGGTTATTTTAAATGATAATTCCAAAGATTTTCAATGTTAAAAATGCTTGATATTAAATTCATTAAGGATATGGTAATTAATATACCATGGTATATCATCATTTGTTGTTGTTTTTCATCATTAAAACCTCGTAAAACATTCATCTGGATAAAGACTCAAAGAGAATACACCAAATGACATCATTTTAGGGAGATTGAATAGATTTAAAGAATGTATTCATCATTGTCCTGGAATCCATCAATTTGGAATTAATTTGGAAATTATTATTTTAATTTATCACAAAATATTTGAAGTATAAAAATATATAAAGAAAAATAAGATAGCTGTGGACACACTGTTAACCTTAAGAAATCAAAATTAACAGTGTCATTGATGCTGCCTTACACGGCACCCCGCAGTTAAGTCTTTCTACCCCTCCTGTCCTGACTACTACCCATATTAATCTTTCATCCTTTTACAATCCTGTGTATATGTTTGCAAACTTCTTATGAATGTATTATGTTATTGTTCTGTGATTTAACAAGATTAAGAGTCATCCTGGTGTATTGATTTTTGTCATAGAGTGGCATATTTGTGTATGGATATACAGTTTCACGAGCCATCTCCTGATCATGGACATTTAAGTTGCCTCAATTTTTCAGTGTTACAAACACTGACGTTATTAAAATTCTTATATGTATGTTCTTGGGCACTCGTATGAGAATTTCTCTAGGTAGGAACATGTTAGTGTGACAGAAGTTGCAGATTTGTGAGGCTGACAATTACGTTGATGGAGCTGGGTTTCATAACCTTTCTTGTTTTACCTGTTCTGTGGAAGAAAGGTTGCTTTACATCTCCAGATGTATATTAAGAAGATTGTAAATTGATTCTTAATAAAAGAAAAGTACCATAAATTGCATTGTTAATCAGATGAACTGAAATTTAAATGACAATCTGAAACCTTTCTGGTTAATCCTTATAGCTGTGCCTTAGTTGTCTAGAATCAGGGGAGTCCCTTAAGAATTTCAGTATCGATTTCGGCACCATTGATAAGATGATTCCTTATGTGTAAACCGCTGTGTGAGGGGCTCCTGGGATTGTCCTGTTGGCCCACCCTTGGCGGCAGTCACCTCCCAGCAGCCCTGTGAGCTTCAGTGCACGCAGCCTGTGCCCACGTTCTCATCCAGAGCCCTGTGCTCAGCTCAGCCGTCCGCCCCGGCTCCTCCACAGCCTGCCCTGTTGCCACCAGTGTTTTCACAGGATAGGAAGGATCACCTGGCTCCAGCCCCCACCTCGGCATCACATGTTGTGAAGTACTGTCTTCTCTCTGCTGACCTCCTTGAACCACAGCCAGCCATCACTTCCTGATGTCCCATAGACCATATGGTTCCTGAGATACCATAGACCATCTCAAAAACTAGAAAAAAATCTTAATATTTTTATTACTCATCTCACTAACATGCTTCTATAATACAGTTTTTTTCCTGCATTTTTTGACTGTTTTCTAACCTCTTAATACTGTAGTGATGTTTATCACATTTTTCTATAGAGAAGGCAAGGAAATAATTCAGTCTTTGTTCTGGTATGATCAATTAAAATTTGTTTTATATTATTGATAGTTTAGAGTGAGGATCAGCAGACTTTTTCTGTAAAGGATCAGATGATAAGTATTTCGGAGCTTGGGAGCCACATGGCCTATGTAGCAACTGATCAGCTTTGTCTTTCTGTGCAGAAGCAGTCCTTCTCAGAATGTAAATGAATGGATGTGGCTGTATCCCAACAAAACTTTATTTATAAAATCAGGCAATGGAGCAGATTTGATCAATGGGCTGTAATTTGTTGGACCGTAGTTTTGCCAACCCTTGCTTTAGACTGTTTCTTTCATCTTCACAGGTCATTTATGGTAATCTCTTAGAAATGTCTAGGATATTTGCAAATGAGGGGGAATCTCCATTAGTGTTCTTTCATGTAGGAGCTATAGGAATTGGAAGTATATACCACAGACAAGCTTCCAGCTCTTTCCATCCAAAGTGCTGGTTTTCTTCCCGTCTTGTATTTGAGGGTTCCTCACACTGAGGTCAGACGGTAAAGCGTCTGTCTACAATGAGGGGGACCCAGGTTCAATCCCTGGGTTGGGAAGATCTCCTGGAGAAGGAAATGGCAACCCATTCCAGTAGTCTTGCCTGGAAAGTCCCATGGATGGAGGAGCTTGGTAGGCTACAGTTCATGGGGTCGCAAAGAGTCAGACATGACTGAGCAACTTCACTCACTCACTCACACTGAGGTCACATTCATATTGCAGTCTGAGCTCTGGGCCTGCCACTCAGGTCACACAGTCTACTGAGTTACCACACCAGGCAGCAGGACTGTTTTAAGGAATCATTCCTTCATCGGGACAACCAGCAAAAATCTAACTGTATATGAAAGAAATGGTAAACCGTGTAGATACATCCCACAAAACCCCTACTTCACTTCCCTGAGCTAGATCTTCCAAATGCTCTTGATGGTTCTACCACCTGCCATCTGAGAAAGTGTGGTGGAGGGAACCAGCATGGATACAGACCATGGGCTTAAGTGATGGCGTTAAAGTGCCTTACTTTTGCAAGTCACATGAAAATATGAGGCCATCAGAACACATCACTGGGGCCCTTCCCGAGGTCTGGGAAGAGTGAGGGCTTCTGGTACTAATAACCCCTGTCCCCAGCGTAGGTTCCATTTATCTCCTAGCGGATGGACGCTTGAACCTTACTTTTCTTTGTGGAAAGGAAGCATGTACCCACTGAAAATGAGTTTCAGTAAGCTGGGAAGAGGCATAATTTCCAAGGCCTACTCCTTCTGGGGCCCCTGAAATCATAGCCCAAATGCACCAGACTTCTTCCCCTGCTCTTGAGTCTGAATTTGGAGGAAGTGACATGTGTTAGTGTGTCCTTGGGCACCAGGAGGGAGTGTGTTGCATCTTGGCCTGATAACTGGAGTGAAGAGGGATACACATTGCTGAAATTCTTCTCTGACTTAGAAATGCCGCCTGCTGCTGCTCCCGTCTGCCCCTGGGACTTCAGGCTGGGCTTTGCATGTCCCCACTTAGAGCCTGTTTGCCTGTAAGCTGACCTTGGGGCCAGAGCTCCCCTCAGGAGGGAGTTGCAGGGCTCTTATAAGAGTGTGGAGGGTGCTGGCACATAGAATCTGCTGATGAAAATCATGGCAGGCAACTGCATATATTCTGATCATCCTCTTATTTCACTTGGAAAGGCGTGACCAGTAGTTCCTCAAGCTTACAAGAGCCAAATATGTATCGTCATCTCTTACTTGGTTTTCCCTGCAGCCCCCTGAGAAACATCACCATCTCATTTTTTTGGAGGAAGGATTTGAAGCATCAGAGGTCAAATCGCTTATACAGAGTTGCTTGTTGATAAGAGGTGATGCTGCCTGGCCTCAGACCCAAGTTTCCTGGCTTCTGGACCCATACTCGTGACCACTTCCCTGGCCTACCCGCTGCTTCTCTTCTTCCAAGGCTGATGTGGAGCAAGGGATCCAAGCATTCGCCATTCCTGACAGCTCTGTCCATTTGGATGAGGGGGATCCGGCCAAATGGGCCTAGCAGGGTGCCTGGCGCTTAGCAGATGCTTGTGGCTGCTGGCATGAATGAATGCATTTGTCAGTCCTGGGAAAAGCCAAGAGAGTCTGGGCCAAACGGAGGGCAGCGCCTCGCACAGATTGCTGTGCAACGTGCTGCTAAGACTAGCGTGAGTCCTGCAGCAAAGCTGTACGCTAGTCTTCAATGAAAACTTTTCATAGTTTTTTACTTTAAATTTATTTATTTTTTAATTGAAGGATAATTGCTTTACAGAATTGTGTTGGTTTCTGCCACACATCAACTTGAATCAGCCATTTTTTTCTTTCTTTTTTCAGTTGTGAAGAGCAAATGGGTTGCTTATTTTGTGTTGAAAGAGAATCTTTAATTGTAGGATATAAAGCAGTGTTTGTCAGTTTTTTTTTCAAATGATCACCTTCCTCGGGAGCCTTTTAATATACATTTTGTCCTTAATTACCCTCATTCAACCCCCATGAAGTTTTAATGCCCCAGACTATGTATCCGTTATGTACTAGGTCCCTGTAGTGGAACATAGACTATTTGAACATATATTGAAGGTATTTTTGCCCCCAAGAACCAATTTTCTTGCTCTCACCCCTGTTGAGAATGCATGGTCTAAAGTGTTTATTCAGTTTTAGTAGCTGGTGACTTGTGAAATGCTCATATATTTATAGAAATGAAAACAAAGTACTTGCCAATGACAGCCCTTAATGACCATTAGCATGGCAAAACAATCAGCTCTAATGAACATGTGATTACAGCTGCCAGGAAATAGCTATTACATGAATGCGAGTCTAATGTGCTGGCCTCGGAGACGGGATGGGTGGTGGCGAAGTCCACGGACGCGTGGCCTTGTGGCCTCCTCAGCTGCACGGAGGCTGCACTAGTTTTAAACCTGCTTGTGCTCAGGGAGGCGCCCGGCACTGCTGGAGCTCACGCTCAGCGCCGCAGACATTGTCTTAGCTGCTTTCGGGATTTCCTGCTGTGGATATTAGGCCATTGGTTTTTAGTCAAGCAGTGTTTTGATATGATTTTATTTTTACTTATGGTAGTAAGATATAGATATGATATAATGTACCATTATTACTATTTTTATTGTACAGTTCAGTGACATTACCTTCGCAAGGTGGCACTAACATCGCCGCTATCTCCTACACTTTTTCATCACCCAGACAAAATCTGTACCCATTAAGCAGTAACTCCTCATTCTCTCCTCCCCACCCCCTTTTCTTGTCCCTCTGAGTTTGCTCGTTCTAGACATTTCATGTAAATACAGTCATCCAAATATGTCCTTTTGTGTGACTGGCTAATTACACTTGGTATGAATTTTTTCAAGGTTCACTCATGAGTCTGATAGGATTGTTAAATGTGCCTCTGTTAAATGCATTCACACATACTTCAGTTTTTTGGAATGAAGATAATAGTGGACATGCACAACCAATGGAGAGATTTATTATTTACTTTTCTCATATTAAAGGAAGTTCATTATTTTTCTTCTCTGCCTTTCTTTGTCACCAACTTGACAGGTATGAATGAGTCACAATAGGAAGGTTTCTAATTCTGTGACTATTAAGCATACTTTGGTTTTGTTCTAGATCATAAAATACACATAAAATAATATCATAAAATACATTTGGCAAGCTCGTAATACTTCTAAAGAATTCAGGCTTGGCATGAACTGTGGAAAATATTGTCAGTAAGCCTGCAGGCACTCAAAAAAAAAAAAAAAAAGAGTAGTACAAGAGGACATCCTTGACTGATTCCTGATATCAGGGAGAAAACATTGAGTTTTTTCATCAGATACAATGTTAGTTGTAAGTTCTTTTTTTTCCATAGAGTTTTCCTGTCAAGTCTAGAAAGCTTCCCTCTGTTCTTAATTTGCTGAAATTTTTCTTATGGCTGAATGTTGGGTTTCGTCAGATGCTTTACCTCCATCAGTTGATGTGATCATCTAATTTCTCTCCTATAGACAATTGATAGGCTATACTACATTGAGTTTTGCATATTGAACCAGCCCTGTGTTCTGGAAACAAACCCCCCTTCATTATGGAGTATACATTTTAAAATATATATTATATATCAAAGCAAAAAAAAAAAAAAAGAAGCTCAGGTTTGGGACTTCCCTGGTGAGCCAGTGGCTAAGACACCACCCTCCCAGTTTCGATCCCTGGTCAGGGAACTAGATCCCAATACTACAACTGAATATCTTGCATGCTGCAGGCTCAGCCAAATAAATAAATAAATATTAAAAAAATATTCAGGTTTAACTAAGTTGTAGGCAAGTGACTACTACATAGAATCCACATTTTTAAAAAGTCCTTGAAATTCCACTGTAGAGGTTCACAATAAGGTGATTGAATCCTCTGGGAAGAAGGGAAGGGATTGTCATATTTAAAAACATAATTTTTTGTATTAGATGATGCTGTTATTTTAAAATAATGTTTACAAGTGAAAATTTGGACTTGCGTCTATCAAACAGGCACCTGTGTAAAGCTTGGCAAACGTGAGGAGGCCCAGGAGCCATTTCTAGCAATTTGGATCTTAGGGGCAAGCAGGCTGGGCTGGTGCTCATTTCACATGTTAGCAAGGTCATGCTGAAAATCCTTCAAGCCAGGCTTCAACAGTATGTGAACCAAGAAGTTCCAGATGTACAAGCTAGGTTTAGAAAAGGCAGAGGAACCAGAGGTCAAATTGCCAACATCTGTTGGATCATCAAAAAAGCAAGAGAGTTCCAGAAAAACATCTATTTTTGCTTCATTGACTACGCTAAAGTCTTTGGCTATATGAATCACAACAAACTGGAAAATTATTAAAGAGATGGGAATACCAGACCATCTAACCCATCTCCTGAGAAACCTGTATGTAGGTCAAGAAGCAGCAGAACCGTACATGGAACAGACTGGTTTGGAATCGGGAAAGGAGTACGGCAAGGCTGTATGTTGTCACCCTGCTTATTTAACTGCTATACAGAGTACATCATCGAAATGCCGGGCTGGATGAATCATAACCTGGAATCAAGATTGCTGGGAGAAATATCAACAGCCTCAGATATGCAGATGATACGACTCTAATGGCAGAAAGCAAAGAGGAACTAAGGAGCCTCTTAATGAGAAGAGTGAAAAAGCTGGCTTAAAACTCAACATTCATAAACCTAAGATCATGGCATCTGGTCCCATCACCTCATGGCAAAAGAAGGGGAAAAACTTGAAACAGTGACAGGTTTCTCTTCTTGGGCTCGAAAATCACTGTGGACAATGAGTGCAGCCATGTAATTAAAAGACACTTGTTCCTTGGAAGGAAAGCTGTGACAAACCTAGGCAGCATATTAAAAAGCAGAGACATCAATTTGCTGACAAAGGTCCATATACTCAGAACTATGGTTTCCCAATAGTCATGTACAGATGTGAAAGTTGGGCCATAAGGAAGACTGAGGGCCAAAGGCTGATGCATTTTGAATTGTGGTGCTGGAGAAGACTCTTGAGAGTCTCTTGGACAGCAAGGAGATCAAAGCAGTCAATCCTAAAGGAAATCAACCCTGAATATTCTTTGGAAGGACTGATGCTGAAACTGAAGCTTCAATACTTTGGTCACCTGATATGAAGAGCTGACTCATTGGAAAAGACCCTGATGCTGGGAAAGATTGAGGGCAAGAGGAGAAGGGGGTGGCAGAGGATGAGGTGGTTGGATGGCATCACCAGCTGGATGGACATGAGTTTGAGTGAACTCCAGGAGATAGTGAAAGATAGGGAAGTCTGGCCTGCTGCAGTCCATGGGGTCCCAAAGAATCAGACATGACCGAGTGACTGAACACAGCAGAGCTGGACTGGTGGGAGCCAGCACCATATACCTGGTCCCATATCACTGCCCCAGGGAGATCAGGGACAGTGGTCATCAGGATGTGGGAACATTATTTTTCCTGCTTGCCTTTGAGTTTGATTAGAAGCAGGTGCTGATAGATAGCATGGAGAGAGCCCTACCTAACCAGGCACTGCCCTCAGGTCATGATTTGGTTTAGCAGTGACCAGGGGTTCACATCTCCTGGCTATGCAGGAGAATCACTTGTGGATGATTTTGACAAAAACAGATGCCAATTAAATCAGATGTGGGGCTGGAGAGGTTAGTGTGTGTGTGCGTGCTAAATCGCTTCAGTCATGCCCGACTCTTTGCGACTCCATGAACTGTATCCTACCAGGCTCCTCTGTCCATGGGATTCTCCAGGCAAGAATACTAGAGTGGGTTGCCATTCCCTCCTCCAGGGGGTCTTCCCCATCCAGGGATCAAACCCACATTTCTTATGTCTCCTGCATTGGCGAGTGGGTTCTTTATCACTGGTGCCACCTGCGAAGCCCAGAGGGCATGGGGAGCTGTGGCTTAAGGCTTCTGAGGCAATGATTTTTCCCTGAGAACCCCGAGTAGGTCAGTGTCTTGGATGCTGGTCGCCAAGATAATCACAGGATTCAGCTCCTTTTCAAGAGGCAGCCGAGGAACACCCAGGAAGGAGCCAGCACCCTGTAGGGGGGCCTGCAGCAAATCCCGTCCAAATGCAGATTCTCTAGCAGTTGGTAGAATTTTAGTAAGGGAGGGAGTTTGATAAGGTAGGTTTTTCTGGAAGTTAAAATTCTAAACATGTTGAAATCGTAAATAGAGAGAAATGCAGAATTAATATACTGGAAAATACTTTGATTGTTTTAGGTAGTGCTCCCAAGTAAACTGTTTCAATGGAGTCTCATCTGGGATTCCAGAACTCCAAGTATTAATATAAAGACCTATTAGAAGAGTGCCTCCTAGTGCCAGACACTTAGTATTACATCCCCTTAGGAACTTGAATGTTTCGGAAAGGTAGGATTTTGGAGCTGGAGGGCTTTGGAGGGCTTCAGAATGAATCCTGTATCTCCCACATGATGGACTTAAAGCCCAGAGAGATTAACTAGCATAGTGTCATCAACAAGAACTGCCTGACCATCATCATGTGTATGCTAATACATAATCCCATTTCATCCTGACAACATAGAGTCCAGATGGGATGGTTCTTCCAATTTACAAATGTGTAAACTGAGGCCCAGGAGGCTGGGTAGATTGTACGTTTTTGAGAACTGGGGAATGGTGGAGGCAGCGTGAAGGCCAGCTTCTCCCTGGGTCCAAGCCCGGTGAGTTGTTCTTGATGCTGCGCTGCCCTGAAAGAGGAAATGAGCAGAAGCACGGAGGTACCTTTTCTCTTCTCCTGCCAGGGAGTTCCTCTGTCTCCTTGAAGCTCAGTATATCCCCTCCTTTACAGTCTGGCTCTGTTGTCCTCCTCCAGGAAACCTTCTCTAATTACTCAGGCTCACACCAACCCTGCCCTTCTCTGAATTCGGGTGTTTTATGAGCTCTGTCCCACCCGGCTTGGGCTTAATTGCTCTCTCCAGTCTTCATGCCTCTTGCCTCTGTCACAGAGGCTCACAAAGGAAAGCCATGCACGGGGGGATGTCCCGTGTGTATGCCTCCTGCGTGTCCCCTCCCCAGAGCAGGGGAGGAGCTGCTTCTCCCGGGGTCCATCAAGGGAGCCCTTGCTGCTGACGCATGGTGCTGCCCCAGGTCCCTGTGGGAACAGCAGGGTTAGATTGAGTCCTTGAGGTGAGCAGGACGGCCCAGTCACTGCTGAGCCTGTGGAGTCCACTTCTGGTTCATTTCATCTCTGGCTCAGGGGTGTCTTGGGAAGGCTATGGGCTTCCACTGGTATTTCATTGGATGTAAGTCCTGGAGATCATTATAGAACAGATGATTAAAATGGCTGTTTTTCTTTTCATGGAGACATTAGGAGTCTGCCAACATTGTTTAGAAGCTCAGGACCTGCTAATACAGTAAACCTGTCTTCATTCCTTTGGTTCGTTCTTATCTAAAAAATGGAAGAATGTGGAATGGGAGAGACTGAGCAGAGGTGTAATTGAGGCCATGGAGGCCCAGCAGTAATAAGACTCTCTTCATGGAGGCTTACTTTGAAACCTTTAGCAGGGGGATCTGGAATTTAAACTTTGATGCTGATGGGCAGGTAAAGGAATGGGGCAGCACAACATCCTGTATGTGGCATTAGATGAGAGATGAGGATGCAGAGAGTTTTGCTACATGATATCCTGGTAGGAAGGTCCAGCAGGAAGAACAGACAGAAAATCCTGTTTTAAGGGCCCTGCATGGCCTCTCTTTGGAGAGTTACAGTTGAGGCTTACAAGTGTTAAGAGAGACCCTTAGGCCTCATGTATTTTAAAATTTATTTTAGGGACCTTTTTTTTTTAGGAAACGGGCATTCAAGGGTAGAGAGAGGTTAGTCAGTTTTTCCAGGAACGCTTTTGAAAATTTGCATTGCAAATACTGCTAAATGTCAGCAGGGGACTCAAAACTTTGACACCTTGTTGGAGCTCTTGGTGCTGATTAAATTCTTGTCTCCAGTCGAGAATTGGCAGCTTATTCTCCTTAATTTTCATGCAGTAATCAGTGCTGAAAGACTATTTCTTTGACAGTTGCCCTTGGGGAAAACTGGGCCCGGGCTTGTTATTTAGCGCAGACAGGACAGGGGAGGAGGGTGGTAACAGGGCAGACGCCAAGGTCTCCACTTGGTTCCAAGAATGTCAACCGTATCAACCTCCTCAGTATTTACTGCACGTTTGGGTGCTTAATGGAAATGGGGGATTGGCAAATCCATTTCAGAGTTAGGAAGAGTCAGTTTTAATGGTCTGATAAAAGTAAGTTGAAATCCCTTTTTAAGATGAATTAGCTCTTTCCAGGAGATAAGGTTTTAGTGATGGGCATGGTTTTTTCCTTTCTGAAGATAACCTTAAGAACTCTCATGGCAGAGAGCCAGAACCACTGTGTTCTGGTTTAAGAAAGTGTCGTCCATGATCTTGTGCTTCCAAGGCCTCTGAGGGGACAGGGAGTAGTGAATATACCCAACCACACAGCAACATCAATCTTCACTCCCAATGGGCAAGTCACAGATCACCCTCTTCCAAAAAAAAAATCCCCAAACAAGAATACCAACTCTGGTGACCACTCATAATGGTTTTCAGCAGAAAGCTGCCTTTGTAGGTAAGGTCATTTTTCTTTAATTTTTCATATGTCCAGTCTGTTATTTTCTGTCCTTTTAGTTGAAATAAATAGGCATTATTTGCAATCACATTTTCAAGTGGTAAAATCTCTGATCCAATGGAATGGCTGTAGAATAGGTTTTCCTTCCTACTGCTTTTGTCTAATGAAAATCAAATCAAGAATGGGAAAATGCAGTTGAGGAGGTCTAGGGAGCTAAAGTCTAGGCATGATAACTGTGGTTAACAATACTGTGTTGAATCCTGAAATTTGCTGAGAGAGTAGAGTTGTGTTCTTTCAGCATGCTCACAAATGGTAACCATGTGAGGAGGTTTTATGTGAATTAGTTTGACTTCATGATCATTTCATTGTGTATGTGTATTACATCATTATACCTTAAATACAAACATTTTTATTTAAAAATATAATTTGAAAAGTTCAGGAAAAGAGAATGATAAAGTAAATGGTACACAACATAAACAATTAGTGGAGCTTTGTAAAATGTCTATGGATAAATAAGAGTTACTTGCACTGTTTGTGCAATTTTTTTTGTTATTTTGAAATTATATCAAAATTAAAAGTTATCCCAAGATGCAAAAAATAAGTAGTAGGGAGGTGATGCAAAAGGTACATTGAAATACTCAGAGAAATCTTTTGTTTCCTGGTGGAACTCTAGCGTTGAATATGCAAGTGGATGCTTAATTTACAAATAAAAGCTTTGTCCAGGACATAAACAAGGGCTAGTTTATTGTCAAATGTGTGATATGCCTACAGTTATTTCAGTGCTTTTTTTAAAACCCAACCACGTTACGTTAAAAAATCCTTTGGCCTAAACTGTATAATTCCCTTAAGAAGGTCATGCAGCTCTGGAATCTCCGAGCCAATTTACAGAGTACGTGTGACCTATAATTTCACTGTAATATTGAAGGAAAGAATGGATGAAGGGCTCATTAAAAGACTACTCAGGGCAGCAGTGTTTAAGAGCTCTTTGTTTAAAAAGTCAGATGACTCTGCCAGGAAGGAATTATCTTTCAGCTTCTTCCATGGCATTTCTGGCATCTTTGGTCAAAGGAGAGGACATGAACAAGCAGGCAAATAACTGATGGGGGCTTGTTTTCTTGGGGTTGTTGTCTCTGATGTATAAGAAATTCTTTTTTTTTAAACAATTAAAAAATTCTATCTTTAAAAAAAATTAGCTCTGGTTTTGGAATTAATATTAATATTTTATATTTAAGAACTTTTCTTAAAAGCAAGACACATGTAACTAATTCAACTTTGATAGCCTTAGGATTGAAGCCCTTCATGGGAGCAGAAGTTTCAGAGGTAAAGGAGCCCAGATGGGGTGGACAGGAAGTTGAAAGGTGGGTTAGAGGCTGGGGATGGAAGGGACCTTGGGCCTTATCCCCAGGTGGAGGGAGCCAGATGGTCTGCCAGCTTCAGTTGATTTAGTTCATGGTTTAGAAGATTCAATGGCAGCATCTTTCATGGATTAGAAAGAGTACAATCAAGGTAGGTGGACCAGCTGGGTCATCAGTTGCTGTAATCCAAGAGAGACAGTGGAAGCTGGACCTGAGGCAGTGATGGAGGGAAGGAAAGGTGAATTTGAGGCCTGTTTCAGAGGAAAATGGAGGGAATTAGAGGAATCACTGGAGGTGAAGGATAACAGAAGGGAAGGAGTTTGGAATAATAGATTCCAAACTTTTGTGGCTGAGATCTATAGGAGAAAACTCATGTTTTTATAAAATAGAACAAAAATAGAAACAGCCCTTAACCTGAAATGAAGTACACTCTGTTTTCTATTCTGTTTTGTTTATTGAAAAAATCCATTGCTGATCTGGACTCACTAAGTTGATTTCATAACCCACCAGTGGGGTTTGAAAATGCAAGTGTGCAGTGAGCTCCACTGTCTAGCCTGGGTGACTGGGTGCTTTTAACAGCCCCCCTTTGGGACCTACTGCAGTAGACTGGCTGGCAGTGTTAAGGGGGAAGCAGTTAAAACCCACCAGTGCTTCCGGCAAAACATCCAGGAGTGATCTATGGCCTGTGTTAGGGTTCCTTTTAGAAGATCCTTTGACTGAAAGGCTTCCAGCTTTAAAAAAGAAAGGAAAATAATAAGGAAAGAAGGAAAATAAAAATGGAGGAAGGGAGAAGAGGAGACAGGAAGAAGAGAAAAAGGATTGAAAACCATGTAGTTAGATTATTGAGGCAAAGTTCTGAGCGGACCCTGACATGGGACTTGACTTCAAGGCCGTCCCTGTGTTGCTGTGGAGTTTTCTTCTAAAAGCAGAGCTGGGCGGAGTTCTGCCTGAAATGGCGAAGCACAGAGGAGCCTCTCTCTGGTATTCAATGTGACTTTGTTGTTGTTTAATGACTAAGTCGTGTCCGACTCATTTGAACCTCGTGGACTGTAGGCTGCATTCTCCTCTGTCCATGGGATTTCCCAGGCAAGAATACTGGAGTGGGTTACCATTTCCTTCTCCAGGGGATCTTCCCGACCCAGGGATCGAACTTGCATATCCTGAATTGGCAGGCAGATTCATTAGGCTGAGCCACCAGGGAAAAATACATAAAGCAACTATTCAAGGATCTTGAAGAGTAAATAGTAGTGGACAAATTGGGAAAGAAGATTAGAATTTCAAGATAGTGCTGGGATAGTGCTTTTTAACATTTTTCTTCTAGTATTTCCTGATCTGGACTCAGATCAGCCCGAACCCAAAGTGGCCGTTGATGTATTCATTGGGAGTTCCAGAAGAAGCTTTCTACTTCTGGCTTGAAGTAGGATGAAAAGGGACTCTAGACACTAAAAACTGCAAAAGTCCCCCATGTTTCTTAGTCTTTTCTCTGTTATCTTGAACTCCTGCCCACAGATAATCCCATGGTGAGAACAGCTGTGATAATAATGGGAGAACAGCAGGAGCCTGCAGGCACCTACAACTTTGAGGCATAAACTTCTGCTTTTATTGAGAGGAGTTGTAGTCACAAGAGTGTTGGGGTGAATTCCATTTGTATTTTCCCCTGTTTTCCCACTGCTTGGCCCCAGATGTGGGCACAGTCACAAAACGCATGTGGCAAAGCAAGGTAAACAGTGGCCCCACTGTCTGATTGAAAGACTAAGAAAGGGAGCCCAAGGGAACCTAAAAGTATCAGGGAGATAATGGAAAGAGAGAAAAGTGACCTACAAAGTTTTTAATGAGCCCCAGGCTCACCACAAACTACATGCATGAATCTGACCCTAAACAGCACACCAAAGACTTTGAGAACCGAACAACAAGGTGGACCACTGCCCCCTACCCAGTGGCTTCCAGACTAGCCACTGGGTGGTTGGCATGCAGGGCTAATCCAGATGGCACAACACAGGCTTTGAAAACTGAACCGGCATTGGAACCATAGCTCAAAAAAGTCAGGTCAAAACAAGTGGCTTAAAGAAAACAAGGTTAATTGCCTGCTTAAACAAAAATGTCAGCCTTTTCTGGAATATTTAAACAAAATCCAGTCATAATTTTCAGGGTATCTAGCATATAAGCCAATATTAGTTGACATACAATAAACTAGAAAAATTCCAGCTTGTGTAGGAAAAGACAAATCTTTAGACCCCAGTGGCAAGAAGACATTGGTAGTGAATTTGTCAATTGCTTTAAAGAAGCTAATATCAAAAAAAAAGAAGAATGAACACTATTAAAGTGAACGGAAAGATAGTCTCAGAAAAGGAATGTAAAATATAAAGAAGAATCATTTTCTAAATGGAAAATTTAGAAATTAAAAATAAATTAATATAAAAATCTCACTAGATGGATTCATTAGCAGATTGGAAATGATGGGGCTAAATTCAGATGTACCATTAATTATATTAAATGTAACTGGCCTAATCACAGTGATTAAGAGACCAAGATGATCAGAATGGATACAAAAATAAGACCCAACTAAATGCTGCCTATAAGAAACCCACCTTAATTATAATGCTTTAGTTAGTTTAGAAGCAAAAGGATACAGGAATAAATATCATACAGACATTAATAAAGAAAAAAAGCTAAATTAACATTAGAGAAAGTAGATTCCAGAGTAAAGAAAATAGCAATAGATAAAGAAAGACATTATAATGATATAAGAATTGATTCACCCGGAAATGGAAAACCTATACAGCTTCAAAATACATGAAGCAAAAACGGAGAGAAATGAAATAAGATCTGGAAAATCCTCAGTTGTAGTTGAAGACTTCAGTATTCCTCTTTTAGTAATCAATAGAACTGGTAGACTGGAAATCAGCTAAGTTCTAGTGGAACTAAAATAACACCACCAACCAACTAGTTCTAATAGACATTTTTAGAGCATTCTACCCAACTGTAGTAGAATAAATATACTTTTGAAGTGCATAAAAACATTTACCAAGATAGATGATGTCCAGGATCATAAAAATAACAAATTTAAAAGACTTGAAAGCATCTGATACATTTTCTGACAATAATGAAATCAAACTAAATCAGTTATAGAAGGATAACAGGAATATCTCCAAATGTTTGGAAATTAACCAACAAACTTTTAAATAATCATATGTTGAAGAGAAATTTTCAAATAGAAAGAAAATAACTTGAACTAAATGAAAACAAAAATATAAATCAAAATTTGTGGGATGCAGTTGAAACAGTGCATGGAGGGAAATTTATAGCATTACATATTTCTATTAGATAAAAAGAAAATAATCCATGATATAAACATTTTCCTTAAGAAACTAGAATGTAAAAGGAAAAATAAACCCAAGTAAGTAGAAGGAAAGAAATGATAAATATAAGGGTAAAAACTAATGAAACTGAAAACAGAAAATAGAGTTGGACTGTTGTTGGAGAAGACTCTTGAGAGTCCCTTGGACTGCAAAGAGATCCAACCAGTCCATTCTGAAGCAGATCAGCCCTGGGATTTCTTTGGAAGGAATGATGCTAAAGCTGAAACTCCAGTACTTTGGCCACCTCATGCGAAGAGTTGACTCATTGGAAAAGACTCTGATGCTGGGAGGGATTGGGGGCAGGAGGAGAAGGGGACAACAGAGGATGAGATGGCTGGATGGCATCACTGACTTGATGGACGTGAGTCTGAGTGAACTCCAGGAGTTGGTGATGGAGAGGGAGGCCTGGCGTGCTGCAATGCATGGGGTCGCAAAGAGTGGGACACGACTGAGTGACTGATCTGATCTTATTGAAAAGCTGGACTTTCCAGATGGCACTATTGTAAAGGACTTGCCTACTGATGCAGGAGATGTAAGAGACGCAAGTTTGATCCCTGGGTTGGGAAGATCCCCTGGGGGAATGCATGGCAACCTACTCCAGTCTTCTTGCCTGGAGGATCTCATGGACAGAAGAACCTGGCAGGCCATAGTACACAGGGTTGCAGAGTCAGACACGACTGAAGTGACTTTAGCATGCACACATGCTGGGGAAAGCTAATTCTTTGAAAAGCAATAAGAACAAATAAGCAATAATGACAAAGAAAAAGAAGACACTCATTGCCAATACCCATAATGATAGAGGGGATATCACGACAGACTCCATAGACATTAAATAACTAATAAGAGGATACTATGAACAGCTGTTAGTAAATAAAATTGATACTTAGATGAAATGAGCCAATTCCTTAAAAATCACAGACTACCAAAATTCACCCAAGATGAAATAGATAACCTGACTAGCCTTATTACTGTAACAGTTATTGACTGTGACTATTAAAGAAATCTGATTTGCAGTTAGCAGTCTTCTGAAAATGGATTCTCCAGGCTCAAATGGTTTCCTGTTAATTCTGCCAAACATTTGAAGACAAAATAAAACCAATTTTATGTAACCTCTTCCAGAAAACAGAAGAAGAGGAAATGCTTCCCAACTCATTTTATAAGACTGACATTACCATGATGCAAAACTGGGCGGAGACAGGATACTACAGACCCCTGTTTCATGAACAGAGATGCCAAAATCCTCAGCAAAATATCAGTGAATCAAATTCAGCAGTATATAAAAAGAATACTGCGCCATGGCAAGAGGGAATGCAAGGCTAGTTCAATATTTGAAATTCACTCTGTAACCCACTGCATTATCAGTCTGAAGAAAAACCATTTGATAATATCAGCTGATACAGAGAAAACATTTAACAAAATTCAGCATTGATTTATGATTTAAAAGAAAAACTCTCAACAAACTAGACACTGGGAGGATCTTCTTTGCCTTGATAAAGGGCACTGTACAAAAACCTATAGTTAACATCATAATTAATGGTGAAAGACTACATTCTTTCTCTTCAATATTGAGAAAAAGCAGTTGTCCACTCCAACCACCACTATTGAATATTCATACTTAACCAGTGCAATAGGGCAAGGAGAAATAAAGGGAAGTGGGCTGAAGGGGATATAGATTGGGAAGGAAGAAATAAAATTGCTCTAGGTCACAGACATCATTATTATCTATGTAGAAAACCTCAGATAGTCTGCAGAAACATAATCCTTCAAATCCCTAGAATTAACAAGTTTAACAAAGTTGCAGAATACAAAGTCAAAACAAAGTTATTTTTATTCTAATGCTGAATTTCCAATACTTTGGCCACCTGATGTGAAGAACTGACCCATTGGAAAAGACCTTGATGCTGGGCAAGATTGAAGGCAGGAGGAGAAGGGGACGACAGAGGATGAGATGGTTGGATGGCATCACCTACTCAATGGACATGAGTTTGAGTAAGCTCCAGGAGTTGGTGATGGATAGGGAAGCCTGGCGTGCTGCAGTCCATGAGATTGTAGAGAGTTGGACGTGACTGAGCGGCTGAACTGAACTAATAATAAATAGTTAGGAATGCAGAAATTTAAAAAATATATCCAATAGCTCCCAGAAATGTGAAATACAAATTTAGCAAAAATCCATATACAGAATCTTTAGTTAAAAACTACAAAAAAGCAATGAAAACAGAGAAGATCTAAATGATGACATAATAGGATCATGGGATGCAAGATTGAATGTAGTAAAGATGTCATTCTTCCAAAATTTATCTGTAGATTTAATGCATTTCCCATAATATTAGGTTGGTGCAAAAGTAATTGCAGGGTTTGCATTACTGAAGTTTGCTGTTTGATATTGGAATATATTCTGAATAAATGTGGTTATGTTATACATCATTTTAATGCACACTTCTCGCTTTATGGTTTTTTCCTAATGACTTATTACTTGCTGTTTGTTTTATATTTATTTTAGACTATGGAAATGATGTTAGGCAAAAAGCAAATTCAAGCGATTTTCTTGTTTGAGTTCAAAATGGGTCATAAAGCAGGGAAGACAACTCGCAGCATGGATAATGCATTGGGCTTACCAGGTGACTCAGCGGTAAAGAATCTGCCTGTCAATACAGGAGATGCAGGACACTCGAGTTTGATCCTTGGGTCAGGAAGATCCCTTGGAGAAGGGAATGGCAACCCACTCCGTGATTCTTGCCTGGAGAATCCCATGGACAGAGGAGCCTGGTGGGCTACAGTCCATGGGGTCACAAAGAGCCAGACACAATTGAGAACTGAGCAGCAGCAGCAGCATCCTATCGAATAGTCAAAATGTAGTATTAGATCCATTGCATATCTGTGTGAAAAAAGAACATCCATCTAAACCACACAATTCCTACAAAAATTATCTCAAAATGATCATATATTTAAATATTAAATTTTTTTTTTTTTTTTTTTTTTTAGAAAATAAACGAATTGTGACTTTGTTTGGGCAGAAGGCTCTCTGCACTTTGTGTCTTAAGAGTCTTTCATCGTGTGTGTCTGTCCAGTAGATAATTGATGTGTGACCTCAGGGACATCCTTGATATGACTGACCCTTATTGATTGAGCACTCTGACAGACTCTGATCTAACTCAGTCCCTACAACACCTCTGCAGAATAGGTACTATAGTCTTACTGTCTCACTTTTGAGATGAGGGAACAGAAGCACAGAAAGGTAATAAAAATTCCTCGAGAAATTCCCAAGAGCAGCGTAACAACAAATGGCCTGTTCTCTCTCTTCAGACCTGTGCTATCATTAGGCACGACCACCACTCTGTTCTGACATTCTGATACTCCTCATCCTTCTTCAAAATGGAAATCGGTAATTTTTGTGACCCAGACCATCTACTTTTCCTTTCTTTTTCTTTTCCCTCTTGTGTGAGTTTTATTCACAGGCCCTCATCCAGGCCTGTGGTTTTTTGCTTTTGGAAGCTTAGTGTGATTTTTAACCCACCTAAATCTATTTAGTGCCATCTTGTGTCTGCATTGGGTTTTGCAGGAAGGAGCTCATTGATTTTAGTGTGGGCTCTGGTGCAGGGAGATCTAGCTTGAAAGCTTTTGTGTCTGATAATATTCTGACAAACCAGCGTGATCAGAAACTCGAATTCCATTAGATGTGGACTTTCTGGTGCCTTTCTTCCTCCAAAGTGGGCAATTAATAGAACCTTGAAGGAAAACAGATCATGGAGAGAAAACTTACAGAAATTTTCACTTTGACTCCCTTTCCGTAGTGATGCCCTGGCTTGCTGGGCTTTCTGCAATACCAGAGGCCCTGAGAAGTTAGTGGGGAGACTTTAGTTCCTGGCTTTTCAGCCTTGGTAAGGGGGAAGGGTCCCCCAAGGGATGCACCTTCCAGAGACTATAAACAGTCCTCATTGTCTCCCCCTGTGCCATTGATTTAGAAGATGCTAAAGTCTGTGTTAGTTGCTCAGTCGTGTCCGATTCTGAAACCCTATGGACTGTACCCCAACAGCATCTTCTGTCCATGGAATTCTCCAGGCAAGAATACAGGAGTGGGTAGCCTATCCTTTTTCCAGGGGATCTTCCTGAGGCAGATTCTTTACCATCTGAGCCACCAGGGAAGCCTAGCATCTGAATTTGCTTCAACAGTGGAACTCGAATGGGAAAAGGACAGTGATGCAAACTCCTCTTCCCCGGAGGTTTGCCAGTTTGTTTTGGAAGGGAGAGGAGGAAAGAAAAAGAAAAGGGAAAAAATGGGGCAGGAAGTGCTGAATTCTCAGAACTCTTCCATGAAGTGGGAGCTTTATCTTACTGAAGGAGGGAGGGGTATGCTGAGGGGGTAAGCTAGTAAAAAAATTCTAAAAACCAGGAAAAGCACTTAACACTTTGCATTATACAGTTATTTAGTTTCTTCTTGTCTATCTGTTTGCTTTCCCATTAGAGAAGTAATAGGTACTTCTAATGAAAAACAAGGAAAACAAAAAAGTAGAAGAAAATACATCCAAAGAACATATATCCTGTCATAATGCTTAATATATCATGGGGTTTCCTTTCCTTCAATGCTTGAGGATCTTAGTATTTTATTGAATTATATAATGTTTCTCATTTTCTACTTTTTAACTATTTTATCAGAAACAGCTCACCAGTTAGGACATAGCTTTGGTAAATTACTCTGTATGCAGCGTTCTAGTGGATTTTATATATGTGGATGTGTGGATTTTAGTTGATGCTTTGATGTTATAGATGACACTTGGGTGCATATCTTTGCTTCATCCTTTTTCCTCCCTTAACTTAGGGATATGCTTTTAGGATAGATTGCTTAAATCACATTGGCTGAGCAGGAGCTTTGAGAGTACTTTCAGGCTCTGAGTAGAGACATAGGGGAGCCACCTGTCCTGGCTGGAGGTGGACTCAGCCGCTTGGTAGTGATGGAGCTTGGGAGCCCTTTTCAGAGCCTCAGTTTTTCCTCTGTCAGATGGGGGTAATAGTACCTCCTATACAGCCTGGCTCTCGTATTAATAACATATATAAATCCCCGCCCCCCTCAGATCTTGGGACATGGTAGACACTAAATGGTAACTATTGAAACTATTTTTAAAACAATTACAGCACTAAATAGATATATTGCAGGACTTGTACCAGTTTGCCCTGATGCCAGGAATGTGTGAAGTTATTTAACCTCTGCAGCAGTTGATGACTAATCATTTCTTTTAAAAATGTCTTTGATAATTTAAGTAAAAATGCTACCTCACTCTTGTTTTATTTTGTATTTTTATTACAGTAAGAATGAACAACTTTACTATTGTAAACTAGTTTGTCTTCCCTTTTGTCGTTGTTCAGTCACTAAGTCGTGTCCAACTCTTTGTGACCCCGTGGACTGCAGCACGCCCTGCTTCCCTGTCCTTCACCATGTCCCAGAGTTTTCTCAAACTCATGTCCATTGAGTCGGTGATGCCATTCAACCCTCTCATCCTCTGTCACATCCTTCTCCTTTTGCCCTCAATTTTTCCTAGCACCAGGGTCTTTTCCAGTGAGTTGGCTCTTCACATCAGGTGGCCAAAGTATTGGAACATCAACTTCAGCATCAGTCCTTCCAATGAATTTTTAGGATTGACTGGTTTGATTTTGGCTTTTTTATATTGGTGTTTAGTATTTTCTTATCAACTTATAAATCATTTAAACCTTTATCGTATTTGCTGTCATATGTCCATTTATATAGCATTATGTTTTTATATCAAAGTTTGATTTTGTGTATTATGTACTTTTTCTCATCAGGATGAGAATGTGGTTTTAACTGTGATCTCTTCATTATAAATTTTGTAGATGAATTTTTTTTGGCCTGTAATATTTCTTGCAAATAATGAAAGTTTATGTATTAATTTCTAACCATCCTACCTTTCATTATTATTCATGTCTTGTTATATTTTCCTGAAACTCTCCAGCATGGTATTAAATAATCATAGGATTAATGGCATCATTTTAAAATCACTTCTGATTTTAACAGGAGTATCTCTAATGTTTTGCCACCAAATAGAATATTAATCTGGTATTTCCAAAAATATACTGTTTACTGTGTCAAGAATATGTTCAATTAATTGCTTAAAAATTTGAGTTTTTACATATATAAGAACATACTTTTTCTCAGAATGATTATGTGATTTTGTTATCTATTTATTGGATAAAATAATAAATTTTCTGACATAACACATATATTTGTATGCTTAGAATTAGTGTATACTCACATTTCGTGTTTTATTTACTGTTTTTAGTCAACACCATTTCATCTGAACTGCTTCCTACAACCTGCATATAAAGTTGTGTGTGTGTAAAGCATAAAAGAAAGAATATAGGAAAAATATATCAACATGTTAAGAATAATTCTAAGTTATGAGATTATGAATTATTTTCATTTCACACCTCTTACTTTAAGTTTTCTAAAATGAGATATTCTACTATTACCAGGAAAAAAGTGTTGCCAAAAGTGTCAATGCCATGCCAATTAATTATGTCTGAAATAAGATTTAGGAGGTCAGATGTGATTCAATGAAGCCTATTTAGAGTATATAACCTTTGTTTATTGATTTTCTAGACATCAAATTATTTTGAAACTAAGGGAACTGAAAAAATGGAGTTAGTATTTGTTTAAAAAGTGTAATAATATTTTTTATGGATAATGACAATATGTGGTGACTGTATTTTCCTTAACTAAGAATTTATTTGGTGTTGACAAATTTTTTCATGATATCTGACATTTTAAAACCCCCAAATCCTTAGAAAGGATTACAAATAATACTTAAATACATATTTATCTCCTATCTAAGGATTCAGATAAACTTAGGATGGTTCCATAGCATCTGGGACAAGCCTGACCATAGGCTGGGGCACCAGACAGGTTGCTTTGAGAACCTCTTTCCATAACCAGAGGCCATGACCCAGACACCGTCTCATCCATATCTGTGTCCCGTCTGGGACTTCACACAGATATAGAAACTGAAAACATGCATTTATGCATCAAGGCACAGAGAAGCAACAGTCACTGGATTTGGTGCCTTAATTGCATCTTCCAGATGCCAGGAATAGCATTTGTTTCTTCTGTAGTGGTCCACACTTTCTGCAGTGAGATTTTGCTAATTTCAGAGCTCAGGAATCAAATCAGAAGATCAAATCTTCAGATTTGATCATTAACATACAGTGTACTTAAAGTGTGAGAATCTCACTTGACATTATGATCATTGGAGATGTTATTTACTTGCTTCTTTCTCTCTTCTCCTCTTTAGCTTTGGGCCAGATTATGTTGTACGTGGATGGGATGAATGGAGTAATAAACCACAATGAAACCATTCAGTGGCTGTACACTCTCATTGGGTCAAAGGTAAGAGACTATGGTTGAACATTTTATTTGGTTTGTATGTCATACACCTCTCTTTTTGTTGTGCTCTCTGGGATGGTTTTTCAAAAAGAAGTCCTTTATTTAGCTCTGTGCCAGCCCTGTCAGAACACAAACAAGGACTATGATTTTATAGATTAAAAAAAAAATACCCAAATTGCAAAGAACTTATTAATTTTTAATGCATTTTAGTTATTTTCTTTTAAGCTTTTTTTTTTTTTTTTAAGTTTTTGGCTGCCCATGCAGCATATGGGGTCTTAGTTCCCCAACCAGGGATAGAACCTGGCAGTGGAAGGGTCTTAACCACTGAAATAGCAGGGAAGCCCCTTCTCTTAATTTTTAATCAAATACTTTTGGTACCTTTGGTTTTTAGCATTTAATCAAAACATTAGGCAATGGATAGAGCATTAATCTTGCCAGTGGTAAAGCCAATGTGTACGTGCTCAGTCGTGTCTGACTCTTTTTGACCTCATAGACTATAGCCCGCCAGGCTCCTCTGTTCATGGAATTTTCCAGGCATGAAGACTGGAGTGGGTTGACATTCATCTTACCTGCTGTATTTCATGTTTAACACGGTTAGTTACTTAAGTATATATATGTTGCATATATGTATATGCATATTTCTGTATGTATAGATGAAAGAATCTGAGACTGCCTTTCAATTCTGCCATCAATTATAAAAGTGACCAATGTTTACTCACAATTTACCCAGGCGCCATAGTAAGTGCTTTTCAGGCATTATTGCATTTAATACACACGAGGCTACTCTAAGGTAAATAACGTCCCCATTTTGTAGTTGAGGAACTCGTGCTTGGTTATGAAGATCTCTCTAGTTTCCCCCACAGATCTTGGCCTGTGTCTGTCTGGCAGTGCCTTGGCTGTGAGTCCCCGCTTCCTGGGGCCACGGCCCCAAGGAGGAAGATCCGCCATGACACTCGAGGGGTGCTGGAAGCTGAGGGAGCCTCTAGCGTTGCCCTCTCTAGATTCTCAGGTGGGGCCATGAAGGACCTGGCTGGAGGCAGACTTGGAGGAAGTCAGAAGGGATCCCATCTTGAGCAGAAGCCAGTGAATCCAGGCTGGACTGTGGTCAGCCTGTGGCGTGAGGCATCATGGTGGACATCATGGTGATGAGAGTAGGCAGCAAGGTCAAGCGGGGAAGACGTCCAGGGCGTGGGTGGGAAATTTCAACCCGACTTAGACAGCTTCCTGGGGGTCCCTGCAGAACCTGTGGTCATCCCAGGCTTCTCCATCCTTATGTTCCCTGCCACCCTCACTGTGGCGAGCCTGCCGAGGCTGGTGGGCATCAGCCCTGGGCTCTCGGCAGAGTCACAGTCCTTGGTGTGTGATACCCACTGGGTCCCAGGCCCTTGGTTGACCCTCAAATCTTCTGCTCACTTTTCCTTTTCCAGTATTATTTTTAATAGAATCTCCTCTCCCACTTTATAATAGAAGCAGTTATGGTTTTTCTTAGAAGACTGAAAATCTTTTCTTCTCCTTCTCTTTTTTCTTCCTCCCCCTCTTCTTCTCTTTAAACACTTGGCTCCATTTTCTTTGGAAAATGGATGGGCCTTTATTTACAAAGTGCTTTAGGTGACCTTACAAGCTGAATGGCATGGAGGGCCTACTGGGTTGACTTCGCAGGGTGAGGGAAGATATGTATCTCATATCCTGCTTCAGTGTTTTCTGATTTTTCCTCCATTCTGCTGAGTCTCCTTAACCTTCATGCTCACTTGGAAGCTGCTCCTTCCCCTGGGCTCTCTGCATGGTCTCGAGGACCCCAAAAGCTAGGGAGATGGGAGATTTTGCAATGAAAGCTCACTTTATTATGGTCATAATAAAATGCCAACAACCAACCCTATTTAGAAACAGGAATAAAACCTAGCAGCAATGCTTGTTACAGGAAAATTGGCCACCTTTTAGCTCATCACCAGGAAGGAGTAGAGGAAGGGTAAGATCCTGGTGGGGGGAGTGGGAGGGAAAAAAGGACAAGAAAGGCGTGAAGAAGAAGAGAAAAGGAGAAAAGGATGAGAGGAGAGACCAGGACCAGGAAGAAAAAGAGAGGAAAGAAAGGAAATGGCTCCTAATGGAAGTGGCTCCGTCTGCTCAGTAGACGGGAGGAAGGCTCACAGCCTTCAGTGTTGCAGCAGCATCCTGTCGACTTTTCTTAGGCATCGTTCTGCAAGGAAAATAAACACTGGAAAAGGAATATATGGGACATCTTTATTGATTTCTAAATAACATGGGGAAATCATGAAATTCAAAGCCCTCAGGAATGAGATGTTTCCCCTCTCCTTTCCCTGTGCAGCATACGTGGTGTTTGGGACCCTGGGCATCTCTCTCAGGCAGGGCATTTGCCTCCCACACCCAGGCACTCGGAGCATCGGCACTGATAGATCGCTGCTGGATCCTTCTTCCATCTTTCATTTTCCCTACAATGGTCTCCAGCTCCTGTGTTCAATACCAGACCAGGCACTATGTGGAGAAGAAAATAGAGCCAAGGCTCAGCCTAAGCCTTGGGGCTGTTGGTGTTGTTGGAAAGGGGACGGTGGGTGCTGCTCGGAGCCTGTGTCCACTCTGTGATGTCAGAGGAAGGTCTCAGCTGACCCTGCAAGGAGTGCTCAGTTTCAGACGACTGGCTGAAAGTCAACAGGGGCAGCAGCCCCCAAGTGCAGGTCTAATGAGATCACTTCTTTACAAAACCAGTATGGTAGCCTCAACACTCCCCCTCACCTCATGCCTGGAGAATGAGCTCTCTACCAAGAACAGGTGAACCAACATCAAATCCTTAAGTTTTGAGAGGGAAGCCTCAGCCTCTCCTTTAACATACAGCTTGGGCGGTATGGCCACAGAGGTTTTCCTGATTCAAATTAAATTAAGAAATAAGGAAAGCCAGGGGTCCTAGGTTTTTCTTTTGACTAAGATTTCTCAGAACCTGAAGAACAGGAACCCTGAGGTCCTGTTGTTTGTGCCTTAAACAGGCACAGAGTTGATGTTGGAATCCTGGGTTAGAGAAACCTTGCCATCCTGTTCTCATAATTCTTCATTTTCCTTCCATGAAAGGCAACAAGATGTGTCTGCCAGCGGGCCGTTATGCAATATTTGCAGGTATTTGAGTCTCATAACCAGAGGAGGAAACGATCCATTTGCAGCCAAATAATTATGTTTTAAAAGAAAGAAAAAGTGTTTTCAATAATATGTTTCATTCTGTTTACAAAAATCCATCTTTAAACTTCCCAGTCAGAAGCAGATGCTAACCTCATGACTTTTCATAAATATGGATTTTTTTTCCCTCTTCATATATCTGGAAGTCTCATTAACTGGGGTAAGGTGATTCAGCTTGTACAGTATAACCTTTAGTTATTATCAAACAGAGAATCTGTTTTTCTTTATCTGTATGGATCGCCTTCTGGCCATGGGGGAGGCCCCAGTAGCCCATAACCTCCTTGTAGGTTTCATGACCTCCTGATATTGTCATGAAACCTGCCCTTTCTATGTTGCTGTCGCTGCATTTTTCTGTCAGCCCCATTGCAGCTCATTCTTCCAGCTGTGTCCCAAATTTCTGGTCACAGATCTCCAGACTTACTTTGTGCTGTGTGGGGATGGCCCTGCATCCTGACTGCCACGTGGCATAGCTGCTAAACCTGAGTCAAGGGGAGCTCTGGCCACAAGGCCCTTGTCTCTTTCTCTCTCTCACACATACACACATACACACACACACACACACACACACACACACACACACACGTTCTTATACACCTTAGAGAGCCATGCTCCCCACTCCCACAACAAATACACACACACACACACACACACACACACACACTGGGGACACTGCTCAAAGTTTCTTTTTAGGACAGTAAGATGGTGAGAAGTAACACTGGGGATGTAAGATGGAGGTGTAGGGAGAAGAAATTGACAGGGATAGGGAGCTAGGGACCTAGCATGCTATCAAAGCCCTGAGGTAGTGAGACCTGGCTAAGAATTGCAGCAGAAACTGATGAAACTCTGGAGACATTTTGTAGAATAGCTTCCTAGGACTGGGTTTCTGCATGCAGAAAAACAGCATGAAGAATCAAAGCGAGGGTCATAGTTTTGAACCTGGGCAGCTATGACTATGGCATTGCCTCCAGCAGAAGTAGGCGTGGTGGTGGTGGTGCTTAGTCGCTCAGTCATGTCTGACTGTGACCCCATGGACTGTAGCCTGCCAGGCTTCTCTGTCTATGGGATTTTCCTGGTAGGAATACTAGAGTGGATTGCCATTTTCTCTTCCAGGGGATCTTCCTGACCCAGGGATCGAACCTGAGTCTCCGCGTTGCAGGTGAATTCTTAACAATTGAGCCACAGGGCATTACCCCAGCAGGAAGAGAAAATTTGGCAGTTGGGCTTCAGTAGCTGGAAAGCTTTGACATACTGGGTAAGATGAAGGCAGTGTCCCTCAGGAGAGCTAAACAGGTGTATCCACGGTGCCAGGAAGTGCTGGCTGGTTGTAAAGTAGAGGAGGTTTCGTGAACCCTCTGGTCATGGTCATTGGCATGTCACTGCCAGTGTGATCTGCTCAGATGACCCACAGGTGGGTGAGATCTGAAGTGCTTTTTCATTTTTAATTTTTTTGGTTAATTGTTTTGAGATAATTGTATGTTCACATATCATTGTTAGAAATAATACCTAGAGATCCTGTGTAATCTTTACCCCGCTTTCTCCAAAGATAACATCCTGCAATACTGTACTACAGCATCGCAAATCAGGCAGTTGAGGGTTTGGTACAGTCAAGAGACAGAACGTGTCCATCACCAACAGGAGTCCGAATATCACTTGCCTCCTATTCCCACCCCAGCCTAAATCTCTGGCAACCATTAACCTGTTCTTCATTTCTATACTCTGGTGATTTCAACAAGGTTATATGGAAGGTAGGGGCCACAGCATGTAACCTTTTGGAGTTAGCTTTTTTTCACTCAGCATAATTATCTGGAGTCTCACTGAAGCGCTTTTTGAGTAATATAATATCAAATAGAATTCTAGCCTTGGAGAGATGGCAAAATCTTGTTTAAGATGTTCCTGACATTCACCAGCCACACTCCTGATACTTCAGCAGAGCAAGTGCTATTTCCCTCAAACTGCCTTTACTGGACACTGGAACTGTGGGAAAGCCTTACCTGTGGGGACCCACCTCCACCTCTCTGTCATTAACCAAATGCTTTGCACTGCTTTCTGGAATAACACACACTCACTTCCCCATGGAAATACTCTTAAAGTATTTAAAGACAGATATTATGCCATCTTGACTCATTGGAAAAGACCCTGATGCTGGGAAAGATTGAAAGCAGGAGGAGAAGGGGATGACAGAGGATGATGAGATGGTGGGATGGCATCACCAACTCTATGGACATGAGTTTGAGTGAACTCTGGGAGTTGGTGATGGACAGGGAGGCCTGGCATGCTGCAGTGCATGGGGTTGCAAAGAGTCAGACACGACTGAGTGACTGAACTGAACTGATTATGCCATCCTGTCCAAGTTAAATTTGATGGTTTCCACAGACAGTCCTTGGGGATATAGTTTGTAGTTCCTCGTTGTGCGGGGTAGCAGTTTCTCTGTCCAGCTAGTACAAAGGATCTTACTTTGGTAAGATCCCAGAATACAGTGTCCCCCTTCTATAAATCCCACCTCTGCGTTCAGCGGCAGTCCTGGGTGCTAGCTCCAATCAAACTAATAATTCACTAAACCTCCTAGGTTTTGTTTTGTTTTTCACTTATTTACATTTGCCAATTTCTTCCATTCTGCATCTCTGTGATTGTTTAACACCTAAATGTGGAGCTTTGATTTTTTTCCCATTAATTTCAGGCTAGAGTTCCAACCTCAAGATCATATTCACTCAGGAAAGGAAAGCTTTAGGCTTTAAATGCTTTTTACTTCCAGCATTTCCATTTGATTCTTATAGTTTTCCTTTGCTGAAATTTATCATCTGTTTATGCATGGTGTATACCTTTTCCATTAGTCTTTAACATTTTAATCATTGTGAATTTTATAGTTCCAATATTGAGCCAAATCTATTGATGGCTTTGTTTCTTGTTAGAAAGGGTGGGGAATTGGGACTTTTTTATACATCTTGTGATTTTTTGTTGAAAGCTTGGTATGTATGGGATAGTATAGGCTAACGTAGGTAGTATTTATGCCTATAAATGGGCACATCTCTAATACTAAGCTATTAGAGTAGAGAGGTTTTCAGTTTTCTCTCAGGGGAGCTTGGGTTTTGCTGTTGCTGTAGTATTTTCCTTTACCACCCTTTCCAAGTTCTTTTAAGTAATTGTGCTTGAGGTGAGAACTGGCTTGCTAGAGAGTTTTTCTCAATGTTACCTTTTCACTGTGAGCTTTAAACATTTTCTACGCATCTGAGTCTCAGAGGGAGGTCAATCTCCATGCTCCTGCCTCTCTCCAAGTGGAACCTGCTATGGCCTGGTGCTTCCAGAACTGAACTTTCTCTGTTGCCTTTGTTTCCCACATTGGTCTTCAGCAAGGTCATATGCCTAATATTAATTACACAGTCATTAAATGTTAGGTTTTTGAAATACTACAATAATACAGGAAAATACTGTAGGAAAATTAGAAGGAAATGTACAAAGTTTAAAATCCTTATGTAATAGCACTTCAGGTGATTTTTACTTTATTTTTGTATTTCTAAAGTTTGGTATAAAGAGAATATTATTACTCTTAGAATCATAAAAAAATCAGTAAAAATTTTAAAAGGTTATTTTTTAATATCAAGATTTCATACTACAGCAGTAAACTGGGTCTTGGGGTGGGACTGTCTCAGTGGTCCTGTCCCTCCCTCCGTGGTAGGAGAACTCTAAAAGGTCTCTCCTGAGGGATGTGTTCTTGCCCCTGTCCCAGAAACACAAAGTCTTATTCTTTTCCCTTCTACTACCCTACCTGTGCTTCTGGGGCAACAAGATTTGCTGCCCTTCCCTGCAGCTTACGGCTTTTGTGTCACAGAGGAGAAGACTCGGGATGTGGTTTCCTGCCTGTCCAGGTAGTCTGTGGCTGCTCCCTTCCTCCTATGGGTTGTTTGCTGTTGTTCTTGACCCTAGAGTGCAGGCTCAGGAGCTGTGGTACCTGGGCTCAGTTGCTTCATGGCATGTGGAGTCTTCCCAGACCAGGGATCAAACCGGCGTCCCCTACATTGGCAGGCAGATTCTTAACCTCTTGACCAACCAAATTCCATGTTTTAATACAGGTTCAATTTGGGGCTTCCTCGATAGCTCAGTTGGTAAAGAATCCACTGCAATGCAGGAGACGCTGGTTTGATTCCTGGGTCGGGAATATCTACTGGAGAAGGGATAGGCTACCCATTCCAGTATTCTTGGACTTCCCTTGTGGCTCAGCTGGTAAAGAATCCGCCTGCAATGTGGGAGACCTGGATTTGATCCCTAGGTTGGGAACATCCTCTGGAGAAGGGAAAGGCTACCCAGTCCAGTATTCTGGCCTGGAGAATTCCATGGACTGTGTAGTCCGTGGGGTCGCAAAGAGTCGGACATGACTGAGTGACTTTCACTCACTCAATCAAGTAATATTTGTGTCAGAGATATTATGGATACAAAGAGCCACTCTCCCCTTTATGGGTATTGCTCTTCTACTGGTTATTTGGCTCCATACACCCAGAAATCCCTGGAGGAGGAAATAGCAACTCACTCCAGCATCCTTGCCTAGAGAATCTCATAGACTGGAGTGCCTGGCATTCTATAGTCTATGGGGTCAGAAAGAGTCGGACATGACTGAGCAACTGAGCACATAGGCACACACCCAGAAAACTAATTCTCACTGATTTGATCTCCTGGATACCCCCATAATCTAAGTGGAAGAAAAAGAAAAAAAGAGGAAATTTTACTAGTCATTGTTTGGGGGGAATTTACTAGTCGTTGAAACCAGAGGTTGGAGTCACACCTTAAAGGAACCAGCACACTGAGGGGACCCCAAGATCCAGAATGGGTCCCCAGCCACAGGGCTGGAACAGCTTTTTTTTTTCATTCCACTCTGAGATGATTAACTTCAGGGAGCTGATTTGTGGTAGGAACCACAACTCTCCAAAGGCTTATTGATAAACCAGAACTGCAGCTTACAAATTTACATAGTCAAGATCCCTTATGAATGCAACTGGGAGGAAACAGGAATGAAGTGGGACTCTGACCCTTCTTCCCTTTGGGGGCATGTGGCCAAGCACTTGCAGCTGTGTTCCCTCTTCTGGGAAATGGGTGGCTCTAATATGGAAGAACATCTGGAATGATGTAAAAGCTTCACTGTAGCCGATGTGCTGTTCCTTGGACAGAGATGTTCTAGGAGAGTTGGGTGAATAGGACGACTGCAAAAAGCATAAGCTTCCAGGAGCCCGCTGGGAGCAGCCCTACCAGCTCAGGTCATCCTTTGCCAGCACTGCTGACCCCATCCCTGCAGCCTCTCTCTACCTGCCAGTACTCATCTGCCAGCCCTTCTCCGTCCACTCTAAGGAGACGACAGCTGACCACCACACTCTGGCTGACAGCACTTTCACCATTCCTGAGCTTGGCAGTTGTCCACTGTCATGTTTCCAGGGCTGGTTATTTACATAAGAAAGTTATTCAGCTTTGATCAATAACCTCAGATATGCAGATGACACCACCCTTATGGCAGAAAGTGAAGAGGAACTCAAAAGCCTCTTGATGAAAGTGAAAGAGGAGAGTGAAAAACTTGGCTTAAAGCTCAACATTCAGAAAACTAAGATCATGGCATCTGGTCCCATCACTTCATGGGAAATAGATGGGGAAAAAGTGGAAACAGTGTCAGACTTTATTTTTGGGGGGCTGCAAAATCACTGCAGATAGTGATTGCAACCATGAAATTAGAAGACGCTTACTCCTTGGAAGGAAAGTTATGACCAACCTAGATAGCATATTCAAAAGCAGAGACATTACTTTGTCAACAAAGGTCTGTCTAGTCAAGGCTATGGTTTTTCCAGTGGTCATGTATGGATGTGAGAGTTGGACTATAAAGAAAGCTGAGCACCAAAGAATTGATGCTTTTGAACTGTGGTGTTGGAGAAGACTCTTGAGAGTCCCTTGGATTGCAAGGAGATCCAACCAGACCATCCTAAAGGAGATCAGTCCTGGGTGTTCATTGGAAGGACTGATGCTAAAGCTGAAACTCCAGTACTTTGGCCACCTGATGCGAAGAGCTGACTCATTTGAAAAGACCCTGATGCTGGGAGGGATTGGGGGCAGAAGAAAGGGGACAACAGAAGATGAGATGGCTGGATGGCATCACCAACTCGACGGACATGAGTTTGGGTGAACTCCGGGAGTTGGTGATGAACAGGGAGGCCTGGCGGGCTGTGATTCATGGGGTCGCAAAGAGGCGGACATGACTGAGCAACTGAACTGGGCTGAACTGAACTGATTACTCAAAGAAGAATACCCACTCCAGTACTCTTGCCTGGAAGGTTCCATGGATGGAGGAGCCTGGTGGCTACAGTGCATGGGGTCAGGAAGAGTAGGACACGACTGAGCGACTTCCTTTTCATTTTTCACTTTCCTGCATTGAAGAAGGAAATGGCAACCCACTAACCCACTCCAGTGTTCTTGCCTGGAGAATCCCAAGGACAGAGGAGCCTGGTGGGCTGCTGTCTATGGGGTCGCACAGAGTTGGACACGACTGAAGCGACTTAGCAGCAGCAGCAGCAGAAGAGAAGAATATGTGTCCCATTTGCCCGTGGCTTATGTTTTTGCACCAGAGGGAAAGCTGGGGTACTCTATAGTATGGTAGAAATCAGATTAGCCTTGGTTTTCTTCGACTTCCTCTAGAAGTTAGCTGTATGACGAGTCACAGAGTCTTCTGGACCAGGAGGTTTTGTATCTGAAGCTGCGGATAAGCACCCACTCTGGTTGATTTCCCCCCTTCATTTTGAAGGTACTGTGGCGGTGTTCCCTAAGGCAGTATTTTAGTGCACGGTTTTGGTAGTGCTTTCAGTTCAGTTCAGTCGCTCAGTCGTGTCCGACTCTTTGTGACCTCATCAACCGCAGCATGCCAGGCCTCCCTGTCCATCACCAACTCCCAGAGTCCACCCAAACCCATGTCCATTTAGTTGGTGATGCCATCCAGCTATCTCATCCTCTGTCGTCCCCTTCTCCTCCTGCCCTCAATCCCTCCCAGCATCAGGGTTTTTTCAAATGAGTTAGCTCTTCGCATCAGGTGGCCAAAGTATTGGAGTTTCAGCTTCAAAATCAGTCCTACCAATGAACACCCAGGACTGATCTCCTTTAGGATGGACTGGTTGGATCTCCTTGCAGTCCAAGGGACTCTCAAGAGTCTTCTCCAACATCACAGTTCAAAAGCATCAATTCTTCGGCACTCAGCTTTCTTCACAGTCCAACTCTCACATCTGTACATGACCACTGGAAAAACCATAGCCTTGACTAGACTGACCTTTGTTGGCAAAGTAATGTCTCTGCTTTTTAATATACTATCTAGGCTGGTCATAACTTTCCTTCCAAGGAATAAGTGTCTTTTAATTTCATGGCTGCAATCACCATCTGCAGTGATTTTGGAACCCAAAAAAATAAAGTCAGCCACTGTTTCCACTGTTTCTCCATCTATTTCCCATGAAGTGATGGGATTGGATACCATGATCTTCATTTTCTAAATGTTGAGTTTTAAGCCAAGTTTTTCACTCTCCTCTTCCACTTTCATCAAGAGGCTTTTTAGTTCCTCTTCACTTTCTGCCATAAGGGTGGCGTCATCTGCATATCTGAGATTATTGATATTGGGTGAAGTGCTTAGATAACAACAATAGATTTATGTTACCTGTTATCAGCTAACTCTTCATAGTTACACTGAGGAATGTATCCCAAAGGAAATTTAGCAAGTGGATGTTTTTTGGTCTTATTCACTTTTAGACATTATTCTTTACAGAAACCTCCAGGTAAGCCCCAGTACTTTATCTCAATAGATACAGCATTATTTACTATTTTGACATTTATTTGAATTATTTTTGAATTTTTGTTTTTGTTGTTCAGTTGCTACATCGTGTCCACCTCTTTGCAACCCCGGACTATAGCATGCCAGGCTCCTCTGCCCTCCAGTATCTCCTGGAGCTTGCTCAAACTCATGTCCATTGAGTTGGTGATGCCATCCAACCATCTCGACCTCTGCTGGTGCCTCCTGCTTTTGCTTTCCATCCTTCCCAGTATCAGGGTCTTTATTTTTGAATAGTCTTCTGTATTTGACATTCTGCAAGATTTTCTGACAGCAAGTAGTAAAAGTTTGAGGGGTTCCCAGCCCCACAATTGGCTGCTCCATTAATCACCAAGTTGGTCCCCTTTCTGCAAATTGCATTGGATCATACATGGGTTGGCCATTAGGCCCTGAAGTCATAGCACATGGGTTTGATGTGAGTGGCTTCCTGTCCTGGCAGGTGTGCCAACTTTGGGGTCTGCACCTCTCCCCCTTTGACACCTGAAAGCCTTGGCTCAGAAGTTTGGACTCAGGGAGTGTATCTTGGCCTATACTTTATTTCTGATAAGATCAACCTCATTCTTATGATGACAGCACAAAAGGGGAGAGATTTGAACCCCAAGATGTCTGAGGGCCCATTCTGAGCTTTTTGCTTAGGAATTCTGAGCTTGAGTATATGTCTTTGGAATAAAGCATTTAAAAGAAGTTTGATAAATATCTTAAGTCACTTGAATTTTGTTGTTGTTCTTGTTAAAATATTCAGTATATTCTTAGTTCTGGTTAGCTTGTAAACAGTGTGGCAAAGCTTTGCAGATCAAGTTACCCTCCAATTTCTAATTCAGTTTTAATAACCAGCATCCACTTCTATAACATGCTTTTTTTAGTGGAAAATGAAACAGAGTGAAGCATGTCTTTCAAACCCCCTTTATAATTTAAATCCTTTGGTTTGGAAATTGTTTTCTTTCTATGGTTGCTGAATTTTTAAAAGAGTAGGAATTTGGAGACTTGGGGGAATACTTTGATTTCTACTTCATAAGCAATGTATTTGACCTGCTAAGTGAAGTTCTTGGTCTTCTCTAAGTGCCATAAAACGTGAAGGGAGTTCCAGTTTGCTTTTTTATTTGTTTACTTCAGGCTGTGCTGGGCCTTTGTTGCTGTGTGGGCTTTTCTCTGTGCGACGAGCTGGGGCTGCTGTCCAGTTGCGGTGCGCCCGCTTCTCCCTGCGGTGGCTTCGTTGTCGCAGAGCATGGGCTCTGGGGTGCTCAGGCCTCGTTAGTTGTGGCTCCCGGCTCTAGGGCGCAGGCTCAGTAGTGTGGCACGTGGGCTTAGTTGCCCCAGGCATGTGAGGTCTTCCCAGATCAGGGATCGAGCCTTTGTCTCCTGGATTCACATGCAGTTTCTTTACCACTGAGCAAGGAGGGAAACCCTCTAGTTTGCTTTTAAGAACAGAATTATTGAGGAACTGCCTCTTACTCCTTTTCCATAACAACTGGTGGTTACAGTTTATCTAAACCCCAGATAGCCAGGTTCTGTACAGGCTGACTCCATGCCCTCCTTGTGGGTTGAAAATTAAACAACAGCAACAACAAAGCCAGCCAAGCCCTATGGACACCGTCGTCCTACTCAGTCCCCACCTCCCTGACATGAGGTGACACTGGAGTCCCAGGTTGTCTGTGGGACCTCCCTGGTCTTCGGAAGCCCCATGGCCTCCACTTTAGGCTGTGTAGGAACAGAGAGGAACAGCTGCTGTGGAGAGTACGGCTCACACTGATGAGAAGCACAGTTCACCGCTGACTACATGTTCCTGTCCTTGTGTGAAAGGGTTGTCTCAGATTCCTGTTACATACTGTGATTTAGCTGCATATTTAAAGCAATATAAAACATAATTTATTATGATGGACAGCGCTAAAATAGAGTACCAGTTTTTCCTAGAATGTAATTATAGTTGATCCTTGAATTATGCAGAGGTTAGAGACCCAGACCCTTCCAGGAGTTGATAAATGGTGTATAAATTAAAGTCAACTTTCCATATCTGAGGTTATTCCATATCTGCAGTGCTGTACCCGTGGTTCTGCACCCATGGATTCAGCTAGCTGCGGATCATGTGGTACCTTAGTATTTACTTTTGAAAAAGAAAAAAACTTCCTATGAGTGGACCCACACAGTTCAAACCCATGTTATTCAAGGGTTGACTGTATATAAAATTAGGTAATGTGTAGCCCAAAGGCTGAATGTAGACCCTCCCCTCCGTGTGGTTCCTCCAAACCCTAAAATAAGTGGGCTTATTTTATAAGCAGGAACCTGAAGGCTGTCACACCACTCTTCGGGTCCCTGGAAGCCTAGAAGGCCAGCTACATCAGCTCTGAGCCTCTCGTCCCCAATGTAGGGGCCTGGCTCTGGGACGTTGCTCTCTGTCCTCAGTAACCTGACTCTGATGGCCCCTGGCACAGGTAACGCTCTCAGCCGTGTTGTGTGGAGGTGTTCTGAGTCCTGTCTCCAAAGCAGGGTGACTGTCTTCTTAAAGGCTGGGCTACAGCTTCCTGACCTCCTGCCCCTCGGGGACCCTCAGTGGGTACTGAGCATCTGGAAGGCACTCAGGACGTTGAAAGAAGAATCAGAGCATCTTGGAATTGGGAAGGACCTTAGATGGCTTGGCCAGCTCATCCCCATCCAGGTTCTAAATTCCTTCTGCAGTAGCCTTAGCAAGGGCCACCTAGACCCTCTGATATGGGGAATCTATGCCCGCAGCATCTGACTGGTCTCAGAACCACTGCTTCTGAGACTGACTCTGTGTTGCCCTGGTTACTGTTTTGTGACCAGTTGCTTTATTTTCCCAAGTGGTTCATGCTCCATAAGAATGAGAATCAGTTCTTATTGATTGCCCTCAGTGTTAGACAGATAGGCAGAGTTTTGAGCCTGTAAGTCATTTGTGATGAAACCGCCCTTTAGAACATAGAGGAGCACCAGGCGGAGATGAAATGGCCTTGGAGGGCCACTGCCAAAGCCCTTTGAGAAGCCTCCAGTGTCTGAGCCTTGCAGTGCTGTGTGCACTGGCATCCATGCGTGTGTCCCCACCCCTCATTCATGGTCCTTGCTCCCGCTGCCACGGTGGGCCTGCCTCTCTCGGTCCATCACTGGCCTCTCGTTTACCTCTTCTCAGCAGGCCAGGAAGCTCGGTGGCCACTCCTGCTAGAATGTGTCTTAGAATAATTACAGCGGATTTTTAAGAGCTCTGAGATGATGAGCAGCGTGTTTGGACTTGGAGGAATGGCTGTGTGGCCTCCACTGTGACTGTTCCAAGGTTTTGGAGGGTTTTGATAGCATTCCAGATACTTGAGGGCATCAAATTGCTTGAATTCTGGAAAAATGAGCATTTGGTGTAGAAATCTTTTGAAGTCAGGAATTCTTATTCCTTTCAAGTCTGTACAGCAATGCTAATGAGGTATTTCAGAAGAGAAGCTGTGCTAGTTGTATTTTGATGATTAGTTGGGACATGCTAGCAATTAGTACTGTTCATTTCCATTAAATTAATGTGTCACTGCTCTCTTTTTTTCTAAAGTAGTTTAACTATATAATATGTTTGTGATTAATTTTACATAGTAAGGCTTCCAAACACACATAAACATCAACTTAGACTGAGTAGAAGCCAAATTCATAGAAGCCTAAGATCATGACTCAGAAGAGTTTAAGAGTTTTTTAAAAATAAATTTACAGGGGCAAAAGATCTCTAAGCAGAGACTTCATAGCAAAGGAGAAGATGACGTGAACGGGCATGTTGAGACTAACAGGGAAAGAAGACTTTCCGAGAAAACTGTGGTTTCTTACTTAGAGAACCTTGTAAGGCAGAGTGGGTCCTTGAGTACCCTGTCAGCCAAGGCCCCGTGACCACAGAGATGCCCAGGAGGCAGCCCAGCTGAGACCAGCTGATGGGGCCGTGGGCTGGGCAGCAGCCAGGTTCTTTCCCACGAAGACACCGAGGAGGCTTAAACCACATAATAACAGTCCACCCACCGATGAGGACGCCAAGCCTGGGCTTGCTGGGTTGTTTTATTTACTTGAAGACATTTTTTCTGCTCTACATGTACCAAGATAGCACAGTTCATTGTGCCATGCCTTCCTCTCCTACCCCCCACCTTGTAGTTGCGGAGAAAAATACTCTGGAATTTAGTCTATTCCCAGTTAGGGAGAACAGAGAATGTGGGACGCGGGTGACAAAAGGTGAATGTGCTCTAGAGAGTTCAGAGCCCTCGCCAGAACTCAGGTCCCGTTTTGATAAGGATGTCGCAGGGCGGACGGATAGAAGCCCAAGGTGCTGCTGTCCTCTGCACTTGGTGGGGGGCCCAGCCGTGCTGAGGGCTGGGGTGGAGTTGGGGGTCGGGGCGGGCTGAGGAGACTGGCTCCACACACATTAGTGGTTGGGTTTGCAGGCCAAGCCTTGGTGAAGGGGGCACTCCAGCCTGCCCCTGTGCAGCAGTGACCCAGCAGCCCCTTGGAGGGAGATGCGGCTTCTGGTGTGTCAGGAAAATCAGCATCTCCACCACCAGGTGGCCTCTGCTCTGGGGCTTCCCTGGTGGCTCAGCTGGTAAAGACTCCACCTGCCATGCAGGAGACCCTGGTTCAATTGCTGGGTCAGGAAGATCCCCTGGGGAAGGGACCGGCTGCTCTAAACAGGTGTGGCACTTGTATCAGGTGAGTGAACGTGTATGTAGCAGTTACAGGTCATGATAAAGGACGTGAAGAAAACGGTGATGTGAGTGACCAAGGGGCTCCTTTAGATGAAGTCGTCAGAAAGGTTATTTCCCATGAGGGGAAATCTCTCAGACCTGGAAGATAAGGAAAGGCCAGTCCTGTGGGGACTGGTGAGGGAATAGCCAATGAGAAAACTCTTGAGTCAGGCACAAGCTTTAGTATGTGAAAAACACACGGTCGTGTGACTCAAGAGAGGGGGCTGATGGGAGCACCCTGGGCAGAAGGGGAGTGACAGGGGATGAGGACGGAGAGCTTGGTAGCGACATAAAGCTTGCAGGGGTGGACGCCACCCTGAATGTGATGCAGAGCCAGTGGAGGGTTGAGAGGGCCAGGGTCACTCTGGCTGAAGTTTAGAGAAAGGGCTTCAAGGTGACAAGCCCAGAAGTACTGAGGAGGCTCTCACGGTGGTCTCAGGTGGACAGGGAGAGGGAGCTGTGGGCAGAGTCAGATAGCTGCCGACAGCCCTGATGGATGGAGTCATTGTGAAATTGGGAGGGAGGAGGGCAGTGTGGCTCCCATTTGCAGTGAGTGAATGGTGGGGCCTTGTCCCGAGGTGTGGACTTGTGGAAGGGACACGCTGGAAGTGGTGGTGGGACAGAATGAGCACAAGTGCAAATCGAGCAAGTTCTCTTTGGGCTACATTGAACTTGAGGGCCCATAAGAGTGTCGAGGTCAGGTGCCAGGTCTGAAGAGCACTGAGTCATAAGTGGGATTTACAGTTAAGGGCCTGGATGAACTCACCTGGACAGAGTGTGTGGCAAGGGAGCGGGGGTGGGGAGTGAACTCTGAGGCCTCCCCACACCTGGAGGTTGAGCTGCTTAGAAGGAGCCAGCTAGTGTAGCCCCCCAGGTAGGAGACGGTGGTCAGCCATGTCATGAGGAAATTGTTTCTGGAGGGAGCAGTTGATTGTCACGTGCTGCTGAGAGTTGAGCTAAAATGAGCCTAGAAGAGTAACCACTGGACACCATGGAAAGTCAAAGTGTTAGTTACTCAGTCGTGTCTGACTCTTTGTGACCCCATGAACTGTAGCCTGTTAGGCTCCACTGTCCATGGAATTCTCCAGGCAAGAATACTGGAGTGGGTTGCCATTTCTTTCTCCAGGGGATCTTCCTGACCCAGGGATCGAACCCAGGTCTCCTGCATTGCAGGCAGATTCTTTAGTGTCTGAGCCACCAGGGATGCCTGGACAACATGGAGGCCATCAGCAAGCTTGACAAGAGTAGTTTAATCTGCGTCGTGGAGATAGAAGCTCTGTCAGATGGGTTGAGGAGTCTATGGGAAATGGAGAAGGGGAATCAGGGAGTATGGCAACTCTTGAGCCATTTTCTTTTAAGGAGAGCTGGGTACCATGGCTCTGGCTGGAGAGAGCTATGGAATTGAGGAAAAGCCAGCTGGTTTACTAGGGGAGATGACAGAGGACAGGGGGTTGAGGGGGAGAGGTGGGGTCATGAGTTTGGAGAAATGACTTGGGATGGGTGATGGTTTCACCCTGTCCCCCTGGCATGTGCAGGGCTCCACATCCCGCCCTAAAGTCCACACCTGGCTCTAATACATTGATGTGAGGAGATGCCTGCAGGAGTCCCTGGGCCTTTCTCGGCGGCAGACCTGGTGGAGTGCCTGGAGCCGGTTTTCCGCAGCCACGGGGGTGGGAGAACAAATGTGGACTGATTGGTTGCTTCTTGGGAGATTCGTTCATTCCACATGCAAACACCGTTGAGGCCACTCTGACCCAGGTGTGGTTCTGACCCTGCAGACCCCATGCACAGTAGCCCCTCTCCCCAGGAGAGCTCTTTCTGCCCGTGTGGTAGGGGCGGAGGCAGGGGGGCACTGTCCAGCCACCTGCTGGGGGCCCCCTCAAGGAGCAGCCCTGAGGCAGGTGCGCTGTTTCCTAGAAGGGGGATTTGAACCTGTTTCCAGGAGGAAGGTGGTGTGTGATTTCTTTGAGAAGGAGGAAATGGGGCGCAGGAAAGGAGACATGAGTCAAGGTTGCAGCAGCAAAGCCTGTGGGGAGGGGTCGGGGGCTGAGCGGGAAGCCCCAGGCTGCCACAGCCCACCCCCAACTCCTCCCCACCCCACCCCACCGCCCAAACCCCACCCCTGGCGGCTGAGTGAGTTAGGGTTCAGTGTTGGCTGCATTTCTTCAGGTAAGTGACCTTCAGTCCAAGTGAAGAGGAGCCCTGGGCTGGGTGTGGCTCCTCAGGAGTGCGGTCCTCTGGGCCCAGGACTGTGGGGGTGAGGCCCCAGATGGCCTTCCCTCTGCAGTTTTAAGAACCCGGACTTGGTTCAAGCATCCTGTCGCAGCCTCAGACAAGTCATTTAGCTTGCCATGCCTGCTTCTTCATCAGAAAACAAATGAGACTTGATTGCGGTACATCACAGTGATCTAGTCTGGTTAAAACGAAGTTACCGACCCAGCAACTGCCGCCTCCTGTGTTGACAGACAACCTGTGTGAGCCCAGGGCCAAAGGCCTTGGGTTCAAATTCTGGTTCCGTTTCTAGCCGTGGTATCTTGAGTCAGGGACTCGGCCTCAGTTTACTTATCTGTGCAATGGGGGTAATACCGACACCTGCCTTCTGAGGTGTCTGGTGAAGAAATCTGCGTAACTGCTGAGAAGAGCAGCTGGGTGCCAGCTGCTGTCAGGACAAAGGCTGCAGACGCCCCCGCTGTGTGTGCAGCCGCATGATGGTTGTGTCTTGTCTCCGCAGTTCCGCCTGGTGGTGAAGACAGCCCTAAAGCTGCTGCTGGTCTTTGTGGAATACTCGGAGTCCAATGCACCTCTCCTGATTCAGGCCATCTCTGCCGTGGACACAAAAAGGGGTGAGTGGTCCCTGCTCGCTATGTCATCCAAGTAAAAGTGTCTCATGGAAGATTTCCACTTTTTATTTCCAGGTTCAAGGCAGAATTGAAAAGGAACAGAATTCCCTTTGTGTGGACTTCTGACATCAGGAAACAGATGTTTCAGGATGCATATGTATAAAGATTAGGTGAAGGAGAGAACAGGGAAAGAAAAGCACCCCTAGCTGACCCAGGACAGGTCAGACTCCAGCTTATCTTTATGCCCCATCTTCAGCCACCACAACTGAATGCACAGAACCAGCTTGTTCTCTTTTCCCATCCTGTTGGAGTCACTTTGGCTCCTTCGTCTCTTCCCCTCTCTCCCACCTGCTTTATTGGCTTTCACCCCACAATGTTCCTTAAACATCTTCCCTCCCTTGCATCCTCTTCACCATCTCTCACTGGGCATCCTTTACCTCTCTGAAATGCTACCCGCCTCTCTGCTATTGGAGGCTTCTTCTAAAGCACAAATGTGGTCACGTCGTTTTCCGTCTGAAACCTGCCGGTGGCTCCCCAGTGCCCGGTTAGGGCCGACCCTTCACGTCCCGTCCCTGTTTACCCGCCACCCCCACCTCCCACCCAGCCTGCGCCAGGCCCGCCCTGCCTTGGGTCAGATGAGCGTATTCTTTCAAAGCCCTGTGTGCCCCTCATCTCTGCTGTGCCCATTCTCCCAGGAGTGTGTGTCCTGCTGGACAGTGGGGTGCCTGTCCCCTCTGGGTGTCCCAGCACCTGGCTGACCCACAGCAGGAAGGCCTAGTGCCGGCCTGCACACCTGAAGACAAATGAGCTTTGGATTTGGTTTACAGCATGACATGCTGCGTCCCCTTTAATGTTGTGAAGTCTGATTCTGAAACGGGTTTTTGTTTTGTTTTATTCTTTAAAACAGCTTCCCTGGTAGCTTAGACAATAAAGAATCTGCCTACAATGAAGGAGACCAGGGTTCGATCCCTGGGTTGGAAAGATCCCCTGAAGAAGGGCTTGACAACCCACTCCGGTGTTCTTGCCTGGAGAATCCCATGGACAGAGGAGCCTGGTGGGCTACAGTCTATGCGGTTGCAAAGAGTTGGAGATGACTGAGTGACTAACAAATACTTAGGTTTTGTTCCTCAGTAGGACATTTTTATGAATATTGTCATCCCCACAAAGACTCTAACAAGAACAAAAACTTGTTAACATTAATTATTTTCTTTTTACAATGGAAATACTCTAGAAAATTTGGAAAAAAAACAATGTAAAGAAGACCATAAAAATTTACCTGTAGTCTTACCAGATAGAATTGTTCTTAACATGTTGGTGTATGGTTGTGTGTGTGTATGTATGTATGGACACACATGTTTATGTACAAGTCAGCTCAGGGACAACTGATGAAAAGAAATGAGGGGCCTAAATAGCCTTCTTTGATTCAAACCACTTGTTGTCTCTGACTCAGTGTTGATCAGAGACCCACATTCAGGACTGAATGCAAAGATGAAGGAAAGCAGCTTCCTAGTTGCTTTGAAAGTTTGAATATAAGTTAATGAAAGCCATCCAGGACCATGAACTGGGATTCTGCACTTTTCCCACAAACACACAGGCAGACGTCAGTCCCCAGCATGGTGGACTGTAGGTGGGAGGCAACTCCAGGCCTGTGTTTGCGTGTACCACAGAGACAGTCCTAGTGTGTGATCAGGGGCTGTGAGTCTGGAAGGTTGATGCCAGATTGGGGCAGGTTTTTTCTGCCAAGGCTTGTTGCCATCTGAAGCATGAGCATGAAGACCCTCGTGGCCTAAAGGGGACATCAGGGGGACCCCTTGAGAATCCTAATGAAGGCTCCCAATGACTCAGAAGCCAGGGTGGGCTTTCCCAAGGCCAGTCCATGGCTTAGGGTCAAAGGTGGATGTTTGGGAAGAGAGTGAAGCTGATCCTTTCATTCATCCTTGGAAGATTCATACTCTATTCTCCAACTCTTCGAGTTACTTTAGGATAATTAGCAGACTCTTCATTTTCCTATCCTAAATTTCAGGTAACCCTTGGGCCCTTGTCATGCGGGCCATGTTAAAGGAAACAACCTTCTTATGACCTTGAGGTTCTCCCTTGACTTCACTGGTTTGGGAGCTCATAGCTTCCTTCCTCAGACTGCATATCTCATGGAGAGACCATTTGGGATAGAGGAGTGATCCCGAGCATACCCAACCCCCAAGTCTCCACCTGCAGGCCCAGCTGTACACTCAGCTGTACTCTCTCCCCCAAGACAAAGCCATGGCTGCTCTTTCCCAATTTATAAAAATAAAAAGTCATAACAGAGAATGGATTGTTTTCTCAATCTCATGGTTTTTCCAATGAAATTTTTTAAGCTATTGGCAAGTATTGTCATCCGGTTGCTACTGAGCCCTAGCAGCTGAGAACAAAAAGGATCAGCACTGATGTAAAAACTCAACCATAGCTTATCATGTGTGGTTCAGTCACATATTTCTCTATGACATGTGTGGTCTTGGCCATGACATTATAACACGTACATATAACACCATCCTATATTACTGCTAATAAAACTGTCCCTGAACTCTGTGCTGGAGTTGGACACACAAATATGTCCAGCTGTTCTGCAGGGGAAGGCAGGACTTGTGGGTGTGTTTCCACCTGGCAGGTTGAGAAGCTGCTCTGCAGTCCCTCTCAGCTGGACGAGCGAGTAGGTAGACATGCCAGAGGTGACCGAGGGCCAGCTGAGTACGTCCATTTCTACACAAGTTTATAAATCCGCCATAAATGTGACTCCTCAAGGTGGTTTTGGACTCATTCTTTTGGAGGTTAGGGTGAGAATGGGCATGTTAATGTACAGACCTTTTTAGTAGAAAGGAATTCTTTTGGATGATGAAAAATGGTAGGTTTAAAGAATCTGCAAGGAAAATCAACAAGTGAGCCACAAGTTCTCAGAAATTACTAGCAAATAAAGTTGTCCAAGAACAAATTCCTCTGATTGCTGTATAAACAACACATCCCACACATGGGTTAACGGGAAAGGTTCATTGGTGAGCATGGATGGACAAATTGCTGTTCTGCCAACAGTGGGCCAGTTAGGGAGCAGCAATAAACGCTGAGGGATTTAGGTGTATCATAGGGACTAACAAATGTGTATGAATTAATGAAAATTAAAAGGGCCCCATTTGATCGTGGCAGTTGGCACTTTGGCTCAGGTGCTAGAATGAAACCATGGATTTGAGTTAGTCTCTAAGGCATGGCTCAGTGTCATACCTGTCTGTGTAGACTGCTGGCATGTCTTCTCCTTTGCATGGGTCTTCAAGTCACTTTCCCTTCCTAGTGGACAGGGCCAGGCAGCAAGAGAGAATGGCAGTTAGTAGTCATGGAAGCCCATGAGGAGGCTTTGCTTTGTCATTCTGCCATCATCAAAGACTTCTTCACTCTGGTGATTAGCAGGAAACTGGTCAAGAACCCCCTGCTCCCCTGGGCAGGGTGCCCCCTCCCTCTGACTGTTTGGGTTTCTCTCCCAGACAGAGGGTAGGGGTAAGTGGCCAGATGGGGTACCTTATTTTGAAATTTCAGTCATAAATCTTGAGTCCTGCTAATTTGGTTCAACACTGCTTTTGAAGAGGTGCCATTTTTCATTTGAATGTGAGGTGATGAGATATGACATAATTTTTAAACATGTGTCTCACACATGATTAACAGGGTTGGGGAGGTGGGTGGGGAATCCAGACATCCTTTCAAGCCATCTTGGCTCTGACTTGTGCTCAAGGGTCCATTGCTTTGTGAAGACCGCACAAAGCATGGCGGAGGTTAGAGTGCACAGATCTCAAGCTCTGTTTCCATGGTTATTTGGAGCAGAAGTGTACTCGTTAAGTGTTCATCGCTCACAGTGAAAGACATGGAACATGCCACTGGGACCTTGTGTTTGAGTGTTAGACCAACTCGCATACGAGGACTCATGCAAAATATTTTATTTTCTTTGGAGTTTAATACAGAGACTTGGAAGAGAGTAAGAGGACAAGAGTATTGAGCAGTTTATCCTGTGCTTATTCATTCTGGGTTGAGAGAGGGGTGATGTGGTTTGCTGGGAGGAGGGGGCCTGGCCAGGAAGCCTGCGGGGCAGGCCTGGGGGGCAGCGTGGGTGTCCCCTGCCCACCACCTCCACTGCAGTGACAGCTGCTGCTGTCCAAGTGCCTGCCACACAACAGACGCCGTTCTAAGCGTTCTTCATATGAAATCCATTTGTTTAACAATTATTTAAGTGCCAATCATGTGCCTTTGAACATCAGAGAGAAACCAGGCTGTCATTGATCCTATACTCACTCCAGTGCTGGAGGTGGAGTTGGAGAGAGACGGACAATGATGATGAAGGAAGTGACCATCTCCCGATGTTCTGCATCAGCACTTGGGAGAGGCGACAAAGCACCGTATCTCCGGGACGCCTCACAGTGAGCCGCTAGGGTGGATGTCATCTCACCCATTTACATGCCTCCCCCCGAGCCTCTGTTCATTCCACTACTTTGGGGCTCAGTTTTGTTCTCTGTTTGTGAAGGGGGAAGGTCGTGTGGTTTGTGATTTTAACACAGGGCCACCCCCTACCCACACATGTTATTCACTCAATCATGTCCAACTCTGTGACCCCATGGACTGTGACCTCTATCCATGGGATTCTCCAGGCAAGAATACTGGAGTGGGTGGCCATTGCCTTCTCCAGGGGATCTTTGTGAGTCAGGGATTTAACCTGGGTCTCCTGCATTGCAGGCAGATTCTTTACCGTCTGAGCCACCAGGGAAGCCCCAGGGAAAGTGTTAGTTGCTACCCACACATACACACATGAAACCCCATATGGAGCAGTGAAGGTGTGGATGGGGGTGGCAGTGAACTGGACCATTTAGTTCTGACAGGCGGGCTCCTGGGACAGGTACAACTACTGGTGCTTGATGCAGGCCAGCTGGAGCCCTGAAAAGGTATTTGTGTTGAACTAGAAGAGAAGGCTGGAGAAGGCAATGGCACCCCCACTCCAGTACTCTTGCCTGGAGAATCCCATGGGTGGAGGAGCCTGGTAGGCTGCAGTCCGTGGGGTCGCTAAGAGTCAGACATGACCGAGCAACTTCACTTTCACTTTTCACTTGCATACATTGGAGAAGGAAATGGCAACCCACTCCAGTGTTCTTGCCTGGAGAATCCCAGGGACGGGGGAGCCTGGTGGGCTGCAGTCTATGGGGTCGCACAGAGTTGGACACAACTGAAGTGACTTAGCAGAAGCAGCAGCAGAAGAGAAGGCAATGGCACTCTACTCCAGTACTCTTGCCTGGAAAATCCCATGGATGGAGGAGCCTGGTCGGCTGCAGTCCATGGGGTCGCAAAGAGTCAGACACGACTGAGCGACTTCACTTTCACTTTTCACTTTCATGCATTGGAGAAGGAAATGGCAACCCACTCCAGTGTTCTTGCCTGGAGAATCCCAGGGACGGGGGAGCCTGGTGGGCTGCCGTCTATGGGGTTGCACAGAGTTGGACACGACTGAAGCTGCCGGGGTCCAGCCCCGGCTGATCCAGGGTATTCGAAGCGGGGACGGCGTCGGCGACCTATTTATTTATAAATATTTATCAGAGATATAAAGAGTAATAGAATGAGGATAGCTCAGGAGGAAAATTCAGTGGAGAAAAGAGGCTGAGTAGCTTGGTTTACGCGGGAGACCAATAAAACTTCAAGACAAGAAGTTTGCACCACTTACGTAGGCCGCAGGCGTCCTTCCGTTCTCCCGAAGGAGAGGAGACACTGAGGCCTCCCTGGTCGGATCTTAGAAGCCCAGGCATAATTAGCAAGCATGGCGGGTTCCGCACTCCAGATGGAGACTCAGCCAGAATTTGAGAGAGAGAGCGACATGGGGAGACCAAGTTTCAGTGAACAAGGCCCGCACTTTATTTTCCAAAGTAGTTTTTATACCTAAAGTTGTGCATAGAGGATAATGGGGGAAGGGGTGGAGTCATGCAAGGACAGCAGTACCTGGTCCTAATCGAAGCCAGGCTTTCAAACTTATCATATGCAAAAGTTCAGGTGAATTACATCATCTTCTGGCCAGGAGGCCTGTTAAAATTTTAAGAAACTTATCTTTCTCTAAAGGTGATTATTCCAAAGTCAGGCACCAGCCTCCAAAAAAGCATTGGACAAAGCTGCATTCCTATAGGGCAAAGGTGAGGTGGGCTCAGTCAAGAAAAGAATTAACTCAAGGGTCCAACGTTACAAACATTGAGGCTATTACTTACATTTCTGTACACCCATTATATCAATCAATACACTGCCAAGGACACAGTAGGTCAGGAGTATGGAGACTTAGCAGCAAACATTGGCCCAATAAGTGAAAAACCCTTCACCAATACAATTTCTAATCAATCTTTTAACTACTCAAAAGAATCTGTGTTTAGACAGTTTAGAACATCTCCTGCCTCTCACAGTTGGGAGGCTCTGAACAATCTCATGTGGCCGGAAAAACCTATTCAGGTAGGCTAGAGGATTTCCAAAGGAGTTTGTAGGTTGAAACACTGTCACACCCAGGAATTATTAACTGGAGCTGTAAGCTAACTCTTTTTTCAGAGAGAGGTAGTGGGGGACTGCCCCCGTAAAGTCAGAGGTGTAGGTGAAAGCACAAAGCAGAAAGTAGGCAGACTCTGGTTTGGGGGGTAGATGCTCGAGAATTTCCAGGGGGACTCCTGAGGCTTGATCCCACCTTTGCGTATGCCGAGCCTCCTTCCTCATGACCTTTGTCATGGGCGGAGCTCCTGCACCCGGCAATGATAGAATTCCAGTTGAGCTATTCCAGATCCTGAAAGATGATGCTGTGGAAAGTGCTGCACTCAATATGCAATATGCACTCAATATGCAATATGCCGGCTCCCGGCATGAAGCGACTTAGCAGCAGCAGAAGGTGTCCTCACCTTCCCCTTCATTCTTCTAAAAATTTATTTTCTTGTCCCCAAACAGTCAAAGGATAGTGAACATGTATCCCAGTAGTGTCTGATTACATGCAAATTTCCAGACTCAAAATCCTTAAATGATAAAAAGGGAATCAGATATTATAAATGAAGAACACTTTTTGTGTATATCTTCTTTAAACTTTATTTAGTTTGGCTGTGCTGGGTCTTCATTGCTGTGTGGGCTTTGCTGTAGTGGCGGGGCGTGGGGCTCCTCTCTGGTTGCGGTGCCCAGGCCTCTCACTGAGGAGGCTTTTCTTGTTGGGGAGCACGGGCTCTAGGGTGTGAGGGCTTCCGTAGTTGCGGCACGCAGGCTCAGTAGTCGCGGTTCCTGGGCGTTAGAGCGCAGGCTCAGTAGTCGCGGTTCCTGGGCGTTAGAGCGCAGGCTCAGTAGTCGCGGTTCCTGGGCGTTAGAGCACAGGCTCAGTAGTTGTGCACGGGCTTAGTTGCTCCGTGGCATGTGGGATCTTTCCAGAGCAGGGATCAAGTCAAATCCGTGTCTCCTGCATTGGCAGGCAAATTCTTTACCACTGAGCCACCAGAGGAGCCCCGAATATGTTTTTTAATTAAATGAAGCCCCTGTTTGAGTGCTTTCATTATAATGGATCAAGAGGTGCATAGATATGTGTGTCTGCATAAGAGAGAGAAAGAGAGAGGAAATAGACTATTCACCTCTATCTTTGGGATGCTTGCCATTTGCTTCCTTCCTCTCCTTCCACAGGTCCCATTTGACATCTTTGGCTCCTAAATAAGCAACCAAGAAGCATTTCAGGGCCCCTGAGTCCCACTGGGAATTCTCTGCATCAGTGCTGTCTCTCTTGTACAGGCTTTTCTTTACCCATGTAGAACTCATGTTTTCATGTTTTGTACTGAGGTTGGGTGTGAGTATGAGTGATGGAAGTTGCCCTTTTATAAGCACAAGCAGAGGCATTTAGAAAGCTTGACCTACACCTGGACAATGAGACCTACTGACCACACTGATTATCTTGAGGACAGAAATGGTTACTTCGCCTGGCTATGAAGAAGAGGTGTGGACTTCAAGATAGTTTGATGATAAATGTCAGCAAGAAGATAATTCAGCAGTTAGCACACAAAGGATCATGCTTTTGTGTTAGGAGTAACAAAGGGTTATAGAAGCAGTCATAGACTCCTAGTTTGGACTAACTGAGCAACTAGCCCAAAGGATGGGCTTCCCTGGTGGCTCAGAGGTTAAAGCATCTGCCTGCAATGCAGGAGACCTGGGTTCGATCCCTGAGTCAGGAAGATCCCCTGGAGAAGGCAATGGCAACCCACTCCAGTATTCTTGCCTGGGGAATCCCATGGACGGAGGAGCCTGGTGGACTGCAATCCACGGGGTTGCTAGGAGTCGAACACGACTGAGTGACTTCACTTTCAGTCCAAAGGAAAAGGCATTTTGTTCCCTTGCTGGGATCACCAACAGACCTGAAATTCTACTTGTGTCTTTCATGTTTTACAGTAGGTGCCTCATCCTTTTTAAATTCTCTTGTCTTGTCTCCTTACTGTGTGCAGTGAACCCTGTGGCTCTTTAAAAACTACCCCAGTTTAAAGCCACCCTGTACCCTCTCAGAGGTCCCCATTCACGAGTCAGCAGACATTTTATTGAGCACCTACTATGTGCTGGGCACTCTGCCAAGGGCAGAGAGACAAGACAGAAGCCATCACTTCCCTGGGGGAGCTTTGGTTCACAAGACCAGGAAATCAGCTCTGACATAACCCACCCAAGAATCAGCATTTGAAACCCATTGGTTTTAGGTTATTTCAGAATTTACTTTTATCAGCAAAAATAGACAATATCCCTTTGACATCTTTATAGAGAAACCAGGAAAGAGCTGCATGTTCCACACCACCATGCCAAGGGCAAGGCAGCATTTCACTGCAGATGTTTATCCCCAGAGTAGGAAATCATGTCAGGGTGTGTGTCCCCTTTGTGGCCTTCGCTCAGTGATCCTGAACATGGAGAGTTTTCCTGCCCTCCCTGGAGCCATGGGACAACCTCCATGAGCGCCCCCCCACCAGTCTCACCGAGGAGTCACTTCTTACACCAAACCCTCCTTGACCATCTCGCTTCAAAAGACAGACCACCGTTGTTGAGTGGCAGGCGTGGCTAAGCGCTTTGCCTTCTAATTGCTTTTACCCTGTGCTGGCATGCATTCTGTGTTTGTGCCTGACTGTTCCTTTTGACTGTAGACTTTCTGAGGGCCACCTTCTAGAGGCCCAATTCCTTGTACCTGGTTGATGCCTAAATAGTATTTGTGACTTGATACAATGGAGATAATATACTTCCGTTCTGGAAATGTTTGCTAGACAGACCTTTCACTGTTACTGTTTTGAGTCCTTTGCTTGAGTGACTGTAAAGCTCTCCTGAATCCTCTTTCCTTGCAGGAGATGGACACACACAGAGAGTACTTCCAGAACATTTCCATACTCAGAGAGTAAAATGCATGGTCTAAAAAAGCTACATATAATTGGATTTTTTAAAATATTGCCTATTTAGTATAAAGGGAAATTTTCAAGCAAACTGATAGGCATCCGACATGAGGAATATACATATTCAAGTAGACAAGGATGACACGGCATATCATCACCTCATTGGAAGGATGTACAGAGTCATGCTTCGAAATTTGGTGAAAGGCGCTCCTGTCATTGGGTGATGAGTCTGGATAAACTGTGATGTGAGTTGGATAAGGAGTCCCGAATTGCTGTTTCTCATGATTTTTGCTTTATTCATAGGAGTCACACCCTGGTCAAATATCATGGAAATCCTGGAGGAAAAGGATGGGGTCGACACGGAATTGCTGGTTTACGCGATGACTTTAGTGAACAAGGTTGGTTGATGTTTGTTGTGGGTTGAATTGTGTCTCCCACAAAAGACGTTGAAGTCCTGACCCTGGAGCCAGTGAATGTGATCTTATTTGGAAATGGGATTTTTGCAGATGAGGTCATTAGGGTGGGCCCTAATCCAGTAGGAATGGCGTCCTATAAGAAGAGGAAAGAAGAAGCACACAGAGGGGAGACAGCGTACACACTCGTCCACGAGGAAGGCGGCCTTTGAAGGCAGGGCTGCAGGTTGGAGTGATGCATCTGCAACCGAGGACCACCAAGGATGCTGAGGATTGCCAGCAACCAGTCCCGAATGCAGCAAGGAAGGGCCCTCCCCAGGGCCTTCAGGGGTAGCATGGCCCACCCGAACCCTTTTTTATCTTTCCAAAACCAGTTTTTTCCTTTTTAAAGCTCTGCCATGTTTCTAGTGGGCACCAAAGGCCACCTGCCACACTCACACTGGGTTGTCTGTGCAGCCAGCGAACAGTCTGGCCACCAGCAGACCAGGCCAGAGAGGTCCCCTGGGGCGGCTCTGTCCGGCTGCTGGTCCTGAAAGCTTCTTGCTCCAGTTCACCTGCAGTGACTTTTCCCTCCAACTCCCAGATCTTCATGCTGAGCCCGCGACAGCCCCGAGACGGGAGCGGCCAGGACTGAAGCACGGGGCTTTGATGATGTTCCCACCTTCTAGCCCGTGAAGGTGCTTGCCTTCATCAAGGTCCCACAGCATGGCTCAGCCAACCTTAGCTCCAGAAGCACAGAGGGATCCACCTGGAGAGACAGTGTTCAGGCAGCCTCTGTGGCCCATGTAATTGGTCTTCAGCCTACAGTTTCCCAAGTTTTGTACCTCATTTCAGTCATTGTAAGCCACTCAGTTTGTGGTACTTTGTTATGGCAGCCCAAGGGAACTAGTACATGTGAAAACCTAAAATTTGCCCTCTGAAGAAGCCCACGCCATGTACACCCCCATGCTGGTGGCTGGAACACGCTTCAGCATGCCTTTTCATTAGAGGAGACCCTTTACACACACGCATGGCGTGAGTGCGTGTGTGCTGGTGTTCGTACATGTGAAGGCCCGAGTTGTCTGCCAAGTTTCTAGACTTTGGTTTTTCTAGTGAAACCAGAAAGAGGATAGCAAGACTTTTATGGCTACTTTTCCTATTGAGATGTCCCCTTAACATTTTTCCTTAATATAGATGAACAAATTTTACTCTAAGGAGATGATTCTCGATCGGGCAGAAAAGCAAGCACTCTTATTCTGCAGCTGGTTGAACTCTGGCCGTGGGGGCCAGGTGAGGGTTCCTGAAGGTGGATCCCATCCTCTCCTATGATGGTGACCTGACCCTTGTGCCCTCATTCCACCCATCGCATCCTCCCTGGTCACCAGCTCGTGGGGCAGTAGCTGTCTTCAGTGTCCATCCTGAGGTGCTCTGACAGTGGGTCCCACGCTGACCAGGGACAGCCCACTCTCAGGACTGGGGTTCCCTCAGTGCCCTGGCCCTTCCTTATTAATAACTGAGGGAGGGTGAGATGGTTATCTTCGCCCTGGACCCCAGACAGCACTTCAGCCACCCCAAGGCCCTGCCTTTGTACTCTCCAGGGTGCCAGGTACAAGCCTAAGGACCAACTGCAGTGATGGTTAATTCTTTAGAAAGGACTGAGAATCTCTTCCTGAAATATATCTGGAGAAATATGAACTGAGAAATATGAATTGGTAGAAAGCAACGTAATTATGAGAAGTAATTCTACTAGATATTAAGATGTTGTGTAAACTTTAAGGATTAAAACAATGTGGTCCTGACTTTTTCCTTGGCAGATGGCTGAAGCAGAGGGGCTGGAAACAGACCTCAATGTACATGCAATGCACCCTGTAATTGAAATCCACAGGGATGGTCAGCGCCATTTATGACCGAGAGAGGTTTTGCTAAGTGGAAATAAACGAAAACATGCTTTGACTGTATAGCAAAATAAATTTCGGAAAGATTGAAAAGGTCAATGTAACACACCAAACTGTAGAAAAATAAGAAACAGAGGTGAAAATCAACTGGTCTCTGGTCAGTGAAGGTTCGTTTAATAATATAACCAGTCAAAAATATTCCAAAGAAAGGGACTTAAATATTTCACTGTATTAAACTATAAAAAGTCGTATTTACAAATTGAAAACCACCAATAAAAACTAAAGGCAAGTGGCAAACTTGGAATTAATTTCCAAAAATTGGGCAGAAAAGGGTACTATCCTAAGTATATTGGGTTGGCACAAAAGTTGGTTCAGATTTTTCCTTAAGCTGGTCTGGAAAACACAAACGAACTTTTTGGCCAACCCAGTAGTATGACCCCAGTCGACAAATGAATGACATTAACCCTACTAAGCTTGAAAGAAACATGTAGTTAAACAGCAAGTCATTTTCTCTGGGTCACGTGGGCAGTGATTGCTTTTTAATTGAATGCCAGTTATTGATGAGGTCATGGGAAATTTCCTACAGTCCTGGTGGGAAACAGACACCCCTTTTCTGGACAATAATCCTAAGAACTCAAGGTTTTATTTGCAAATCTCTTTGTGAGTTGATTTAGCATGCAATTTGAAAGCAATTTTCTGTTGGCTTTTGAAGATGAAGGTCATCTATTTCCTGTCATTTTCAGTCACTGACCTTGTATTGGAAAACACTGAATTCAGAAAAAAAAAAAAAAAAGGCATTTTCACTCTTGGGCAGCATGTTCACTTAGTGGTGGAGGCCTTGCGTGGTTCTGTAATGACCCTGGTGGCAGCCATGTGACTTGGGCTTCTGCTGCTAATCACTGGCCAGGACCCAGTGCGTGTCACTCTCCTTGGCACCATATGGCCTCCAACATCCAGGAATTCCTCGCTTACTCTTTCTCTTCTGGTGGTTGCATCCCATATTTGTTAGTCCTGGCCCAAGGGAAGGTTCCAAGGACACGATTCCAGGTGCCATCCTTTTCTCAGAAAGATCATCAGGCACCCATACGGGGTTTGTTTGTTTTTGCTGAATTTTAGTCACATTGATCATTTCGGTAACGTCCTCTGAGACCCGAAACATCATCATGTGTTGACGTGCTAATGTGGGTCTGGAAAAAATGCAGACTCTGAAATCTGGGAAATTGTATTGCTTTTCTGACTTTTCTTTCAACAAAATGGAAGGAGGCCTAATAAAATAGAATTCAAAACATTAACACTTTTATGACAAAACAAGGGTACGAAATCCTAGCCTGCTCAGGGCTCTGAGACTGAAGCCTACTCTCTTGGTTAAACAGACACATTAGTGAGGGGTTTCCAGGATCCAGACTGATCCCTGCTGAGCTCTTCCCCTCTCCTCCATGTCATCAGTAGATCTGAGCGAGCATCAGGAACGAACCATATCTCACCCTGCAAGCTGCAGTCGTGTGGAGTCCTGTCCCAATCCAGCCGCAGCCCTCTCAGTGGGCCTCCCTCACTTTGGGAGCTCAGATATTGATCACCTTGTAGAATCAGATGAGGAAGGTGGGGACATGATTAACAAGAGGTGGCACTGTGGGGCTGGCTTGGAGCATTCAGGGAAGGCGGCACCAGGGAGCCCTGGGGAGGGAAGTTATTCTAGTGGAGCCCGGGGGGTGAGTAACCTGATGGGATTCACACTGAGGGTTTGTATTTAGATTTGACTGTAAGGCTTTTTAAATTATCATACAGTAAAATTAACTCTTTTCTTTTGGAATTTAGCTGCGGAAGTTCTAAAACATATGTAGTCATGGATGACCTTCACAATTAGCATGTAGAACAGCTCCATGTCTCCCCAAAATCTCACACTCATGTTATCCTTTTGTAGTGACATCCTGATCCCCTATTCATGTCCCTGACAACCACAGATTTATTCTCCTTCACTGTAGTTCTGTTATTTCAAAAGTGGGACCCATACAGGATGTAACTCTTTGAGACTGACTTCTCTCACTCAGCACAGTGCCTTAAAGATTCATCTATGTCACTAGGTGTATTAATAGTTTGCTCCTTTTCACTGCTGCGTAGTGTTCCATTGTGTAAATACACCACCATTTGTTAGCTCTTCATCCACTGAAGAGATTTGGGTGTCCACAGCTTTTAATTTTCACAAATGCTCCTGCTGCAATGAACACTTGTGTATAGGCTTTCACTACCCTGGTTTTATCCCTCAAGAAGGATTTTATGGAATAAGTGAAAACCTAGGGAAAGGAAAACAGAATGTTTGCTCAGACAGAGATTTCTCCCTTGAGAGGGACTGTAAAGATTTACTTGTCACAAATCCTGGCAAGACAAGGTCTGAGAGAAACCAGGAAGGGGGTCCCTAGTATCGTCTGGGAGTGGAGGTGTCAAGAGACATTTGCTCACAGAGTTTTCTGGAGTGGCTTCCACCTTTGCCAGAAGTAGGCACATTGGCCATGAGTGTCAGGGTAGACATGGGAAGACAGGGCCTAAGAGGGGTGAGAGCGTGGCAGAGTTTGCTGAACATGTTAGAGAATCTGCTGAAAATAGGTGAGTGTGTGCTTTGGGGCTGCACAGCCCCCTCCCTGTGCGGACAGAGAGACAAGCCATCTTTGACTGTGGTGGGAAGCCAGCTCCCCTACGGCCACACGTGAGAGGGGGTGGCATCTGGATATGGCTGAGGCCCGCATTTTCACCGTGAACATGCAGGGACTTCTCAGTACCCTCAGTTCTGCGCCTCTTACTGAGCACGGCCTCCCTGAGTCTGGTTCTATAGGCCTAATGGTTTAATTTTTTTATAGTAATCCCCCTACCATGCCATCAGGGTTGGGCTTGCAAAGGCAATGGGGATTAGTTCTAGGAATTTAACCCCCTGGATTGAAAGAATCTCGATTGACTCTCTGCAGGGAAGAAAAGGGAAGAAGAAGGGAGGGGAACTAATGCTGAGGAGACACCAGAGGCCTCTCTCTGTGCCCATCCTACCTCACCCCTACCCCGCACTACTGTGTAGAAAGTTTTGGATCTAATACTGAATGTCAGCTTACCTATGATGGGCAGGTCAGCAGTTAGGACACCTCTGGTCATTAGCCCTGCCCTGGCCTTTATGTCACCATTTCCCTCTTCCTCATCTTTTATTTATTTACTATTTATTTGGCTTATTTGGGGCTTCCCTGGTGGCTCAAACAGTAAAGAAACTGCCTGCTATGCAGAAGACCTGGGTTTGATCCCTGAGTCGGGAAGATTCCCCTGGAGAAGGGAATGGCAACCCACTCCAGTATTCTTACCTGGAGAATTCCATTTACAGAGGAGCCTGGTGGGATTCAGTCCATGGAGTCACAAAGAGTCGGACATGACTGAGTAATTAACACTTGCTCGCTTGCTCATTTTTGCACAGCTCAGTGCTCTGTCTTCTTTTCAGTCTGCAGGCTTCTCTTCTGTGGCACGTGGCTTATCTGCACTGCAGCATGTGGGATCATCCTTCCCAGCCAGGGATCAAACCCGCATCCCTGCATTGGAAGGTGGATTGGTAACCATTGGACCACCAGGGAGGTCCCTCCCTCTCTTCATCTTTTAACAAGTTCTAGAGTTTTCAGTAAAACAAAAGATGGACTTGTTCTGATGAGAAGGTTCTTTGGGTGGGTGTGTGCTTTTTAGGTTAGGCCAGTGGACTGCTGTCTGCTAACCCAGCAGTGACCGCCTTGCCTGGCACCTGCAGACACCCACATACGCTTGCACACTTGGTCACTTCAGTGTGAGCACCTGTTTGTTTATCACAGCTGCTGACTGGTTCACAGCCTTCCGTTCGGTGTCCTTGCTGGGGCTCCTGATGGATTAAGCTGTTGCATCACAGCTATTTTTCTTTAGTTTTTGGTTTCAATGCCTGTGAGTTGTATCCTCTTTGTTCAGCGTAGAAGAGAAATAGCCATTATTTGGGTTAGGGGCAGAGATATTTCTTTCCAATATTCATAGCCCCAAAATAGAAGTGTTAAAAGAAGTTGGTACCATGAGAGGATCCGTCAGAAAATATTGGTCTTTTTCCTTTCAAGCCAAGTCAACATGTTTAGAATAATTTTGAAATGCAGTAATAGTGAAATAAACAGGGAGTAAAGCTCTGTGTCTGAAATTCAAGTCCAGAGCAATTTGTTTAGAAGGCACGAAGACTGGAATAGCAGGTCTGAGCACAGGATTTTATTAGTTATTATTTGGTAACTTCCTGCTACCTCCCCACCCTCATCCCCCTCATTTATAAGATAAGGGGCTTTGAGTAAATCACCCCAAGTGTCCTTCCAGCTCTAAGCAGAGGCCTGATCTGAATATCATCCTTCTTTTAGGAGGGATGGGATAAGAAGGAAGGTGGGAGGGGGTTCAGGATGGAGGGAACACGTGTATACCTATGGCTGATTCATATTGATGTATGGCAAAAACCATCACAATATTGTAAAGTAATTATCCTCCAATAAAAATAAATACATTTTAAAAAACAAAGAGAAGCAGAATCCAAAGAGAAGTTGACTTTTTCTTTCTTGGGTTATCTTTTTGTCTCTTGGTTGCCACTTTGAAATTTCTCATATTGCCATAAATATCTTAGACCAAGGGGAAGGCCTACAGAACCGAAAGAAAAGGGAATCATTAAATTGTTCTAACTCCAGCTGTTGGTAGATCAACCTTAACAGGAGTTTCTGAGTATGTTAGTTTTCAATTGCCATGTAACAAATTATCACAAAGTTAGCAGCTTAGAATATCACAGACTTACCATCTTGCAGTTTCCATGGGGGCAGGGCCCAGTGCCCCCCGCCCCACTGGGTGCTCTGCTGAGTCTCACAAGGCTGCAGTCAAGGTGTCAACCAGGGCTGGCGTCTCGTCTGGAGCTTGGATTTCCCTTCCAAGCCTTTGTGGTTGTTGGCAGAGCTCACTTCCTTGCAGCTGTGGGACTCGTGGCAGCTTGCAACTTCTTCTGGGCCAGCAGGATAATGTCTCTGCTGGTCTCTATGCTCAGAAAAGGCCTAACCCCCTTTTAATGGCTCACCTGATTAGGTGAGGCCCACCTGGCTACTCTCCCCTTTTTCAGACTTAACTGATTTGGGATCTTAATGCCCTTTGGCCTTTGCCCTATAATGTCATGTCATTAGAGTGTCCTGCCTACACTCAAGGTGGGGGATCGTATAGCACCTCTACCCCAGGGGGTGGGATCTTGGGGTTCAGTCTGCTTACCACACTAAAGAAGCTTTTTTCTCCAATGAACTTGTCATCTGTCTTGCTTTGCTCCATTCTTATACTCATGGCCACTGGCTACCATGCAAAAGATGTCCCGAGAGCCTTGTGACAGTCCCCTAAGACACTGTGTTCTGTTCTTTTTTCATCCAGACCTTGTCCGGTTTGCCAGACCAGGACACCTTCTACGACGTGGTGGACTGCCTGGAGGAGCTGGGCATTGCAGCCGTGTCCCAGAGGCACTTGACCAAGAAAGGGACTGACCTGGACTTAGTGGAGCAGTTGAACATCTATGAGGTAAGAGGATATGCCTTTTAAGGGCCTTGTACAGCTCAGACACGTCAAAGGCTGAGATAAACATCCTCTAGACCAGTGGTTCTGCGTGCAGTGTGGCAGCATTAGCAACACCTTGGAGCTGCCAAAATGCAAGTTCTCAGGCCCACCCGAGAGCTGCTGAAGCAGAAACTGAGGCTGGGCTCAGATCAGGCTGGGTGTTGTACGACCCTCCAGGTAATTCTGAGAACACTCCAGTGTGAGAATCCCTGATCTAGGGGAAATGTGCTAGCTTGCTTGCTTATTGATTGATTGCTATTTTCTTTTAAAGAACATTCATTCTTGGTGGGGAGAGAGAATGAAAGAGAGGCACAGAAAGCATGTTTCTTATCCTGCTGGTAGAACTTCTGGCAGGCTCTACATACTTCGTAGGGTCCAGTGCAGAATGAAAATGTGGGGAAAAAGTGCTATAAGAGATACTAAACTTTTCGCTTTCTTCTGCCTTGCCTCTTGCCTCATTATGATATATATTTTTTTAATTTTTAAAAATTCTTTTATTTATTTTTGGCAGCTCTGAAAAGTTAAAAAGTGAAAATTGTGTCCGACTCTTTGTGACCCCATGGACCAAACAGTCCATGGAGTTCTCCAGGCCAGAATACTGGAGTGGGTAGCCTTTCCCTTCTCCAGGGGATCTTCCCAACCCAGGGATCAAATCTAGGTTTCCCGCATTGTAGGCAGATTCTTTATCAGCCGAGCCACCAGCAAAGACCACGAATACTGGAGTGGGTAGTCCATCCCTTCTCTAGCAGATCTCTGGGTCTTTGTTAATGCATGCAGGCCCTTCCTCTCTAGTTGCAGCAAGCAAGGGCTACTCTCATGGTGCTTGGGCTTCTCATGGTGACAGAAAGCTTCTCTTGTTGTGGAACATGGGCTTTAGGGCATCTGGACATCAGTAGTTGCGACTCACAGGCTCTAGAACATGGGTTCAGTTGTTGTGGTGCGCGGGCTTAGTTGCCCTGTGGTATGTGGAATCTTTCTGGAGTAGGAATTGAATTCATATCCATTGGCAGGTGAATTCTCAACCACTGGACTACCAGAGAAGTCTCTGTGGTATTTGGTTTTTTTTTTTTCTTTTGCTATAAGTATGTACTCTTTGAAGAATATTTGGAAAATACCAAAAAATGTAAGATAAAGAAATCACCCATAATTTTATTTACTAACTGTGGTTAACATACTAGTCTGTTTTTCTAGCCTATCAGCTCAGCTTCCCTCATGGCTCAGTGGTAAAGAATCCACCTGCAATGCCGGAGATGTGGATTCAATCCCTGGGTCAGGAAGATCCCTTGGAAAAGGAAATGGCAACCAGTATTCTTGCCTGGAGAATTCCATGGACAGAGGAGCATGGCAGGCTGCAGTCCATGGGGTCACCAAAGAGTCAGACACAACTTAGTGGCTAAGCAAGAACAACTGTGGAGACAATAGTCTGTATACAGTGTCGTGTACTGAATTTTTATTAGTAAATATGTTTGAACCATTTTGTCATCGAATCATCTTCAAGAATTTAGTGTTATTAGAAACATAATATCCTGTCTGTATGCAAGTACCATAATACATATAATCAGTTTCTCTTTGTTCAGATTTGATGACTTCCAAGATTTTGCAATTATAAATGCTGTTACAATGAGCAGCTTTGTTCATAAATCTGTGTGCACAGCTGGCATCCTAGGAGAGAGATTTCCCAGCTAAATGGCTCCACTGTAGCCTTCGCTGGGTAGTAGAGAGACTAACATGTAACTCACTACTTCCTAAAAGTTACTCTCATAAGTGTCAAGCTGAGGAACAGAGCAGAATTATCTTTGTACAATCTTAGGAGAAATCAGAGGAAACTGAGCCAGAGAGTCTGCGGTCAGAGCACAAAGCTTCCCACAGCCAGCCAGCTCCCTGTGCTCCTGCTTAGGGCACCTTCTCCTCTAATGTGAGCCTCACTTAGTTACCCAGTTATCTGCTCACACTTTCATGTTTTGTTTTCAGTGAGTGATGGAGGGGTATGGAAGACAGGATAACGTAGGAGTGCAATAAGAATACTAAAGATGGAGAAGGAAGGGAATAGACAATTGGCTCACAGGACTGTAGAAGATGGACTTTCCCCAGTACAGACACTTCCCTTCCTCACCCCCTTAACTCCTGTTCGGAGCCCCAATCTCTACTCAACCAGGGGCTTATATGATTCTAGCTTGAGATTCTGTGCGGTCAAAAAGAATGATTGTGTGTCCGGCAGCTGGGGCTAGCAAAGTTAAAGCGTCAGGTTCCTTCTTAAGTTTTTCAAAGAGGCTGCTTGTGTCTTTGAGTCAACTCTGGTGAATAGCTGAGTCATTTTCACGTCTGAAGATTCAACTGGCTTGAGGACACATTCTGTTTGTTGAAGGGAGAAAATCAAGTCCTGCTAAATAATACCACTCACAGCATAATTTACATCTACAGTACACTGTGGCTGAGACTTCTTAGGGTTTTATATGACAGTTGCTTGAGTTTCAATCCAGACATAGCCACCATATACCAGAAGGCAGCATCATACGGGTGAATTTCCCACCAGTGAACCAACGGGGAGAGAATTTTGCAAAGCATGCTGGCTCCCTCCCCCAGGAGACTGCTTTTGGCTTCGGGGCACACTTACTTTCCAGCCTACCTGACTCTCAAGCTACCTCCCCGTCCTCCTCTTTCCATTCATGCTGAAAGTTTCACAAGGTGTTCTGTGTGCACCATCTTTCTTTGGTCAAATGGCATCTGCTTAATAGTTTAGCATTAAGTGCGTATCATTCACAACTGTAGATTATATGTGTCACTCAAAGAACAACAAAGCGAACACCCATTGCGATAGTTAACTTTATGTATCAGCTGGACTGTGCCACAGAGTGCCCAGATATTTGATCAGACATCACTGTGTGTTGGTGCAGTGTGTATCCTTAACCTTCCAGATGAGGTTAACACTCACACTGGTAGACTGAGTAAAGAAGATTGCCCTCCTCCCTGTTGGCAGGCCTCATCCAACCCGTTGAAGGCCTGAATAGAACAAAAGGCTGAGCAAGAGAGAGTTCACTCTCTGCTGGATGGAAATGATCTGGGATGTAGGTTGCCTCTTACCTGTGACCTCCAGCTGGAACTGACATTGGCTTCCTTGGTTTCCAGGCTTTTGGGCCATAGCTCTTGGGACTTCTCGGCTGCCATAATCGTGTCGGCCCATTCCTTATAGTAAATCTCCATATATACCTGATTTATTTTGTTTCTCTGGAGAGTCCTAATATACTTGTGTTTAAGAACAAGTATATTACCAGTAACTCAGAAGTGTCCTCAGTGGCCCTTCCTGGTGTCATTCAACTAACTCCCAGCACCATTCTTCTGCTTTTTTTTTTTTTTAAATAGTTTTGTCTGAAAATAGCTATTCTTTGAGCTAACACAAATGATCAGATTATCAAGTAAGAATTGACCATCTGAGATCTTGCTGTCTATAGCAGAGCTATACTAATCTGTCTAGGCTACTAATTTCCGGAATACACAGGTGCGGGGATGCAGGGAGAGATCTGGGCCATCCCTTGTGACTCCTAGGTCTTTTTTTCATGCATCAGATGTGGGCTTTCTGACCCAGAATAATAGACAGGGTTTCCAAGTGTGGTTTCCAAGTCACCTTGCCCTGCGAATAATATTCAGTTATGAAGCATCTCTACTACACAGCCCAGAGTGTCATGGCTTATCAATCCATAAATTATGTGTTTACTTAGTATACTTAGTAGTATAGGGGATCCTTAGCCAATCCTGGCCTGCTAAAGGCATTCCAGATATAAGAACTCTCATTTTAGGAAATGTCATCAGGCTGTTTATTCTATAGTCTAGTTATTAGCATATTTACGAAAGATCAGATGGAGTCATTGCCTTCTTTCTTTCCCTAGAAGCATCACTCCTGCGGAAGGGGTGGAGGGATTCTAGGCCAGCTGCTTTAACTCCTTCCTCCCTGTCTGTATCCCTAAACAACACATGGCTTAATTTTGTCTTTTTATAAATGGGACCGTACCACGTGTGTCCTCCTGCAGCTTCTCTTTTGCTTGATTTTGAGGCCTACCCATGTTGCTATGAGGAGTTCTAGTTTGCTCATTTTCACTGCTGATGAATATATCCCAATTTATCTATCTGCTCTTCACTTAGATGTTGGCTAGCTACAGTTTTGTTGCCATGACAATGCTACCATGAGCGTTCTTGTCCTTTTTCCTTTGTGTGTGTGTCTGCATGTGCAATACTTATTATGTTTGGATATCAGTTCTGTTCTTGCTTTGTAAAAATATTTAGAAGCTTTTCTTTTTTCTTTCTGCCCTTGTCTCTGGTCTTTGGTTATCTGATAGAGCTCCCTTGGGAAATTGTGTGGGCTTGTAATGATGATGATGGAGGGGCAGAAGAGGAGTGTGTGTGTGTGTGTGTGTTTGTGTGACTGTGTGTGTGTGTGTGTGTGTTGGAGGCAGGAGATCTTTGGTAACTATGCTTTATTCTATGGATATTGGTCTATGTAAACTTCCTATCTTTATTGGGATTGGCTTTTCTAAATCATATTTTCCTAGAAAATATCCATTTCATCTGGATTTTTAAAGTGATTACTAAAGAGCTATGTAAATAGTCTCTTATGAATGTTTCTAATTTCCTTTCCTTGAGAAGTTATTTTCCTTTGTTAATTTTTGTGGTTGTAATTTCTCCCCCTTTTTCCTCTAGGTTAACTAGTGGTTTGTCTATTTTGTTGTTGTTAATTTTGACTTATATATGATTTTCAGTGCTCTTCTGTTTTATAACTCAAAACATTTTTATCTTTATGATTTCCTTCTTAAATTTTCTTTCAGTTTACTTGGTTGTCCTTTTTTTAGATTTTTGAGTTGTTTATCTGATTCATTTCTTTTTATCTTTTAACCATCTTCTCATTCCTGGAATATAACCCACTTGGTCATGATGTGTGTTTTTTTTAATGTGCTTTTGGAATTCTGTTTGATACTAATTTGCTTAGAGTTTTAGACAAATAGTCATAAGTAGAGCTGGCCTCCATCCTCATCCTTCCCCCAGCTTTTCCTCTCTTCCTTTTTTGTATGCCGTCCCTATCAACTTGGACATCACTGTTATGCTCACATCATAAAAGAGCGGTGCTGGCGGGCCTGAGGCCAGTCTTGTACATTGATGCTGTGCCATGCACTGCTGGTGACTGTGTCTGTGGGCGTCTCCAGGGTGCGTCTCTGACTGTTCCTCCTCAGCGTCCCTCCTGGCTCTTTCTTCTCTGTCTCTTCCTTCTCAGTGTTGGGGTTTCTTCATCAGACCTCCTCTCTCAGTCTAGGCAGCCTGAGCTGCGACTCACCCAGTGAGTTCAGCAGCTTTGGCTGCAGCTGATACCTTGACCTGAGCTGTCTGCAAGGTTCAAGGCTGCCTGCCCCTCTGCCTGCTTGTCTTTATGCATTATGTTCATTTATTCACTGAAGGTATGTCATGCACTCTGAACATTCAGAGATAGAAGATCTGTCCCTGTCCCAAGAAACTGACATTCTGTAATCTCAGACAATCTGTAATCAGCAGGTGGCTGATTTCCCAGCAGCTATATGTGATGGCATAGAGGGTCATGGAAGGTGTCAGAGGAGCTCACATTATGTCAGACAGAGCCACCTAGAAGCTGCAAATGACATGACCCAGCCCTCACAAACCCCTTTATTCCCCACCCCCCAACCCCATGACAAAACAAAACTCCTGCATAGTCTGTTCATTTCTCTACCTCTGCAAAGAACAGTCTCCCAGGTTACAAACCTGGCGCTGTCCTGGACCTCCTTCTCTCTACCCCCATCCTCATACTTGGAGGTCTAATGGCTGAAGACTGAAATTTCTTCTCCATTCCCCTAGCTCAGGCTCTCTTTGTCTCTTGCCTGGATTGTTGCAATAGCCTTCTCATTCATTTGTTCACCTGTGAGTCCATTCATTGAACAGAGCTTCACTAAGCACCGATTCTGTGCCCGGCACTATTCTAGGCCACGAGACTCAGCAGCAAACTAGACAGACAAGGCCAGTGCCCTGAGGGGATGCACAGTCTCATGGGGTGTAGAATTGCTGGAGACAAGGCCACAGCAGCTCAAAGGCCACAGATGGTGTTGCCTCTTGAACTAACTCAAGGCATTCCAGCTTCACCCCACGGGCTGTGAAAAAGTTTTTAAGGATTTTTGTTCATTCATTCCTTCGCTCTTGTTCATTTTCCGAAATGGAGGAATGGACCGTGACCGAGTGCATGAGTCAGCTGATAGCCCGAGGCTGCTGGCATGTCTGTGAAGAAAAGAGACGGGGTGAGCTGGAGGTGAGACACTGGGTGGATGGGCCACCACCACCGGCCTGAGGTCGTGGCCCAACACAGGACAGTGACAGAGTGGGGAGCCATGGAGGAGCTCTGCCTGGTGTGAAAGGAGGCGTGATGAGGGCCAGGGCCTGGGGAGGATGGCACCTGCAGGACCGCATCCCCAGGGGCTTCTCAGCTTATTCCCTCTTCCTGCTGCTGCTGCTGCTGCTAAGTCGCTGCAGTCGTTTCCGACTCTGTGCGACCCCGTAGACGGCAGCCCACCAGGCTCCCTGGGATTCTCCAGGCAAGAACACTGGAGTGGGTTGCCATTTCCTTCTCCAGTGCATGAAAGTGAAAAGTAAAAGTGAAGTCGTTCAGTCGTGACCGACTCTTAGTGACCCCATGGACTGCAGCCTACCAGGCTCCTCCATCCATGGGATTTTCCAGGCAAGAGTACTGGAGTGGGGTGCCATTGCCTTCTCTGTCCTCTTCCTAATTCCCTGCAACTGAAAACAAGGGGTCCTCCTCAATGTCAGGGCTAACTACACCATTCCTCCATTTCGGAAAATAAACAAGAGTGAAGGAATGAATGAACAAAAAATCTTAAAAACTTTTTCACAGCCCGTGGGGTGAAGCTGGAATGCCTTGAGTTAGTTCAAGAGGCAATACCATCTGCGGCCTTCGAGCTGCTGTGGCCTTGTCTCCAGCAATTCCTAAGATGTTGCTGAAGTTGCAGCCACACTCAACTCCTCTTGTTTCCTGAGCGTGAAAGGCAGGTCACCGCGGAGCTTCCCTTCTTCCGTTCTCCTTGCTTTGCCTGGAGTGTTCTTCCTTCCTGTTCTCGGGTTGGCGGACTCCTCCTTCCCCTGTAGGAGTCACCTCAGATGTCCCCTTGTCTGCAAGACCCTTTGGCAAGGTGTAGGAGTCCCTGGGCTTGTTGCCTGCACTTTGTTTATAACCCAGGAGGGAACGCTTGCCTGTGTGCACACCTCACACTGAACAGTCCTCAGGACGCACTTGCCTATCCATTTGCCTTTGTCATCTGTGACTTTCTTCTTTAACCTCTGTGCTCAGCAGTGCCCTTGCCCAGAGTAGAAGTTAAGTACTTGAATGAAGTTCTCTTAAATATCACCGATAGATTCTGGGCTGAAGGAAGGGCATGATTTAATCAGAAATCATCCACCTTTAAGGGAAGATGCCTTGGGTAATCACTCAAGGTGACAACTGAATGCTTGGGGTACCAGATAGAGTTAGGATTTTTAAACCTATCTAAAAATTAATGCACTTTTAAAAGTGTTTGGTGCCATTGGACAACTAAGTTCATTATAGGTGGGGGCAGTAAGGAGCCTATAAGCAGTACTGATATTTTCCTCACGAAAGATTATAAATGTTTCAAGCCATTGCAGAGAACTTTGTTGGGCTTCTAGAATTCTTCTACACAGTGGAGGATGTCTGGTGACCATATGTCCTGGACTTTCTGGGGATAGGCCCAAATGCAGTTAATTTTAGAAATTTTACCATTTTAGAAAGGTAATTTAATCCATGTTTAATTAAATTCATTTGAATTGTTATAGTTCCAAATGGTTTTTTCAAATACATAATTTCACAAATCAAAATCAAAAATCTTTTTTTTTTTTTTGGATTGCGTTCTCACTTTTGATGCTGAAAATGTGGTCCTAGTAATGGGAAAGGCATCTGAGAGCTGAAGACTATGGGGGTGAGGAGTGATTGTTACTGTTAGGAATAATTAATAGGTCCAGTCTCTTCAAATCCTTCCTTGTCATAGTTGATTTTTAAAATGTGTATCAGTTAGCTGCATAACAAATGTGCCAAAAAGAGTGGTCTTAAAACAGCAGGTTTTGCTCATCATTCTGGGGGTAAGAAATTTTGGCCTGGTTCAGCTGAGAGATTCTCATAGAGCTGCAGTTATCTGATGACTTAACTGGGACTCAATGCTCTAAGATGGCCTTATTCACCTGGTTCGGCCTTTAGTGGTGGCTGTTGGCTGGCTATGTGTCTTCAGCAGGCTAGCACATACTTCTGCACATGGTAGCAGCATTTCAGAAGGGAAAGTCTCAAGTACAAACACTTTTCAAGGGTCTATGTCTTCTGATGTCACACTGGCCAAAACAAGTCATGTGGAAAATTGTAGACTCAGTGTAGGAGGGGACTACACAAAGATAAGTAAACAAAGAGGCATGATTCCCTGGGAGCCCAATGCTGTAATCATCTGCCACAACCCGTTCAACCTGATAGGAGAATTATCAACATAGTTCCTTCTTGAAATGGCAGTAGCACTGGCATCCATTTCACCTAAAAGCTGAATCAGGATGTATAGGTGTGCATTACAAGAAAGCGTGGGAGAGCAATTTGGAAAATGGTTACATCTGCTATGTATGGTTGCCTGTCATGGAGGTTAGTAGTAGTATAAGAGCATAATCTCAAAGATCTGTTAATAGCTTTTGACCTTCATTAAGAATGTTCAGATTGTTGGATGTTCAATGATACTAAGAAATTATTTTAATTTCTTAGTGATATGGTGGACAATGGTATGGTGGTTATGGTTTTTAAAAATCCTTATCTTCTAGGGATATATACTGATATACTAATGGATACAATTATATGATTTGGGACTTATCTCAAAAAAAACCTGGCTCTGGGGTCAGGGGCAGGGAGTAAATGAGACAAGATTGGCCAGGGTTGATAATTGTTGAACTATCATAGGTGATGACACAAAAGTCTTTGTACTCTTCTCCATACTTTGCATGTGTTTGGAAACTTCCACTAAATTTTAAAAAGAACGTTTAGATCAGTCAGTGACCTCAAAGATAGGTGGAAGTTGTCCCAGATGCCACCTGAGTTTGCTCTTCTCTGCTTTCTTGGTAGGATGGGGTAGGGTGTGCAAGCAGTTGGTGCTGGATTCCTCACCTGGGTTTTAGAGACTGTTCTACATTTGATTAAAAGAGTCAGAAGGTATCTGGTGAGGGGCTCAGCAGCAAAACACCACATCACTTGGTTGAGATTAGAAGTTGTTCAGGACATAGTGGATCTCACCGTGGGTCCAGGGGAGGATACCACACTTGTGGTTAATTAGATCTGACACCACAGGTTCTGAATAAGTCTCATGGTAAGTGCTGTTCTCTCTCTAGGTGTCTTCCAGAATTTATTGGTCTTAACTGTAATTTGAAGTGCTCCCTAGAATCTAAAGAAACTGGAACTGTTACCATGGCCCTGGACGTGAAAGCAGATCTCTTTCCCTGTCATCAGTAGACACTAGTGATTCTAAGATTCTTCTTGTAAAATCAAAACTGGGGGTGAAGACCAGCCCAAATATCATGTTACAGCTTTCCCAAGGCAGCTTCCCTGCCAAGCCCGAGGCTGACATTGGATCTCCTGGGATTGTGATTCCCACTTGCCCCTACCCCCATGCATCCTTTTCTGTGTTTAAGAAGATGGATACTTTGTTTAGGACTGGAATTTTACACAGCTCTCATTGAATTCCATTTTATGGTGCCACTTTGATAATTTTTCAGTAAACCACTGAACAATGGTTGTCTCATCTTCCTTGACAAAAGGCAGTTGAAGTAGATTTCACTTTGTGCACACGCCATGTGGCTCTCTGAAAGGCCCTGGGAGTGGAATGCTATTTGATCTTTGCATCTCTGAGGTTAGACAAGGAATTAGAAATATCTGAACTCTACGTTATCCCCTGACCTGATCATTCCAAATATGTGCTTAATTAGAAGCAGAATCAATATTTCAGGTCAGAATGAGTTCAAGTGGTCTAGAATTTTTATATCTAAAAATGAAAAAATAATTGGCTAGTGATATTTTAAAACACTGTGCTTGGCTAGGTATATAATCATTTTCAAATGGTCCCCAGAGAATACCATTTACAGTGTTAAAGTTGAGGTGATAAAAGTGATTAATCAAATACATAATTTCTTTCCCAGTTCTTGCAGTTACACTGCAGAACACCCTTACCCCAGGAAACAGACTTTGCAGTGAAATTTTGTAACAGTATAGTGTTTTCTGAACTCTTATCCATTCTTACCTCAAACCTCCCCAGATTATGTCTGCCTAGTAAATTCTAGGGGAACAGAGCAGTCAAAATATTATTAGATTGTCTTCATCTATCTGGGAGTTTGTTATAGAATGTATCTGGCATGTAGATAGAAGAATTTTCACTATATCAGTCTTGTCTAAAAGCTAGAGCTGGAGACAACTGCAGATGGAGCATACCCAGGGAGGCTTCACTCCTGGGAAACAGGCTGTGCATCTCAGGTGTTCATCCTTGTAAACCGGATGAGAGGGGCCAGCCTGGCCTCGACTCGGCCAAGCTCACCATGCTGTGTGAACACATTTGGCATCAACACTTTGGACATGGGAGGCCGCTGACTTTGCAATAGCCAGGTTTTCTGTAGACAGGCAATGCCAACACCAGTAGCGTGGTTAGCCATCCGGGTCTTTATATTACTTCATTCTCTCACTTTTCAGGACCAGGTTGTGAAATGTGACCAGGAGCACCCATAAGGCTGGGGAATATGCCCCTCTGGGGACATGGGACCATGTGGGTCTTTGGGCGCCAAGTCAGAGAGACTGTTGGACTTGCTTGGGCCTGGCCCACCTGGGCTGTGAGGTGGCCTGCCTGGGCAGTTCTGTGTGATGTAAGAATTTGTGGGTGTTCCAGGCCCTGGGTTGGGATGATCCCCTGGAGAAGGGAATGGCTACCCATTCCAGTATTCTTGCCTGGAGAATTCCATGGACAGAAGAGCCTGGCGGGCTACAGTCCATGGGGTCACAAAGAGTTGGATGTGACTGAGCGACTAACAGCTTCACTTTTCACTAGGCCCCTTCAGCTGAGGGCACAGGCTAGGGAAGAATTGTCACATTTATTGAGTACCAGCCACAGGGTGGGCCCTACCCCAGCTGCTTTACATGCATTATATAAGTTATTCTTACCACAAACCTGCAAATGCAATCCTGTTAGCCTCATTTGGTGAGCGAGAGACTCTTGAGCAAGCAATTTGCTGCAGATCATTCCTGGTCTGTCAGCCACACAAAGGTCTAGTCAATGACAGCTCCCGTGACTGTTTAGGCTTGGAGAACGGAGGCACACACATAATTAAAGAAACTGGAGAAACAGATAGGTATAGTCCACAGCTGGAAAGGCTGAGCTCCTGTAAGGAGGAGGTATGCACAGAAACAGTGGGTGTTGATGTGAGAAGGCCTATGGAGTAAGATCCAGGATGGAGGAGATTAACAGATGGCAGAGCTGATTCTTTGGCCAGGCCTCACCCAACTAGGGGCAGGACTAAAAGATCCCTGGGAAGAGGGCAGGGGTGTGGGGTGTGGGGCCAGTTGGCTCTGGTTTCTATTGGGTTGGCCAAAAAACTTATTCTGACTTTTCTGTATGATCGTATGGAAAAATCTGAACGAACTATTTGGCCTACCCATACATGAAAGCCAAAATGGCCAAGTGTGAGTGCTTTTAAGAGGAAATTTTCTAAAAATCCTAAATTCTAGCGATCCAGTCTATTTCTGGTCTATATTTTTGTGATCACAGGTGCAAGCAGGCTCCATGCCCACCCGAGACCAGGCTTCGGAGGGTGCCCCCCACCCCCGTGCATGGGGGTCTCAGATCAGGCCTCTCAAATGACCTGCAGGTGAGGCTGTTTGTCTCACCTGGAGTTCGTGGCTCCTGCCTTTCTCCTTGCTGTGCTCTCTAAGCATCCTCCCTGGGAAGCAAGCTCGGGGCCAGGACCTCCAGGGCTTCCTGTGACAGGGTTTCAGGAGATGCTCCGCCTCCTGGACCAGAGAACACCAAGTTGGGGGGAGTTCACGAGAAGGAGAGATGGCCTCTAAAGGGAAGTCCTGGGGTCTAATTACAAAATAGTTCTCAGATCTTCTCTTGACATCAGTTGACCTTCTCGGATCCTTTTGGGAAGATACGCGGTGGCGAGCATCTTTCAGTTTGGAGGCTGCGCTTTGGGATGCGCGTGTTGTGATGACTGCAATGAGAAGCCCACACCACAGGATGGGAGAGGACGGAGTTCGGTGCCCTTTGGGATGGGACTGTGAAAGGTCTGACCTTGCTCTGTGCACTCTCTGCTTTTCCAGGTGGCGCTCCGGCTGGAGGATGGGGATGAGACGGCAGAGCCGCCCCCCAGCGGGTGCCGTGACCGCAGGCGGGCCAGCGTGTGCTCCGGAGGCACAGGCAGTGAGCCCCGGGGCCTGGACCGCAGGCGGAGCCGCAGGCACTCGGTGCAGAACATCAAGAGCTCCCTGTCGCCCCCGTCCAGCCCCTGCTCCCTGTCGGCTCCTGACTTCAAGCCCAGTCAAGTGCGAGATCTCCGGGAAAAGTAAGCATAACCCAGCCTTGGAGAAGGGCACAAGGACCCCTAAAAGCGGAAAGGAGGCCCAACCCCACAGGTGTCCTGGACCATCCCAGCCTTTCCTGTCCCCTGCCTCTTCTCTACATTTAAGCCATCACCCCCAGTTACCCCAAAACTTCCCAAGGCCAGGTGGCCCTGGTGACACACACAGACTTGATCTAACTCCCTGAACTCATCTTCACCTCCTTGTGTTTTTATATTATTTATATTATTAGCATCTCAGTTAATATCTGTGTAGAAAGCTATGCTTTATCAACTAGCAAAGAATCCAAACCACAAAACTTTGGCCTAGAAATAAATGGTATGCCACCACACCAATGTGAGATGGTTAGAGTCTGAGGTACTCATGACAATACATAGTTGAGGTTAAGTAGAACAAATATGTACTTTCACATAATTTTGGTAAAAACTAATGCTGTCATTTATTCAGTTAGTCATATAGCATACATTTTTCTGAAGTGTGTCTTATAGGCCAGGACTATTTGCAACCATGAAGACATATGAATGGAAAAGGTATGATCTCCATTTCTGTGAACTCCTATCAGGGCTGAGAGAAAGTAAGAATGAAAAAAGGACATAAAAAGAAACAGAAACCCTCCTCCCTCCTCCCTCCCCATTCCATCCCTCTGGGTTGTCCCAGTGCACCAGCCCCAAGTGGAGGGTTCAGGATGGGGAACACATGTATACCTGTGGCGGATTCATTTTGATATTTGGCAAAACTAATACAATTATGTAAAGTTAAAAAAAAAAAAAAAGAAACAGAAAGATTGACAATCCCATGAGAAATTATGTATGTCCAAAATACACAGTTTGACCAGATCTCTAGGAGCTCAGAAGTGGTTCCATTAAACAGAGGTGCAGCTGAAGGATGTCTGTGCGGCTCTGGGGCCTGGGTCCAATGATATCTTCCCAAATGGAAGCCCTCAGATCACTAGGATGGTGGGGCTCCATGGACCAGTCTGTGCAAGACAGCTCCATCGGGGCTGACTGATACGCTGATTGCCAGTGCCCCTCTTCTGCTGCAAGTGGAAACCCTGCTCGCATCATTTGGCTGAGGTATTTTCTCCCATTGTGGGGATCTACCTGGGAGCCACATGTAGTTCAGGAGGCTGCATGGTGAAGAACTGAACTCAGAATAGGTGGGATGACCTTAAGACAGTGATTCAGATATGTCCCTTCCTCTCCATCCCGAAGGGAACACCCATACTCACTTCTACTAAGAAGTGACTGGAGCAGTCTGGTACCCTTGGGGTCCTGGCACAGCCCACCCCATTGGGTGCCTCCTATTGCAGAAGGAGAAGGAGGGCGTGGATCTGAGGGTGATGTGCAAGGCATGGTCCCTGCTGACACCCTTCTCCACCACATAGCCTACAGGCTTTTCTGTCTCTAAGAGTCAATGTGCAGCAAGCTGTCTTTCAGTGAAAAGAAAATTGAAACTTCTGAGCAGAATGAGAAATGAGAACATTTACTGTGAAACTGCATGTTGTGATCTAAGATCTTTGAGAAACTCAGGCGATTCTTACAGGGTCCTGAAACTCCCTGTGGTGCTGTTTCTACCAGCTAGAAAAATGAGCATGGAGAGAGTTGGGCAAAGTGGGCTGAAAAATCTATGATCACCAAAGATGCTGAAGGTGGGAGCTCTGAGGCTCCGGTGGTGGCACTTGGTATACTTGTGCCCTGTCTGCCTTGTGTCACGTTTGTTCTGTTCTCTTTCTTGTTGTTACGCTTTTAAAGGTCCCTGTACTTGACTCGGGTGACCGAGCCTTGTGGTACGTTGGCAAAGGCAGTGACAGTGGGGTGGACCACCTGGGCACAGTCCACAGTTTTGAGGCTCCGGCCTTGGTGGGATCTGGAATAGGACACACTTCTGAGTGCTCCCGCCTCAGTGTTTTCAAATAGGACTGATTTTTCATTTTAATAAATGATCAATGTAAACTTCATAGCATTCGCTTACGAAAAATCCACTTTCCAGCTTATAAAGAAAGATCATGGTTTTAAGATAGATGATGATGAAGTGGCTTCATCCTTGAAGTCTATTGGAGGGATTTTTCCCTGTGGCCACAAAATCACAGCATGGGAGCAGGAGAAAGGGAGAGGGTAATGAGAAGCAAATTGGGAAATAGTCCTAGCATATGCATAGCTTAGTCACCTGCTCAGCATCTGTGCCTCACACATCACCTTAGACTCTAGAAGTTCATTGTGCTCGATTGCCCGTAGACCTTGAAAGACACAGACCCACACCTGACCTAGACTACTCTTCACCTGTGTGATCATTCTGGCCCTGCTTACTGCTAACTTGTAGCAACATGCCTGCGTGTATCACACATGAAGAATTGTAGACCGAATTGTCTAACTCTGTGTCCCAAATAATGCCAATACTCTTGAAAAGAAGACAGAACTATGCTACAGATTAGAGATTCATGTTGTCCTCAAATATATTCATATCTGGCACTCTGCACTCAGATGCTTCTTTTATGTAGCTTGAATCAAATTCTCCTGTTGATCCTCTCTAAGGTCCAGGTGGGACAAGCATCATTATCGTCACATTACAAATGAGAAAGCAGTTGGGGGCTTGGTGCCTTGTATCAAATCTTAGAACCAGGGGGCTGAGCCTCGGGTTAAATCTAAGTCTTTGGCCTTTGCCTCTCAATGTCCCGGTCATACAGAATCACTTCCCACCTACCACTCCTTAACATAATCATTGAGTGAGATTTGTACTTCTGGACTTTTTTAGACAAGGAATTTTATTTACATACCATGCAGGGGTATTTTTATTCAGGTTCATATGAAAATTCAGAGTCGAACAGGAGAGAATCCCAGAGTCGTCTTGTAGACCTAGGCCTGCTAGGCTGTGAGCTTTACTAAGGCCTAATAAGGCTTGAAACTCACATTGCTTTGGTTTCTGAAGAAATAGAACTCCACAGTGAGCACTCACCAAATAAGGTATGTGTTTATTGTTCATCTGCCACCTAAAAGTACTTTTTGTGATCATGTGTGCCATAGTTTCACCTTTGCAATTCAATTTACAGATTTGATTGGGAAGAAAAAAAAAGTTGGTGCTTTCATTTTTTTTTTTTTTTAACCAGGAAGATTGTTTTTAACATCTAATCATCAAAAGAGCCAGTGTCTCTGATTTAAATTGTAATTGTAATGTTAGGACTAAAAAGTCTTCAAGGTTTGTCTAGCCCACAGCAGAAGCCTGTTCTATGCCTTTAACCTCAGACATTCTCCTCCCTGAGGCACTCCACTCTGTCCTTGAACTTCTCAGCTCCTTAGGAAAGTCCCCTGGACTAAATGTGCTCCATAATGTGGTGGCTTTATTAGTGCTTAGAATTTTACTACGTGGATAAAATGCCCCTGCAACGTCTCCGCATTCATCCCGGCTCTCATCGCTGTCAGCGCACGTGAGGTCCTCTTCCTGTTCTGTACGACCACCTTTCTGACAATGAGCATGGCCTGGGACTTCATATGTAAACTTGAAATTTCATCCTGTTGACTTCCACACAACATTCCAACCCGTGGAGGTAATTTTGAGCTTCATTTAGCCACTCCTGTTAGCAGTCGCGCCTTCCAGCTTTCAGTCTTGTGTGTATTTGAATACACATGGACGAGTGACCTGGAGGGCAGTGGATGCTGACAGCAGCTTGGTACAGACGACTCCCATGTGCCTCGAAGTCAAGTGTTGGAAACATTCTCTGTCAAGGGCCAGATAGTAAATATGTTAAGTTTTGCAGGCCAGACAGTCTTTGTTGCAACTACTCAATTAAATTCTTCCTTTGTAGCATGAAAGCCGCCACAGACAGCAGGTAAGCAAGTGAGCATGGCTGCCTTCCAGCGAGGCTTTATTTATGGACACTGAGATTTGAGTTTTACATGTTATAAAATATTTAGATTTTTTTCCTCCAACCATTAAAAAAAGTGAAAATCATTCTGACAGACTGTACCAAACCAGGTGGTGGGCCACATTTGGCTCACAGGCTTGCCAACCCCCGTTCTAATGGGCTGGGTTTCTTGAGGGAAGTTGATGGGGAATGGCAGAGATGACAGAGAGGAGAATGTGGCTAAGAAAGAAGAACCCATCATGCGCTATGAGAGGACTGTTAGGAAACAGCGTCCTCTAGTCCAGGGTTATAGCTAGGAATATTTCATGAAGACGTGGAGGCTGTTTGCTGATGGCCACTCATGAGTTGCCACTGGATTATTGAGGGGGTTGGAGAAAGCAGAGATCAGACGAGGGGACGTGCAGAGATCAGACAAGGGGACATACAGAGCAAGCAGGGAGGAGGGTGTGTGGTAATGACTCCAGGAAAGGTTGGGCTGCTCGGGGAGGGAGACTGGGATCAGTCCCAGTGGTGCCAGAGGCAGTTGTCTTCAACCAGAGGTCTTCAACCTGCTGTCTGTTGAAAATTCCATGAAGGTGGTAGTACCCTCCCCATTTTACAGATGAGGAAACTGAGGCACAGAGTGGCTAAAAAACTTGCCCCAGATCTCACAGGTGGTAAGTGGCATAGCTGAGTTTGAACCCAAACCAGATTTTAGTAGTCCGGAGCCTGCCCTCAGTCAAACATCCCTGGAACTAGTGTCTGAACCTATAGAACGTGTTCTGTGGTGACAAGCTTTTTCTCTTTGGAGGATGACTTAGAGAAAGCAAAAAATCTTTCAGAACAAACGTCCCCTGGAACTTGGTCATCCTACTAAGCTGTGTTGCTTATAGTCACTGTTAAGATTCTGATCCTGAGATAATCATAGTGGTTTGCTTGTTTTTCTCATAAATTGGCACTGGAGACAGTTCCTAATGAGGAGTTCTGAAAGTGTTCAGAGTAATATCTGCCAACACCGGAACAGCCTTCCCAGTTAATCATAGCTAGCGAGTGATAATCTTGGTGAGGGGAGCAGGAAGGAAGGTATAGAGAGCAAAAGTTCATGGTTAACAGGAAGCCACCATTAACTGTCAATTATTGGAGGCTTAGCTGTCCTCACGTTTGGGGGATCATACTTGATGTGCACCAATTAGTGGCCTAGTGGGTGGTGGGAAGAAGGGAGCCAAGCCTTGAGGCTGAGCCTCCAGGGTGGGGGCTGGAGGGAGAGAGTGTGGCTTTCTATTTTCTGTTTTTTTTTTCTGTTTTCCTGTGGGAGTAGAAAAGAGTGTTGACACCTTTCCACCAGTCACAGGAACCAGTGGACAGATGGGAGAGCCTAACTATGAAGGGGTGCAGGGTGGTGAAGCGGCCTTCCTGCGTTTTGCAGGGAGGAGGCATATTTGGATGCCGAGTTCCAAGGCAGTGCTGTGATATCCAGTCGGTCTCTTGCCTTGTGCACAGGGTTTCAATACCAAGGCTTATGGATTCCACTCCCTTGTGAGCTGCAGGATCTGCAGCAGCAATAGTTCTGGCTTTCTTGGAAGCAGTTGGCAATGAACAATCAATTTGAAAGCAGGAAAACCTATTACATAACCGGTAGTGTTACAGAGTCCAAGCTTGCCACAGTAGCCCAATAAATTGAGAGACAGGGTGTTGGGATAAGGAATAGTGACTTTATTGGGAAGGCCAGCAGACAGAGAAGATGGTGGACTGGTGTCTTGAAGAGCCTTCTTACCTGAGTTAGAATTCAGGCTTCTTTTAACTAAAAGGGGAGAGGGTATGACTGGTTGTTGCTGACTTCTTGGTGCTGACCAGATGGAGGGAATGTGATAATCCTTTGTTCTTACAGCAGTCCACCTAGGTCTGATCATGATGTTGCTGGAAACCTCCAACAAGACAAATGTTATTCTCTATTCTGCAACTTTTTATGTCTATGTGAATGGAAATTGTTATACCTTTAACATATAACCTCCCAAGCCTGGCAGGCAAAGCTTTGTGAATGGACCACCCTGTATATTTCAGGCGATAGACAACATTCTTTTATAAAGGTACGGAGCCTGCATAGTTAAGCACAGGCAACCGAGCACAAAGGTTAGAGCCAAAGGACTAGATTCTGTACATAGTCGGGCTTGTTCTCTGTTACAGTAGGTGTTGCATAATTGGTGTTAACCTACAAAATTTATCACTTGGATGACCTCAGTCCTGGCTCCTGGGGAACGTTTGGCCAAGTGCAGTATAGAAGCAGCCGCTGAGGTTATTGAGGGCACAGACATGACCTTCTCGGCTACAGTCCCCGCTTCCTCCCCAGGCTTGGCCTCAGTCTCCTCCATGGTAAACTCAAGGTGATGATGCCTCCTTAATAGAATGGCAGGTGAGTCAAGAGAGGCAGTGCAAATGTGTGATTAGCCCAGTGTTATTCCAGTCACTACGTGCCCTGGAGCTTTCCCGGATATTGTTATTAAAGAAGGTAATTGTTAAATAAGTATGGGTAGGAATGGATGAGAAGATTCTGTGAACTGGCTTGAACATGCTAGAGGATTTCACAACTAGATTAACAACCACTGGTACCCTGAGCAGCAAGTAGCTACTTGGGTAGGTTTATCTGATGATAATGATTTCACTAATGAGATTCACCAGCAAGGGATGTGACCTCCGCAGGTAGGTGTGATTAGAATATAGCCAGTGATTCCAAGTTACCATTTAATCTCCAGGAAGCCCTTTGTGGTCTCTTGAGTATTGAATAGCAAAGGGTGTTCAAAGGGTGTTCAGCAAAGGAGGGAACATGGCTTGGGTGGGAGGCTGGGTGGGAGGCAAAGGGGCATGAACTCGGAACTGAGAGAACCTGCACCAGGAAAGGACAGAAGCAAAAGGTGTGAGGGAGTGGTTGCTTTGCAAAGCTTCCTTCTGATTTCCGTGACAGCACTTCCGGTTTCTCAGAAGGTTCACTGTGACCAGATTACATATTTCTTTGGGGGTTTGGACTTTGCTGCATTAAATTTGGGGGTTTTTCTAGATTCTGATTTCTAGATTTTCTAGACTCTAGAGTCTGAAGACAACAGCAAAACTGTAAAAATGAACAGAGCCACTGTTGAATTTTAAGTGAAGAAGTGAGATCAAGGTAGTGTTTCAGCCAGACCGCTCTGGGAACAGCACAGAGGCTGCATGGGAGGAGAGCTGAGCAAAAGGGGAATGAGGGGGGGCCTGGACCTCACCCTGGAGAGAGGTGGAGGGGCCCGACAGGGAGAAGGTGATGAGGTATAGGATGGATATCATTTGTGGGGAGGTGAGTGGATTGTATGGTGGGAAAGAAGAAAGAGTTTGGGGGTGATCCCCAGACAACCAGTAGCTTAGGGTCATGGGATGGCTCGAGGCCACTGAGTAAGCTGTGGGCATTTTCAGTTTGAGAAGTCTGGGTCACAAGTAGAACTTCGCATAGGCAGTTGGATAGGCATGAACTGAAAGTCACATACATGCAGGTGAGGGGTGAAGCCTGGGCTTTGACCCTCTCCCCGACCCCCTGTAACCCAGGGAAAGCAAACCACATGAGTAGAGAAGTGAAAGGATAAAGTGTAGAGCTGTCATCTCATGGAAGTCTGAAACCGAGAAGGTGACTTACTTCCCGAGTCAGTGAACCTTGACCTTGGTCATCTTCAAATGAGAATGCTTCTCAAGCCAGAGTAGCCTTATTTGGTGTGATGTTGCAGGAACGGGCTAGCCCTTTGCTATGGGAATGGCGAATACACCTCAAAGAAAAGGAAAGATTCTTGTTTCTAGTTAAGTTTTTGACTTGCTTCGAGAATTTTCTTCTTTTGGTGTCAAGCTGGCTTGCCCTTGACCTGTGCAAACGCCCCATTTCCTGTAGTATACACGTTCCCATCCATGTCCTGACTGTTCACAGCCCTTTCTGGTAGAGTTGATTTTGTTGGCCGTTCACACAGGTATGGGGGTGGGAGGGGCCATTCTGTAGAGCAAGCATCTCTCTTTTTAAATCCCTGACAATTCCAGGATCCTTTTGGATATGGATTAGGGGCTTTCTAATGATTACTAAGCTGAGCTGATTAAATCCTGTTGTGGAAGGAGGAATGAGCGTATCTCTGACAGGAGTCTACAGAGGGAGCCTGGTAGTAAGTCTTTTGAATGAGCAGGGAAATATAAAATCCTGAAAATGTAGGCTGCGGAGGGCAGATCTGGCATGGCAAAAAAAAAAAAAAAAGGACTGTGGAGTGGGCAGAGATGATGTTGGGGAAGCATTTTGCAAGGAGCTTCTTGGGAATGAACTCTGGAAACTGAGAAGGAGAGATCCAAATAAAGGGAGACCTGGCCTAATGTCATTTTTATCTCACACACGTGCTCAGTGAGCTGACAGTGGTCACAGGAACATCATATTCATGTTGAGAAAACACTGATCTCTAAGGCAATTAATGTTGAGCTTTCCGAGCCTGGTGAGAATGGACATGGGCCATCGTTGTGGTCCAGGTTGGTCTGTGTCAGGGCGTCACTGATTCTCCTAGTGGTGGAATGGAGTCTCACTGTGATGGACAAAGGGTCAGAGCTGGTAGACACCTTTACACCTGAATACATGAAGAGAATCTGAAGGAAGGAAAGATCCGTGCTTCTTCCAGTCCTTAAAGGGAAGAGGCATTTATTTCCAACCACAAAGCAACGATCACTCTGAAGCCTCTGAAACACTCTGCCAAGCCTGTGCTTGGCGTCCTTGCTGTTTCTAAAAGGTCACAGAGAATCCCAGTCTACCTTCCTCCCAGTTTCTGTTCTGCTCTCTCAGGCCTCTAAGAGACATTTAAGGCAATTAGATAGTATCTCTGGCTTGGAATAAAGTTTTTTCTAAAACATGAAATCAAAGCACCCACAAAAGAAAGTAGTGAAGCACCCCACAGTCTGTAGTTTTCACTGGATTGATTCGTTTTACTTCTAAATAAGCCTGCAACTAGGCTACTAATTGTGTTTTTTCTACTGATATTTATGCTGTGCAGACTGGCATTCTATTATATTCAACTTCTCCATGTTTTCAGCAAAAATAATGTGCTGGATCCATTAGTATTTTGTTTTAAAGCAAAATAATGGCTTATGCATTAGTAATTTATTCTAAAGCAAAATAGCAAAATAATGGCTTATGCATTAAGTTTCTGGTTGGTTGGCCAGTTACTAGGTATATTCAGTATCCATGGCCTGTGTTTAATACTCCTTCTAAACTTTGAGTGTTGCAGGGGCAATAAATATTTTCCTGTCTAACTTTGGGTTCTCACTATGGAAACATCAGAGCAACAGCGGAGCTTAGATGCCTTTTCATCCTCTCGGCTGGCAAAAAATCTTTTGAGGGAAGTGTCTTCTTTTTTGGTGGATAACAGACCTCTGTTTTTGAATGAAATCACTGCTCCAGTTGGTCAGAGATATGTCTTAACTGATTAAGATCACTAATTGGAAAATTTTAAATCTCTTCTTGGGGCCTTGGTAGCCTAGTAACAGCCTTGAACTGAATAGAAAGTGTGAGTCATTGGGAGGCTAAGTTCAAACTCCAGTTGAAGTGTTTGCTGAGGGATGCAGATGGAACCCAAGGGGGCACTTTGTCTGACATAAATTTAACATGCTGTTTCTTTTTCTGCTTTTAAAATGTAAAGTTTAATTTTTTATTGTGGTAAAAAATATAACATGAAATTTACCATTTTAATCATTGTTAATTTTACAAATTAGAGGCAATAATCACATTCATAGTAACACACTATTTCCATGAAATACTCTTTCATCTAATTATGTCATATGTATTTTGTAGAACTAAATGGGGGCATTTAGAATGTCTACGTCTTATCTAAACCTTAATACAGAGCTTTCTAATGAGTTGCCACAAATGATCACACCTGTGTCAAGACGCTGATTTCCCCTCTAGGCAACCAGGCATGTCCAGGGTGACAGGGGCACTGGGCAGGTCTCCCGTCCCTTACTCTGGTGACTGTGTCCTAGATGGTCTTGTCTGAGCCCCGTGCAAGGAGGACCGAGAAGCCCCGTCCAAGGCACTATTGCTTAGGTGGAAACATGCAGTGATGCAGGAGCCATGAGACCCATTTGGATTCTGCTTTGAGTTCATGGCATCAGCAGTTCCTCCTGGCAGGTTGTGTGATCTCGCCCTCTCTGGACCTCGACTTTCTTATCTGCAACAGGGGGAGATCTCCAAGTCATCTCCCAGTTCTGGCCACTCTGTCTGTTGACCATCCACAGCAAGTGTCTCCATGCTGAGCACCATGTGAGATTCTCAGGGCCAAAGATCTCCAACAGGCAGTGACTACTCAGACTGGCTGTCCTTGTGGACTGGGTCCACTAGAGAAACAGAGCGAGAGGAGTAACTCTAGGCAGAGAGAATGGCTCCTTCAAGGACCCCCAGCGGAAATGCCCATGGAGTTGGGTGGACAGCTCAACAGACTGATTAAAACTAGGGTGAGGAAATTGATGAAAGGAGAGTAGGGGATGGAGAGATGATGGGGGTATTTGCTGGGCAAGTTGGACTTCACCCTAAGGTTAGTGTATACATGTTGGAGCAGGAGAGGGTCATGTGCAAAGTCCCATCTTGTCTTCTGGTCATTTCCTACTTGGCCAACAGCACTGCAGAAGTTTTTCTCATTTGAATACTTCCTGGTGCAATTGATGTCTTTCTCCCCCACAGACCTGTAAACTTTAAGGGTGAGAACCTCTATTAACCACTATACCCCAGCATCTTGCACATAATAAATGCTCAATAAATAATTGTTGGGTAAGTGGAGAGAGAACTCTTGCCCCATAGTTACACTTCTTTACTTTTAAAAAATGTTTGTATTGCTACTTACCATGGGAAATCTCTGAACCTTCTGGCCAATTTTGCTATGAAAATCAAACGGCTCTAAAAAATCTGTTTAAAAATTTTGAATTGTTCAGAGTTGAATTAATCATAATCCTTAGTTCATGGTACATTGGCATCATTGGTCCATGTGTGGCCCTCTCCTAGTTTATTTTATGTAAGATTTACTTATTAATACAAAGAATATCCATGAGACTAAAGTCCAGCTAGAAACCCAGGGCACTACCCTTAACTCACTATGAACTTCCAACTTTCAAATCTCTGGACCTTGGTAACCAGCACTCTTAAATATCCTTTAGCATTGTCTTATGGATTTATTGTTGTTTTTACTATTATCAGATATGCATATATATTATATATAAAACAATAGTATGTCATGTAAGTTTGCCTTTTTGAACTTTATAAAAAGTGTTTTCATATTGTAGTGTCTCCTGGCAGTTGTTTTCTTCAGTCCACATTATGCTTTCAGTGTTCATCCATATTGTCACGTGATGCAGAAGTCTTCCGTTTCCTCTGCTTGGAATATACCAGAATATATTTAGTGTTTTTCCCATGGGGGAGCATTTGTGTTGTTTACATTTTTGTCAGTTACAAACAGCACTGCTGAGAATATTCTCAGACTCACATCCTCTGCACATGTTTTGGCTTCCCCAGGGTTTCTCAGGCTTGGTACAGTTAACATTTTGGACTGAATATGTTTTTGCTGTGTAGGGCTGCCTTGTGCCTTGTAGGATGCAGCATCTAAGCCTAAATGTCTCCCAACATCAAAACATATCCCTTGGAGGACAGAATTACCGGATTCAGAAGCACTGCCCTAGGCTATAGCAGTCTGCTTCTAGGCGATGTGAATCACACTTATGATATGAATTGTCTACCTTGACAAGATGGTGCCAGTTACTTTGCCAGAGTGGTTATACTAATGCGCAGTCTTATCAACAGTACCTGAGCGCCAGTTGATCTGTATGCTCTTCAGTTCTTGGTGTTATCTTCAGACTTATTACTTATGCCAAGCAGACAAAAAATGTTATCTCATTGCAGTTCTGATTAATTTATATTAAACTCTGGGTTTCAGATATCATTTCATACAAATTTATTGGCCATGATCATGTATTTTGCTCACTTTTATAGTTGTATTTTTATTGTTGTTTAAAAAATATTTTTTCATATCCTTGATATGAATTGTGTTTTAGTCGCTCAGCTGTGTCTGGCTTTCTCGATCCCATGGACTGTAGCCTGCCAGGCTCCTCTGTCCATGAAATTCTCCAGGCATGAATACTGGAGTGGGTTGCCTGCTGTGAATGCATTGCTTTAGCTCTTCCACTTCCTGATTGCTTTGGTCTTGGAATATGCTTTGCTGCTGTTTAAAATGTGTCTGTTGTACTTTTAAAACATCTCTGCAACATCCATTTTCCTTTCTGTTTGTTTTTTGAAGTCTGAGGAACATGCCAGCAGCCTGAGACCCAAATTGGGGGAAATTGCTTTGGCTTTGAAGGAAATTGTGCCCTGAGGAATTGGTCACTCTGTGGGCTGGTGGCTTTTCTCATGTGAAGAAGGTGGACTCCAGTCTGGGACTGTATGGTAAAAAGGAGACCACCTGACGGGTGCAGAACAAGCTTGTGCCCTTGAGTAACTCCTCACCAATTGCAAACAAGCAAAATACCCCTAGAGGTATTTGAAAGCCAGAGGCCAAAGACCCAGAATGCCTTAGTACAATATAAACAAAATTAAATTATATTTTAAGAGAAAATTCAAATAAAAGCAAAATTGTCTGATCTGTTTCTTCAATCTTAAGTATTATCTGCATAAAATATAATTTTGTTTGACTAATTCCACTAGGATGAAATTAAATAAAATCAAGCATGGAAAATCTGGTGCCCTTCGAGAGGGCATTTCCTTCTCCATGGGTTTGAATTGTTGGGCACGGCCAGCACTTTGACCATGGGACTTCTGGCAAGTGGGTTTCCTGAATGAGTCACTGTGCTGCCTGTCCTTGGTCCTGCTCTGCCACTCGTGATAGCAAAGCTGTAATATGCACAAGTCACTGGGAGATTTATTGCAGGATCAGAAGATGTTGAGCCCAAAGAGGAAACAGGTTGGGGTGTAGATCAGAATTGTTGTCAAGGAGATCAAACCAGTCAATCCTAAAGGAAATCAACCCTGAATATTCACCGGAAGGACTACTGCTGAAACTGAAGCTCCATTATTTTGACCACCTGATGCAAAAAGCTGACTCATTGGAAAAGACCCTGATGCTGGGAAAGAGTGAAGACAGGAGGAGAAGGGGACAACAGAAGATGAGATGGTTGGATGGCATCACCGACCCAATGAGTTTGAGCAAGCTCCTGGAGGTGGTGAAGGACAGGGAAGCCTGGCATGGGGCAGTCCATGGGGTCACAGAGTTGGACATGACTAAGCAACTGAACAACAACAATACATCTTTAGGACAGCTACATGCAAGAGAGAAGGATCAAAAATACAGTTTGCACAGGTGGAAATTATAAAGGGGAAGGTGTTGCTATCTGCCAGTGGTTGGGAATGCTTTGCAGAGTACTGTGACCTCTTCCTTAGTGAATCAAGTAGAGTTCTGAGTATCCATTGGTGGGGGATGGTAGAGATTTCCCAAGAAGACCTGAAAGTCAGTGATGATGATGTTAGAGCTAATAGCTAAAGCAAATTGATTAGTTCACTATATACCACTCCTTTTCAAAATGCTTTACATGTTAACCCAGTCCTTCTAAAAGGTGGGTACCATTGATATCCTAAATTGGGATGAGGATAGTGGGGCCCAAGGTCACATAACTGGTAAATTATGGAGCTGGTGTATAATACAACCTAGGCAGCTTGACTCTGAACCTCTCCAGCTGCAGAAGACTTTGCTTATAAATGACTGCAGCACCTGGGGGAGCAAATGAAATCAAGTTATTTTGAAGGGAGGTGCTCCATGTTTTGTGTTTAAGAGGAGAGGCCCATTGGTTGGCAGGCTAGAGATTCGTGGGTTCTGGGCAGACCAGCAGTAATAACATTTGCAAATTCCTCACCTAGCTGAGGGAAGGTGGCCTCTGGCTGAAGGTTGAGGGTACAGTTTTTAACTTGGCTGCTGTTAGAGCAGAAAAGAACTGCCAAGAAAAAAGGACTGTGGTTTGTGAGGGTGAGCTGTGCCAGACTCAGAAGGACAGATGAGGTGTGCTCACTTGTGGATTGTGGCATTACAGGAGAAATCCTGTCTTCACCATTTCACTGGCCTCGTTTCTGACAGAGACACCCCTCAATCCAGGTATGAGACATATAACCATGGGGTTGAATCAATGCCTCTTTCTTCCTTTCCTGCCACATGTAATCAGTCACTAAGATCAGCCATGTCTGTTTTAAGCTTTTTTGGATCCATCTCTTTTTATTTAACCTCCCAGCTGTCACTCTCTTTGCCCTACCTCTTTATGAGACTTGCATAGCCTGATCAGCACATATTAAGAAAGAGGAATTATTGATCAACCTATTCTCAGAAGATATATGTAAAAAAATTTAAATAATTTTGTAATCAGTGATACCTCAGTTAAAAATTTTTTAATAAAAAATTAACAAATAGAACCAAGGTATTTATATTAAAAAAAGGATAACATAACAAAGTGGGATTTATTCCTGGTATGCGAGGTTGATTTCACATTTTAAAAAGCAATGTAATTCATTGCATTTACAGAGAAAAAGGGGAAAATCATATAATTATCTTGGTGAATGGAAAGAAAGCATTTGATAGACTTCAGCACTCATATATGGCAAAAATTCTTAGTAAACAAGGAAAATTCTTTGATCTGATAAAGAATGCTTACAAAAAATAAATGACAAAGCTCATATTTCCTCCTGATATTTGAGACAATGAAAGGATGCTTAGTATCATCACTTCAATGTAATATTGCAGTTTCTAGCCAGTGTAATAAGGCAAGAAAAAGAAAACCATAAGAACTGGAGCAAATTAAATACAACTATCTTTGTTTATGGGCTTCCCAGGTGGCGCTAGTGGTAAAGAATCCACCTGTCAGTGCAGGAGACATAAAAGACGTGGGTTCAATCCCTGGGTCAGGAAGATGCCCTGGAGGAGGAAATGACACTTCACTGTAGCATTCTTACCTGGAGAATCCTGTGGAAAGAAGAGCAGACTGTAGCCCCAAGAGCTACAGTCCATGGGGTTGCAAAAAGTCAGACACAACTTAGCAATTGAACAACAACAACAGTAGAATTAAATTTTATATTTAGAAATAAGTTTAAAAGAAAATATATAATACCTGTACTGAAAATTTCAAGCTTTAAAAGAAATTAAAGGACATTGGAATAAGGTTTGATGTAAATAAAGGATATACCATAATCATGGATTGGAAGGTTCAATATGTAAAGTTGTCAGTTCTTCTCCAAATTTATGTGTAAATTCAATACACTCCTAATTAGTAGTCCATCAAAATTTTTGTGGAAAGTGACAAGCTGATTCAAAAGTTTTATGAATGTATAAAGGGCCAAGGACTTACATGTTGAGTGTCAAGATCTATCATAAAACTGTTGTAATTCAGATAGTGTTCAAAGATTCTCTCAAAGATAGAAAAATTGATTACTGGTGAGAAAAAGTCCAGAAACCCACAGATACATACCTGATTCGTGATAAAGATGATACTAACTTGAAGAAAATATGGCCTTTTTACTAAATGGTTCTGGGCCAACTGTCTATGTAGGCAAAAAAAAAAAAAAAAAAGAGTATCTGAACCCTGTCTCATATGATGTGCAATATAAATTATGGATATACATCAAATATAAATATGAAAGGTCATATAATAAAGCTTTTAGAGAGACAAATAAGAGACTACCTTTAAGACTCTGGTGTAAGCAAAAAAAATTTTAGAACAGGACAAAAAAACACCAACCATCAAAGGTTAGTGTAGATCACAAAAAACTGTGGAAAATTCTTCAAGAGATGGGAATACCAGACCACTTTACTTGCCTCCTGAGAAATTTGTATGCAGGTCAAGAAGCAACAGATAGAACCGGATGTGGAACAACAAACTGATTCCAAATTGGCAAAGGAGCACGTCAAGGCTGTATGTTGTCACCCTGTTTATTTGACTTATATGCAAAGTACATCATGCATAATGCTGGGCTGGATGAAGCACAAGCTGGAATCAAGATTGCTGGGAGAAATATCAATAACCTCAGATATGCAGATGACACCACCCTTATAGCAGAAACTGAAGAGGAACTGAAGAGCCTCTTGATGAAGGTGAAAGAGGAGAGTGAAAAGTTGGCTTAAAACTCAACATTCAAAAAACCAAGATCATGGCATCTGGTCCAATAACTTTATGGCAAACAGATGGGGAAACAATGGAATCAGTGTCAGACTTTATTTTCTCGGGCTCCAAAATCACTGCAGATGGTGACGGCAGCCATGAAATTAAAAGACGCTTGCTCCTTGGAAGAAAAGCTATGACCAACCTCGACAGCATATTCAAAAGCAGAGACATTACTTTGGCAACAAAGGTCCGTCTAGTCAAAGCTATGGTTTTTCCAGTCATGTATGGATGTGAGAGTTGGACTATAAAGAGAGCTGAGCACCAAAGAATTGATCCTTTTGAAGTGTTGGAGAAGTGTTGGAGAAGACCCTTGAGAGTTCCCTGGACTGCAAGGAGATCAAACCTGTCAATCCTAAAGGAAATCATTCCTGAATATTCGTTGGAAGGACTGATGCTAAAGCTGAAACTCCAATACTTTGGCTACCCGATGCGAAGAACTGACTCATTGGAAAAGACCCTGATGCTGGGAAAGATTAAAGGTGGGAGGAGAAGGGGATGACAGAGGATGAGATGGTTGGATGGCATCACCAACTGGATGGACATGAGTTTGAGCAAGTTCCGGGTGTTGGTGAGGGACAGGGAAGCCTTGCATGCTGCAGTCCATTGGGTTGCAAAGAGTCAGACACGAACTTTGTGACTGAAAACAGTTTCATTCAGAGTGACTGAACAGAACTGTTCAAAGGAAAAAATGATAAATGGGGTCCCGTAAAGATTAAGAAACTACATTTATTAAAAGACACCATAAAGTGAATGCAAAGACAACCTACAGGTTCTTAAGGCAGAGTACTTAGACGCTTCAAAAACAGGGTATCTAAATAGGCACTAAAAGTATAATAATGTGCCCAACTTCATTGGTCATCAGGGAAAGTGAACTATAGCTACAGTGAGACCTCACCCTCAGATTAGATGGCAAAATGAAAGGCAAAAATATCAAATCTTGGCAAGAATGTGGGGACAACCAGAATGCTTATAGACTATTTATAGCAATGTAAATTCATTCATTCATTTAAAAAAGTGTTTGACAGTTTCTAACAGAGATGTACTTAAGCATATCTTATGACCAAAAACATTAAAAAAACATCTACGACAGTATCCATAACAGCCCTAGGCAAAATAACCCCAAACTGAAAAGTACCTGGTTAGCATCAACAGTAGAATGGATAACTAAATTATAGTGTATTCATGTGAGAGAATGGTATACAGCCACGAGAAAGAATGATCTTCAAGTACATGTAGCCGTATAGATGATTCTCACAAATGTAATGTTGAACAAAAGAAGCTGGATACAGTATGATTTCTTTAGATGGAGGACAAAATCAGGCCAGGCTGACTTGTGCTATTTGAGGTAGAGGAGGGAGGCAATTAAACAGGAGCATTGAAGGAATGCTGATTACACGGATGTGTCTATTTTGTGAAACCTCAGTGGTTCGTGTGCTTGTATGTATATATTTTATATTTCAGTAAAAATTAAAAACCATGACTAAAGGACACTGGGGCAAAAGAGTTAAAGATCTTGGCAAAATGATGGGTGCAGTGAGAATGGTCAGTTCATGAGGACTGAAGGCAATAAGGAACTGGTGGAGGACAATCTTCCTCTAGGAAACAGAGGCGGACCCTGAGGTTGTAGAAGAGTTACGGTGGGAGGAGAGAAATGAGAGAGTTGGAGGATGGGGCTTGTGGTTGGGGAAGGGAGGTGCAGGTGTAGAAGTTTGGATGTAGGTTTTCCAAGGTGGGCTAGTTCTGTGTGATTGTGAGGTCCAGCACGTGGGGCTGAAGTGAACAAAGATGGATGTCATCAGAGTCCAGTTGTTTCAATCCCTTTGACAAGGAATTAAGAAGCCCTCAGGGTGTTCCACGTGGATGGTGACAGAAGTCACATGTCGACAGGGTTTAGAGGCCAAGGAAGGAAATGAATCGGTTATCAGAGTCTGTCCTTGTGTAGCTGCAGGAACAAAACTCAAGTTAAACTATCTTAAGTGCAAATGAGCAGTTACTATCTTCTGTTAGTGAAGCTTCAGAAGTATTTTAGATCCAAGTATTAAAACTGTCATGGGGACTGCTTTCTCTCTCTCTCTCCATCCCCCACTTTCCCCCTCTCTCTCTCTCTCCAACTCTGCTGTTCTTGGACCATCTTCAGTCACAGGCAGCCCTCCTCCACTCAACTTAGGGTGTCCTTGTACCTTCTCGTCCCTGAAGGCACCAGGAGAAATCCCAGGGGTGGCCTGGATGGATTCCACCTGGGCCATGTGTTAACCCTTGAAATGGGGGGGGAATCAGCCCCCCACCCCCAGACACATTGACTGCGAATGAGGGAGTAACATGCAGAAACCACCTGCCCACGTGGAGGTTGGTGCTGGACGGAACGCAGTGGAGACGTGAGGACTGCTCCCTACCGGCGCGGGGCAGCCCACAGGACAGCCACCGCACCTTCCATGTGCAGGAGGAGAACTGCTTGGGAGGCCAGCCTGAGGCCAGAGGCGGCTCTGAGTTCATGTGGTAGGGGGTTGGCGGGAGCCGGGTGGGGGTGTGCAAGGCAGTCGCATCCAGCCAGCTCAATACAGAAATTTGGCTTGGTCCAGGTGATTGCATCTCTGACCCACACTTAAATTTCTCCATCTCAGAACTGTCTCCTTTTCTCCCAACAGATTAAGTGTGCTCTTTTCATTTCAGCCAGCTGGAGGTTTGTTGTTGTTGTTGTTGTTTTTTTTGGCTTCATCTTCCTGTTTGTCTGTAATGCTTATCTCGCTTTTCCATCTTGTCTCTGTGTGCATTTCTCTTTTCCTGGCCTTGTCTCAGGGTTGAGGAGGAGGAGGAGGAGGAGGAGGAGGAGGAGGAGGAGGAGGAGGAGCAGCCAGTCACGGAGCCCAATTCAGAGGAAGAGAGAGAGGACGATGCCCCCTGTCAGGGCAAGGACAGGTACCGAGGGCTGGACCCTCCCTGGCTCCCACTGAAAGCCTGGAGGCTCCTTCCTGATGGAGAGTTTGCAGCATCCTTCAGTAGCCTCCTTACTTCCTCACTGGCTCCCTTCCGCACTGGTTCCCTGCACACACAGCCCCAGAGTGACTAGCTTCCTAGAAATATAACTGAGCACGTTTTCCCTAGAGGACTGTATTTTTTACTCAAATACTGCCTCCCTCACCACGCTTTATGGAAGACACACCCAGCTGCTTTTCTCCCCACTGTCCCCTCCCTGAGTGCTTGGGCTCAGTCACATTGGCAATAACTAATGAGACACTCGGAAAATTTTAACCCTTTCTGCCCTATAGGAAGAGTAATTCCACGTGTCACCTTCTTCTTGCTAATTTTACCAGTATAATGTTATCTAAAATATGTGGATGACTGCTATAGTAATAATGCACTTTGATTTGTATCCAAATGGACAGGACCACTTTTCACCCCCATACAGCACAGAAAAAATAAATAAATAAATCCCAGCATTTATTGTCATGCCCAGAATGACTCTCAGAGCTCTTCAACCCTTTGGGGGAGTTTTCTTTCCTCTACTCACCTCTCCAAGGTGCATCCTTTCTGTCTTCAAACAATATTAACAGAAAGGCACCTTGTAGATACTTGTGAATTTGGTGAATATTTCCCCCCAAATGAGGTCTGTATGAAACATAAAAGTTGATCATGGGTAATTTCATTTTCTGATATTCAAAAATAATTCTATAATCAGTTCCTTCACTTGATTGACTACACTGCACTTTCATATTTTTGCTGTTAGTTTTTCCACAAATAAGCAAAGTCAAAAGGCTAAAATCTTTTACCGATTTCAAAATTAATGGGATTCTTTGCTGCTGCGACCTGCTTCTCCAGGTCACCAACGCAAGTAAAAGTTCTCAGATAGGCCCATTGGATGCGCTGGAATGTCCACGGCTCTCTGGGGCCATGGACTTCTCTCTGAACTGCTTCCCCACTTGGGGAATGTCCAGGAAGAAGCCAGCAGAATGTAGAGATGGAAAAGGAATGACCACTAGGTGTCCACAGAGAGTGAGGTGCACATTCGAGAGTGAGGGGGTGAAAGGCAGGCATTAACCAGGGCACCCCCTCCCTGGCCTGTGCTGAGTGCCAGGCTCGGGGGTAGTGACTTTAGTTAGGGATGCTCTGGGAAAGTAGGAGGTTCAAATGACAGTCCCACCTTAGGCTGAAAATGAGCCACAGAAAATTTTGTGGACCCTCAATAAATACACCCGTGTGGCTCCTCATGTGCTTAAGTGTACATGGTGTGACCTCCACCCACACAAGCCCTTCACCCTCAGGGACTTAAACAGTTCAGTAGCACCCCCAGACCGGATGGAAGAATCTGGCTGGAAAGAGCAGCCTATAAAGGTGTCCTGACCACCATTGCCGCCTTTACACGGGATGGTTGTTGACGCAGATAGACAGCAGTTTATCCTACCCCTGCAGTATCTTTGATGGCACGACTGGTGCTGTAGGGCATCTTCATCAGAGATTGTACAGATTAGACTTTTCTGTTTCAGGAAGCACAGGGTGTGCACATGAAGCCCAAGGGTTTGATCTCAGCCAGGGTGTTCATTAACATGGATGTGACTGCTACTTGCTCCCTGGTGCAAGCTGCTAGACTTAAAAGTGGTGGGAAAGGTTCCGCTTCCTTCTGTGGGCGGGTGCCTTCCACTGCTCCCTCGTCCTGCTGGCTGTTTCCCTGGATGCTTGCCATGTGTACCCGCCACATGTGTGTGCCATTGTATGTACCCCCTGTGCCAGGCCTGCCCTGAGCACCGCAGTGTGGTCTCATCCCATTCTCCCTCTGAGCCAGGGGAACCAGTATATCCCTGCTCTTATACACAGATGGAGCTCCGAATTTGAGGTAGGAAAGAAAAAAAAACATAGCTCATGTTCCATTCCCAAATGGGCATGGCCAGGAGTCAAGTTCTCTGGGAAAGGGACTATGGTTTTGAAAACTGCAGAATTTAAGGTAGATTCTCCAGTGGGCTTCCCTGGTGGTTCAGAGGGTAAAGAATCCACCCGCAATGGGGGAGACCTGGGTTCGATCCCTGGGTTGGGAAGATCCCCTGGAGGAGGGCATGGCAACCCACTCTGGTATTCTTGCCTGGAGAATTCCCATGGACAGAGGAGCCTGGTGGGCTAAGGTCCATGGGGTGGCAAAAAGTCAAATACGACTGAGCGACTAAGTACAGCGCAGGACTCCAGTGACAGAGGTGGGCATCAAGACATCTAAAGACATTTTGAATCCAGCCCCTGAAGGTGGAAGTCTCCATGACTATGTCTGTGGCAGAGTCAGGCCTGCCTGCAGGGGTCTAGATGTCTAGGGTTTTGTGGTAGAGGAGGCCTGGGGGAAATGTGCCTGTGAACCAGGCAAAATGTGACTTCACTCTGCCAGCCCCTCATTTCGGGTTCTTTGCATGTCCTCCTGGCATCGTTTTCCCTTCTCCACACTTGCTTTCAGGAAAGGATCCACAAGCCCTAACTCCTAAGTATGGAGCTTGTGGGATACCTCATCCTCAAGTCTGGGCTTTTTAGGAGGAGGATCCCCTGTTGAGCCAGACAAAGAAATTAAGTTCAAATTGTGGAAATTTCAGTGTCAACACAACTGGGGGGTACCCTTGGTGGGTGAGGAGGGCAGGTGCAGACGAGCCTTTGAGGCCCCATGAGATCCGCTCACAAAGGCCCCTGTTTGCTTGGAGGCCAGGTTGGTCTGACCTCTCAGACTGGCCAGCCCAGGGCGTCAGGATTATTGGGAAAAGCAGGGTTTCCGGCTTCTATGCAGCAGGTCAAGAAACACCGCCGGATTCTGAAGCCGGTAGCCTTGCTGGTGATGAGTTTTTACACGTCTTTTTCCCCTTTCTTAACCTTGGCTCCCTCTCTCCTCAATCTCTCTTCCTCCCCTTTCTTCCCCTCTCCTCTCCGCTGCTGCTGCCTCAGCAGCGAGGCCCGCCCTGCCTCCGAGGTCGCCGTCACCGCCACCGGAAAGGATGCAGCCCCCGCCGCTGCCTCGCCTGGGAAGCCGCTGCAGGCCAGTGCTGAGGCGGGGACCCCCTCGGGCAGAGGGTCCTCGGGGCCCGCCCTGCGGCCGCCCCCCAGCCCCACCCCGGCCTCTCGGCCGTCCTCCAGTGCGCCTGCTCCCCCGAAGGCATCACCCAGCAGAGAAAAGCTGCCCTACGTGCCCCACAGCCCCTTCCACCTCTTCTCCTATGACTTTGAGGATTCGCCCTTGTCCACCAAGGAGAAGGAAGCCGAGTCCCAGCAGGAAAGCAGGTAGATCCGGCCCACGTAGTGGCCTGCGTGAGGCTGCCCAGGGGAAGGTGACATGGGCGTGTTAGCTGCATCCTCTGGCTCATCTTGCACTGTGTTTGTGTGAATTCGGGTCAGAGCAGAGGGCAGCAGTTGTGTAAAGTCCCTGACCACTCACTAATTACAGCATGCAGGCAAAATATGGGCTTCCCAGGGGGGCACTAGTGGTAATGAACCCACCTGCCAATGCAGGAGATGTAAGAGACATGGCTTCGATCCCTGGTCGAGGAAGATCCCCTGGCAGAGGGCATGGCAACCCACTCCAGTATTCTTGCCTGGGAAATCCCAGGGACAGAGGAGCCTGGTGGGCTAGAGTCCATAGCGTGGCAAAGAGTCGGACAAGACTGAGCGAATTAGCACACACAGAAGAAAATCCTGTCTGTGCCAATTGAGGAGCTCTTGTGTTCTAATGCCATTACTAAAAATGGATTTATGAAGGTAAGGTTTATAAACATAAGCATGAGGTCAGAATCTAAAGCACCTCCCCCCCTCCCGCCCCAAGCCCATCTCTCTTGATCTGCAAAATGCAGCGAGGGGCTTCGCCAACTTTCCAGGCAGCCTCTTGAGTGGGTTTTCCTTCCTTTCACAGTTCCTCTGATTCTCTCCATCTGGGCACGTGTTCTGCCTCCGAGCCTTACAACTTCCGGTCTTTCTCTTCTAATAGGTGGGTGTCTTTTCTTTATCTCCTTTCTCTCTTTTGTAGCTTTCAGTTTTTGTTCTAATGTACATGATTTTCTTTCAGACACTGCTCATAACTTCCTGTGAGATGGCAAACAGTTGCCGTTTTGAATCACTTCCTGGGCATTAATTTAATTATGTTTTAAAATTTTTATTGCAGTCCAGTTAACTTACAGTGTTAATTTCTTCTGTACAGCAAAGTGACTCAGTTATACATATATTTTTTTCATATCCTTTTTCACTATTTTTTGTCACAGAATGTTGCATATAGTTCTCTGTGCTATAGTGTAGCACTTGTTTATCCATCCTGTATATAATAGTTTGCCTCTGGTAATCCCATACTCCTAATCTAGCCCTCTCCTCCCCTCCCTGGGAAACTGCAAGTCTGTTCTCTATATCTGTGAGTCTGTTTTTGTTTCATAGATATGTGGATTTGTATCATATTTTAGATTCCATATGTATTATTAAGTGATATGGTATTTTTCTGACTTACTTCACTTAGTATGACAATCTCTAGGTCCATTCATGTTGCTGCAGATAGCTTTATTTTGTTCTCTTTTATGACTGATGATATTCCATTGTATATATTGATATATATCTGACTCACATCTTCTTTATCCATTCATATGTTGATGAACATATAGGTTGCTTCCATATCTTGGCTAATATAATTGCATTATTTACATATGGATGCTTCAGTGATTCCTATGCCAATTGGAGATGAGGCTGAGGGAAGGAGGTGTGCGAATCAAAAATGCTCAGGGAATTTTCAGCAGGTGTTTGTACGCTTACCTATGTGCCTGCTCTTCGCTGATGCCTGGATCAGGACCTCTCTGCAGAGCAGAAAATGGGGAGCAGAGAGTTTGAATATTTTAAACAATCATATTGTCCAAAATCAGTAATAAAAATCAGTATTAACTGATGGCCCATGTATATTCAGTGAGGAAATGGAGGCACAGAGCAGTTTGGTAAGTGGAGATGGCTTACTCAGCCAGAATGGCTTTGTATACTTTCAGGAGTATGTGACCTCCTGTTTGAATACCTCCAAACAACAAGTTCTCTACCAGTCTCTTTTAGGTCTAAAATTCTGAGTTACTGTGATCTTTCACACAATTTTCATGAAATGCATCTGACATAGCTCTTATATCCCTTGATAATAGTATCTGTGTACAAGTGATGAGCCACACATTTGACTGGAAGAAAGATATCCTGGCAACCTCATCTTCCCTAGCAGGATGGTGTTAGCCCAGAATGGTGATGGACTCACAGGCCCTGACGGGGCTTTTCTGGGTCCGGGTCCCTCCCACGTGGCCCCAGGCTTCAGTACCACTCACAGTCCTGGGGGATGAGAGCAATAGAAACGTGGAACTGGCCAAAATAAATATACACATAGATTGAGAAAAGCAGCCTCATGCTTGTGAGACTTCCCGGGTGGCTCAGTGGTAAAGAATCTGTCTGCCAACGCAGGAAATGCAGGAGATGTGGATTCGATTCCTGGGTCAGGAAGATCCCCTGGAGGAGGGCAAGGCAATCCACTCCAGTATTCTTACCTGGAGAATCCCACAGACAGAGGAGCCAGGCAGGCTACATTTCATGGGGTTGCAAAGAGTCGGACACAGCTGAGCATGCATGCATGCTTGTGAATGAGAATCAGCTTGGATTTAGCTGAGGAAAGTTTATAATTTTTAAATTATTTGACAGGAATTTGAATACTGTATAAATATTGTTTGTACCTATTAATTTTCTGATGTTCACTCAGTGTGGTTGTCCCAGGTCGACATGGCTACACATTTGACTGCTCAGTAGTGGACTGCAACTGAATAGGTTATAATAGAAACCAAGCAGTTAGTTGTTAAAAAGAATTTTTTAAAAACAAAAACAAAAAACTCTGTGCAGTGAATTCAGTTAGTTTAGCTGAAATTGAGATGCAAAATTGGACAGACCACGAGGTAGTCGAATTAATTGTTCAACCATTAGAGAAATTAAAGGAGGGGAAATGATTCTATGCTTGTTTTATTTCCATAATGTTTTTGAGACATAATTTTAGTAAAGTAATCCTGTTAAAACATTCTCCGGGATGCCCACTTTTGGTCTGGAAGGGGGTGGTTTTAGATGCTTGTGTAGAATAGCAAGCTTAGTGTCCAGACGGCTGGGTGACGCAGGGCTGAAGCCAGAGCACGGGGCCTGTCTCCCGGAGAATCCCGAGGTCTGGGGCAGCTTCCTTCCCTCCTGAGCAGGGCCCGCTGCCTGCTGCTTCTCTCCTCTTTCCTTCTGGGCTTTTATTCCCTTCTCTGCTGCTTCCTTTTTTTCATATCATCTTATTTTTTGCTTTTCTCTCTTTTCTGTGGCCTATGATTTTAGGGACCCTCTTTTATTTTAATTTTTTTATTGAGGTGTAATTGACATAACGGGCTTCCCTGTGACTCAACGGTCAAGAATTTGCCTGCCAATGCAGGAGACATGGGTCCAATCCCTGGGTCAGGAAGAGCCCCTGGAGAAGGAAATGGCAACTCACTCCAGCATTCTTGCCTGATAAATCCTATGGACAGAGGAGCCTGGCAGGCTACTGTCCATGGGGTCACAAGAGTCATTCACAATTTAGCCACTAAACCACCACCACCACTTGAAAAATCAAGCCAACACTCACTCAGAGAAGAAGCAGTTAGCCTGCTGGACAGGCAGTGTGTTGGGACTTTTAAGAGATGAGAAGATGAATGCCCGGAAACCAAGTGCCATGAAGATGGTGTGTTAACAGGGGAGGGTGGTGGTGGGGTAGCATTGTGAGTCCCCATCTGCCTGCCAGGGTGCCTGGTACTCAGCACAAGCTAACCCATGATAGCAAAAAGACAAATAAGAAGCCAACACAGCAGACACAGCAGAATAGATTGGGGGTAATATGAGTATTTTAGGTTCTATTATAGTAATTCACTAAGGAAATCTGAAATTTTACTTCTGTATTCCACTTTTTGAAATAGGTGAGCTTTATTTTATGCTTTCTTCTATACATTCTCTTTTACCTTTGAGGGTATTTTTTACAATTGTAATCAAACTTACTGTATAATATTATAAACGGATGTTGCGTGCGGTATGTATGCAGGTATAAACACACTGTGAACATTTGCCATGTTTTCACTTATAAATTGGCAGTCATTTTTAATGGTTGCGTAACATTCCATCAGTGAGTGTTACACCATACTTTCTTATCCTCACACTGTTACCTAGTTGGGTAGTTTCTAGTTTTTTGCCATGATCTCAAGGAGCTGCCAGTGAGAATCTTCCTGTGTGATGCTTTTAGTATATAAATCACCGTAAGTAAGGCTATGTTAACTTCTCCAAAAGTAGACTTATTTGGTCAATGGATATCCATATTTTGAGATAAAATGGCCTCCTAGAATGGTTAGTACTGACTCTCTTGGTGGGAACTTGTACTGGATTCGCTGTGTATGGGAAGGTCTTTGTGCACTTCTATCATAGCAGCCCTGGGAGTCCCAAACACTCCAGTAGTGTGTCCTAACCAATTTAGAAGAGTCAGCCCTGCCCTGTCACTGAATAGGTTGTAGGACAAAGCTCTGCTGATAATAGCTAAATCCACCTTAGCTAAAGAACAGCTATTCTGAAAAAACAAGAAAGCCCTAGACTTGAACAAATCCTGAAACTTGTCAGGGTTGACTGGGAGATGATAAAAGCTCATTGAAACTTAGTGGCTGTCATTTTGGTTCTGAGGACGTGTTGGGTGAAAACATTCGATATGTGCGCCTCTAAGCGGCAGGCCAGCCTAGAAGGTCTGGAGACAGTTGCTCCTTGATTGCCGGGCATGCAACGAGACTATGGCGTCTAGTAGATGAAATTGATTCAGAAGCACCTAAAGGAGAATTTTTTAGTAAGATGTTTCCTTAGTCAGTTGTCTGATGTTTTCTGCAGACCTTTGATGGAATTAACACTGATTGTGCCACCACCAGAGAAGGAAACGGCAGCCCACTCCAGTGTTCTTGCCTGGAGAATCCCAGGGAGGGCGGAGCCTGGTGGGCTGCCGTCTGTGGGGTCGCACAGAGTCAGACACGACCGAAGCGGCTTAGCAGCAGCAGAAGCAGCGCCACCACCAGGGCTTCCCTGGTTGCTCAGCGGTAGAGAATTCACCTGCAGTGCAGGAGACGCAGGTTTGATCCTAGAAGCAAGAAAAATCTTCATAATTCATGATATTTGGCAAAACTAATACAATTATGTCAAGTTTAAAAATAAAAAAAAATTAAAAAAAAAACCAAAGCAATTTGGATTCTGTTTATGTTAGCAACTAGTTTTAAGGTACACTTAGAAAGGAAACATGAGGATTTTGTTTAAACCCTTTGTCATAACACGCTACTTAGCAGTTTGGGACTTTGGGAAGCTTCTCTAATAAGAAATAATAAAAATGAAGAAGTTAGTAAGTTTCTTTAAGTTAGGGTGATCACTAACAGTGCTACCTTGTCTAGACCTGTTTTTCTTGTAAAAATTAAGACAGTTTGCCGAGTGTTATTCATCTAGTGACTTGTACTCATTTATCTGTCCCTTCCTGCCCCCAACTTAACCCTCTGTACTCTTCAGATACAGCAGCTTTGGCAACAACTCTCATCACTCCTCGAGACCTTCATCTGGATCCAGCGTGCCCACCACCCCCACATCATCCCTCTCACCCCCACAGGAGGCCAGGCCCGAAAGGTGGGTTGTATGTACTGACTGCTTCCTTGTCCTCAAGCGAAGGGAATCAGTTTAAGAGTGCCCAAAGGGAATTTGGGATGGACATGTACCCACACTGTATTTAAAATGGATCACCGACAAGGACTCACTGTAAGGCCCAGGGAACGCTGCTCCATGTTATGCGGTGGCCTGGGTGGGAGGGGAGTTTGCAGGGGAATGGATACATGTGTATGTATGGCTGAGTCCCTTCACTGTTCACCTGAAAGTATAACGACATTACTTGTTCATCAGCTATACCCCATTACAAAATAAAAAAGGTTTTTTAAAAAAGAGTGCCCAAAGAAAAGTATAAAAGAATAATCTGAAATATTTCCCTAGACAGAGTATAGTCCAAAGGTAAGACTGTTTTCTCTCTTTCACACTGTACTATGTAACTATCTTATTAGAGGTGGTAGTTTATTGGTAATACTGTCTTATCTCTCAGCATCCTAAAGATAGGTATGCAAATTTGTTCTAAAATATTTAAATGTGAATGTTTTGATTCACCCCTTAAAAACTGTTCTAGATTTTGTGTTAACCCTGCAATTTGTGTTATACACATCCATTTTCGCCTTTGAATGATTCATTCTATGTACATCAGGAGGTAGTGGACCCTTTAAGGGCACCTTTAAGGTGTTGTTTTATTAATTCAGGACCTACCAGAAAACAAATGAATTATATGGGTCTATGGATGGCATTTAACTTGGCAAGAGTATTAATTAGACCACCAGAAAGGAACTTATTATTACTCCTAGAAGCAAGGGATTGCACAAGGATGTGTTTACAAGAGAAAGGTAAGGCCTGTAATTTTAGAACAATAAAAATGGCTTCCCTTATATGGCAAGAGCACCGAGTTAGAGAAGACTGGCTAGGGTTCCAGTTCTCTCACTGGGAAGTTATTTAATCCCTGAGGGTATGTGCCGATTATGTCAACCCTCACCTTAGAGGGTGGTTTTCTGAGCAGATGATAAGGTACACTTGAACCCCGCTGTGTGGGTCCAGTGACAGTGTACAGTGGTGAGATATAATGTCCAGCAGCTCGTGAATGATCAGAAATTCAGAAGTGAGCAATTCACAGGGGTCATTTGCCTTTAATCTCAAATTTAAAACAAATCCATATTCACATGGTCTCCAGTATATTCTGAAGGGTGTTTTGCTGACTGGAGATCTTGGAAGAAGGGGGTTGTCTGGCCACACACCACCTTTAATTTCTAAAATGGTACCTAAACCCCCTGGTGTCAGACTCCCAGGTGGCACAGTCCAGTGTGGTCGTGAGCTGGTCACATCTGGGCTTGGCTGGGTCCTGGTCATAAGGTAGCAGATGGATTGCCATGAAATCTCTGCTTTTCACCCTAGGGCACTTGTTCTGGGGATCAACTGAGGTCTCCTGTGCTCCTAGAGAGGTCACCTGGAAAGAGAACCTTTGTCCTATGAGATGTGAGATTTGAGCCTGAAGTGAGGAATATTAGAGTCTGACTTGATATTACATTTGCTGGGTAAATGTAATATCTGACATTTGCCGGGTCGCCAGCTCCTTAGGAGCAAGGAAGTAGGCTCCATTCATTGCTATAGTTTCTGGGGCTAGGCTGTGGAAAAGTCAAGGTGAATGCCAATTGAAGGATCCAGGTGAATTATTCACTCATTGTGGACAATTTGGAGGTTTCTAAGGTTGAGAAATTGGAAGGACAGGAGGTCCACGGGTTTCCCAAGCCTTCACCTTTGGAGGAATGTTGTTCCCAGGTCCTAATGGGGAAACCCAGGTCCTGTTTGAGCTGGAAGGTCTGGGAGCTAAGGACCCTGAAGGACTTCTGCCTGTGCCTCTTTCCTGCTGGGGCTAGCTGAGTGTCCCCTGAGGGGCTGGGGGGATTTAGTGGGGGAGGGAGAAGAGGGTCTGGATCCCAGAAACCCTTGAGTGCCCTGGAGGAGGCTGGACTTCATCCCAAGACCCTGGGCTGTTAAGGTTTTGAAACAGCTGGTGCCATGAACTAATTGGCCCACAGTGCAGGTGGAGCCAGTGGGGCAAAGCTGCAGAGACCAGGGCTGCTCGAAGCTGCCTCTAAGTCAGAGAGAGGTGACCCTGCCCAGGAGTGGCAGAGGCCTCAGGGCTGGAAAGGAGTAGTGGGTTTGTGCAGACTTGGCTGCAGCTGGGAGGGTGGACGCAGGGGAGCCTGCAGATGTTAGAAACAAGGAACTGAGATGGAAGATGCGGGACGAGAAGCAGAGCAAGGATGGAGATGTTCATCTTGGGGTGCACACGGCCTGAGGAGTCTGTCTGACACCCCGGGAGATGCTCCGGTGCTGGTGGGGTGAGGACTTCGTGGTCCTCGGTTTGAAGAAGGCACTGGGTTGAAATCCTTCAGAGGGAGCCCGTGTGCTGAGACCCCATTGCTGGGTGGCAGCCGAGGCAGGGAACCCTCCTGTTCTGAGCTGCCTCTTCTCCCCTGTGCGCTCCTGCCATAGCAAGTTCACTATATCACTGTATCCACCAGCGAGGAAAGCTGCAAAGGGTTTCTTACTTCTTTGCATTTGCATGATTTTTGTTTCAACCATCACCATCTGCAACTTTGAAACATCAGATATGGCATTCCATTAAGGCCAGAAAGCCACCAGGCCCGGCCACATCACCACTTTCTACTCTCACTTTGCCAGCTTATGTTTTGTGAGTATAAAAACCAGTAAAAACAAGAGAATCCTTAACTCCAAATCATATTCATATCTCACCACCCTAGCATATTATGTCAGTTGTATTTATAATATTTATTTTTATACAGTTTGATTTTTTCTTTTTTCCTCTTCAACAACTGGATTCTTTGGATGTCACCGTAATCTATTTTTACATTTAGAAATATTTTCTGTCTTATTAAGATACAGGATTGTTTTGACCGAGGTATATACTTCAGGAGGGTTTGTAAGATTTATCCTTGAGATGTTTTATATACCCCTAATTATTGAAACTCAAAAGAAAATCTCTTAGGAAAAACATTGCACTCTTATGAACAATCGCATTTTGCAATGAGAACCCACACTGACAGAGTGTTCTGTCAGAACACTCTGGGCTAATACACAGCATGACAAGGCCCCATGCATTACTGGGGCGTTCTAGAAACCCTTTTCCTTGATTTGCAAACAAGATTCACTTCCCTGAAGTCCTAGGAAAATCACGCCAACTAAAACTCCCCTTCAGGCAGGTCAGCCCGCTTTGGGACTACAACTGGGCATTACTGTGAGTTTAGAGTTTTCATATTTTCCCCAAGCATATTAGTGTGTTGGATGTTAATAAAACTTGGAATGATAAATTGACCTAGAAAGGAAGAGCTGAAGAAACAATATACAAATTAAGTTAAGCAGCGGTATTAAAACGAACCCTTCTCCACATCTCCTGTTACAGCTTTGTTTACAGGGCTCTGTTAGAAACAGAGAGTGCAGCATTAACTTTCATGAAATTGCAGCTTGAGTTGTACCAAAACAAAACAAAATAAGAAGACCAGAACCATTTGCAGAAGCCCTCAGGGATACAAGATGCAACTGTTTAATGAAAGCAGACTTTTAAAATGCTTCAATTTTGAAACTGTGCTTTTTGAGTGGAAACATTCTAAATATTTTCTTTTTAAAAGAAAACAAATTACAAGAGTATTTGAACCATTCATCTTCAAGTATTCAAATAAAACAAACAGGCAGACAATCACCGCAGCGTGGTCACTCTGTGGCTCTGGCCTGAGCGCATCGTCTCTGCATCCCTACTGCGACATCCCCCTCTGGTGGGCCTTTGCAGAAGAGGCAGCTGCACGCTTGTTCGGTATGGTGACAGTGGCTGCTGAGGGAATTCGAGGGAACAGTGAGCCCAGCGCTGGGGGCTGAAGGTGCCTTGAGGCGGATCAGCCTTTGTGCTGGGGCTGGGAAGTAAGTGCTCTGGGAATGAGGCCCCTGTGCTGTGAGCTGGGGGTGGGTGGTCATGAGCAAGTGAAGATGCTAAGAGCTCAGTGGGTGCACCTTGGAGATTTTAGGAGGCCAGGGAGGACTTCCCTGTGGGCCTGCCAGTATGTGCCTTGTGCACTGAGTCTGTTCTCCTTCCCCCCTTACATTAGTGCTGTTGTCTGCTGTAAATGCCAGTCACTTGCCTGCTTTACACACTAATGTCAGGAGTCCTTAATATATGTATGTGCCGATCTAGGTTGCTTCAGGGTGTCCAACTCTTTGCAACCCCATGGACTGTAGCCCGCCAGGCTCCTCTGTCCATGGGATTCTCCAGGCAAGAATACTGGAGTGGGTTGCCATGCCCTCCTCCAGGGGATCTTCCCGACCCAGGGATTGAACCTGCATCTCCTGCGTCTCCTGCATTGGCAGGTGGATTCTTTACCACTAGTGCTGAGGCCCTAATAGATGTTTACATACAGCTGAGTCACATTGTTGTGCAGCAGAAACTAACACAACGCTGTAAAGCAGTTATACAAATCATGTCTCTGCTTTTGAATGTCTCTTTACAGCTGCTCCATTCTTTTTAGTACTTTGTTCTCTGGGTGCTGTTTCATCTCCCCAATCATGTAACGATGGGCCCTGATGATACTGCAGTGTGATTATTATCTGAGTGTCCTCTTGCACATGTGTGATTCTCTCTAGGACGAATGCCTAGAAATAGATTTAGTAAGTCAGGTTTTTGTATTTTTACAGTTTTGATTGGTTTTTGCCCAGTTGCTCTTGGTGAAGATTGCCCCAGTTTTGGTTCTCAGCTGCAATGTGTAAAAGACCCTGTGTTCCCAACCCCTCTGCCAAAGAGGCACCATTCAAGTTTTCAGCCATTGCTCTCCGAGCAGTGAAGAGTCGTATGTCATTAAAATGTACATTTGTGTTTCCTGTTATGACTGAGCATGATTTCATATGTAAAGGCACTTCTCCTTTCCTGTGGATTTGTGCTTCATGATCCCTGAGTTCTTTTTCTTACTGAGGTGTCCAGGTTCTTTATAAACTCCAGTGGGTGTACCTATTACTTTCCTCAGTCATTGTTCTTTTTACAATATTTGTGTGCAGAACAATTTAAATCTTGGAATCACATTTATTAATCTGTTCTGTCTTCTGGCTTTTGTGTTCCTCATGAGGACAGCTTTTTCTCCTATGGTGGAGGTGGTTTTGTTGCTAAGTCATGTCCTACTCTTATGACCCCATGGACTGCAACCGGCTGGGCTCCTCTGTCCATGGGATTTCCCAGGCAAGAATACTGGAGTGGGTTGCCATTTCCTTCTCCAGGGGACCTTCCTGACCCAGGGATCAAACCTGTGTCTCCTGCATTGCAGGCAGATTCTTCACCAACTGAGCCACCAGGGAAGTCCCCTTTTCTCCCGTGGTTTTTTCTAATCGTTGGATTGTTTGCCGAGTGGTATTCAGACAGGTGAAAAAATCGTAGCTACAGTTTTTATCCCATGGTTTCTTCTAATATTTTTGTAGCTACAGTTTTCACATGGAAATATTTTTTCTACCCGGGAAGTTATTTTGTCATATGGTGTGAGGTGGAGGTCAAAGTTACATTTTTTCACTTGTTTGAATACCATTTAGTGAACAGTCCTCTGTTTCCCGGTCAATTTGTTGTATACCAACAGCAATGCAGGCTTGTTTATATGTCTGTTCAAGGTGCTTCCACAGGAGCGTCTCCCATCTGCTCCAGTGCCCATCTTCTCAGATGGATCAACCATTTGAGGCTGTCAGGAGCCCTCTTTCTTCCCCAGTCTTTGGAATATGACTATATCATCTGCTATCTTGAAAGAGTCCTGCTGTTTTTGTCGTCTGTTGCTGTGGGGTTTTATGTGGTGATTGCCAACACTGGAATAAAGAGCACAGGGATATTTGGGGGAGCTGGGACCAAGCAGTTAGGATGAGGGTGGGAGCCTGACATGCTGAGCCTGAGCACTGCCTTGTGAGATCTCACTTCCTATAACCCCTAGAATACCTGTCTCCAGCACTGATGTGGTAACACCCCCCCCGGATGAAGGTCTCCTTTTCCATGCATTGCCTGCCTACTTTCAGTTACTTTGGCTCCTGTAGTTCTCAGCTACTTGCCAGCCCATCAAGCATTGCCCTGAGTATCATTGGCTGGTACCCGTGTCTCCCTCATCCTGATTTCCTCCTCCACGTGGACTGCTCTGTATGGGTGTCTGGGTGCTTCTGGCTTCCTGTTCTAGTCTGCTTTGGCCTTTTATTATTTCTTGCCTTTGCTAGTATCTACATATGCCTTGAGCTTCTACTTGTCTGGTTTTCACATCACTGCTTTTTCCGAATATATGATCCGTGTGTTTTTCTGGATCCCAAACACTTGCTGGCCATGTTCCATCACTTGGTCTACACAGTACTCTTCCAAAAATTGTGTCAGTAGAGTTAAGAGCTCCATTGTCCAATGGGCTTTTAAATTTTTATTTTTAATTTAAATTGATCAAAGTAAATGAAAAAAATCACTGAAAAAAATTCTGAATAGCACTTAAATGGAATAAAAGGCATTGCCTTTCTTTGTGATCACAGTTCATGGCATAGAGCCCACGAAGGCCAACAGCAGAAAAAGATACCCACACAGGCAGATTCCCTACCATTCAAACCAAGAGGCAGTGAATCTGTGTGCTCCTGGTGCTGTGCACCAAGCAGGCTTTCTACTGGCCTGCTGCTAGGTCCTGATAGCAATCTTGGTGAACAAGGAGTTCCTGTAAGGCATAATGTGGTCTTGATTAAGTAATGGTGTTACATCCAAAGTGCATGAGAGCAGAGGCACCCATCAGTTAACAGAGGGAGTTTGCAGAAGGGTCTGGCTTCCCAATGGCTTCATCAGTGATTGTGGACATTAGGGGACCTAGGTTCTGTGTCATCCCACGTGGGTTTTGGATCTGACTCCTTCTCACCCCTCCTACCGCCATAGATATAGCCCAGGATCTGTGTCACTCGTGGACTATGTATTGCAGTGATGTATGTCTCCTACACTTTCTGAAATACAGATCTGAGCAAGTGACATTTCCTGCTCTGCAACCTTGAGTGCCTCCCACCACTTATCAGCAAGCTCCACCTGAGTAGCATCGTCTCTAGGATCTCTCACATTTGGATCCCGCATACACCTTGCAACTTCGGCAGCCATCAGCACGCCCATCCTCACTGTACTTCAACCCCACAGAAATGCTGCCAGGCTCTTCCAAGGCCCCCTTCTTTCATATTTGCTCTGTTCTCTGACCAGCCTCCTCCTCTGCTCATTCAGTTGCTTCCTTCTCATCCTCCAAGACCCAAGTAGATGACATCTGTCTGTAAAACTTCTCTAACTTCCTCAGGAAGAATGAATTGTGACAATTCTTATGGGTTCATGCACCTCAGTTTCAGCTCTCAGCCCTTTGAATCATTATGTGTTCATCCTTTTGTTTCTGTAGTGGGGTTCACAAATGTACCATGGTCTGCATTAGTGAACCTGGGTTTCACAAAGCCATGGCATAAAGATGGTTCACCTTTCTGGACTGGGCATTTGATTAAAGAGTCAAGGAAAAATCTTTAAGATAAGCAGGACTGGAGAATCCACATGTAAATTGTAAAGATAAAAGTGTTTGTTTTTGCATGGAAGCACTTTCTGCTTGTCCCATGTTCTGCATCCCATGTCTGCATGTCCCAGCAGCCTTTGGACTGTTTCGCTATTGAGTGGCAGCCATCTCTACGTCTCTACGGCATGAGATTCCCCTTTCCTCACTGCTCTTCTCCCACTTCTTTGTCAAATAACCAGGAGAACAAACGCAGGAGCAGTTTTAACCTCTTATCTTGTTTCCTTCCTTTGGAAAGTGAGATTAGAGTAGATTTTTACATTTTTATTTTATTTTTTGGATATGCTGCATGGCTTGTAAGATCTCAGTTCCCTGACCAGCGATCAAACCCTGACCTCTAGCAGTAGGAACGCTAGGTCCTGACCCCTGGACTGTCAGGGAATTCCTAGGAATAGATATTTTTGTTTATGAATTTATTGATATTTTTAAATTAGACAATTCTATAACCCTTGTTTACTTAAAGAGTGTCTATAGCAACCTTCCTACATGGTGTAACTCAGTTGGTAAAGAAACTGTTTGCAATGCAGGAGACCTGGGTTCAATTTCTGGGTCAGGAAGATCCCCTGGAGAAGGGCATGGCAACCCACTCCAGTATTCTTTCCTGGAGAGTCCCATGGACAGAGGAGTCTGGGAGGCTACAGTCCATGGGGTCACAAGAGTTGGACATGACTTAGCGACTAAACTATCACCATCACCATAGCAACCTAAAAAGTATCAATATATATTGTGCTTCTGTTGGGAAGCAAGAACATTCACTTGTGTGGAAGAGAGTAGGTGAGATCTGTAACACGCAAGTCCAAGTATCACTCATCAAAACACTACAGATTGAACAGCTCCACCCATAGGGCTTAGACACTCAGGTGTCCCGTGCTGTCAGCTGAGCCCGGCACCACCTTCCCTGCTTGTGCCCCCTCTCCTAGTGGGACAGCTCCCCACAGCCAGGTCTCCAGTTCTCATTGGCTACAGTGGTTTTAGACTGGTGTTGTGCACAGATCACAGAGTGAAAATGGGTAGGAAGGATAGGGAAGAATTTTCCTTCAGAAAATGTATTTCTGGGTCCCTGATTCCATTTCCCCCCTTCCCACAAAGCCAGGCCATGAGTGAGTAAGTTTTACTATTATAGTGGAAGAGACTGGGTTTCTAAGTTGATTTTAGAAAGTGTGTGTGTACACACACATATATAGATAGAAATATAGATCAGTATCTAGATAGCTAGATAGAGATAGAAACACACACACTCTCTAGTCTTTGTACAATCCTAGCACAAAACCATGGGAGCCGGTGGTAGCTGGAAACCTGTTTGGGCCTGTGAACACACACAACACCCACCCACCCAACCACACACTCCACATACTCATCCATTTCATTCAGCAGGTATTTATTGGGTGCTTAGAATGGGCCATGTATGCTGACCTGGGAGTCCAACATTGACTGAATGAGACCCTGTCCCTAGCTTCATCGAGCTTACACCCTAGTGGCAGAAACAGAAGACAAGCAAATGGTCGGCAAATAAATATTGTGAAGAAAATGAACTTTCATTGAGGAAGTGGAGAAAGAGAGGCCATCAGGGTGGGGACACCAGCATGGGTCCTGTGTCCTCGTGACGGACACCTCTGGTAAGAGGTCTGGGAAACTGAGTCACCAACACAAGACAAATTGCATCGTGTCCCCCTCCCCTGAGAGGGCAGAGCGTAGGAGGGAAGGTAACAAGGGAGATAAGAAAATAGAGTGATTGCACATCTTTCTTCAAGTCATGATCCTGGAATAGTTAGGAGACTGTGTTTGGAAGACACATGTTCAGAGGAGAGGCGAGCATGCCGATGGGGGTGCAGGTGGGCGGTGAGGGGGTAAGTTGGCCTGGAGTGGAGAGGAAGGGAGAAGACCAAAAGGATGGGCCTCAGTTCAAGCCAGCATGGCCTGGAAACTGGGACATGGGAGGGGCTTGTGCAGTCAGTGTTTTTGGAAGCTGCCAGGAGAATGTGTTAATTGTGAAGCCAAATATAGGTGGATGTATGATGGAAAAGGACTGATCTCCTTCTGGCTAGAGGACTCACTTGGTCTTAGATGGGAGGGTGGGAAGTAAGACAGAAGGGGCAAGAACTGCTGCATTCCTGGGCTCAGGGCCTGCAGAAGGGGCAGGAGGACAGGACAGAGCGTGACACCAGCCCGGCCAGGAGGATGGCATCATCCTTTGTGCATGAGCCAGCACAGCCTGCAAGACAGCACAGGGGACCGGGCTCCACACAGCTGCGGGAGCCGTGCTGGTCCCTCCTGTGGCTGGGAAGCTCAGACCTGTACTGAAGTGGTGTGTGACCGGTTGGGGAGGAGAGAGAAGGAACCTTTAAAACCACATCCCCATCTTCAGTGACAGAATCCCGAAGGGTTGTAGCAGTGTTGATGAAGAAAAGTTACCTGTTTCTTAGGTCTGCCTTGAACTTGCTCATTTCATCATGAAAGCTGGGATATGGCCCTGAAGGCGTGAAGAAGGTTCTGATGTTTCCTTGTTTCAGGGCAAGCAAAATGACTTTTGTAGCTGGGCACATCCCAGAGTTTCCTCTTGTCCATGATCATTAGACTGGCTGAGCCCAGTTTAATAAGCAGGTTGTGACAACAGTCTCACCATTGCAGGAAACCATATTGCATCATTGAATTGCCATTTTATTATTATTATTGACCTCTAAGTCTTCATATTAAGTCACCTACTTGTGAATTAAGTGATAGTTTCAAGTATCAATTTGTGAGGTTAGTTTGGGTTTTGTAAATATTTAACCAGAGATTATGATTTATTTTTGATATAAGAAATGTAATATATAAGATATAATAACTTCATATAAGATATATTAGATATTATATAAGATAACATTATATAAGATATATAACATTGATATAATAAATGTAATATATAAGATTTGCTTATATAAAGCAAATATAAGATTTGTTTCTTATATGAAAAGATTTTACTCAACTCAAACTTACCAAAGGAGCATTTATTTTAAAACAGCATTTGCAGTATGATTGACGTACAGAAAATTGCACATAAGTTTTGACATATGTTTGGCCAGTGAAGCTATTACCACAATTGAGATAATGCTCAAATTTATTACTCTAAAGCATTTTTTCACACCCTTTTGTGATTATGGCTGCCCTTCCCTATCCCCAAGCAACTACGGATGGCTTTCTGTCATTGTAGATTAGTTTGCATTTCTGAGAATTTCATATAAATGTCATCATGCATTAAGTACCCTTGGAGAGGGTTTGGCTTTTTTCAGCTAGTGTAATTGTTTTGAGACTCCTCTGTTTTGTTGCATGTTTCAGTAGTTAAGACCTTTTTATTTCTGAGTAGTACTCAACTGGATGATTGTACCACAATTTATGTTTACCTCTTGATTGATACTTGGGTTTGTTTCAGTTTCAGCTATGAATTGTTGTTGCTCAGTTGCTAAATCATGTCCAACTCTTTGCGACCCCTGTGGACTACAGCACGCCTGGCTTCCCTGTCCTTCACTATCTCCTGGAGCTTGCTCAAACTCATGTCCATTGAGTTAGTGATGCCATCCAAATATCTCGTCCTCTGTCACCCACTTCTCCTCTTGCCATCAATCTTTCCCAGCTTCAGGGTCTTTTCCAATGAGTCGGCTCTTCACATCAGGTGAGGTATATTGGAGCTTTAGCTTCAGTATCAGTCTTTTCAGTGAATATTCAGGGTTGGTTTCCCTTAGGATTGACTGGTTTGATCTCCTTGGCTATGAATAGTTGTATACAAATCTTTGTATGGAAATTTGCTTTAATTTCTTTTGAATAAATAGAAATGAAATGGCTCAGTCATATGGTAGGTACATTTTAGCTTCTTAAGTATTATTAAGTAAACTATCTTCCAAAAGGGTTGTATACCAGAGTAACACTGACCTCATAAAAGGAGATGAAATGTCTTTCCTTCCTCTTCAACTTTCTATAAAAGTTTGTGTAGAACTGTTATTTCTTCCTTAAGTATTTCTTAGAATTCACCAGGGAAACTATCTGAGAGTAGAGTTTTAAACTATGCATTCAGTACCTTTCATTGATGCTTCAGTTCAGTTCAGTCACTCAGTTGTGTCCGATTCTTTGTGACCCCATGAATTGCAGCATGCCAGGCCTCTCTGTCCATCACCAACTCCCAGAAATCACTCAAACTCATGTCCATTGAGTCGGTGATGCCATCCAGCCATCTCATCCTCTGTCGTCCCCTTCTCCTCCTGCCCCCAATCCTTCCCAGCATCAGAGTCTTTTCCAATGAGTCAACTCTTTGCATGAGGTGGCCAAAGTATTGGAGTTTCAGCTTCAACATTAGTCCATCCAATGAACACCCAGGACTGATCTCCTTCAGAATGGACTGGTTGGATTTCCTTGCAGTCCAAGGGACTCTCAAGAGTTTTCTCCAGCACCTCAGTTCAAAAGCATCAATTCTTTGGCACTCAGCTTTCTTCCCAGTCCAACTCTCACATCCATACATGACCACTGGAAAAACCATAGCCTTGACTAGACGGACCTTTGTTGGCAAAGTAATGTCTCTGGTTTTCAATATGCTGTCTAGGTTGGTCATAACTTTCCTTCCGAGGAGTAAGCATCTTTTAATTTCATGGCTGCAATCACCATCTGCAGTGATTTTGGAGCCCCCCAAAATAAAGTCTGACACTGTTTCCACTGTTTCCCCACCTATTTCCCATGAAGTGATGGGCCCAAATGCCATGATCTTCGTTTTCTGAACGTTGGGCTTTAAGCCAACTTTTTCACTCTCCTCTTTCACTTTCATCAAGATGCTTATCTGATATCAATTCATATCAAGTCATCTATTTCTTCTTGAGTGACCATTAGTAGTTTTTGTCTTTAAGGGATTTTTCCATTTTATCTAAGTTGTCAAGTTTATTGGTGTAAAATTGCTCAAAATATTCCCTTATTCTTTTTTTTAACAATTATGTGTATTTATTTTTGACTGTGCTGGGTCTGCATTGCTGGGCAGGCTCTTCTCTAGTTGCAGCAAGCCGGGGCCACTCTCTGGTGTGGCTTCTCATTGCGGTGGCTTCTCTGGTCGCAGTGCACAGGCTCCAGGTGCACAGGTTTCGGTACTTGCAGCACCTGGGCTCGTCAGTTGCAGCACAGGCTCCGTAGCCGTGGAACATGGGCTTAGTTGCTCTGAGTCACGTGGGATCTTCCTGGATAAGGGGCAAACCGTTTCTCTTGAATTGGCAGGTGAATTTTTTACCACTGAGCCCACAAAGGTAGGCCTTATTATTCTTTTAAAAGCTGTAGAATCTGTAGTGAAATCACCTCTTTCAGTCCTACAGTTTGTAATATTTGTCTTCTTTTTTTCTCTAAGCAATCAGGCTAGAGGTTTATTAATTTTATTGATTTCAAAGAATCAGCTTTTGGTGTTACTCAGTTGTCTAATTTTTTCTGTTTCATTGATTTTGTTGAGATTCTTGGATCTGTGGGTTGTAATTTTATCAAAATGGGAAAAATTTCAGTGCTTATTTCTTTAAATTTGGGGGTACTTTTCACCTCTCCTTTCTTTTGATAACTTCAATTGCATATATATTGAGCAACTTGAAGCTTTACGAAAGTTTATGAGTGCTCTATTGATTTCCTTCAGTCTTTTTTCTCATTGTTCATTTTGAATAGTTTCTGTTTCTATGCAAGTTCATTATTTTTCCCTCAAGTGTCAAGCACCTTTTCAGCTGGATTTTTAAAAAATTGAAGCATAATTGACATACAGCATGGTATCAGTTTCAGGTGTACAACATAGTGGTTCGACATTTGTATACATTGCAAAAGGGTTGACATCAAAACTCTAGTTATGATCTGTCACTTTCAAATATGAAGTACAGCATTACTGACTATAGTTATATTCCCATGACTTATTTACTTTATATTTGGAAGTTTTTATCTCTTAGTACGCTGCCCCTATTTTGTCTAACCCCTCACCCTCTTCCTCTGGCAACCACCAATATGTTTATCTATGAGCTTGTTTAGTGTGTTCATTTATTTTGTTTTTTTTTTTGTTTTTTTTTTTTAGATTCTACAAATGAATGAAATTATATGACATCTGTCTTTCTGTATCTTATTTCATAGTGTTCTTCTATGTTATCACAAAAGCAAGATTTTATTGGTTTTGTGACTGAATAATATTCCATTGTGTAACATACACCACATATCCTTTATCCATTCATCCATCAGTGAACATTTAGATTTCTACATCTTGCCTATTGTAAATAATGATCAGTGAACATAGGGATGCATGTATCTTTTCAAATTAGTCTTTTTGTTTTCTTTGGATAAATACCTAGAAATGTAAGTTTGAGGTCATACGGTGGTTCTGTTTTTAATTTTTTGGAGGAACATCCATACTCTTCCATAATGGCTGCAACAACTTATATTTTACCAACAGGGAATAAGGGTTCCCTTTTCTCCAATTCTTGACAACACTTGTTATTTCCTATCCTTTTGATAAGTCTTTCTGGCAGGTGTGAAATAATGTCTAACTGATGACTCATGATACTGAGCATCCTTTCATGTGCCTGTGGTCCATCTTTACGTCTTCGTTGGAAAAAGTCTACCAGATCATCTGAACTGAGCTCTTTTTTGTACCTGTCATGTCTGAACATGTTCATAGTTTAACTTCTTATATCTGTGGCCTATAGTCATAATAACTTTTTTTTTAATTTTATTTTAAAACTTTACATAATTGTATTAGTTTTGCCAAATATCAAAATGAATCCGCCACAGGTATACCTGTGTTCCCCATCCTGAACCCTCCTCCCTCCTCCCTCCCCATACCATCCCTCTGGGTCGTCCCAGTGTACTAGCCCCAAGCATCCAGTATCGTGCATCGAACCTGGACTGGCGACTCGTTTCATACATGATATTTTACATGTTTCAATGCCATTCTCCCAAATCTTCCCACCCTCTCCCTCTCCCACAGAGTCCATAAGACTGTTCTATACATCAGTGTCTCTTTTGCTGTTTCGTACACAGGGTTATTGTTACCATCTTTCTAAATTCCATATATATGCGTTAGTATACTGTATTGGTGTTTTTCTTTCTGGCTTACTTCACTCTGTATAATAGGCTCCAGTTTCATCCACCTCAGAACTGATTCAAATGTATTCTTTTTAATGGCTGAGTAATACTCCATTGTGTATATGTACCACAGCTTTCTTACCCATTCATCTGCTGATGGACATCTAGGTTGCTTCCATGTCCTGGCTATTATAAACAGTGCTGCGATGAACATTGGGGTACACGTGTCTCTTTCCCTTCTGGTTTCCTCAGTGTGTATGCCCTGTTTTAGTCTTCTAGTTCTACCATCTGTGTCATTTCTGAATTGTTTTCAGTTGATTTTATTTCTTCTTTACGGGTTATTTCTTAATAGATGCCACACCTAGTAAATTATCTCTCTCTCTCTCTTTTTGGATTCCTATAAACATTCTTCAGCTTTGTTCTATGGTGTAATTGATTCAGAAAGTTTGATTCTCTCAGGCTTGTGTTTTAGCTATGTTTAATCCATATTTTACCACTGTTGAGGCAATGATCTTCTTACAACTTTAACTCATGCCACCTGACCCTTTGGCTTCTGCTTCTGTCTAGTGGCTCAAATGGTAAAGAATCTGCCTGCAATGTGGGAGACCCCACTCCAGTATTCTTGCCTGGAGAATTTCATGGACAGAGGAGCCTGGTGGGCTATAGTCCATGGCGTTGCAAAGAGTTGGACACGACTGAGTGACTAACAGTTTGACTTCCTCCCAACTACATATTCTTTTCCTATCTTCCAGTTCCAAGTCCTGGGCACATGACTATGATTAGCTTGGCCTTGTACACCAGAAGCCTCACTCACCACTAGACAGCTTGCCTTTGGATGAACTGCCTTTGGGGAGGAATCCACCGTATTCACTCAGCTGTTGCCAGGGGCACAGAGTCCTACGCATAAGACATTATCTCAGCAGGTCATCATCACATGTTTTCGCTTCGAGAATGGGCTGAGCATGTAGACACATGGAGACTAGTGTGTGCAGTTGTATCTGACTTGCTACATCCTTGTTATTCAGCATCTAATTCATTCATCAGGTGACTCATCATGCTTCTCTTCTAAGTGTCAGGAGACAAGGACAAATGAGAAAACAGGATCCAGCCTAGAAATTTAGACTGCAGGAGGAAATATAATAACGTATGTGGAAATGATGAAGACCAAATTTAGGGTAGTGGTCATTTTTAGGAAAGAAATGGAAAAAAAATTTAAACTTATGCATGTACTGTGGCAAATACTGCACAAATGGTACTTTACTAAGTACCCGTGGTGTGGGGAGGGGAGGAATATAGGTCAACATGAGGGCTCCAGCCTGACAGGCCTGTTTAAAAAGCTCAGCTCTGCTACATCCTGAACTTGTCTGTGCCTCTATTTTCTCATCTATAAAGGAGAGAATAATAGAGCTTAGTTCAAGAAGTTGTACGGATTAAAAGAGCCATTTTGTGCAAAATAATTGGCACACTGTGTTGTCTCCATTCACTCATTACAAACCATATTTCGGTGCAGTCGAGTTCTTGCTCCAGACATCCCAGAAAGGGAGGCCTGAAACAGGTGGGATTTCTGGGGTCGTTCCTAGAGCCTTTTTCATCCAAGATTAAATATTGCAATTCCTCTTGCTCAGAGTATATCATCATCCGCTCCCTTGCAAAACCTCTCTGGCCTCTGGCCACCTGCATTCTTGTGTGGCTTCACTTGGTTGCAGCTGCCTTGGGTGTAACTTGGATGACTTCAGCTTCCCAGGTGCATTCCTGGTGGCATGCAGTCCTCATCACGGACCCAGCTCGGAGCCATGACAGAAAGGTTCAGATCAAACCCACAGCCCACTGCAGCCCCTCAGGCTGAGAGCTGCCAGTGCTGTATTCCAGATCTGGCCTTGGAGACCACAGCTCAGACCTTCCTCTGTGTTTGTAGATTTTCTACTCCCAACATAAAGTAATGTTTGTTGAGTGCCTACTGTGACCCATATGCAGTTCTAAGCAGGCTCTTACGTACACTCTCATATAATATGGAGTATTATTATCTCCATTTTACAAGCAGGTAAACTGAGGCTCAGAGAGGTTAACTGACTGGCCATACTCAGGTTTTCTCAATCTAAAGCCCTGCATTTAATTCCTTCACACCACAGCTGGTCCCCAGGCTGGCCAAGATTAAACAGTGCAACAACTTCCAATCACTGTAGGCATTTTCCTGAAAGATTTCATATGAAAGGTAAAAATCTGTTATGGATGCCTTTATAAAGAGAAAAATTCACCATACTAGCTTGAATTTTGGTATTTGGATATATTTGTTTTTAGCAATGATTTGGGATATTCCCTTTGTGTGGTTTGAATGCTTTCCAGCATTGATATTCTAGGTGAGCTTATTTCCACAGGATTTACAGAGCCACAGTTCATACTCTCACATTTTGGAAATATGTAGATAGAGGGAGACCTAGGGAAATTTAATTTATTAATATTATGTGTGTAACTCTTGGTTCCTAGTATGACCAAAATGGCTTCTGTGCATCCGGGACAGATAAGCTCATGGGGCCCTCTGATCGTCCCTTCCAGCTTCAGGGATCTGTGTTAGGGCATCCAAGAGAATGGATCTCGAGTTATAGAAGGCATTGTGCTTCACTTTAGGAGAAGAGGAACCAGTCTTCATTGCTTTGCCTTAGCATCTCACATCTTACTTCTGAAAGGAAAGAGCCTCCACGTGTTAACACGGCCTGGTAGTACATTCACATGTCCTCTGGCCTCAGACCCAACATGAGGTCTTCCTTTGCAGGGTCTCAGTAGACAGGGGATCATCTGCATTTCCCTTCCTTAGAGGCACCTGGGGAAGAAATGACAGCATCCACTCAACAAGATGGAAGCATTTTTATTTTCCCAAGTTCTAATACTGTTCTAATTTTAAACAAGCTCCAGTGTTCTCATCTGAAAGGAAATGATGTTAACGAATGATATAGAGAAGCTTCACTGTGAACTCATTAGTATAGCCACTAATGACCCATTATTAAGTTACCATGCATGAAGTTTTTCCTGGAACAAGCTGATATATTTAGAAGAACAAATTAAAGTCAGAAGCACAAGGGGAAATGGCAAGGTTCTTATTTTGTTCCTTACCCAAGAACTTCTCTCTCCTCCGTCTGAAAAGAGAACTCAAGACCCAAAGCTGCTGGTCCTTGAGACCACCACACAGGGCAGGCTGAGAGCTGAGCTGTTAGTAGAATCAGATTCACCTAAAATAATAGTCCTGTGTAGTGCATGCGTGGTAAATTGCTTCAATCTTGTCCAACTCTGTGTGACCCTATAGACCGTAGGCCACCATGCTCCTCTGTCCAAGGGATTCTCCAGGCAAGAATAATGGAGTGGGTTGCCATGCACTCCTCCAGGGGATCTTCCCAACCCAGGGATCGAACCCACATCTCTTACGTCTAACCTGCATTGCAGGCCAGTTCTTTACCACTAGTGCCTCCTGGGAAGCCCCAGTTCTATGTAGGGTACCTTATTTTTTATTTCATTTTTTGTTTTCAAATCTGTGATTGTACATAACTTTTAATGTTCAGCTAGCTTGGGGATTCAAAGATACTTGGGCTTCCCTGGTAGCTCAGATGGTAAGGAACCCACCTGTAATGAGGGAAACCTGGGTTCGATCCCTGGGTTGGGGAGATGCCCTGGAGGAGGGCATGGCAACCTACTCCAGTATTCTTGCCTGGAGAATCCCATGGATATAAGAGCCTGGTGGGCCACAGTCCATGGGGTTGCAAAGAGTTGGACATGACTGAGAAACTAAGCAGAGCATATTTTCATATGTTTTTATATTTTTTCTAAATATTCATGAATCCCTAAATAGTGTGTGGTTTTGCTTTGCTGCTGCTGCTAAGTCGCTTCAGTCGTGTCCGACTCTGTGCGACCCCATAGACGGCTGCCCACCAGTCTCCCCCGTCCCTGGGATTCTCCAGGCAAGAACACTGGAGTGGGTTGCCATTTCCTTCTCCAATGCATGAAAGGGAAAAGTGAAAGTGAAGTTGCTCAGTCATGTCCGACTCCTAGCGACCCCATGGACTGCAGCCTACCAGGCTCCTCCGTCTATGGGATTTTCCAGGCAAGGGTACTGGAGTGGGGTGCCACTGCCTTCTCCAGTGGTTTTGCTTTATATGTATTTAAACTTCATAAAAATGATAACATTCTCTTCATGTTCTTCAAATTACTTGTCACTATCAATATACTATGCTTTTAAGAATCATCCAAATTAGTCTATATCACTCTATTTCATTCATTTCTTCAGGTATAGAGTATTCCTTTGTATAAACACGCTGTAATTTTATTTCGCTTTTCTATTTGTTGTTATTTATGCTGTTTCAATTTATTAGCTGTTAGCAGTACAAAGCAATGTAATATATTCTATTCTTGTACATGTCTGTTATCTTTATACATGCAAAGGTGTAAAGGTGTACTCTGTAGTATAAACCTAGAAGTGGATTTTCTGGATTGTGGGATAAACACATCTCCAGATGTATTAAGTGTTTCTCTGAAAGGATTTTACCAGCTTACACTCCCAGACGCAGTATATGGGGGTTTTGTCGTCTTGTTTTGTGACAGTGCAATGGGACCCCACTCCAGTCCTCCTGCCTGGAAAATCCCATGGACAGAGGAGCCTGGAGGGCTGCAGTCCATGGGGTCGCTAGGAGTCAGACACGACCGAGCGACTTCACTTTCACTTTTCCCTTTCATGCATTGGAGAAGGAAATGGCAACCCACTCCAGTGTTCTTGCCTGGAGAATCCCAGGGATGGGAGAGCCTGGTGGGCTGCCGTCCATTGGGTCGCACAGAGTCGGACACGACTGAAGCGACTTAGCAGCAGCAGCAGCATAGTGTCTTCAGGCGTGAATTTTTGTCAGTCTGCAACCTGGGAGGTGTGAAACAATATCTCACTATGGGTTTAGCTTGCATCTCCTCTCCCTGAATTCTAGTGAAAATGAGTATCGTTCATGTATTTACTGGTGATTTAATTTTCTTCTTCAATAAAATGCCCACTGTCTTTTGCTCATTTTTTCTTTGCCTATTTTTCCAGTGGTCAGTTTGTCTTTTTCATATGGATTCAAAGCAGTTCTCTTTGTATCGCTTTCTAATACTTTGTGGTTTGTATGTGTTACAATTAGCTTCTCCCAGGCTCTGGCTTCTCTTTATTCTTATGTGGTCTTTCAGTGTATGTAAATTTACAAATGTTAACATGTGCATATGTATTAAAATTTCCCTTTTTGACTGCCCTTTTGGATTTCTGGTCTGAAAAAATTCTTTTCTATCCTAATATCTAGATGTTGTAAAGTTTTGCTTTTTACATGTTTCACTTAAACTTCCCAGAATTTATTTTTGTGTTTGGCATGAGGAGGGGCTGCTGTATTTTTGTCTTACACGGCTAATAGTTGTCTCAGCACCATTTGTTAAAGAGTCCATTTTTTGGTTTCTTTATTTAGTTACTAAGTCCTGTCTGACTCTTTTGCAACCCCATGGATTGTAGCCTGCCAGGCTCCTCTGTATATGGGATTTCCCAGGCAAGAATACTGGAGTAGTTTGTCGTTTCTTTCTCCAGGGGATCTTCCCCACCCAGGGATTGAACCTGTGGCTCCTGCATTGGCAGGCACATTCTTTACCACTGAGCCACAGGGGAAGCCCAAATAATCCATTATGTTCCTACTAATCTGTAATGACACATCTATCATGAATCAAGATACCATTTGCATATGAATCTGTCATTCCGTGTCTCTGTTCTTGCACCAAGACCACATTCACAATTAACCACTGTGGTTTTAGAATGGGCTTGATATCTAGTGGGGCCAGTGATCCACTTTGTTCTTATTCAAAGTTGTCTTGGTCATCCTTGGATCTCAGTTCTTCCATAAACATTTTGGAGCCACCTTGTAATGTTCCATGAAAAATCCATTTGGAATGTTGAATGAAATCGATTTGAAATTGTATAAGTTGAAAAAGAATTGTCATCTTGACTGTATTGAATCTTTCTATATGTGAATGTGATCTAGTTGTTTAGATCATTTATTTAGGTCTTTTACTAAGACGGTATGTCTTTCTTATAATGAAGTAATTTGTAGTTACCATGTAGTTAACTTAATAATTGTTGCTGTTATATGAAAATACAATTAGTATTTGCACATTTTACATTGAGAAACCTTGTTGGGCTCTTATTAATTCTAATAACTTGTAGGGTTTTTGGATTTTCTAAATAGATCATATTATCTGCAAATAATGACATTGTATTTCTTTTCCTTCCTTATGCTTTTACTTGTTTATCTTATCTTAGTGTGCTGGCTAAGACTACCAGAATAATATCAAATACAAGCAATTCTGGGAGTCTCCTATCATTTCTAATATTAAACTTAAATGCTTCAACATTAGGAATGATGCTTACCATAGTTTAAAAAATTTGTTTTTACTAAATACCCATTGTCAGGTTTAGAAAATTTTCTTCTATTTCTAATAATAATGAGTTAATTCCATTCTGCTTTCCAAATTGTTGAGTTGACCACTCATTATGCTTTAGAAATATCCTAAAAATTTTAATAAATAGTCTTTTCATACATAGTCTTTTGATATATAGTCTTGATATAATACTCTTTGAATGTTTTCTAATTTTCTGTATATTTCTTCTTTGACCTGAATTAATTAGAAGCATTTAAAAACTTTACAATTATATGGATTTTTCAAATGTATCTTCTTGTTATTTATTTTTAACTCAGTTGTTTTGTGGTTAAAAAGGTAGCGCACATGAAAACCAACTCTTGTCATTCACTCATGAGCTTGAACTTTGTTGCAGGATTGACAGTCAGTTTTTAAATAGTTTCTGTGTATTTGAAAAGATTATGTTTTCTTTAATTTGGGGCACCAGGTTATATATATATATATATATATATATATATATATATATATATATATAGATCTGCTAGGTAAAATTTATTAATCAGGTTGCTGCTGCTGCTGCTAAGTCGCTTCAGTCGTGTCTGACTCTGTGCGACCCCATAGATGGCAGCCCACCAGGCTCCCCCGTCCCTGGGATTCTCCAGGCAAGAACACTGGAGTGGGTTGCCATTTCCTTCTCCAATGCATGAAAGTGAAAAGTGAAAGTGAAGTCGCTCAGTCGTGTCCGACTCTTTGCGACCCCATGGACCGCAGCCTACCAGGCTCCTCTGCCCATGGGATTTTCCAGGCAAGAGGACTGGAGTGGGGTGCCATTGCCTTCTCCAATTAATCAGGTTAAGCAAGTCTATTTCATTCGTAACAGTTTCTCTTAGTCACTGTGTGAGAGGCGTAGGAAACCCCTCCACCTGATTGTGGATTAGATTTGGCTGCATATAACAGAAAGAGAAATATGTGATAGTAGCAAAAAGAAGATAGAAGTTATGTAAGGCATAACTGTGTTTATATGGATGATAAAATTCTCTCTATGCCTAAGGATCCAAGTTGATGTATTAGATGCCTAGTGAGCCCAGACTGTAGGTGTTACTGAGCTTAGATCTGGGTCCTCACTGCTCAGAAACCAATACTCAAGATTCAAGTGCCAGTAGAAACAGAAAGGTTTCTTTAATCAGAAAGCCAGCATCCTGAGGAGAAGGTGGATTCATGTCCCCATATCAACTCCAAAGACTTTTCTCAGCTGTGAAAAGATTATGGGGTCCATGGGGTCGCGAAGAGTCGGACATGACTGAGCGACTTGACTTTCACTTTTCACTTTCATGCATTGGAGAAGGAAATGGCAACCCACTCCAGTGTTCTTGCCTGGAGAATCCCAGGGACAGGGGAGCCTGGTGGGCTGCCGTCTATGGGGTCGCACAGAGTCGGACACGACTGAAGCAACTTAGCAGCAGCAACCTGATTAATAAATTTTACCTAGCAGATGAATATATATATATATATATATAAAAAACCTGGTGCCCCAAATTAAAGGGGGAAGTGATTAAAGGGGGAAGTGATCTCACTTAATCAGTGAGATGTGTGCATGCTCAGTCACTTCAGTTGTGTCTGACTCTTTGTGACCCCGTGGACTGTTGCCTGCCAGGCTCCTCAGTCCATCGGATTCTCCAGACAAGAATACTGGAGTGGGTTGCCATGTCCTTCTCTAGGGAATTTTCCCAAGCCAGGGATCAAACCCACGCCTCCTGCATTGCAGGCAGATTTCTATACTGACTGAGCTAGCAGGGAAGCCTTAATCATTGAGACAGAGGTGCGGATTCATTGCCATCTCCCATTGCATGCAAGCTCGTCAGCTCTTTGTGATCTTTCTTTAGATGCTATCTTGTTCTCACAATTTTTCATAGGATTACTGACAGGGAGGCTGGGGAGAAGATATCGTCATCTGTTAATTACTTATTCTTCATTTTTACTTCTTTAATCTAAAGAAGAAACCAACAGGAAGCAAGATACTGTGTGATCAAAAGGTTTGAAAAGTGTGCTTGGCGCCAGTCAGAATGGCTGTGATCCAAAAGTCTACAAGTAATAAATGCTGGAGAGGGTGTGGAGAAAAGGGAACCCTCTTACACTGTTGGTGGGAATGCAAACTAGTACAGCCACTATGGAGAACAGTGTGGAGATTCCTTAAAAAACTGGAAATAGAACTGCCTTATGACCCAGCAATCCCACTGCTGGGCATACACACCGAGGAAACCAGAACTGAAAGAGACACGTGTACCCCAGTGTTCATTGCAGCACTATTTATAATAGCCAGGACATGGAAGCGACCTAGATGTCCATCAGCAGACGAATGGGTAAGAAAGCTGTGGTAGATATACACAATGGAGTATTACTCAGCCATTAAAAAGAATACATTTGAATCAGTTCTAATGAGGTGGATGAAACTGGAGCCTATTATACAGAGTGAAGTAAGCCAGAAAGAAAAACACCAATACAGTATACTAACACATATATATGGAATTTAGAAACATGGTAATGATAACCCAGTATGGGAGACAGCAAAAGAGACACAGATGTATAGAACAGTCTTTTGGACTCTGTGGGAGAGGGAGAGGGTGGGATGATATGGGAGAATGGCATTGAAACATGTATAATATCATATAAGAAACTAATCGCCAATCCAGGTTCAATGCAGGATACAGGAAGCTTGGGGCTAGTGCACTGGGATGACCCAGAGGGATGGTATGGGGAGGGAGTCAGGGGGGTGGTTCAGGATGGGGAACACGTGTACACCCGTGGTGGATTCATGTTGACGTATGGCAAAACCAATACAATATTGTAAAGTAATTAGCCTCCAATTAAAATATAAATAAAAAAAACAAAAACAAGAAAGAAACGTGTGCTCGGGCCAGAGATGAGTAGAGCCTGGGGGTGCCTGGTTTAAGGTTAGTTATAGTTTTGCTAAAGTGACAAAACAAAGGGGGGCCAGCTGCAGAGAGCTTTCTCCTGCTGAAAGCTGCTCACAGAGGCTTTGGTTACTCCCTGCTTGGAGCAACTGGGGATGGTGGTTTCTTCCCTCTGCGTCTGCTCCCACCTCTGAGGGGTTGCCAGAGCTGACTCACCTTTTCTAGGGAGAACAGCTGTGCGACTTACGGCAGAATGTGTGTGCTGTGATAGGCCCATCTTTCTCCTGTGCTGGGGACCTTGTGTTCCCCACGAGGCAGGCATATTCATCAAATCAAGTAGGCTATCACCCAAGCTATATATCAGAAATATTTGTGTCTTAGTTTAGATGTTTTCCCGATAAACAAAGGTTCAGTTGTCTGTAACAGATTTTATTATTCCCCAGAGGTCCAACAGACTCTCCTTCCCAGCTAACCCTCTTTTTTATTTTGCATATAGTTACCTAATTTTACTTTCTTCCATCCATTCTCCTGACTTAACATTTTCTGTGGCTCCCCTCTTATTCTTCACTAAGGCCTTCACATAGCTGACCATCCCCATCACAGCATCTTAAGTGAACAGTCCAGATTGTTTGTGTGGTATCATCCAGAATCAAGTGCTGTCCTTTGAACAAGCTGCTTGTTCATGGACACTTCTTGACATGGAAATGAAACTTCCTTAATTCCATTCAGATTTCAGACCATTGACATTTTTTTTTCCTCCTTATCTGTCATCCCAATACCTTGTTTTAAAGATGATACAATTATTTGGGGACATATATTGAGAAATAGGTATATAGCAAAATATTTTTAGTACACGTAAGAGAAAACAGTTTTAGGCTGAATATTTCTTCCAGGTCATCAGAGTCTTATCAGAAACCAGTTTTAAAATGCGCGCGTGTGTGTGTATGGAGAGAATATGTATTTATATTTTAAGCATATCCTGGAATACTTTTTGATAATAATATCACTCATTATTGATGACTGCTTATATGCCAAGCCTGCTGCTTGGTATTTTATATGCATTATTGCCTTTTTGTCCTCCGAGCATGTAAAGCAAGTTACTTATCTCCATATACAGATGAAGATCTTGGAACAGAAGACCTGAGACACTCAGTAATTTCCCCCAGCCATTACCTAGGTACTGGCAGACCCTCAGTTCTAACCAAGGCTGACTGATTCCTACATTAGTCCTTTTAATCACTGGATGAGCCACTCAAACATTGACTCGTTGTATCTTTAGGTCATCAGTGAGTGGTCTTCTCACGTCATCCTTTAGGCAGCACCAAGAGTCCTTGGCAGCAGAGAGAGAGAGGCGGCGACAGGAGAGAGAGGAAAGGTTGCAGAGAATAGAACGAGAGGAAAGAAACAAATTCAGGTAAGATGGATTTAAAATTTTTTTTAATGAACTGAAAATTAAAGCACATGCCTTCACTGTTGCATATGGTTAATCCTGGTATTAAAGGATTAGGGATTAATATGCTTGCTTCTGACACTGCCTCTGTTTTCAAGAAGAGCAAGCCTGAAACAGGCTTGATCTGGTTTCTTGTAGCCTGTCTTCCTTTAACCTATGGCAGGAAACAGAGCCAGCCAGCCAGATTCAATTAAGGCCTGTGTGTTCTTGGGGCCTTCATTATCTAAAATGGTTTTATCCAGGCCTTCCTGAAGGCAGAGGACCTAATTGGCTTAATTTGACATTTTCCCCTGAAGCTATTCATGTTTTATTCATATTCTATTGGACACCTAAAAGAAAATGCTTTTCCACTTCCTGGTTTCTTACTCCTTGTAGCAATATTTCATATTTTTTTAAGGCAATAGTATTTCCTCCTGTTGGAGAGAAGGAATTGTATTGATTAGTCCCAGGCCATTGTCCCCCCTGGTCTCTTTGGTCTCTGTCCAGCTCTAAAGATGTGTTCTTGGGTGGCCCACTCCAGTTTCTGTGTCTTGGCCTGTCTGCTCTGCTGAATCCAGGATCTCTCCTTTTCTCCTTCAGTCAGATCAACCTTTCCCCCCATCCTCCTGATCCACGTCCTAACACTCCTCTGGCCTGGGTTCATGCTGTGGAGTTCTTTTTAAAATGCTGGACACTTGGTTCATCTTTTCTTACACTTTTCATTCCTCCTACTCTTCCTTTCTTCCCTTTGTCTTTCCCCTCCTTTCCTCTTGCCTTCTCCATCTCCTTCCTCCACCCTCCTTCATATTCCCATTCATCTCCCCTGTAGTTTCTACACTCTTGTTTCTTATTTCTCTCCCATCTCCACTTCCTGTTTCCTCCGTTCACTTTTTTTGGGAAACAGTCTTCAATCAATTACTCACAGTGAAATCTATGAAGGATGTAAAGCATTGTCAAGGAGGATTTACAAGTTCAATAAGTTTTTTTTTTCCCAGCAGCCAAAAAGAGTATAGACTCCTCTGTTTATGGGATTTTCCAGGCAAGAATACTGGAGTGGGTTGCCATTTCCTCCTCCAGGGGATCTTCCTGACCCAGGAATCAAACCTGCATCTCTTATGCTCCCTGCATTGGCAGGCAGATTCTTAAGCTCTAGTGAGAAGCCTATATATAATCATAGAAATGAGCAGAGCTGTGAATTTGCCTTAACCATAACTCACTACTATATGAAAACAAGTATCCCAAGTCTGGTGGGTAAAAAACGAATCCTGACTTTTGTAAGATGGGGATTCACAAGCTGCATGAAGTAAAGCAACATCATTATCACACCATATTTGTATGGTGTACCTTGAGCTGTCAGATTTCTACCAAATGATACATGGAAAGGCCAGACCTGTATGCACCATTTCTCACGAGGTAGCTCTGGAAGTTGTCACTTTTGGAAAAACCAATTTGTAAAACTACTGGAACAGGTTAGATGCTTCATGATTCAGGGCTTTCTGAGAGAGCCACATATTTCACCACCAAATAGCAGCTGAGCATCTGACTGAAACACATGGAAAATTCAGAGATTAGCTTACACATTTAAGGTTTTGATTGAAAACCTCTTAAAACAAGGTTCCAGATCTGGGAAAGATGAAATCAGCATGCTCCCTCCTGTCTCTTCTATGCCATCACGCAATGCAGCCATCAGTCATGGACAGATTTAAAGCATGGAGCGCTGAAAACTCTGAACTGGAAAAGGGAGCAGGTGAATTGGGGATAGAGGCTAGCATTCAAAGTTCCACCAAAACCAGGGAGAGTTCACCATTTTTCCCTTCAGTATCACATGGCATGACTCAGAAGCATCCCTAAACCCAGAAGCACATGCCAGGTGTGAGCTGAAAGAGCTCTAAGGGAACGCCTCTTTTTTTGGACTGTTGTCATTGTTCAGTCACTAAGTCATGTCTGACTCCTTGCCAACCATGGACTGCAGCACACCAGGCTTCCCTCCTTTACTGTCACCCAGAGTTTGCTCATACTCATGTCCGTTGAGTTGGCGATGTCATTCAAACATCTCATCCTCTGTCACCCCTTCTCCTGCCCTCAATCTTTTCCAGCGTCGTGATCTTTTCCAATAAGTTGACTCTTCGCATCAGGTGGCCAAAATATTGGAGCTGCAGCATCAGTCCCTCTGATGAGGAGCAGCAAAAGGAATTCCTGAGGGTTGGAGAGTTGAGAAGTCTCCTGTTTAATCTTATTTTTTCCTTTGTATCTCTCCCAGCCTCCAAGCAATATGGTTACAGAAGCACAGTGATGACATTAGGGTCCAGGCAGGAGCCTAAAACTCAGGGAGGGAACCCTTCCTGTGCTCAGAAGAGTGTGATGCAAGAACACTTCTTTTCTCCGTGTCTCCTCCTGCTGCATTGCCCTGTAAGCAGATGGAGGTACTGAAAGCCTGAAGCAGAGCAGGGAAAGTAAAGCCCAAGTTTTTTGCCCAGAGGACCAGGAAGGGAGACCTAAGGAGTCCAGAAAATGATGGGAAAGTTATAAAAAGTAGAGAGGTCAAGAGAGCAATCCAGAGGTCATCTCTAGTTTGTGCACATGTGACTCAGAACCTAAACAGGATTCTGAGTCCTGTTCTGAGTCCACGAACTTGGAAAACTAAGTTCAGAGTGGAACACACTTAGGTATCAGACTGGCCACAGGGTGGTGCATATGAGGACCTGATATGAAGAGCATTAAAAATATTTGAGAACTGATCTAATGCTGGAACCAATATCAGAAGGCAGTCAGAGCTTACAGGCTGAGCTAACTTGGTTGATTGCCTGCTAAAGGAAAACAATCAAGATTCTTCATAGAATTTAAATAAGGCTCAGAGTCTCATTGCAAAATATTTAAAATATACAGAATGCAATCCAAAAGAGTTTGTCATAGGAATCCAGGGGAAAAAAATCTTCAAAGGGAAAAGAGAATCAAAATATGCTGAACACAAAAGGGCATAGATGTTGTCATTATCAGACACAGACTTTAAAGCAGCTGTTATAAACGTGTTCTAAGATGTAAAGGCAAATGCTTTTGAAACAAATGAAAAGTCTCTGCAAAGAGATGGAAAATATAAAGAAGAAGCAAATGGAAATACATAGAGAAGCAGAAAATACAATAACCAAAATAAAAAAGGCTTTTAATGGTTTCAGCAGCAGAATAGAAATGAGAGAGAAGTCAGTGAATTTGAAGATGAAACAACAGAAATTATCCGATCTGAAAGACAAAACGAAATATTGGAAAAAAAAAAAAAAACAGTCATGGGCCTGTAAAATAATACATCTTAGCGTTTGTGTCTTTGAAGTCCCAGAAGAATAGGACAAGAGTGCATTGTAATATGTATTCAGCCCATATATTGGTAGTGTAAGAATTAGACCTGGGCAACCTCATCTTCAGAGACCATGCTCATAACTAACTATTCGCTATTTTCTCTTGGTCACCAAAGAATCTCACTCATCATTTAAGAGCATAGTGAGATCCTGGCAAAATAAGTCTAGAAAGGAATGCTGATTATCAGTACAGACCACACAGAACTACTGATTATGACGACTTCAAATCTATCCTGAAAATCTGAGGATGTGAATGAAAAGAAATTCAAAGAAGGAAATAGGAAAAGCTTTATAGAATCATGCCTGAGATTAGCCATATGGCTGACCCTTTATTAGCCACCTCATTGATACAAGTTATTCATGTTCCTTGTGCTGTTTTCTTTGCAAAGCATTCTTATCTGTTGTTATTTTTGTTGAATATTATCATAATTTTCCCGGGTTTTGGGAAATGTTATTTCTAGCGTGGTAAGTGATGAGAATGGATGTTTATAAATGATAACACATTTGTGCCTTTGTTGGTTTTCCTCCCCCCTCTTAACCTGGTTTAGTTGCTCTTACTATCCCTTTATATCCAGGTTATCAGTGCACAGAGGGGTGGAGTACTTAAGCTACCTTATGAGGTTCAGTGTAGAAAACTGTGATGTCACAGTGCTCCAGGAAAACAAATAGTTTACTGAGAAGAGACTGACCACACAGTCTTAGACTTAGATTCAAGTTGGAGCCTCACAGGAGAAACAGACAAACAAGCATTAAAATTAGATATATTTGGGCATATTATGGACAAAGACAAGAGAGAATGCACAAAAGCTTCCAGGGATCTCTGCTTAGAAACTGAAGTGTGAGGGATTCAGAGGAAGAATCTTGGGCTGTGGCAGGAATATCTAAACTGTAGAGTGCATAATGGCCAAGACACTTGGGCCCACCCAGATTTAAATCTTGAGATGAATGTTGGGGAGTTACCGGAGCTTGGTTGTGTGGTACTCACCGCTGAATACTATTGCTTGCTTGTCATTGCCGTATCTTATTGATGACTTGGTTTACCTTTTAAAAATCTTTTTGTTTCACCCCCCTTCCCCATATACTTAAAGTCTTCTTTCTGAAGAGTAATTAGAGTTCTGAGTGAATCCAGTAATCCTTTGTTTTCATTTCTGTGATTTTATAGAAAAATTTAGTACTTTTAAAGTGTAGCCTTTACGTTTATATTTTAAAAATTTAACAATAACCACTTTCCATTTCTGAGATGATAGTCAGCGTTCATGATATACTCTGTTAATAATTTCTTGGCAATTTTATGAGCCTCTAATTCTGTTGTTTTCCTTCCCCATTTTGTTTGTTTTGCATACTTCCATTAGCCGAGAGTATTTAGACAAAAGAGAAGAACAAAGACAAGCAAGAGAAGAAAGGTTTGTATATCTCTTCTTTCCCATTGTAACCAAATGGCATGTGACGTGTCACTCTTAACGAAGCCTGCAGAGGAGACTTTGGTAGTTAAAATACAATAGCTTCACCTAAGACCTAAGACCTTGGGGAGCTGGCATTTTGCAGAATAGAGTGTCCTGGTTATCTCCATTTTCCAAGAAAGTACAGATTAATTATTTAGTGCCATCATGGTGTGAGATATATGTGTCTGTTCCTCCAACACTCTTCTCCAAATAAACATACAGTTTAGCTTATTGACATATGGTATATATTTTAAATGTCTTTTTACTACCACTGTTGAGCCTGGGTTAGGTGTCCCTCCTGTGTGTTTCCAAGTCATTTGTTCAGCATTTCTTCAACAAATATTTGAGCCCACACACTATGCCAGGCACTGGCTAGGGTGCCAGACCCTCCTGAGATTCTCCCTGGAGGTGCCTGACCACTTACCCATCCCCTTACTGAACTGTACTCAGTTCTTGCATGGCAGGAACCATACCTGGTTTTCCTGGGTATCCCAGTGCCTGCCATAGGGCTTGCAGGTAGCAGAGACTTCGGAAGAATGTATTGAATAAATGGGGCTTCCCTGGTAGCTCAGCGGTAAAGAATCTGCCAGCAATGCAGGAGACATGGGTTTGATCCCTGGTTTGGGAAGATCCCATGGAGAAGGAAATGGCAACCCGCTCCAGTATTCTTGCCTAGAGACTCCCAGGCTCAGCCTGGTGGGCTACAGTCCATGGGGTTGCAAAGAGTCAGACATGATTTAGCAACTAACCAACAACCAACAATTGAATAAAGGAGCAAAAGAACCAACAGCTTTAAAATATTTAAGCTGTTAAACCAGTTTGTTCATTTCAATGGCAACATACTTTGGATCCCTTTAAACCATATCAAGTTAATATATTCAGTGTCTGGTAAACTTAGATAAGCAAAGGAAATTGTTTTTGGAAGTAGACCAGCAAAAGGCAAGTTTACCACTAGCTGGACACAACTGTCCAGCTGTACAGTTGTGAGAGCTGGACCGTAAAGAAAGCAGAGTGCCAAAGAATTGATGCCTTTGAACTGTGGTGCTGGAAAAGACTCCTGAGAGTCCTTTGGACAGCAGTGAGAGAGATCAAACCAGTCAATTGTAAGGGAAATCAACCCTGAATTCTCGTTGGAAGGACTGATGCTGAAACTCCAGTATGTTGGTCATCTGATGCAAACAGCTAATTCATTGAAAAAGTCCCTGATGCTGGGAAAGATTGAGGACAGAAGGAGAAGAGGTTGTCAGAGGATAAGATGGTTAGATGACATCACAGATGCAATGGACATGAACTTGGGAAAACTTAGGGAGATGGTGAGGGACAGGGAGGCCTGGCTTGCTACAGTCCATGGGTCACAAAGATCGGACCCAACTGTGCGACTGAACAGCTGTCCAGCCTGCAGTTATTCCCTCTACCACCAGGTGGGGGTTACTGCACAGAGAGACTGGAAAGGCTGGGCTCATACCAGAGCCAGTCCGGAACCAATCAGTCTCTGAACTATGCCAATAAAAAGTGGAATTGTGCTAATTTTTTTTAGACACCATTAGCTAAATAGATCAGGACAGTCTGAGACAGGGAAGAGTGGAGACTGTCTGTGTTCAATTAAAAGTTAGATGCTTACGTTGGCCTCATAAACAAAACCATCATGGCATTACTTTAATTCCAGTGTTCTATTAGATTATTGCCATCCTGATAACCAGTTGTGGCCAGCAAATTTATAGTAAAAGATGCTGGTAAAGAAACTCTAGTAAGTACCTGTTTTTTGTTTTTTGTTACACTGGAGGACATGACATATACCCTGGTTTAAGAAATCAAATTTTGGGACTCCCTTGCTAGTCTAGTGGTTAAGACTTCACCTTCTAATGCAGGAGGTATGGGTTCGATCCATGGTCAGGGAGCTAGGATCCCACATGCCTCATGACTGAGAGACCAGAACATAAAACAGAAGCAGTATTATAACAAATTCAATAAAGACTAAAAAAAATGGTTCACATTAAAAAAAAAAATCTTAAAAAAAAAAAAGAAATCAAGTTGTATCTTTTAGCTTTCCCTCTGGACTCTGAACTTTTTTGAGCTTTTGGACAACTTGACAGTCATGTTGTATCTGTACAGGCAAGACTTTAAAGCTCCTGGAGAGAAGACCAGGTGCTGTGTGCGTCAAGATCTGAGCTGGTTCAGACTGGAATCTAGTTTTTTCCAAATTGCTGAGGGCTGCCTCATTCTGCATATTATTTACTACTCTTTCCCCTGAAGTAGAGCATCACTTACCTGGAAAACTCACGCAGAGGAGGTTTCTACTCCTCTTCTCTGGCCTCCACTCTCTCCCCGACACCACCCGCCACCCTAGGTCTTCTTAGCTGGTGCGGGAGTGGGTTCTCCATGGCCTCATGTGGGGTTCTTTCTGTACAGCCTGCCTTTCTGTTTACCTGAGATTTGGGGAAGCAGCCAAGTGTTTTCCTTTGATTTGGACCAGCTACTTTTCCTGGTTAGTTGGCTGTTTGAATTACCTGGTAAAGATGGAAGTGAGGGAGATATACTTTCATCCCTTGTTGGAAAGCAGTTGGGAGTTCCTGGTAAGCCAGGAAAAGATAAGATTTCCAAGTTATAATGGAACTTGGAAATGGATGGGAAAACTAATGGAGATCAGAGGTGGAAAGAGACATGGAGGAGAACTCCATCTGTTAACTCTTCAAGGTGGAGCCAGGCTTGTTTGTTTGGTCCCATGACTCAGAAAAGACAGCCAGACTCACAGCAGAGAGGTTTTGAGGTTCATATAACCTAGTGTAATGAGATGAATGTCATTTTGCTATTTTGAGGGGTAATGGCCATGCATACAAATTTGGTTTAATTTTTAATTTTAAAATTTCATGTCATCCCATTCCATAATTTTAGGTAAGCTGTTTTATTGATAATGGTGCGGATCCAGAGTAAGTCTCTGTCTGGTCTATTTCTAATTTTTTGTAAGTATTATAAGAAAGTCTCTGTCTGATATTGATTGACTTGATGTTCACGAATGATTCTTTTTTAGGGGTGATAAGGAATGAGATCCGGGCTGGGAATCATTGGGTTGGGGTGGAGGTCAGGGTGAGAGTGGTCTGAGGGAGCTGGCAGGACTTGGAGAGGAGGTGCCTTATGGGAAGCAGAGGTTCTGGGGACAGAGTGCAAAGGGGACGGCTGGGACTGGGCGAGGATTTGGGAAATCATGCATCAAAGTGATCCTGAAGCAGTAAGAGTGGATTCTGAACATGATCTGAGGACAGACTAGAAGTTAGAGGGAGCCAGGTTTTGGTTTAAGGGAGAATTTCCAAGCACTTGGGTGGCAGGAAGAGTCATTAGTAAGTAGGTGCAGTGAAAAGTCATGCCGGGTTTCTAGTGCCTACTAGAGATTTAATAATTTAGATTTGAGCAAGCTCTGGGAGTTTGTAATGGACAGGGAAGTCTGGCGTGCTGCAGTTCATAGGGTCGCAAAGAGTCGGACATGACTGAGCGACTAAGCTGACTGAACTGAGTGCTTTTAGTTTTTAGCATATGACAGGCACTCAACAGAATATTTAATAAATAATGAAAAGATAAATGAATTAGATGTGGACAGAGGCAGGATAATGAGAATGTTTCAACGAGGGTAGGCAAAATGAAAAGTATTTTGAGTCGGGGGCATAGTCTGTTGATAGAGACCCAGTACTTTGTTCCTAGGAGGCTACGTCAGAGTCTGTTGATTGGAGGCAGTGTTGCTAGGCAGCCGAGGCGTGACCATCATCAAATGGGCTAGGGGGCTCCTAGGATCGAGCACCACTTAGATCACTCTCGCAGGGAAGGTCGGGATAGAGGTCCGGCTTCCTCCCCAGGTTTTGCCAGAGGTGTCCATGGGGCAGGAGAGGCTGCTGAGGTTGAAGATCTCTACGCTGGGTAGCCTGGTGCTCCCCGAGCTTGAAGGTCTCCACACTGGGTAGCCTGGCGCTCCCTGAGCTTGAAGGTCTCCACGCTGGGTAGCCTGGCGCTCCCTGAGCTTGAAGGTCTCCACGCTGGGTAGCCTGGTGCTCCCCGAGCATGCCCATCACCACTCCACCCATCGCAGGAATACAGAAACATAGCGGCTCTTGACACTTGGGCCTCCCCACCTCTGCCGTGTTTTAATGTTAATTGTGGAAAAGTATACATAACATATAACTTACTGTTTTAACAATTTTAAAATGTATAATCCAGTAGTGTTAAATATATTCACATTTTTGTGCAACTAGCCTCCAGCACTCTTTGTCTATAGAACTGACCCCTTAACCCTAAATCCTGCCATTTTTGTCTGTCATCTAAACATCTTAAAAACAAGTCAGATTAAACCCCTGACTCGTCCCCTCTGCCTGTCTCAGGGATCCTCAAGGGTGACCTCCATGAGCCAAGAGGTACACAGGAATAGTCTTTGAGAAGTCTATCCAGACCCTGGATCCCCTGGGGTCCCCCCTGAAAATGGGGTGAACCCTTTGGCTGCCAGCACATACCTACCAGCCTGGCTGCCCACAGGGAGGGGATCAGAGAGGCTAGGGTGGGGCTGGCAGAAATGGAGGTTGGTGATGGGTTGTCCTCCTGGCCTGAAGCCTTCTGTGTGGGGCTTCGTTACTTCTCTCCCTGATTTTGCTAGAGCATGGCTTCCCTCCTCTAGGATCCCCATCTCTGGGACATGTCCAGACCCTCTTGTTTGCCCTGGATTCCTCCTGCCCCCTGCCCTTGCCACTTGGACTCCACATGGGGACATGTGGGCCCGTAATGTGATCTCCTGGCCTCCCAGCCTTCCTGGCTTTCCATTTGCCCCCAGCCCTTTTATAATAAAATACAGGTCCCAACACTTGCCCTCAAGACCACGGTCTTCCACGATTCCTGTCACTTCCACCACCTGGTAGTTTTTTGGGGCCCATCTGCATTAACTTCAGAAATATCTCCTTTATGGTACTTTTCCTACTTTTTGAGAGATGACGTTGTTGGCAAGGAAAGTCCAGAGTCTCTAAAGCTTTCTTTCTGGGTCGAGTTTCACCCTGTTAACCATGAGACAGACATTTGTAAATGCAGATCCACATCATGCGTTTTACCAGAGAGTCACCAGGAAAGTAAGCTCACTCCGCAAGAAAGTGAAATCTGCAGCCCTGCCCTCTGGCGCCCTGGGCCGCAGGGAGACGAGAGCAGGTGGGCTGCTCCTGGAGGGTTCTTTGCCTCCTTCCCATCAGCCCATGAATGCACGTGCCCAGGGAAAGAACTGAGGATGGTGATCTTCCTGTTCTCAAAAAGTCCTATCATCTGCTTGTTGAAAACAGACATACACATGTGAAAAGATGACTAAATATGCCAGGCAGTAAATGTAAAATGCCATCTGAGTTGAATGGGCTACATATCCGACATGAGTTCAGAGGCAAGGGCAAGATCACTTCCAGCTGTGGTGGTCAGGACAGGCCCCCCTGGGGAAGATGCGCGTGCGAGCCTGTCCGGGGCCTGGCAGGAGAGCTGTGATGACTGCAGACCTGGGAGCCATGCCCCCTGAAGGATGGATGAAGAAATGTGTGCTTTCTAAAGGCATTCTTTTAAAAGGTTCAGTGTGTGTGCTCTGCCTTTCTTATCCAGCTGAAGTAAGAGCGCCGTGTATGCAGCGTCTGGGTGGGGGCTACAGGGTCTAGGGCCGGGGGCTTGCCCTTGGGAAGTAACTAAAGCAATGAGTTCACGTGGATGTGAGTGAGGGTCTGGAATAAGCATTTGCAAAGTTTTGTGGTGGGTGTGATAGTCAAAAGGGGTTTCCCAGGTGGCGCCGGTGGTAAAGAACCCGCCTGCCAATGCAGGAGACATCGGAGACGTGGGTTTGATCCCTAGATCGGGAAGCTTCCCTGAAGTTGGGCATGGCAACTCACTCCAGTATTCTTGCCTGGAGAATCCCATGGACGGAGGAGTCTGGTGGGCGAGAGCCCATAGGATTGCAAAAGAGTCGGACACCACTGAAGCGACTTAGCATGCACGCACACATGATAGTCAAAAACCTGCTACAGCTGAGTTCATGAATTTATTCCTGAACAAATAATGACGGGTAAAATTAGCAGACATCTGGAAGAGGCACATATTTCAGAGTTATTTTGGTCTGATCTATAAAGCACTCTATGAGGAATATGATTGGTAGCTGGTCTTAATAAACAGTTAGTGGGTTCTGCCTGCCTGAAATGCAAAACAGATGTATCTTTGTTCTTTTAAACTGACTTTGATGAATAAACTATATGTGACGTCAGGGCCAAGCTATTGGATGTCTGAGTCCTACTCAGAAATATTTTAGAATATAAAAAACTTTCCATGGTCGACACCGAGAGAACAAAGTGAATTCCAGTCACATTGCTGTTAGCGTTGAAGCAGGTTCAGAAATCCAGGGAGGGCTTCATCCAACAACCTTTTGGTATTTCGGGGCATTGTTCCTGTCTGCTGCACCAAGGCACCCTCCCATTTCACAGCTGCGAGCTCTGAGGGCGTGTGGTTTTCAGCTGTCACTATTGGGGCTTTTTTGATGGTCATTATTGCTGTTTGGCTTGTTTGCACAAATGTTTCCTAAAACAGCAAACTAGGATTCTGCAGCAGTGATCTGGTATCTGGAGACTGTGATGTTACCACTTCCCCCAATTTGTTTGGTTATGAATGATGCAGGATTTTTAATCATTAGCATCTTGGCTTTGCTGGGTGTTTTTGGCAGACGGGCCCTCCAGCCAGCCCTGCGCTGTGCTCTTTGCATCAGGAAACCAGCTCACTCTGCAGGTGTTTCATCCATAAACAAGCACCAGCCACGGGCTCCTCTTTCTTTTTACGGAAACCCTTTGGAATTTAACTTTCAGATACAAATACTTGGAGCAGTTGGCAGCTGAGGCGCATGAGAAGGAGCTGAGAAGCCGGAGTGTGAGCCGGGGCAGAGCTGACCTCTCCTTGGACCTGACCTCACCGGCAGCCCCCGCCTCCCCCGCCCCTCTGGGTCGTAGCCCTTCATCTCTAGACTCGCAGGAGGTTCCCACGGTATCATCCTCCTCCCCAGGAACGCCTCAGCATCCCCAAGGTGAGTGAAGGGAGAGGAGAGGGGAACTGATGCGGTAATTAACATCAGACAGGCTTCTAGGCAGCATGAACCATCCCAGCGTGCAAACTCATACTGAGAGGCAGCTAATGGGAAGCTTCAGGGGTGGCTGTGACCTGAGGTGTCACTAATAGCAAGGCGTTTGCAAAGCCACTTACTACAGCAAAATTATCTATAAAGCTTGTCAGTGTATGATCACTGGAAAGGGAGAATGCTGAAAATAAGACTCACTTTGACATTTAATCCTAAGTCACAGGATAATAAGTTAGGATTAATTTATTCCTCTGTCATTTGCATGTTCTCTATTTATTGGATCTGCTCCTCCTGTAGGAATTGTCGGTCTGGTTTAAGTTACACTGATAGAGGGTAAAATTAACCAGAGCAAACAAAGAAACAGAAGTAAAATATTGAAGAAGAAAAAAAAGAAGATAGTAAAGATGACTGGCCTGTGGTATGGGGGTGGGCGTAGATGCTTGTGTTAGATGCAGACAGACAGGCTCTCCCTGGAGAAACTGCCGGTCGTCTTAGCTTTATTTGGAGAAAAGCAGTGCCATTGTACGCTGCAGCCTCGGAGCTCAGCAGTTTTCCTGATGGCTCTGCAAATTGTGGTCCGTTTTCTTTCACGTTGTCAGAGAGGATGGTCCTCGGGTACAGGCGCCTAACGCTGCATGTTGACTGACCCTGCAGCCAGCACGGTTTGGTTTAATCGAGTGTGATGGCTCTCAGCCTGCTGTAGGCTTAGCCAACTGAAGACAGCAGAGACACTAAACTTTTAACTCCAGGAAGGTTGACTAAATATGGCGTAAAGTCTAATTTAAACAAGGCAGGACTCCATGACCTCAGCAGAACTGGCTGTAACTGAACCATCTTGTCTGTCCAGTTCTTTGCTGGCTCTCCGAGCCTCGGGGCTCAATCTCCTGGAGCGGGCTGGTTCCGTCCCAGCTCCCCATCACGTCCTGTTACTCCTGGTCCTGGAGCCATGGAAGATTGTCCTGGGCAGATGGCTCAGTCCTAGATGAGTAATGTCGGTCTTAAAATGTTAAGACTCTGGGAATCAGGAAAACAGATTTCTCTGTAACAGCAGTGTGCTTTCCAAACTCGGCCTGATATCACTGTTCTATCTAAATGGTGGTATTTCCAGAGGCCATATAAAAAATATTCCCCCTGCAAGCTGTGGTTCAGGACTTAATCTGGGTACTTTTAACTCTAAGAGTTGTTATCTCCAGCACTTTACAGAAGGGTTTTGTCCAAACTGTGACGTACAGAATGGCCCCAAGCTAAGAAGGAATTGTCAGTATCTATAAATACTGTTTGTCCTCGAGATTTTTAATCTATTTGATGTTTGTGGCAAAACCAAGACAGTTCCCCGAGTATTTTGTCCAGTGTCAGTCAAACTTGAAGCCATTCTATCCAATTAAAGAGAGTGTTTTAACCTTTAATCAGAACACAGGAAATATTTTGTATGTACATAATATGCATTTGTGGAAGGTTATTTCAGTATGCTTTCAGAAAGATAAATAGCAAATGTCATTTTCCTCTTCAGAGAAGGGGTAAACAGAGACTAAGAAAATGTTTGACTGAAATCACACCCTAAATGGTTATCTACATCAGAAAAAGGAATATTGGACTTGAATTTAGACACAGTTACAAATTAACGAAACAGCATTGGTGTTTCCTTTTTTCTTAGGGAGAGGGGAGACACAGTGGCTCTTATAGAATCTAGAAACACTTCCATCATATGTTAAGTTATTATCATCCATCAAATCAGCTGGAGCCAGCAAAGTGTTCTAACATCCTTGTCCTAGTATATAACCGAGTTATTCAGTTGGAAAGTCTAAGTGTAGAATAAGAAAGGCTGTAGGAGGATGCTCTCAAGAGAACTGATGAAGCATCTTTCTGATTTGGAGCTTTTGGACCAGAACACAAAGTAGGTGTGGCATAAGGGTTTTTCTTCACCTGGTTTGTTATCATCTTGGAAGCATTCCACTAGGTCCCGGTTACTGGTCTCATCTTTTCACCAGGTCCCCATTTTCAAATGCTCAGAGTAATTTTTTGCTGATCCCTAATATTTAGAATATTCCAACAGCTGGGGGAAGAATAAAATATATAATCACACATCCAGATGTTTGTCCTGCACCAAACACCTGGCGCATGGTCCAAACATGTCAGGGGTTGACTCGCTTTTTCGTTCTTTATCCTTGTGGGGTCATGTGCTAATAATTCATTTCACATTTCTATAGCACTTAGCTGCTTCCTTCCAAATGCTGCTCTTTAATACCTTGTGGTGCATCTCAGTAAGGAAGGGAGATGCTCTTATGCATACTTTATGGAGGCTCGGATAGATGGGGATGTGCTTCAGATCTGGCTGGTGCCATGCTGGGAGTAAAGATCACTGTTTCACTCCCAACCCAGCCATTCATTGTGCCATGGTATCTGTGGTGACGCTCCCAAGAATCCCATGCCATCCCCTCACGACCCTCTCCCCAGTATCTATCAAAATTGTGACCTACATTTCAGAATTATATTTACAAAGAAAAAGGAACAGCAAATATTTATTCCTGAATTATGTATACCTTAAGGTTAAAGGTCACTTTGTGAATTCTTACTTAAATTCTTTCGATAACAGAATATATGAAAACATTAAAGCTTTCCCTACCTTTTCCCTTACAAAATATATTTACAAAGAGGGAAGAGTTAATGGTAAAATACCTGTAGCGTTATGTGGCGTCTAGTAAGATCTTTCAGCCAAAAACCTTCCCAGCTAAATCTGCTGTAACTTTTGTGTAAATCACGCCACTGCTCCCAGCATCAAGTCATTGTGTGCTTGAATTATTTTTCCATCTGGCCCTCTTGTGGTTCATAGCAGGTGTTTGTCCCAGTGGTGCCTAAAACTGGTGGTGATGATCTGAATATTTTTCCTTTGTGTCAAACTGCCAGGCCCATGTGCGCTCATTTGCGCTGTGCTCTAATTAATGGAGACAGCCCCCAGTTTAGGCAACCATGGAAGGACCGCTCTCTTCATCCATTGCTTTAATCGTTATTTTTTTTAAAGTTTATTTACTTATTGGCTGTGCTGGGTCTTCATTGCTGCAGAGATGGCTTTCACGGCTTTCTTTAGTTGCAGAGACGGGGGCTTCTCTTCGTTGCAATACAAGGGCTTCTCACTGCAGTGCTCCTCTTGTTGTGGAACACAGGCTCTAGGGCACCAGGGCTTCAGTAGTTGTGGTCCCCGGGCTCCAAAGCACAGGCGCCGTAGTTGTGGTACGCGGGCTCAGTTGTTCTGCGACATATGGGATCTTCCTGGGCCAGGGTTTGAACCTGTGTCGCCTGCATTGGTAGGCGGAGTCTTATCCACTGGACCACCAGGGAAGTCCCATTGCTTGAATTATGCTTTCCTTATTTTCACTGAGCCCTCATGGTATCGATCAGAATATCTATCCAATAAATGTGTTTCCTGTTATTTTAAAGCATTCAGAGATGACTCTGGAAACAAGTTTTCCTCACTAGAGAAAAGGTGCAATGTTCTTTTGGAATGGAGTTCTTCGATGTGGCTTTAAGGAAATTACTCTGAGGACTGAAAACAATGATACTCTAGGAACTCCCTGGCAGTCCAGTGTTTAGGACTCTGCACTTTCAATTCCAAGGGCCTGGGGCTCAATCCCTGGTTGGAGAACTAAGATCCTGCAAGCCACTTAATATGGCCAGAAAAAAAAAAAAGATAATCTATGGGCCCACAGTGAAGTCAGTGCAGCAAGGTAAACTGTTATGCCAGCGGGTGTCAGATCTCGGTAACCTATTTCATGGAAACAAAGTGGAGAAAATCGCTGATCTCGAAACCAGGTGTTGACGGTGGTCCATGCAGGATGCCTTGGGGTTGAACTGCCTTCCTTGGAGGCCTGAACTGTGTTCTTCCCAGGCTCCCTGGCTCCAATACCTGAGTGGCCCCTGAGGCTAAATGAGAGAAATGACCATCCCCAGGAGAAGGAAGATGCTGTCAAGAGTTGATAAGGTGATTTCACTCATTAATATAGCCACGAAAGCACACATAATGGCTAGATTATTTTTCTTATTTTGAGCTCGGTACTCTTTATTTTACACACACAGCTAGCATGTTACAGATGCATTTAGAAATTTACCATACTCTATTAATTCTATGTCAAAGAAGAATACGTTCAACAGTATGATTTTTTTTCTACCTGTAATTGATTCCTACATATTTCCAAATGTCTTACTCTTTGGCGCTGGAGATATAAAATGTGGCTTATGTGGTCACGGCCTATTCACCAGCACTCAGCTGGAGGCGCTTACAGAAATTATGGGCATGGTAAACTAATATTTTCTCTAAACCAAGAATAGAACCTAGGTCTCCCACCTTGCAGGCGGATTCTTTACCAGCTGAGCCACCAGGGAAGCCCAAGAATACTGGAGTGGGTAGCCTATCCTTTCTGCAGGGGAACTTCCTGACCCAGGAATAGAACCAGGGTCTCCTGCATTGCAGGTGGATTCTTTACCAGTTGAGCTACCCGGGAAGCCCGTAAGTGTTTACAGTAAATATGATGATTCTTCTAGTCTTCTGATCTTCACACCTGAAAATAAAATGTAGACATACAGTAATGGCATGAAATGTTCAATTTGTTTCCGCGAATCATCATTTTTCATCATTTTCATTCATCATGGCTACTGTCATTGTTACCAGTCACTGACTGAGCATCTTTGTTACCTTCATTGTGTAACATATTTTCGGTGTCCTTCAGGCAAAAAGGTGCTCTCCTAGGTTACCCTGTCCACAGAGTAGAGATCAGAAACATCTGGCATCCTGTTTCCAGCTGGCACAGAAGCAGTGGAATATCATCCATCATCAGCCTAATGCATGCTGGTTCCCTTGCATAAAGCTTCTGGACACCTCCAGTCCAGGATTTCGTGAGTTGGCAGGAAACTAGATTCCTGGTGGTTCTGTGACTCAGGGCTGCCCCACCTCACCTGACTGCTGCTACTTAATGCCATTTGTACGATGAGACAGAATCTCTCAGGGACTCAACCCAAGGGCAAGGCCAGGGCCCTGCCTGCTATGCCTGCTGGGGAACATTTGACAGCCTTTGTGAATCATGGGAGTTTTCTGCTTGCCATTTCTCCATTTCTAAAAAAAAGGAACAGATAATACTTTCCCATTTTTCCTCTTACAGAGAATGACAGTTGCCTGCAGTATGTCTTCTTGTACCATTTTATAAAACATTAAATAGTCCTGAGTTTTTTTGAAGCAAAGTATAAATCCTACTGAAGTTTACTTAAGTAAAGATAAGGCTCAGAGTGGCATTGGGACTGTTGTTAAAGCAGGATGTTATATGAGTGCCATGATAATCTCATAGATGACAAATAGGTGTCAATATCTGCCAAAGGTCTGAGACTTCACCCTACTTAAAAGCTAGTAAGTTAGCCCGCCATGATCTCATGGATGTTGGCAGAAGACACGAAACTCCTGGGTCAGAAACAAAGGACTTTATTACTCACAGCGATAGTAGAAGCCAAGATAGCAGCATTTGTGCCATTTCTGCAAGTTGCAGTTTCCACAAGGTGATGTGAATAAGCCCACATGACACCTGCGCACACTGAGTGGAACCCTGAGTTGAAGGATCTCAAATCTTTATTGGGCAGTTAGCGCATCTTCCCTTTATCCCAGAGGGAGACGTGATCTTGCTCACAGTGGGCGATAAACCAAGTAGTGGTTGGTTCCAGAGGGAGACTGTCTCTGTCTTACAAGGCTGTTTTCTATGCATACCTCCTTAGAAGGATGGTCCAGAATCAAGGCTATGGTGGCTTTGCTTGTAAGACTCCGGAAATGAGAGACCCATGGAGAATTGTTTCCAAGGTTGGGGTTATAGTGATTTTTAACCAACCTTTATCATCAAATTTTCATTCTAAAAACTGTTTAATGTAAACAAAAAAATCCAAGTTTGAAACAGCCGTTGGCTTGTTTGTTCTTATTTGACAAGAAGAAAGAGTATCAGGAGCTATAAAGCCCAGTGGGGAGCAGGCACTGTGTGCGTCTGGAGGTGCTCCAGGGCATCCGGAGAGACAGGAGTGCCTTTCATCCCAGGGGAAAGCCTTTGGTAAGTGCTTCCAGTTACAGTCAGAAGGCCTCCCCAGGCGGGGCTGTGGACCTTCTTCAGTCAGTGTGGTACAGCAAAGAGGAATAACTCTCAGGTTTCTTCTCGCCTCCTTATCTGTGCTCAGGACCTTGCTCTCTCCTCTGCCATCTCCATCTCCCCTCTTTCCCCCCAGCGTCCCTCCTCCCCCATACCCCTGCCTTTCCCCACGCACTCCACCAAGGCATTTGTACAAAGTGGTATAACACCAGCAGTGAGGCAGGATGATCAAACACTGGTTTTCCAGCCCCTAAGAGGATGCTTTTTCAAGACCTTTCCTGAGTTCCACAAATCTTTAGAGCTTTCCAAAGCTGTGAGATCTTCTAAAGAAGCCACCTCCACCAGATACACTGGGAAGTTCCAGTAGCTTTTTGTTGGCTTTCTGGGTTCAGCAACTCTGTCTTTCTTCTAGAACTCTCTAGACTCAAAAGTGTTACTGGGCTTTCATATCATCGTCGTCTTCTGTCATTGTGATTTCATCATCTTGTCTCACATTTGTCCTCGTTTTGTCTCAATCTTCTTACCAACTCTTCTTCTAGCTGCCCCCAGGTGTCAGATTTTTCCAGGATTCCTTCTCCAGCAACGCTCTGTGTTCACGCCACACCTCCTGTACCTTCACAGGCCCATCTGTAATTTTTAGCAACCTGCCGAGTGCTGAAATCCACCGTGTCTGCCTCTCCAGCTGTGGCCTTCCTGAGCTCAGGACTCATGTATCCAACCTCCTTAGACATTACCATCTGAATACGCCTTAGACACTTCGGACTTACCAAGTACCAGTCAGGGGCATTTTGATGGGAGGTGTCCCTCATCTCTCCCCCATAAAACTAGCAAATCTGCTCATACCTCCCAGTCCTTGTCTGGTTAAGACCATTTCTCTTGGCCTCCTTATTTAGGTTGGAAGCAGATAGGTAACTTTGACTTCTTCCTTAATGCTTACCCCTACATCCAGTCAGTCACCAAATGTCGATGTGCTCTTTTCCCTCAAATCAGCCCTCTCCCTTGTCTCCCCGTTGTCAGTGCTTCAGTCCAATCTTAACCATCCCTGATTTGGACCATTTCTATAGCTTCTACTATATCTCACCTCCCCAGGTTCTTATAGCCCAATCCCCTCCCCCCGCAAAAAAAATCATGTCTATACCATGATTTTAAAACCCGTTAGTGGCTCTCCATCATCTACAACATGAAGTTAAGACCTTGCGTGGCACTCAAGACTCTTGGGTATCCAGTCCCCACAATGAGTTTCTTACCACCGTAACCACCTTTACATGTTACGCTCCATCAGGACCAAACCACCCTCATAGTGGAAAGGTGTCTTGTTCTCTATCTCTCTGTTTTTCTCTTGAGCCATTCTTGAATCTCATGTGTTCTCTTGTGGTTTAAACAGCTTGCTGCACCCAGTGTGATTTAAGAGTCCAAGGACCTGTGGTTGGAGAGAACTTGGCCGGTGACTCTAAGCCCAGGACTTCTTACAGCGTTCCACTGAAGCTCAGTGAAAACTGGATTGTCGGAACTCTGAGGGCGGGTGTGGGATCTCCAAGGTGGTATCTTTCAAAAGGACTTTTAAAAGTAATTTTGAACATATATGGATTTCATCTTAAGAGGTGGTTTAGGCCCGAGCCTGTTTGAAAACTCTGGCTCTAATTTTGAGGACAAAGCTGGGTTGTATTTTAAAGGCATACAAATTCATTAGACCGGTGAATCGGTATTTTGCAGGTAATATGTGTCTTTTTGGAATAAGCTGAAGTGGACTGAGTTTGGGCCCATCCTAATGAACCTGTTCCTATAGAGCAATGATTCTCAGCCAGGAGTGGTTTTTGCTCTCAGGGGACATTTGGTAGTATCTGGAGATATTTTTGGTTGTCAGAACTGGGAAGGAGCTGCTATTGGCCTCCAGTGGGAAGAAGCCAGGAATGCTGCTGAATATCCGACAATGTGTAGAACAATAGGCTGCAGCTCCCCACCCCCCCACCCCACCGCAACAACAAAGGCGTATCTGACCCCAGATATCCAGAGTCCTGAGCCTGAGAAATCCGGCTCCAGAGTGAATCTGAGTGAACAGCTTAGAAAGAATTGGCCCAACACCAACGGCAAAATCTAAAGAATTTTCAAAGCTGTGAGCATTTTCTCTTGGGACCTTTTTCACATTTATATGATTAAACCACAAGTTTAAAGTCCATGGTGTTAGTTATTAGCTCTGAACTGAGGAGGTCCCTGGAATCCACACCATTTGGAGCAGCTATCATAGAACTGGCTGGCCCAGCCCTCAGTTTCATAAGACCTGCCAGAAAGCCAAGTCCTGGCAAAGTCATCGAGACACCATCACAGACTGAAATCAATTGAAGCCACCCAAAGACTTATTAAATTCAGATCTTTCTACCAGCCGTTTATCTCTTCAAAGAGAAATTGCATGACAGGGGATTCCAGTTGGACACTCTGGACTCAGCAGTCAGGGACATTGATGAAAGCAGAGCTGGAACGTTCGTGCCCACTTTTTGTTTTTTTTTTTTTTTTTTTTTTCAGGAATGGTTATGTACTTGTCTTTGTGGCTTAAGTCACCCACCACACAGTGTAACATCACGATTAACAGCCCAGGGTTTTCAATCAGGCCGATCCAAGGTCAAATCCCAGCTCCGCTCGTCAGTAAGGTTCTGTTGGAAGTAGGTGACGCATGCTCAAAGGGCCCATGGGCCGGCCGTGAAGGGACCATGTGCAGAGGTGCAGAGTGGGACGTTCAGAGTGCACGGAAGTGCCCGGAGACGAGCAGCAGCGGGGAACCGCCAACACCATTTTTGCCTCCAGGCCTGGAAAAACTTAAGGGAACAGCTCGGGCTGGGTAAGAGCTGTAGCCTTGGGAAGGGAGCCCTGAGGACAGGAATGCTGACATCTTCTGCCCAGCTGGCCCCTCATAAAGAACGGGAACATAAACACGCCAGCCTCGCCTTCCTCCTGCCTTTGCAGGTGCCTCCCAGGGCTGACCCACCTGGAAGTGAGAGGGAAGGCAAACGCAGGAGCTCCTCCCTACAGAGGCTGGCCTCCAGGGCACAAAGCAGGACAGAGAATGGGCCTCGGAGCAGGCCAAGAGTATCCAGCCTGCTGTGTGGCCCTGAATGAGTTACTTAACCTCTCTGAACACCATTCCTCGTTTCTCACATGGGGACATTAATCTTCACTTCGTTGGTAAGAGAAGTAAATAGGGTGACGTGCCCCTGTTTCCTGGGACAGCACCCATGTGTCAGAGGCGCTCTGTAGATGGTAGCTTTTGTTTTTAATTCACTTAAGGCCAAGCAGAGCCTGAGGTCAGGTAAGATCAGATGCGAAGTTAGTGCGGACAAAGAACTAGCTAGTCTGAGTTGATGTCTGCCTTAGCTGACTTGAAACAGGGATGAGCTGCCTGAAATCCTTAAGACCTGCTCGGTCCTCTTCTCTTGCCCAATTTTGTGATCTGTATCAAGGACATCTCGGTCATTAGACAGGGCACCCTTTTCTTTTCTTTCAACAAACACAGTTACGTTTTTCCTCTTCCCCCGTGGTTCTCAGGTTGATGGTTCTCATCCTGGCTCCCAACCTCTCTGCTGTAACATCTGTTTCCTTTGGATAAAGACTCCCTTTTAGTGGTTGTGCTCAGTTTATGAGTCCCTCCCCACAGGCTGGCAGCCACCCAGTTCCTTGTTACTTCTTTTGAATATACTGTAGATACTCTTCCACATTCTGTAAATTATCCCGTGTGTGTGTGTGTGTGACTCACTCGTGTCCGATTCTTTGCGACCCCATGGACTGTAGCCCACCAGGCTCCTCTGTCCATGGAATTCTCCAGGCAAGAATACTGGAGTGGGTTCCCATTCCCTCCTCCAGGGGATCTTCCACACCCAGGGATCGAACCCAGGTCTCCCACATTGCAGGTGAATTCTTTACTGCCTGAGCCAGCAGGGAAGCCCATGTTATCCCCTACCATATCTCTTTTTAGTGTTTAACTATTTGGCTGGGTCGGGTCTTTGTTGCAGTACACAGGATCTTCGCTGTGGCGTGTGGGCTTAGGTGCTCTGCAGCATGTGGGGTCTTAGTCCCCTAACCAGGGATCGAACATGCATTGGAAGGTGGATTCTTAACCACTAGACTG